>NC_091952.1:207640360-208293996 GCF_031021105.1 Erythrolamprus reginae
GATTAAAGTTAAATTCCAGGATGAAACACTGAATAGTTCAGGACAATCTTTGCCAGCCACAGATTGCATCGAAGCAGTGAGTTGATAAAAGGAACTTGACTAGAATATTTTGCATATGAAAGAGAAAAAATAGGTAAAAGTTTTGTTAGTGGCAATGAAGAGTGGTGGGGGGGAACCTCTTTGTTTTTCTCCCTCCCAATATGGAAATTAAATACAAGACCATCAACATTCCTTATTTGTATTCTATTTATAATACCGAAACAAAATGATAAAAACAGCATTTAACAATCCAATTAATAAAACAGCTAAAAACCCTTATTATAAAACCAAACATACACACAAACATACCATGCATAACTTGTAATGGCCTAGGGGGAAGGAATGTCTTAACTTCCCCATACCTGGCGGCAAAAATGAGTCTTGAGTAGTTTACGAAAGACAGGGAGGGTGGGGGCAGTTCTAATCTCCGGGGGGAGTTGGTTCCAGAGGGCCCGGGGCCGCCACAGAGAAGGCTCTTCCCCTGTGGCCCGCCAAATGACATTGTTTAGTCGACGGGACCCGGAGAAGGCCAACTCTGTGGGACCTTATTGGTCGCTGGGATTCGTGCGGTAGCAGGCGGTTCCGGAGGTAATCTGGTCCAATGCCATGTAGGGCTTTAAAGGTCATGACCAACACTTTGAATTGTGACCGGAAACTGATCGGCAGCCAATGCAAGCCACAGAGTGTTAGATGACAAACCACCCCAATAAAAAAGATTCAGCCTTCCTGAATTTGAATTACTGTATGGATGCTACATCTCCAACTCTTATAGACTTAGACCAAACCTAATCTTTTCAATAAGATCTTGCTGCCCTGAGTCTGCGGAGAGGGGCAGCATACAAATCAAATCAAATCAATAAATAAATAAATAAATATAAACAAACAAATAAATAAACCGTGAAATGCTCTCATTTTGCTAATTAAATTTCATTATTTTATCTTAACCAAAACATATTTCTTTATATTCTGAAAACAGTAAACAGTATCATTGAACCATAAGACTGAAGCTGTTTGATTTTACCTTGGAGAATTATCTTAGCCTACTTGTAATAAAAAACAGATTTGTGCTTGCCGAGTAGAGCATTGGCTCTCCCTCCCCCTTGCCTTTTTCTCAGAGATCTCCGGATTAAGATCACCTCTGCTCCAATGTTACAAATAGACCAGATGAATGAGAACATAGTAAGTGCTCAAGCAGAGTCCTCTTGCAATCTGTGTTCTCCAATGAATGTCATAAACAAATTTATCCAAAGACCGTAAGTAGGTCATATCTTGTTTAAAGATAACGTATCAGCTTCAGTCAAGCAAAGATACTGAATCATGCTTGATGCTAACGTATAAAACAGACTGCTTTTCTAGCTTGGTTTAAATAAATCAGGAAAGGGCAAATCACTGTTAACAGCAGAAGCCTTTTTTGATGCCTCCCAAAATATATTTACCAAATTCTTTGGGAGAGTGAACTACAAAATTATGACAGTATGATTCCCTGCTAAATACTAGGAAGGGAATGAATGGAACAGCTGGGTTAATTCTTTGTGTCCATTATTGATAAAAATTAACTTTCCAAGTACCTATAAACAAAAAAAAAGTCTTCAAAGAAAAAGCCTGACCCTTAGGTAATGCTATTACATCCCTGTCTTAGCTTATGGCCGAAAAAAATAATAATAACTGTTGCCCTTGCTTGCAGAAAGATAATCTTTCCCTATCATAATCAGTAGAAATGTTTGTGTGTGCTTATTAAACTCAGTTTCCCATGCCGTGTCTGCTTTCATGAGGACCATGGCTATAAGTCAATCAATAATTTAATCAATCAATCAATCAACCAATCAATGAAATAAAACACTGTAGGAAATGACCAGAAAGTCACCAGGACTAAATTGTTAATTTTAAGAACTTTCTCTGTATTGGAACTCAGCTGTTTGGTATTTGCTTTATATTGTTTGCTTGTGGTTTGATCATATTGGGAGTCGGGCAGCATATTTAATTAATAAAACTATATTGGCTTTCAATTTGATACATTGAAACTTCCCCATTGGTAAAACTTTTTACCCCAAATTAACTATGTAGGCAATAAAAGGCTCCAAAATATCCTAGAGAAAGCTTATATGAGTATTATTGGTTGAGATTTAAGCACAGAACACATAAATCTTAGCACATGTACTTTTCCACCATTAGGGGCTCAAGATCTGGATCGTATTCGTTTGTCCACCTACCGAACAGCATGTAAGCTTAGATTTGTGCAGAAAAAATGCAACTGTAAGTATATCACTGATTAGTTTGTATTACCTTTACTAGTCTACTACTGTGAAATTGTGCATGTTGTATATCTGTTAGGAATTAATTTTAATAAATATTCAGAAAATGCAGAGAACAACAGAGAGGTAAGCAAAGTTGGCTCTTCTGTGACTTGTGGACTTCAACTTCCAGAATTCCTGAGCCAATCATGCTAGTTCAGGAATTCTGGGAGTTGAAGTCTACATGTCATAAAAGAGCCATCTCTGCCTACTCCTGAGCTAACGGATGTTTGTGTGATTGTTGTAAGAATGGGTGTGATTGATTTTTTTTAATCAATTGGGGATTTTAGATAGCCATGTAATTCCATATTAATTGGATTAATTTTATTGTAAATAACTGTTTTTATATGTTATAGTCTTCAGAGTCTTCAGAGAGGGGCGGCATAGATGGATGGATGGATAGATAGATAGATAGATAGAAAGAAAGAAAGAAAGAAAGAAAGAAAGAAAGAAAGAAAGAAAGAAACTCTTCAGAAGAACAACATAATTCACAACTCTTTATTTATGCATCAAAACATCTAAAACTACATGTTTGGATACCGATATTAATTCCATAAAATTTAAAGACTGATGAGGTAAAATTCCACAGTAAACTATAGCAAAACAGCTTTCCTTTCATAGTTTTGCTGTTTAATACTATTTGTTTATTTTATTGGGTATTATCTTTTACATCTTGGTGTAACGTTACATTTAAACACCTGCAGTAATAACATATTAATTTTTAATATAAGGAAGAATCGTATTACTTTGAATTGATGGGATGACAAAAATAGAATTAAATTTGTATGTGGCCCATAAAGAGCCGATGCATTTAAAACTCTACCCTCTTAAATAGTAAAAGTGTAAGTAATACTATGACATCCCTTCTCCCTTGTTCTAATGTCTGCCTAAAGATCTTGTGGCAATATTAAACTTGTTTTAGTACATCCTATTCATGCTCCACATTTGCCTTTAATTTCCTTTTTGATCTTTACCATTCCTTTCCTTCTTCTCTTCTATTGTATTAATCTTGTCTAATCCTTCGATGTGACCCATATTCCTTTGCCATCTCTGATATTGTTTCCACCATCTCGCTTCCTTCTTCCATATTCAGCACAAATACAGTCGTGTATTGATTCAACTGTGGGTCTAACTAGAAGTAGAGTAGGCTTGGGCCTCTTTGTTATGAGTACCAGAGCCCATTTCAAACACTATGGTTCAAAGAAAACTTAGTTCAATAAGAATCTTGTAAAGATGAAGGCATAGGAAAGCATTGCCTACATCAGTGATGGCGAACCTATGGCATGGGTGCCACAGGTGGCATGTGAAGCTATATCTTCTGGCATGCAAGCCATTGCCCTAGCTCAGCTCCAACGTGCATGTGTGTGCTGGCCAGCTGATTTTTGGCTTGCACAGAGGTTCTGGGAGGGCATTTTTGGCTTCCAGAGAGCCTCGGGGGGAAGGGGAGGGCGTTTTTACCCTCCCCTGGCTTCAGGGAAGCCTTTGGAGCCTGGGGAGGTTAAAACATGAGTCTACTGGGCCCTCCAGAAGTTGGGAAACAGGCTGTTTCCAGTTTCCATAGGGCCTCCGGGGGTAGGAGAAGTTGTTTTTGCCCTGCCCAGGTATTGAATTATGGGTGTGGACACTCGTGCATGTGCGATAGTACATACGCATGCTCTTTCGGCACCCGAGGAAAAAAAGGTTTGCCATCACTGGCCTACATCATGGTGTAAGAGCACGTATCCATGTGAACAGTCCCAAGAAAAGTAATAGTAGATATGTCATTAGTAATGAAAATGTCATTCCTTACATTGTTTTTTGTAGCCCTGACTTATACTAAATGTTGACTTTCAATTTTCATAATATCCTTGGCTGTAGCCTTCGCTTCACCACTCTCAACTACTTAAAAACCTTTTACTTTCCGGCATGACTCATTTTTAGTTTCCACTGCTGCTATTCTCTCCTTGAACTTAGGCATTGTGCTATCTCATTTTTTCACACTCATGTGTATTTTCTTCAAAACTCATAGTTTTTCACAAAGTCATTAGACCAACTCTTTAATAAACCAAACATCAATATTTTTGAAGAGCACTTTTCTTCAGGCTTTTAACTTTCCCTTTTTTCCCATCATTCCTCTTCCTTTTTCTCTGTTACTTTCTCACCTTTAAATTTAAGACTATGAAATGTTTTCAGAGAAATAGTGTATAAGTTACAGATCTACAGCTATGAAAAAATCACCCAATTGCCAATAACAAAGATTTTTATATAAATTTGTACAGGATCAATAAGCGTAGGTACAACTTACAACAGTTCATTTAGTGACCATTCAAAGTTAGAACAGCACTGATAAAAGTGACATGACTGTTTTTTACACTTACGACTATGGCAGCAGGTCGCCTCGAGAAGGGCGCCATAGAAATATAAATAAATAAATTTTCACAGTCACATTATCAAAATTCAGATGCTTAGTAACTGACTCATAATGGTTGCATTAATCTGTGGTCATGTGATCACTCTTTGTGACCTTCTAACAAGCAAAGTCAATATGGAAGCCATATTCACTTAACAACTGCGTTACTAAGTTAACAACTGCAGTGATTCACTGAACAACTGTGACCAGAAAGGTTTTTAAATGGGGGGTAAAACTTAACAAATATCTCATTTAGAAACAGAAAATTTGGGCTCAGTTGTGGTTATAAGTTGAGGACTATCTATGAAAACCTTGATAAATTAAGGTTATTTCCTGCAAAACTTAAAATGGATTGTGTATGTTTTTTTGGAAAGAACAAGAAAGGAAAACAGATACCACCCACAAAATACAGAAATTTTATAGAAATAGAATATATGATGAAAATGGTGAGCAGTCCTATGTTAAATCTATGGATAATACCAATATGAATTTTGGACTTGATTTCAGAATAATGGAAATTCACAATATGTCTTTAAAAATTGGAATTTCAAAACTACTGTTCAGTTTCCCTTAGTCTAAAATGCTTTATAGGCTCACAGTGCAGGGTTTTTTCGTTTTATTTTTAATCACTCATTCTAAAAAGTGTTTAGTTAGCCAAAATCTGCCAGGTTTTTTTTACACTAGCCTATAACCACTGAGTCAGAGTGTAGCCACATGCAATAATTAAAATCATTCAAGAAAGTGTTATTATACAGCTGGAGAGCTACCGCCAGACTTGCTGACCGCCAGTTTGCTGTGTAATTATTCTATAGTGAGAACTAGAGAAAGAGCAAAGATAGATGATTTCCTTATATGAGAACAAACAGTTGATAGTTAGAAACTTTAAATACAAGATCAAGTTGATTATTCTTTAATTAAAGCAGCCAAATCAAGAGTTCATATCTTTGATGGTGTTTAATTTGGGAATCTTGGAGTTAACTGTATTCCTTTACTCTTCACATTTCTAAGGAAAGGGTGTCGTGTTTTGTTTCTTGCTTTAGTTCTAGAACAATGTCATGATTTTCATGGGAAATAGAACAATGCTTTGCTGACTATGAAGGAAAACTATTCACTTCCATGCCTGTCTTACTTTTAGCTCTTCTTTGCCTTCCTCATTATATTTGCGATTAGTCACATTGACCGGTATGGGAATCAAATTCCACATATCTTAAAGTAGCCAGTATTGAAAAACACATTGACCTAATGTTTTCTTTGATTCCTGGAAAATATTTGCCATTCATTTTCAGAACCTCTAAGAGCAAACTTGATTGCAAATAAAAACCCATCTATGTGGATTCCTCCTCGATTTAGTTCTTGCTATGCTCATGTGGATTATAAATACATAAATGTCAGCATGCATGTGATGTTTTAAATTCCTTCTCATTTCACTGTTTCTAATCTATATTAATTACTTCCACCTAAAAAGAAAGAAGTATTATAGCTATTCTTCATATCTTTCCTTTTAAAAGCATTGCTACTTGGACAAAGAAGATGTAAGAAGACCTCAGATATCCCAGTCAAATCCTCTACATGGTAGAAACTCAGCTGATTGTTTGTCTCAGCTGATTGGAATATGTTGGGGTTTTGATTAAACTGATTTCCCTTTCAGAACAGATTTCTCTCCTCTTTCCCTTTGAGACTCATACCCAGAATATCTGCTGTAAAGATGTATTTCTTTGGCTGAATATCCCCTGTTTGGTTTTTTGTATGATTCAGATATTTTCAGTACTATTTGTGAAGGTTCACCTTTTGGTTGCACCATTGTTTGAATCCCCTTCTTTTACCTACTTGAAAACATGATCTGCAGCAAACTCTGGTCTTTATACCTTCTCCCAGCTGGATTCTCTGACTTTGTACTGAAATGTTGTTCTTTCCAGTGCCCCTCCAGTCAACAGTCAATTATTCTCCAACAAGTAATTTAGGCTCCTAGAACTGAGTTGGAAAAATCCAGCAAAACTCTTTACTCTTATCCAGGAGCCGCGATCTGGTAGCTCTAACTAATTAACCTTTTATTTTATCTTGGACGAGCCACAGGCAATCATTTCAAATTTAGTAACTGAACACTTCTCTTTGAATTTTCCAGCCACAAATCACATTTGCTCATCAGTTCCAGTTGCATTAGGTCAGCTTAGCCCATATATAAACAAAGATAGGTTGCCCCAATTGTTATTTTCAAGCTGTTGTCATAAAGCCACCATCTTTTAACAACTATAATAAGGGTAATCCAGTACAAAATGGTAAAGTCAAGCTTTATGGCTATATTATAATTTCATTTCAGATTACCTATAGAAATAATAATAATAATAATAATAATAATAATAATAATAATAATAATTTATTAGATTTGTATGCTGCCCCTCTCCGAAGTTGCAGAGATGTAAATAAATAGGTAACAGATATAACTTTTCAAAGAATTGAATTTGCACTTTAAAAACAGGCATTAGGCAGATTATTAGAAAAGTATGAATAAAAGATTCTTGGGAAGGAAGATTATTTCCATCATATAATTCAACTGCATCATATTGGGTGGGTGGGTGGGTGGGTGGATGGATGGATGAAGGATGGTGATGTGTTGTTGATAGTGTCTTGTATTGTTTCCACAAATCATGTAATAACTTGCAATGTATTTTTGTGTTAAGAGAGAGTATAATCATAGAGCTGGAGAAGCCATTTACTCATTGAACCCAATCCCTGCTTATTCAATTCAATTCAATTCAATTTATTAGATTTGTATGCCGCCCCTCTCCGAAGACTCGGGGCAGCTCACAACAACAGGAAAAACAGTATAACAATGGAACAAATCTAATAATAAAATTACATTAAAAACCCCCAACAATTTAAAAACCATACAACACATACATACCAAAAATAAAATATAAGAAAGCCTGGGGGAGATGTCTTAATTCTCCCATGCCTGGCGATATAGGTGGATCTTGAGTAACTTGCGAAAGACAAGGAGGGTGGGGGCTGTTCTAATCTCCGGGGGGACTTGATTCTAGAGGGCCGGGGCCGCCACAGGAGTCACAAAGTTAAAACATCCCACACATAAAAACCTCTGTGTGAAGCCACCCAATAAAATATATATTGTTATTAATTGGATCATTGAGAAACTTCTGTTACTGTTAGGTTTTTTTTTCATGGTCTAATATTCAGTAGGAATCAGCGAAGGGCTACCAAAATTTTTACTACCACACTGTGGGTGTGGCTTATACAGGACACCCTGCATTTTGTTTCAACATCTTTCAGTGCATTTTGGTGCTCTGGGGTGGAGCTCCATTTTTGCTGCCTTACTGCGTCCCCCCCCCATCTGGGCAGTAGTCCACCCCTAAGTAGGAATAACTGTTGTTATATCTGTTCCATATTCTGCAACCTACAATGACCCAACTCATTCTTGGTCTCCTTCATTTCATCATATCCAATCTTTCAGTCTCTCTTCAAGAAATATCCAGCTTCTTCAGTGTGTCTTCATAGACCTTGATTTCCGAGCACTGATTTATCTTCATATCCCTTATTTGAAGCTGTCCTAACAACTTTGAATCCTTAAAGATTGATGCCCAGAACTGAACCTATTATTCAGGATAGGCTCCAAAGTCCCTTCTGTTATTCTGTTAAACGTGGATAAAAAGTCTTGTCACCAGAGTCATTTTCAGCAAGGAGTGGGGATTTTTTTAGAAAAAGATGAGAGCTGTGACCATTCAATCAAAGCTGTGCCCTATTTTGTGTGCAACTCATGGCACAAAGAGAGCAAGACTTCAGTTCAACTGCCGATCAGTTTCCAGTCACAATTCAAAGTGTTGGTAATGACCTATAAAGCCCTATGTGGCATTGGACCAGAATACCTCTGAGACTGCCTTCTGCCGCACGAATCCCAGCGGCCGATTAGGTCCCACAAAATTGGCCTTTTCCAGGTCCCGTCGACTAAACAATGTCATCTGGTGGGACCCAGGGGAAGAGCCTTCTCTGTGACAGCCCCGGCCCTCTGGAATCAACTCCCCCCAGAGATCAGGACTGCTCCTACCGTCCTCGCCTTCCGCAAAATGCTGAAGACTCACCTCTGTTGCCAGGCATGGGGGGATTAATGCCCCCCCCCCTTTTCTGACTTCTGTATTATGACTAGTTGGATTGAGTGTGTATGACTGTGTAGTGGATGATTTTTATGATAATGTATTTTAAATTAGCTTTTTAATTTTTAACATTAGATTTGTACTGTATTGTATTGCCGTTAATGTTGTGAGCTGCCCCGAGTCTTCGGAGAGAGACAGCATAGAAATGTAATAAATTATTATTATTATTATTATTATTATTATTATTATTATTATTATTATTATGTCAATACAACACAGCAAACGAGATCACTCTGCTGGATTTCGTATTTCATCACCAGTCGGGCGCTTCCCAAGCACCTAGGACTGCCTGATGTAGCGGCGAATTATGTTTGCCAATCCCAGTAAAGCAGCCTTTTGCAATTGACAGATGGAGATTTTGTCAATTCCGATGGTTTTCAAATGTCCGCTGAGATCCTTTGGCGCTGCACCCAGTGTGCCAAGTACCACTGGGACCACTTTCACTGGCTTATGCCAGAGTCGTCGCAGCTCGATTTTTAGATCTTCGTATTTCACTAATTTCTCTAGCTCCTTCTCCTCAATTCTGCTATCCCCTGGGATTGCGATGTTGATGATCCATACTTTCTTTTTCTCCACAATCAGGATGTCTGGTGTGTTATGCTTCAGAATTTGGTCAGTCTGAAGTCAGAAGTCCCACAGTAGATTTGCTTGCTCATTTTCGACCACTTTTTCGGTAAATGGTAGTTCCGGCACAGGTTCCAGTGGATCATCTGTGCCACAGCATCATGTCTATGCTTGTAGTCAGTCTGTGCGATCTTTTTGCACCAGCTGAGTATGTGATCGATTGTTTCATCTGTTTCTTTACAGAGTCTGCACTTTGGATTATTATTATTATTATTATTATTATTATTATTATTGTTGTTGTTGTTGTTGTTGTTGTTGTTGATGCCATCTTAACTTTATCCAAACTTGGCAGATGCCCTTGAACATCTTTTGCATAGATGAGCCTGGTAATCTTTATAGTCCTGTAGAGTAGGCCAGTTTGTTACAAATATGGGATTAAAGATAACAAGAGCATAAATTACGGTACTTCACACAACAAGGGTGAATTTATTTTTAACTGATTTCGCCATTCACATGTAATAAAAATACACTGCTCAAAAAAATTAAGGGAACACTTAAATAACACAATATAACTCCAAGTAAATCAAACTTCTGTGAAATCAAACTGTCCACTTAGGAAGCAACACTGATTGATAATCAATTTCACATGCTGTTGTGCACATTCAACTTTGTGCAGAACACAGTATTCAATGAGAATATTTCATTCATTCAGATCTAGGATGTGTTCTTTGAGTGTTCCCTTTATTTTTTTGAGCAGTATAGAATAAATGCATGCTTTATGCATACTACTCAATCATTCCCCCTCCCCTTTCTTTTAGCTCATACTTTAATTTATAAGACAGGGGAGTGAAAAATGGTATCACTAGCTATGTAGCCAAGTCTTTGCAATGTTCATTCAGATGCATGGATATAAATTATTTTAAGGAAACAGCAGAAATCTTTATTTGTGTTAAACTAAAGTTAATATGGTTAATGTATAAGAACTCAAATATATGCTCTTTTCTAAAAAATGGCCACTGCCACCTAGTGGTTAGTAATAGGTCTCTCTCCATTAGAAATAGAATCTGTATTACCTCATCTTTAGGAAGTGATATAAAATTTATTATCTAACAAGTCAGGGCTCCCCTTTTCATATGAAATTTCAAGCTGTTTCTACTCAATGATAGCTTTAATTATCACTATTCCCTTAGCAAGCCTAGCTATTTTATTCATTTTGGCAGAGACAGTGTATTCAGTTTCTTTATACTGTGTTTTTATATCTGTTTGATATAAAACTGGTCTGCAACTTCCTGGTCTCTCCTAATTTTATTGTCCCTTTTGGATAATATGTTGATATTGGCAATCTTCTTTCTTTAAAAAGAAACCACTTTTTAAACCAGGGTATCTTCGATATAGGAAATAATAATAGATGCTCGCAGACCGACCAGGCAGACATCAGTGAAAAGGTACTCTTCAGTTATATTCCCTAAAAAATAGTCCCTTGGCCTGAATTATGATGATAAATTAGGTTGCTATATTTACTAAAGTTAAACAAATCTCAGTCATTTGAAGGAAAACAGCAAGTTGCTGTCTTATTAATTAATAAATTGGCACATAAATAATTTCCAGTGACCGATGCAAAAATAATACTAATTTAGCTCCTCTGCTTTTCCCTGTCATGCTACAATACTTTTAATAGTTTTATTTTTATAATGCTTCTACAGCCTCTTATGGACAGGCAGATTTGAAGTTATTTTAAATAGCCATCTATTGGTTAGCTAGTACTTTTCTGTATACTGCTTTATTGTTTTGTCCTTGAAGATTTTGCTGCAGTTGAGAGAACTATAATAGATATATAAAATATGATTACAGCTATATATCATTTGTAGATACATGCTCAACTTTTATTTAGCACACAGCCAATATTCGGATATTCTTATCTCACTTACCTTCCTATATATTTCTTCACTTTAATATATACGCAAAGAAAAAGAAGATTTCAAAAAATAAACCCCAAAACAGATAAGGCAGAAAGGACATTAAAACAAACAAACAGATGCACATATATACAAAACATCTCAGTTTTTAAACACATTAAACGTGATCGCAATAAAGATTTGATTGACTGAATATTAAACACTGCCCACACAAAATAATATTGATCAGTGTTTCCATTGCATTGAAATAAAGTAAGTTCACAGGCAGAAAGTAAACATATATCACCAGTCCAAGATCATAAATCTGGCATGGCACGGTCTTTCCATCATAAAATAATATTTCTTTGCTACAGCTGATGCTCAGTAAATCTACAGTTCTTCAAAAAATGATTAATTCCAAATGTTTGGCATATTTCAAACTCTGTCAAAATTACATTCAATGGCTTTAAACCATATTATTTTCCCCAAAACCACTTTAACAAACTTAAAATAAGGCAATAGCGGACCAAGATGTATTTACATGTATTTCATTACACATTTATAGAGAATGTAAGTCAGATGGCAATTAAATTATTTTTCCCTCTATTTTTTACTAGTCAAAAAAAGGAAGAGGATGGCTTTGTTTTGGGTTCAGCCGCTATTGCAAAGCCAAATCTCATTGGTTATTTATTTATTTATTTATTTATTTTGTCCAATACACAATAAGGGTTTTAGTGGGTGTATATCTATATACACATAGTAAAATACATGATGAAGGTTATAGAGGAGATACTCATAGTAAAATATATCTAAGAAATACAGTGATCCCCCGATCATTGCGAGGGTTCCATTCCAGGACCCCTAGCAATGATCGGGTTTTAGCGAAGCATGCGCAGATGGTGTTTTTACTTCCGCAGCGCTAGCGAGGACTTCTGTTTTAAAACAGCCGCGCGGCTTGCCAACTGAGTCCCGAAGACAAACGTCAAAGGCGAACTTCCGCGTTTGTCTTCGGGACTCATTGGGAAGCCGCGCGGCTGTTTTAAAACGTCACCGCCGGCATGGGGGGCTTCCTAGCAGCCCCCCAAATCCGGGTTTGGGGTCTGGGGGGTGCTGGCAAGCCCCCCATGCCGCCGGCGACGTTTTAAAACAGCCGCGCGGCACCCAATCTTCGGCTCCTCGCTAGCGGGCAGGCAGGCGGCGGACAAGCCGTTCGCTGGCGCCGCTCGCTCGCGCTTCCCAGCTGAGTCCTGAAGCGAATTGGCTTCAGGACTCAGCTGGGAAGCGGCGAGAATGAACGGCGTGGGCGGGCGAAGGGCGGGCGCGCGGGCAGGCAGGCGGCGGACAAGCCGTTCGCTGGCGCCACTCGCTCGCGCTTCCCAGCTGAGTCCTGAAGCCAATTCGCTTCAGGACTCAGCTGGGAAGCGGCAAGAATGAACGGCGTGGGCGGGCGAAGGGCGGGCGAGCGGCAGCGAGGAGTTTGCGTGGGCGGTGGGGAAACTCCTTGCTGATGCCCACCGCTCGCCCTCCCGCCAGCAAGAGGGGGAAGACCTAGGGAAGCCGCCCAGCATCTGATCTGCCCGGCGCCATCTACGCATGCGTGCCCATAGAAAAAAGGGCGCGCATGCGCAGGTGGTGTTTTTACTTCCGGGTTGCAAAATCGCCATATAGCCATTTCGCAATGATCGGGATCGCAATACCTGGGGGATCACTGTAATAGAAAAGAAGGTATAGTAATAGAACATATAAATGAAAGAATAGAAGAAGAGATATAGGAATAGAAGAAAGGTATAGGAGATATAGGAGAGCAATAGGACAGGGGACGGAAGGCACTCTAGTGCACTTGTACTCGCCTCTTACTGACCTCTTAGGAATCTGGATAGGTCAACCGTAGATAATCTAAGGGTAAAGCGTTGGGGGTTTGGGGATGACTCTATGGAGTCCGGTAATGAGTTCCACGCTTCGACAACTCGGTTACTGAAGTCATATTTTTTACAGTCAAGTTTGGAGCGGTTAATATTAAGTTTAAATCTGTTGTGTGCTCGTGTGTTGTTGTGGTTGAAGCTGAAGTAGTCGCCGACAGGCAGGACGTTGCAGCATATGATCTTGTGGGCAATACTTAGATCTTGTTTAAGGCGTCTTAGTTCTAAACTTTCTAGGCCCAGGATTGAAAGTCTAGTCTCGTAGGGTATTCTATTCTATTATATGGCACCTCAAAACCAAACTGAGGTTTATGAGCATAAAGTGTGTTTCCTGTAGTTTATGTAGATGTGGATTCTTCAGCCGGGTGACCCTATTGGGAGTCCAACAGTTGAGCAATTTGTCAACTTACCCAAATCTATTGTCAGACATACTGTTTTATCTTTCACTATGCACGCAGAAGTCCAGCAAATCAAGAGAATACCAATAGTTGGAAAGACTGATTTCTAAATGGGGAATGTATAAGATTCTACTTAATAGCCAGTCATCAACACCACACACTTAACAACTAAAAGACACATACAACTGGGCACCACATAACTACTACACATAGAAAAGCCCAGTGCACACGTTCTGGAGTTTGAGAAGTTCCCTGAGGATGGGCTGTAGCACAAGACCAAAAGCTTGGAAGAACAAACCTCAGGTCCCAGTGATCAACTCAGATTGGATCATGCAACATTATCCTGGGACATGTGTATTTTCTTTCATTTGCAAGACTAAAATAAATTTAATAAACAACAAAATGTAAAAGTTCCTCATTTTTTCCTACATCTCAAAAGCACCCAGAGGGAGCTGTCTCTCTTCTAAAGAGAGAATATGTTTGATGTGTTACATCAACACATGGCTGCATCGAAATGTATCCAAGTGTATTGAAATTCCATTTCTACTTACTGATGCAACTTCACACAGTCTCTCTATCTCTTGCAATTTCTCTGATTTCATGCCACCTTTATCAGTTTTTTTGACTGGGTGATGTTTACATATACAGGCATCATTTTGGTTGTTTTTAATTTGGGTTAGGAATGAATTGGATAGAAACATAGCAGACTGACGGCAGAAAAAGACCTCATGGTCCATCTAGTCTGCCCTTATACTATTTCCTGTATCTAACTGATTCTTTAGAACTGTTAGTAGTTTGGCAATGACATCACAAAGCCAGTTCTGTTGGTGTCTCTGTGGGCGTTGCCATCTTGGATTTGTCTTCTGCACATGCTCAGAAGTTATTTTCTTAATTACTGCAGGTGTGCACAAAGTATCCAGAACCCACCCCTGCATGAAATGCTGTTTTCAGTAGATCCTGTAAATCATTAAAATGGTGGAGCAATCCTTAATTCTATTTTATGCCAGGACTGCAACTGAAAAATAGTATCTCCTTGCCTCCATCTGCCACAGTTCCTTTCTGGGCTAATTGGATATTTTGTCAGCAAAGCTTCATTTCTTGGTGATGAGAAGACAATTGGATTATTTTAGGTCCTCCTGAATTTTCATTGCTTTCACATTTTAAATGAATACATACTTCATAGCTTCAATAAATAGGGTGGAACCATCTGCAGGTTTCTAATGGTTGATAGTAATCTACGATTAGGTCCCACAGAGTTGGCCTTCTCCGGGTCCCTTCAACTAAACAATGTCATCTGGTGGGACCCAGGGGAAGAGCCTTCTCTGTGGCAGTCCCGGCCCTCTGGAATCAACTGCCTCTGGAGATTCGAACTGCCCCCACCGTCCTCGCCTTCTGCGAGACTCTGAAGACCTACCTATGTCGCCAGGCATGGGATAATTGATGCATTCCCTTGTTGACTAGTAAGATTTATGTGTGGTATGATTGAGTAGTATTGACTGTTTTTAAATGATAGTGGGTTTTAGTGTCAGTTTTTAATTATTGGATTTGTACTAAATTGTTTATTGTTGTTGTGAGCCACCCCAAGTCTTTGGAGAGGAGCGGCATACAAATCTAATATATTACTATGATGATGATTATTATTATTATTGTTGTTGTTATTATTATTATTATTAAACACTCATATGGAAAAAGAATCACACATGATGCTAGGTCACAATATGATGTCCTGAAAGCAAAAAATGATAGGAGGAGCCAAGATAAAACTGAAATTTCATTTCATTTACATTTAATTAAAAGTAAAAAATAATATAATTGCTTCCTAATCATAACTTTAAAAGAGCTCTACTCTTTGTACAGTTATTATTGACTTCAGGCTAATGTCAGTAAAGCTGGCATTTATGTTCTGAATATCTCTTAGTTGCCATGTCTAAGAACCGAGTTAAACATTATACAGATAATAATGCAAAAACAGTCTTGAATTAAAGGTACCTAGGAGGAAAATCAGAAAATAAAAAAAAGGATATGTCAATCAATCCATCATAAAAAAAAATAAGCCCAAGAGAACTTCATTAGATCAGAAGAATTTCTAACTGCAAAGGAATAAGACAAAAGCACAAGAACCAAACGACTCCCATCTCAGTGTAGTTCAAAATCACTATATAATTCAAAATTCTAAAGTTTAATTATAATTAAACTAATAATTAATTATTATATCAAAATAAATCTTATTAGAAACATAGAAACATAGAAGTCTGACGGCAGAAAAAGACCTCATGGTCCATCTAGTCTGCCCTTATACTATTTTCTGTATTTTATCTTAGGATGGATATATGTTTATCCCAGGCATGTTTAAATTCAGTTACTGTGGATTTATCTACCACGTCTGCTGGAAGTTTGTTCCAAGGATCTACTACTCTTTCAGTAAAATAATATTTTCTCATGTTGCTTTTGATCTTTCCCCCAACTAACTTCAGATGGTGTCCCCTTGTTCTTGTGTTCACTTTCCTATTAAAAACACTTCCCTCCTGGACCTTATTTAACCCTTTAATATATTTAAATGTTTCGATCATGTCCCCCCTTTTCCTTCTGTCCTCCAGACTATACAGATTGAGTTCATTAAGTCTTTCCTGATACGTTTTATGCTTAAGACCTTCCACCATTCTTGTAGCCCGTCTTTGGACCCGTTCAATTTTGTTAATATCTTTTTGTCCTTGAGCTATCACTTAAATTTTTGGATGAAGGAGCTACGTAAAGATGAGCTTTTCTTATGATTTTCTGTGAATACCTGAATATAATATAAGAATTCTGTATCATGATTTTGTTTTGTCCAATACTTAACTATTGTTTTTGAATTTATCCATAGTGCACCTAGTGGACATTTGGAATGTTATAGAAGCATTGCGGGAAAACTCTTTGAACAACTTGGACCCAACTATAGAGTTGAATGTAGCTCGACTTGAAGCTGTGCTGTCCACTATTTTTTACCAACTCAACAAACGTATGCCAACAACCCACCAGATTAATGTTGAACAATCCATCAGTTTACTGCTCAACTTTTTGCTGGCAGCTTTTGATCCGTAAGTTCCTTTAATAATAATGAATACCTACTTGTTTTCCTATTAGTTGTTGAAAAGCATTAGCTCTTGAGCAAAGTGCCAATTTAAAAAAAAATGAGGACCTTATACAGAACTGAAAATTACACATTTCTCCATAGTGAGTGGAGCCAAATTCCAAGAATGGGATGACACCGTCCCTTCAGCCAATGAGGATTGTAGATCTCTGTCTCTGCCTCCATTTCCCCCCTCTTTGACTTAGGCCTAGGTCTGGAAGGATGTGTTCTTTTTCTCCCAGCTTGGAATAATTTCCCACTCCTTTTTCAAGTCAGGATTCGTCAATAGTGAGTTTGTTTTCTCAGCAGCTTCCCATTAATATAGCTTGGAGACGCTGAAGCTGTCACTGCTCCTTAGTGCCCAGCCTTCAGCCAAGGCCATCTGAAGTCACAGGTGGGGGAAAGGGTGGACTTCCCCTTTCCGACCAGCCTTTGTAGCTTGCAGCTCCATCCTTACTACCGACTGTTTCAGGCATTGTGGGTCTGGCAGCGGAGTGGGCGCTATTACAGGCTTCATGCCTCACAGCTAATTGCCACTGGCAGGTACTTTGCCCTCCATTCACTGGCAATAACATTCCAGCCACAGGAGCTAATCACTCGAATGACCCACAGCCAGAAGAGACTTGTGCTCTTATCCTGCATTGGCAGGGGCAAGCAGCTCAAACTAAAGAGCCACAGGAGCTTTCCGCTTGTGTGGCTAGCTGCCCTAGCCCCGAAGGAGTCCTTTGGCTCCGCCCATATTAGAAGCTGCTACGGTCACCAGCTGGAACCTTGGCTGTTCACATTACCGGTTCCAACTGTTTTGCTCTATATTTCTGCCCCTGGCTGCCCTGCCAGTTGAATTAATCGAAAGTCTGACAGTTGAAAAAGGTAAGCCTTGCAATGTGGCGGTGGCCATTTTGCAGGTGAATAAACTGCCTGGCAACAGTGGCCATTTTGCCAAGCAGTAATCTGCCCAACAATTGTAGCAGCCATTTTGTTTCACCAGAACAAGAGGGCAGAGGCAACAGCCATTTTCAGTCCCAAGAAGAAACAGCACAAAGGAGGCCGCCATTATACGAGATCCTGGTCTCAATGCTATGGCGGATAACAGCAGCCAGGCCAAGCCCCCAAAAGCAAATTTATCCAAATGGCTAAAGAAGGCCCACAATGCCTCTAGGTCCAAAGGGGAACCTGACCCCGTGCCCCTCCAGTCAAGGCAGGGCACATAGTAAGGTCTCCTCAGAGGGTCACTCTCAAGCTAAGACCCCCAAGGCAATCCAATGGTACAAATACCGCAGGGACAAAGCTCTGGAAAAGATCTGCACCAGGTCCAACCATGCCTGGGCCCTGGACTCACCCTCCCATGCGGGCAATATTGGTCAACTCACTCAGGATGGCACAAGCCCTGTGCAAGATAATGTGACTCCCGATGACCAACAACAACACTGTCTCTGGACAATCCCTGCACACACATGGTCATATGAAGACCGTCGGGGTGGTGCTCCAACAGATATTCTTCAAATTATTCCATGGGATCTCGATCATAGGGATCCCAAGCTGATGATCAGCTTGGCCTAGACTAGTGATGGTGAACCTTTTTTTCCTTGGGTACCAAAAAAGCATGCGTGCACACTGTTTAACACCACAGGGTCTCGATTAACCTTGCCTGATCCACGTAGGGGCTATTGTGGATTCTCTGTAGTGAATAGCACTCCCAGGAGCAGCAGGATAGCATTTCTGAATTAACATAGCAGGTCCTACAGCAGCACAGGACCCTACTGAACCTGCTTTCCATGCTCCTGGGTAAAACAATTTCCACCATCAATATCATCCATTGGGTAAACCTGCATTCCAGGGAATTGCAGTGGTTTCTCTTACCCTTCCAGAGGGTGGAATGAAGCACATTGGTGCCCAAAGTTCTGCTGCCTCCGGATGTCCATTGAGGTGATGGATTTACCCTGCCATCATGAAAGGCTGCTTCTTCCAGGAACCACGCAAAATCATCATCACAGCGGACACCAGCCTGTATGGTTGGGGGGCTCATGCCCAGTGAACCGTCACCCAGCACAGATAGACCTTGATGGAATCATGGTTCAGTATCAACAGGCTGGAGCTCCTCGCCTTCTGCCTGGCATTCAAACAGTTGAGGCATCCGATTGCCAGACAGCATGTACTGATCCGTACCAACAATGTGGTTGAAAAAGCCAGTATCAATTGGCAGGGGGGCACCATGTCCTGACACCCTAGGTCTTTCAGCGGAACGCAGTTGGTTGTCTCTTTCGGCAGACCATATATCCAGAGTGTCCAGTGTCACTGTGGATTGGCGCAGCCGCACAACAATAGTATCCATCCCTCCATCTTCAGAGCCCTAACAGACAGATTCAGCCTATGTGTGGTGGACCTCTTTGCCAACCCAGTGAATGCCCAACCAGAGAATACCCAACTGCCCATATTTTATACCTGATACAAGACCCAGAGCGTGGAAAGGTCAGACGCTTCCCATGGCAATTGGCCATCTGACCTGTAGTATGCATACCCCCTGCTGCCTCTCGTCCCCAAGGACATCTGCAAGATTCTGGAGGAGAGGGCAGAACTGCTGGCTCTTCAATGGCCCAGGTGGCCTTGGGTCACAGACCTGAGGTCTTTTTGTCAACCATGGCAGATCCCCATGACAGAGTCTTTGCTAAGCCAGGGGTCATTGGTAAACCTGGACTCCATATGGTACTAACTGAATACCTGGCGGTTGAACGGGGCGCTTTGAAGAGCCAGGCCATGTCTGACTACATCATATGTACCCTTCTGTCCTCCAGAAGGCCTTCCACCAAGAGGATTTACTTGGCCCACTGGAAAGCCTTTTGTTCCTGGTGTTCTGGGGAGGACTGTTCGCCAGTTGAACTGACAATGGTGAAATTGCTTAAATTCTTGTGGTAGGGGCTCAACAAGGGACTATCACCCAATACAATGAGGTGGCAGGTAGCAAGCAGCTTTGTCCTCCGTGTTGTCAATGGGTTCCCTAGACTTTGTCACAACACCATACAATTCGCCGGTTTTTGAGGGGGGCACTAACTTGTGCCCTCTGGGGCTCCACAAGTACCCCACATGGTACCTTACCAAGATGCTCAACTCCCTAATGGGAGCCCTCTATGAGCCGTTAAGATCATCATCCCTTTGTCACCTTTATTTTAAAGTGGCATTTCTGGTGGCAATCACCTCAGACAGGAGGATTTCGGAGTTTGCTACCCTATTGGTCAGACCTTTATGGTTAAAGTAAATTCCATCTTTCACAGGGCTCAGGAGCTTTTGTTCCCAAATTTCTGCCACAATCCCTGCCACACCTTGGAAAGAATGTATGCAGGGCCCTCAAAGTTTACATCAAGTGCACATCCATGTTGCACAGAATGAAGACCCTTTTTGTCTCTTTCCAACCCGATTCCTTGGGCTAGAAGGTTTTCCCTTCCACAATTGGTCATTGGTTGTGCAGTACCATATCTAAAGCTTACGACCTCCAGTCCTTAACCCAGTCTATCCAGGTCATGGCACACTCAATGTGCAGGTCAGCTCCGACAGTGTGCAGGTCTCCGACAGTGTGCAGGTCGACTACGAGCGTGGTCCACATCAGTGTCCATCAAGGAGGTCTGCAGGGCAGCCACTTGGGCTTTTCCTACACCCTTTATCCACCACTACAGAATTGACATTTTCATTTTGGCGGAGGCGGCCTTTGGACACTGGGTGACTCAGAAAGTGCACTCACAGGATGTGACCTCTGACCAGACGTAGCCCTTCCCTATGGACAAACAGCTTTGGTATGTCCCATACTTGGTTGGCTCCACCCACTATGGAGAAGGGACATTGGTCCTTACCTGATACGCCTCTTCTGATAGGATGGAGCCAATATCCAATCCCACCCAAAGTCAGTCTGGTTCTGGTACATCAAATTGTGATCTTTTATTTTGTGTTGACTGGACCTTAGGAGAACACAAGGAGTCTGTCTCTCGGTCTTTGTCAAAGAGCGGTTTGACAGATTCAGTCCTCATTGGCTGAATGGATAGTGTCCTCCCATAGTTGGGTGTTGGATGTTGGCTCCACCCTACGAGAAGAGGTGTATCAGGTAAGGACCAACGCCTCTTCTATATTACCTTCAATCTCACTTTCTTCAAAGAATTGGCAAATACACATTCAGGAGTCAGTTGGAAAGACATCTGTCTGGCAGTGAATTGACAAAGAAAATAGTGGACCGGGGAATTATTTATCGTCCATTATTTATAAAATCCAGATTTCACACACACACACTATAATAGTTTTACTACAAGTTTCATGGGAATATATAATGTTTATTTTGACCTGAAACTGATACATCAGAATAGGAAACTTCTATGTTTTTTGGATATTACTTATAATTATTTTGCGGTAATAACATGAACTACTGGCTTATTATTTGAATGTAATACTTTTTGATGCATTCCTTTGCAACAGTTACCTTTGCAACTGCAAATAATTTTATTTTCTTTCCAACTAGTACAGTGAATTGTGCAAAAATAAATGGGAAAAAAGCATTGAAATCCATGCTATTTACCACTTCCTTACAATGCAAAGTTACAGCTTTTTAAAAATGTATTTAAAGCATTTCCTTAATATTATTCCATAGATGAATGGTCTATGTGAATATGCAAATTATGGTAATTGAATATAGGATCTATCAGTACGCTGCTGTCATTCTTAAAGGCATCTGAATAGCCTGGAATTACAAACTGGACTGACTGGCATCTGTTCTGTTCTGTGCGAGGTCTATTACTACATTATTGCTTAACTGCATTTTATTTTGGAAGCGTACTGGTTAGAAATCAACACAATTAAAGAACATTCTGTTGAGTTTATTTATCTTCCCATTTGCCTATCACCCTCTTGTGTCCCCTCCAATGTGCGTTTGATGGACCTTTCGTTTGGTACTGTGTACTTTCCTGAGCCAGATCAACTAGTACAGCTTAGTCACCATGGAAACAGCTGAGTTGGTGGGAAAGCAACTGTTCCACATGAAAAAGCAGCAGAGGCACTATATGTTAGCATCCAAATATCTCCCTTCCCCTCCCCAAGGAGAAATTGTCAGTAAGCTGCAGAAACATGGCCTTCAGAGTGTGTGAAAGGCTGTACAGTAAGGGGGGAAGGTCTTTGTATATATGCAGATCCTGGATTTTTGATTCTAACAAGAATACAAAGGCAATTAATTGCAAATGCATGGACACATACTTTGTTGTTCACCGCCAAATCACTCTCACAAAATTATAGATGTGAAAATTAGATCGCTATGATATACGTTCGTCTATTCAATAAACCAAGAAAGGTGTGAAACAGTGGTGTTTTTTTAAATAAAGAATATTGAAATTAAGTATGTAGAATATGCTCAGTGAATGCTACATAGGTTTTTCTTAGCTGAGTAACTGATCTCCGAGTGAGAGTCTTTCCGGTTTGCTCAGGAATAGCAATTCATTCAATTGTGCGAATTGCGGTTCTGAGGTGTCCAGATAGAAGACTTGGAATTTGTAACAGCTTTCATTAAGGAATTAAAGATAAGGCAAAGGAGTAAATCAATTGTAGCAATGTTGTCCTAACCTTTTTTTCATCTAACAACAGTAGTGGGTTCCTACTGGTGCTCCTACTTGCGTGCAGCTCCGTGGCTCTGGCGCATGAGTACACGTTCGAGCAAGATTTTGCTTCCTACACCTGTGCAGGTAGCAAAATCTCACAGGGATGCATGTGCAGGCGTGTTTCGACAGTCACGGAAGCAAAAAACCTCGATGAAATTTCGCTCGAACACCCACTGACGTGCCAGAACCACAGAACTATGCGCAATTAGGCATACCTAACGGAACCCACTACTGTCAATGTTTATAGCAGCATATGGTCCAAACATACATGAGCATATCTACATATATGCACACATAAACACTTCCAAGCTGAAGACAGTCACCAATTAAATAGATTTGAGGTTCTGAATCACTGCACAATTCATCTTTTCGTGTTACCAAATTGTATTTAATCTCAAGTAAGTGTTGTAAAATAAAATATTTCTTCCATGGAAATCACAGATCCAGAGCATTATAGAGGATTTACACTTTTCCATAATTCATCCCTCCCCAAAACACTTACGCTTCTCTTTAGTATCTGATCTCTGCCATAAAACAATGATCAACACATGCTGGAATTGAAGATACTCATATCCACCTTGGAAAATTTATAGATGAATTTGCTGCCAAAGCAGAGTCCTCTCCTTCTATAAATCTTTTCCTTATAAAACAACTGCCGGTACTTCATCTCAAAAATACCCAAGTAAGTTTACATGAAGAAAAGTGCTGTACATTAAGTAACTACCACCCTAGGCTGAAAAGGATAAACAGTTCAGACCTACTTAGGAGTTGGCTATGAGATCCAAGGCTAGACAAGAAAATTTGGGGACGCAGGAAACTTTTGGAAAAAGGCAATAGCCAACTGGTTCTGTATTTTGCCAAGAAACTACATGAATGTGTCCAGGGAACCAAATGATACTAAATGAAGTTATTTATTATTTAGTTATTTATTATATGTGAATTTAAAAAAATACATGAATTCTACAATGAGCAATGCTTTGATTAGAATTAACCTAACTGCGACAAAGAAATGCATAGATCTTGAGGGTCCCAAGAAGTTTTTATTAGAACAACAAGCAAAGATTACAACAAGAGAGAAAATGTCCCACAATTTAGCTAATGTTCTTGTCTCCAAGAATCTGATTGCTGAATTAAAGCCTTGGAGACTAGATAAGACATTGAAGCACAAATCAACCAAACAGATCTGTACAACATACTGAGTCCTAAAAAAATTGTAATTGAAGGTAATACAAACCAAGTCTTTCATATTGTATAAAAGTGTTGTGAGGTCTTTACTTCATCCACCAAAGTGTGCTGCATCAAAGCACTTTTGACATCTACGGTTGTGATTCAAAATGAAGATGCCAATTTCCAGACTGAATTAATTAGTTAACGGTTTGTTGGTGTCTTGCTATGCTAGCGGATTTCACAGTTTTGAAATCAGTTCTGAAATCATAAAGACCAAGTTTAATTTGAAAATGGCCCTTGCCTTCAGCAAAATACTTCATAGCAAATCATTTTTTAAAAAAAATCAAGGATAGAAGAGGAATTAAATCAGTGTTTATTTCTTAAATCCATAATTGAACTGAAATGTAATGATCTTTCAGCATATTTTGCAGTTTTGTAATTTGTACACCTTGATTAAAAATTTACAGAATACTGTATATACATTATTTCAAACAAAAATGCATATATGAGCAAAAATATAAAAATCCATTGTATTATGGAAAATTATTTGCATATGTATTAATTTTGCATAGACTGGAAAATATTCACAAATTAATGCAAAAAATATAAAGGGAAAAATGAAATTGGAAAAATGAGAAATGGAGAAAATCAAGACTTGACGGTTAATAAGAATCTCCATTTTTATTTAGATGGTAAATTGTTTTAAATGGGTTTGTTCTCAATTTATTATGAATCATAGCCTCAAATTTGAAAAAGAAGTGCAAGCCTCAGATATCTATGATATGTTTCTCAGCAACTATGCAAAAATTATTTTCTGGTTTTTTTGTATAGAGAAGGACATGGAAAAATATCTGTGTTTGCTGTCAAAATGGCCCTGGCAACACTTTGTGGAGGAAAGATTATGGATAAATTA
This sequence comes from Erythrolamprus reginae, assembly GCF_031021105.1. Taxonomy (NCBI): domain Eukaryota; kingdom Metazoa; phylum Chordata; class Lepidosauria; order Squamata; family Dipsadidae; genus Erythrolamprus; species Erythrolamprus reginae. The sequence goes on from NC_091952.1 coordinate 207,664,832, forward strand.
AGATGTAAGTCTCTCTATGAATTTTAATCAAGTAGCTTGATAGGGGGCCATATATTTTTGGTTTTTAATGTAATAATCAAAATTAGCAAAAATATTATTTAACAAATTTGTGTATAGACTTCATAGAAAATTCTCATCATTGCTAATATCTTTGTCTTTTTTTGAATTTTTGAGTTTAAAAGAATTATGTTGCAATTGATCACAGAAATTATGCGTCCAGTAAAATGCATAATTTGCCATTTATTTTTCTGACTAGTTTTTATAATTCTAAAAAATGTTAAAATGCTGTAAAATTTGCATAATAGGACCACTCCCCACACCCACCCTAGTGTTTGAGAATTAAGAAAGTATCTCCTCAATTACGCACGTGGCTCAGATGAGTAAAGATTCCCCAGCTTATGCAATGTCATATCACCAAACTAATACTGTATTTGATTAATTTAATTTAATTTAATCTAATTTATTAGACTTCTATGCTGCCCAATCCCGTGGGACTCAGGGAGGCTTCAACAATAAAAGCAATACAATACAATAGCACAATAATAAAAAAGAAGTCAAACATAACAAAAATTACAAAACCCTAATTATAACCCAACTAAAATAACCCCATATAAAACACCTGAATCCAGTCTAATAACGACATACATACCAACCAAGAATAATTCAGGTGCGTCAGATGCTAAGATTTGCGGCCTCCAGGCCTGTCGGCAAAGCTAGGCCTTAGCAGCTTTTTTGAAAGGCCAATAGTGGGAGCAGTGCGAATATCGGGGTGGGGGGAGTTGGTTCCCGGTGTAGCAACAGAAAAGGCCCTCCCCCACGATCCTACCAACCTACATTGTTTAGTGGACGGGACCTGGATGAGGCCGATTCTGTGCGATCTAATGAGTCTCTGGGAGTATGTGGCAGGAGACCGTCCCGTAAATAGTCAGGCCCTAAACCATGTAGGGCTTTAAAGGTGATAAACAACACCTTGAATTGTGACCAGAAACTAATCGATAGCCAGTGCAGCATGTGGAGTGTTGATGTTGGTGTTAAAAGACAAAAAGTTAAGGACTCCGGAGTCTTCGGAGAGGGGCGGCATACAAGTCCAAATAATAAATAAATACTGCATATTAATTACCTATAAAATATTTGTTAAATGTTTTATAGCAAGGGTCTCCTACTGCCAGTCGACAAACTGCTACTGGTTTGCAATCTGTTTGAAAAGGGCCATGCAAGCTTTAGGCAAGCAAGCAAAGCTCCATGTGTGATATTAGACTTCCCACGCGCAACCCTTGCCTTCCCGCGGCTATCCTCTGCCAGTCCATGGATCCGGAAAGATTAGGGACTGCTGGGTGAGAGAAGCTGTTTTTACCCTCCCCAGGCATTGAATTATGGATATGGGCACTCGTGCATGCGGGATGACACACGCCCATGCTCTTTTGGCACTTGAGGGAAAAAAGGTTCGCCATCACTGCCCCATATAAATCAGTTCTCTAATATGAAACATATATAACCTGTTCTGCCGGGCTCTCTGGTAGGAGCCTCCCAAAAATTAAAGGGTACAAATTTCAGACACACACACATTTGAAAATTCAAAACAATGTTCTTTATCCCAAAATTCAAAATTAACTAAGCACTCTTTTTGTATTGCAAAGACCACTCGTCCCAAAACAACCGGGTAGTCTGTACAATTAACCTTAAGCAGTCATTAAGTACTTAGCTAGCAGCTGTGAAGAAACTTCACACCCCTTCTTCTTCCAACGAAGTGAGACACACATACACACACGTTGCTCTGCTTTGTTTTCAACGGCGTGAAAAATCAACAAGCAAAGTCCAGAAACCAGTAACCCAGGATTCCTGACGAACTGCGATCAGATACTCTTCCACAACGGCCAAACCTACATGCTGCTATTTATAGCAGCAGCCCTAATTACTGGAGCCCCACCCAAACACAGGTGGCCGCTCTTATTTCCTGTAATATGTCCTTACTTGGTCTCTTCTACGCATAATTTTGCGCTTGCGTGGATCCAAAACGTCTTCATCCGAATCAATGGAAGATAAGGGAGATTGACTGCCTGGGCTGTGTACCAAGTCCCCCTCTGCCGAGTCACTCCCACCTTCTTCGTCCGAGGAAACTAAACTCTGAACTGACTCTGTCGGCAATAACACAGGCCTGTGACATGTTGAAGTTTCTCCTGCATCCACCTCCACATTCCCTGGGGCAGGAGCTGGGCCAGAGCCAACCACAACATAACCAGCCATTTATCTATTTAGTCATTAATTCTACATTTAAATAGCACTTTAGTTGCTCTGACCAGATGAAGAGACTCAAAATATATCCAGCAGATGTTGTGAATCAATTTAAATATGCTTGAGATAAACACATGATCATTGTCTGATAAACAAAAAACAAAAAATAATTTCAAAGGCAAATTGAGTGGACCAATGGGTCTTCTCTTTTTTGCCATTGGTTTTCTATATTTCCATGTTTATCAATCTACAAACAGCCGTCTTCTGATTTACTGCTACCATTCTATAGATTATCATTCAGCAAAGCAAAGAATACACAGGTTAAAATGAAAAATGCATTTAATAATAATACTTTCAGAAGACATTGAGACCAAAACTATAGTCACGTGCTGTTACACTATGAGAAACAAAAATAAAACTAAACAGCTGCTAGAATAACTGATACCCACCCACCCCACAAAAAAGGATTCTGATCTTAGGGAGAAAAGAGATAAGTGTCGAAAGTGGTATTCTGATTTAGTTATATTAACCACCTCTTTATGAATATACAGTACAGTGTTCCCTCAATTTTTGCGGGTTCAAACTTCGCAAATAGCCTATACCACGGTTTTTCAAAAAATATTAATTAAAAAATACTTCACTGGTTTTTTTCTATACCACCGTTTTCCCCACCTGATGACATCATACGTCATCGCCATACTAATATTTTTTGCAAATAAATAACAAAAAAAAATTATTATTGTTAATAAATAATTATGTTTATAAATATCAGGATCACTAAGTGTCTTATTCAATGGTGAGTACCAGTAATAATGGTGAATAAATGGTTGTTAAGGGAATGGGAAATGGTAATTTAGGGGTTTAAAGTGTTAAGGGATGGCTTGCGATACTGTCCATAGCCAAAAATGGTGTATTTACTTCCGCATCTGTACTTCGCAGAAATTCGACTTTCGCGGGCGGTCTCGGAACGCATCCCCTGCGAAAATTGAGGGAACACTGTATTTCTATACTGCTTGCCATATGAATGGATTTTGAATTATACAACAAAGTAACTGTACAGAGATTAAGTGGAAAGTGGATTTACAATCATTTTTATGCATATCTATTTAAAAGTATGCTTCCCCTCTTTCTCATTTGGTAACATTTCTTGCTCTATCACTTTTGGGGATCCTTTTAGAAATAGTAAAACGTATTTGTGGAACTTCACTATATCCAGAGCATAAATAATGAGTCCTCGGAGAGGGGCGGCATAGAAATCCAATAAATAAATAAATAAATAATATTTTTTGTTAATTATTTATAATTAACAACGATTTATTAATGATAAATAAATATATTATTTTAATTTTGAACCTGAAGACTATTTGTCTAGTAATTTTAATTGTTCCTAATAACGATAGTTCTTTACTTGCATTGAGGTCATTTCTAGTAGTGATTTATAGTTCTATGTGATTTACCACAGTATGGCAGTGTGGTGCTACATATTGGGATGTAAGTCACTACTGTGTAGAATATGCTTGCAGTTCATCTTAAAGAATTTAGATCTGTAATTCATTTTGGCTTCAAAGTTTCCACTTTTTCCCATCAGATATATTCTCAATGATTTCAGACACTAGTGGGATAATGGTGTATGGAAAATATGACATGTTTTTGCGCGAAGTTCTTAAACTACCCACTGCAGTCTTTGAAGGTCCTTCTTTTGGTTATACAGAACAATCTGCAAAGTCTTGTTTTTCTCAACAGGTAAATAAATGTTATTCACCATTTCTTGCTTTTCATCATATTCCTACTGGCATATATTGTCAAAATCCAATTATATTTTATTCAGTTTTAAATAGGTTTAGTTTTAAATCTATTTTTGCACTTGCATTCCAGAATTGTACTGCAATAGAATTTCACAGAAGTATAGCATGGAATATATGTTAAATGCCTTCCCTGTTTAAAATAAAATATCCTAAAATGGACCTTGAATTTGATGAAAGCCATGGAACAAGTTTGTTTATCTTCTCTCCTGCCGGAGAGAAAAACATATGTACGTGAATAATTGGATAAGAATATTGAGCTCCCTATCCATTAATCCTTTCCTCCTTTTTTCTTCTTGCCTTAAGCAAATCTAGAACTCTGTAGCATTATTTGCAACCAAATTATTTGACATCTCATCTTGATATTATGCTCAGCTATTCTGAAATGTGAAAGTAATATCTCCATAGAGATAGCCAATATTGTGGCCTTCAGAGAAGATTCAAAACTAAGTAAAATTGTTTCTCTAATTTACATCTTAAAATGCACATTTTATATACATATTTCAGTTACTTTTCAGTTATCTCTGATCCCATCAAATCTTCTCAATACCATAGAGAAGGCACATTCAGAAGGGAACAGCAATAATTTTTGTGTCCTTTATAAATAGAATGATGGAGCACAGTTCCACGAAAGGAAATTGCTGAGAAGTATTCAATTCAGGTGTTGAAAAGAAAAAGAATGCTGCTATTATACATCATGAGGGAATTCATAATAGAAGTTATTAAATTATATCTTTGATCAATTATGTGGTTTATAGTTGGGCTGTGAAACCACAACATATTTGAATTAGTGATGTCTTCTTAAAAGGGGCTCCTGGATTTTAAGTTGCCTTAAACAACATCATAAGTGAACTTTTATAATTTAATTGCTTACTTTTCTCATCTACAAATAAGTATAATTTTCTTCTGAGAATACTAAACTCATTCCATTATTTGCTAATGTTTTTTCTCTTGCTTTGTTTATGTTAACAGAAAAAAGTTACACTGAATGCATTTTTGGATACTCTTATGTCTGATCCTCCCCCACAATGTCTTGTCTGGTTGCCACTTTTACACCGATTGGCAAATGTTGAGAATGGTATGTAGCTAAAACACGAGGAACAACTGAAATAGCAATGTAAATCATAATAATTCTGCACGAATCCCAGCGACCGATTAGGTCCCACAGAGTTGGTCTTCTCCGGGTCCCGTCGACTAAACAATGTCGTCTGGCGGGTCCCAGGGGAAGAGCCTTCTCTGTGGCAGCCCCGACTCTCTGGAACCAGCTTCCCCCGGAGATTAGAACTGCCCCCACCCTCCTTGCCTTCCATAAACTCCTTAAAACTCACCTCTGCCGTCAGGCATGGGGGAATTGAGGCATTCCTCCCTCCCCCAGGCCTATACAATTTATGTATGGTATGTCTGTGTGTATGTCTGGTTTAATAATGGGTTTTTTAATTTTTTAAATTGATTAGATTTGTTGTGAATTGTTTTATTGTATGTTGTGAGCCGCCCCGAGTCTACAGAGAGGGGCGGCATACAAATCTAATAAGTAAGTAAGTAAGTAAGTAAGTAAGTAAGTAAGTAAGTAAGTAAGTAAGTAAGTAAGTAAGTAAGTAAGTAAGCAAGCAAGCAAGCAAGCAAGCAAGCTAGCTAGCTAGCTAGCTAACTAACTAACTAACTAACTAACTAACTAACTAACTAACTAACTACTGGCTATCCTTAATTCATCCCATTCATGATGACTGGTAAAACAAATTAAATTCCTTCCACAAAATTAAGGAAAGACAGTTACTTAGTTTTTGGAGCAAAATATATATTTTTCTTACTTTAAAAATATCCTCCATACTACTACATACATACTTGTTGGGATCTGTCCCTTTGTGCATTTCCTTTAAAAAAATGATTGTACAACAATGTAACTGAAAGAGAAGGGGGACAGAGAAATTACACATACAATTACAACAATGTAGGAGTTTTTTAAAGTAAGAAAAACACATACTTAAAAGAAACTTTTCAGATATTGTTCACTCCCACCACTTTCTGTCTGTGTCTTTTTAAAAGAGTTGTTTAATCCTTGCAAGGAAAGAAGTGAACGTGCTCTTTCCCAAGAATATATGATTATAAAGGGGACAGATTTTAGTGTATTTACACTAAATACATATTTCTAAAAACAAAACACAAATTTTATTATTAATTTAATCAATTGCTGACATAACAGAACATTCAAAAGACCTAGGATACATATTTCCAACAAAACCGAACTATTAAATAAATATTAAAACACCAGTGCAACAGTTTAAATGAAAAGGCAGAACATTTGAGGGCCAAGTGGAATGCATTACATAACTTAGGAGAAAGGTTTCTATGGCTGAAAGTAATGTCATCTTAAGACAGAGGGATGTAGATTTTAGCATACAGTTTCCCGACAAGCCCTGCAAAAAGTTACATGTTAGGTAGTTAGGTTTTACATATTAAAACTAACATTTAAAATAACTAATCTGAGTTATACCTGGAAAATAACAATGGGTAGCTACTTATACTGTGCTTTGGCTGGCAACCTACTTTTTGTGCTTTGTTCAATCTGCTCAAACTTAAGTTTAGTCCCGTGTAGAATATACTGAAAGTGCAGTTACTATGCAAACAAGATAAGAACATAGTTGAAACTACCTCTGAGTGCTTAATTGATGCCTTAGATACTATCATGGAAAGCCATTCCTTGGCACTACTCCATGTAGACTTCAAGCAACATTGAAAATATTACAATTGTTCTTTCAATGGGTAGGCCCTCCAGTCTAGAAATACTGAATTCAAAACCCCCTGACTGTTTTCCTCCTAATTACAGTTCTATTGTCTTGTCTGAATTTAATTTACGATACTACCTAACTGAAAAAGAGTAATTTGGAATGTGCTTAAATTCCTGCATTTCATTTCTGTATCTACTTATCTTTATTAAAGGGTAGTGATGCAACAAAAGGAATCATCTCCCAAATGGAACCATTATGCATGTATTTTTTATCTATATCTTCTTTTATTTCCATGCTGAACTTAGTATATTTCATCACCTAATATTTTCTTTCATATTTTTGCTGTAGTTTCCTACTTAGAACCCAATTGTTCATTCAGAAAATTGCAATGATTTAGAAATAAATTTAATTTTGAAAATCATAATCATAAGGGGATGTTTTTAAGACTTCTTAATAACTTCAGTTTTAACGGTATGCTGATTAATTCTTTTATTTGGTTTGAATATATATGCCCCCTGCAGTCTTCCACCCTGTTGAGTGTTCCTATTGCCACAGTGAGAGCATGATGGGATTTCGCTACCGATGCCAGCAGTGTCACAATTACCAGCTCTGTCAAGATTGCTTCTGGAGGGGACATGCCAGTGGTTCCCATAGCAACCAACACCAAATGAAAGAATACACGTCATGGGTAAGGGAAGGTTCATAAATTACGGCAGACTGTTTGAACTTAGCAGTCAGAGATTTAGAAATGACTGAATCATTTTCCTTAAGATCACATATAAGAAGCTGACTTTGTTGCCAGTTTAACTAGAAGTTACTATAATGGAGAAGCCCTGTCTGGCTTCCTGGTTCAATCAGTATTGAAATGTCAAATGGGAAGAACTGAATAGTGTGGCTACTACCATCAGTGTGGATTTGAGCAGTCTAACAGGTTAAACTAGGTGGATGACAGAACAGCTACAGGAGGATCTTGGATTATAAAACTATCTCCACAGTAAGTTACTAATTTTTGTAGGACAAAGTCAATATGTTGGATTTTCTATTTGTTGTTTGCTATATATATATATATATAAAGATATTTTATATAAACCTGCATGTATATTTTACATAAACATACACATGTATAAAGATACACCTATAGTCATAACACATGCATACCCAAATGAGGGTGTGTAGATGAGATTTCAAAGTAAAAAGAATTATGAAAACTAGTGATTTACTACAAAGCTCTATTAGAAGTTGATGTAAATATATATGCTATAAATTCAGTTCAGTTGTTTAACTGCTGCTTAGCAGTTCACATTTTTCATATACTCTCTAGTCTAGTGCATGAACTCTATACCAACTGAAACATATTCGTATGGGCTTTTCCATTTTCCACAAGTATCTGAAATTATATTTGTGATCCATTATACTATTCATACCAGCCACAGCTAAATTAATCTAATTCATCAGATTCAAACCTATGTGTAATAGACATCTATGCCCATATTCCTAGCAGTTAATTCTGTTAGATCAATAAGATTTACTTTTAGTTATTCAAGAATGCCGAATAATTAGGTTATAGATTAAACTCTATGACAGAGAAAGCATTATGAAAATGAAACCTCTTTGTCTCTCCAGTTCCTGAGATGATCACAGCTGTGTTATTAGAAAAAAATGCAATAGCCACACCAAAAATGCACTCGGACTTGTGCTACAGATACTAGATAAAAATGAAAGTTTGAAGTACAAAAAGTGTGATATAAGAAGCTGTTGCTTCTCATTTTGTAATCCCAAAGAAAAAGACTGAGATTCTCTGAAGGTATGATTAGCAATACCAATTAGATTGGTCATTCAGCAGGCAGTGAATGAAAGATTTGATTCTGTTACAGTCTATGAACTCTCACTTCTTAATACCTGACTTTGTAAAGCAGCAATGTATCTGAATGATGACTGGGCCATCAAAAAGGGGAAAAAATGGTTCTGTATCTCTGTTTTCTTCTTAATTATTTTATCATTAATATTATTAGCTTCCAGATCTGATTTTTCATTAGCAGTTATTTAGAGATTTATGCTTTTAGAATAATGAAGTTTCGTGCCAAGTTTGGAATTCATTTGTATCCTCTGCATTTTTTCAGACAAGGTGTTTGGTGAAATGGGATATCTATATTTATACGAAATGTCCTCTGTGAAATCAGATCCCCTTTAAGGTCCATTGATAGATTTATAAGCATATGCTGATGAGATCATCCAGAGCCACAGAATAAATGCACTTTGGGAGTTGATGCATGATAGTAGTAACCAGCAGAATGCGGTTTTGTTTTATCTTCTTATCCTTCTACTGATAGCAATAACACTATTCAGCCCTTATCTGTCCAAATCACCTTTACCTTTATTTTTTCTTCTAGAAATCTCCTGCTAAGAAGTTAACTAATGCACTTAGCAAGTCTTTAAGTTGTGCTTCCAGCCGTGAACCCTTGCACCCAATGTTCCCTGATCAGCCTGAGAAACCTCTAAACTTGGCACATATAGTGTAAGTATTTGCATGCTCTTTGTTCTACTGTATATGCTGTTTGCCTTTGCTTAAGGTTAAATGGAAAGAAATCACCTAATATTGCAATTTACAGAATTTCACTAATGCTATAATAAGTATAGTGATTCTGGAATTTACTGACCTATGTATAACTCAGCTACTGACAAATGCAGCAGCTAATTTTAAAAAGTTTTTTAAAACTAAATGCTTGAAAATTACATTTTTAAAAAATGTTAGCGATACAGTTTATCATTTGGGAATTGTCAGTATAAATTTTAATTTAATTTAATAAAGTTTAATTTTAATGCAGCAAATTTACCATAAGTTATGAAGTAATTTAACTTACAGAATAGAATAGAATAGAATAGAATAGAATAGAATTTTATTGGCCAAGTGTGATTGGACACACAAGGAATTTGTCTTGGTGCATATGCTCTCAGCGTACATAAAAGAAAGATACATTTGTCAAGAATCATGTGGTACAACACTTAATGATTGTCATAGGGGTCAAATAAGCAATGAAGAAGCAATATTAATAAAAATCTTAGGATATAAGCAACAAGTTACAGTCATACAGTCAACATGGGAGGAAATGGGTGATAGGAATGATGAGACATACACACACCTATGCCACTTACAGTTAGTTATTACCAGCAGAAAATGATGTTATGTATTGACATGAAATAAACTTAGTAGTATAACCTTGATATTTTAAATTATTTATTCTTTTTTGTAAGTATGCCTTAATTTGAGCCATGGTGGTACAGTCTCTAGTAAGGCATACTTAGAGTACTTAGAGTGCTGTAGTGCAGGGTAATTGAGCTGATTGCTAGCTGCAGTTGAGCAGTTCAAATCTCACCGGCTGAAGGTTGACTCAGCCTTCCATCCTTCCAAGGTGGGTAAAATGAGGACCCAGATAGTTGGGGGCAATATGCTGGCTGTGTAACCCGCAAAAACAGGGCTGTAAAAGCTGTATATAATTCTCAGTGCTCTTGCTATTGCTATTTTTGAATATCTTGTAAATCCATTGTGTATCAAATATTCTGTTCCTTTTTCAAGGATACAGTATATTTCACTACATAGAAAAATTACACTCAAATTGGTTGATCCAACGAAAGTTGTAAAACAGCAATGTTATGACTTTTGTGTAAAATTAGTCAGTCTCCACAAATCTGGTATATATAATAATAATAATAATAATTTATTAGATTAGTATGCCGCCCCTCTCCAAAGACTCAGGGCGGCTCACAACAACGATAAAAACAATATTATAATGGTACAAATCTAATATTAAAAAACTAAAAACCCTATCATAATTAAAAACCAAACAGCACATACATACCAAACATAAATTATAATAAGCCTGGGGGAAAGATGTCTCAAATCCCCCATGCCTGGCAGTATAGGTGGGTCTTAAGTAGTTTACGGAAGATAGAAAAATGCAACCTTTTAGCTCCAGTTGTCCAATATTGTGTTAGGGACAACAGCTAGCCTAATATTTATTATTGCTGGTGTTAGTGGGGTTTTGTTTCTCAAAACATTTGGAAAACAAATGTTTTCCTGCTCTAACATAGGAACTGAGGACTAATACTTATTACTAACGCTACTAATGCAATAGACTCTAAAACAGGGATGTCAAATTCATGTCATCATGGCAGTGTCACATGATATATTAGGGCTTTTTCCCCATTCGCTAAACTGGGCATGGTCAGCACGTGACACATCCGGCCCACAGACCAAGAGTTTGATAGCCCCGTCTAGAGTGATAATTTTGTAAAGTTTGCAGCAAACAGAACCAAAAATTATATGGCACCTTACATATTTAACACATCTATTATTATACCTCCTTACAATAATGCCTTGCTTCTATCTATATTATCTGAATTTTTTATTGTTTTTACGGTTTTAAAATGTTTTCAGTATTTTAATTGTAATATATTTTTTGAATTATAAGTCACCCAAATTCTTTAGTTGAGATTTATTAATCAGATTTATTTATTAATCAGATTTCTATGGCGCCTTTCTCCTGGGACTCAGATGGGCAGCTATAATAATTTAATGACTAAATAAATAAATAAACATCACATCATCATTGAGGGCCGCATCGTGATTGTGTTATACCTTGGGGGTTTGGGGTGGGCAAGGCCAGGATGGGCATGGCCACTTTGACATGTTTATTTATTGATTTAGTCATTAAATTATTATAGCTGCCCATCTCACAAGCTCATTTTTCCTGGCAGAGCTCTCGGGCCACCACAAACCCCCAAGGTATAACACAATCATGATGCGGCCCTCAATGAAATTGAGTTTGACATCCTTGTGTTAACATGGATGGAACTGCTTTATTGTTTCTAAGTTGATGATGTGTGGTGGCCCGAGAGCTCTGCCAGGAAAAATGTGCTTGTGAGCTATGTTTTCGGTTGGGGCCATCTCCTGCAACCCTCTGCCAGTGAAAATGGAGCTTGGGAGGACCACATGCAACCCTCCTGAGCTCCATTTTCACTGGCAGAGGCACTGCAGGACAGTCCTTTGCTGTTTTCGGGTCTAAGTACCCTGCAGCCCACGTCCAGCCCCCGGGCCTTGAATTTGACACCCCTGTGTTAATAGAACATGCTTTTGAAAAAAGATGTACGGTATATTTCACAAATCTGTGGAGGGGGGGAATCTTTTGGAATGGTTCTGGGAAAATATGGAAGACCATAAGAAAAGAAAAGAAAAGAAAAGAAAATTCCCATTAGAAGTCTCCTAAAGCAGTGTTTCCCAACCTTGGTAGCTTGAAGGTATTTGGACTTCAACTCCCAGAATTCCCCAGCCAGCGAATGCTGGCTGGGGAATTCTGGGAGTTGAAGTCCAAATACCTTCAAGTTGCCAAGGTTGGGAAACACTGTTCTAAAGTGATAGAAATTAGTCTCACCTTAAAAATACTTTGTTTCCAAATTCAGAATATTAACTATCAGTTCCTCCGCTGTCTAAAAAGACAAGACTGCATTTGACTAATAAGGTTCTCTTGTTTTTATTTTGCTTGCAAAAGGGACACTTGGTAAGTAATGCATTATCCCTTCAAGTATTTAAAAGAGGAAGAAATACAATTTTAAATTATTTATTAGAAGAGAACTAACTGGGAAACACATAAAAACTGTTGAATACTGTCTGCCTTTCAAGTGTAATTTACATTTTCCAAAGAATACAAACTAAAGACCAGTTGTCGCATAGCTCCTATTGCACTTATTAATCAGTTATGTAATACCTACACTACATATTTTTATTTTATTTTTTTGCTGTATGTATAAACTGCCTTAAAATATATAAGGGATCAGATAGTTAATTCAATTATATTCTGAAGCCTCTTTTTTTACTGGTCACAAATAAGGTATATTTCCAATTATTTGGAATTTATAGGCTCTCTCTATATATTTAGATTTTATAAGCTATTTCTAATCTTCACCAACTTTGCTCAAATTATACTAATGGATGTCTGCTATAAGAAAGATGTCAGAAATACTGTATATTTACTTCTACATGGCTAAGAATACAATATTATCTGGAAACTTGCTTGCACAGAAATCACTGTTTGTGTAGTTTCCCCTGCAGATAACTATTGGATGGATGTCTTATCAATTGTGATGTAATTTGGAGGGAGATGCCACTTAATGGAAATACTTATACCAGTATTTTTCAACCTGGGTAGCTTGAGAATGTGTGGACTTCAACTCCCAGAATTCCCCAGTTCACATCTTCAATCTGTCAAAGTTGAAACACTGGCTTTTATAGGATAAATACTTGTCTTTTTGAATGCCTGTTTAGGAGTTCAAAGCAGACCTATTTGGCCATTCAAAAATGGACAAATTTTCTGTCAAATAACTTAATGTCTTTTGAAGAATTTAAGCATTTCTAATTCATCGAACACTTCTATTAGAAATGGAAAAACTACTAAAGAAAGAAGAACAAAGCAAAGAAAGAAGGCTGCAAAAAATTTCCATGGATGACTTGAAAAGAATGTATTTGTAACATTAAGCCTTGTATGTAAAAAATATAAAATTTAAACTTTTGCATTTTTAATGTAGAAGAAGAGTATAGTTGTAGGACGTTCTGCAGTATTATTGACTGATCACATTCACTTATTTTTAATTTTTTTATTTCATGCCCTGTTTTTTACAAACAAGACTTTTTTTAAAAAAAAATTCTATTTTCTTTCAAGGCCTCCTAGACCGGTCACCAGCATGAATGACACACTCTTCTCCCACTCTGTTCCCTCAGGAAGCCCTTTCACAAACAGAAGGTGAGAGATTTTTTTTTTAATGCACTGCATATAATTAAATGCAGGATTTTTAAAATTTTAATTTCAAAGATTACTATGAAAGGAAAATACAAAGTAAGCATTGAATCTTTTTTAAAAAATTGTTTGCTTAAAATAAGTTTGGTAATTTGCACTTCCAGGGCTCAGCCAAAAACTACTTTTTTAAAATGGAAGCTACTGTGGTGTAAATCCTGAAATAGATGTAGATTTTGTATAGAAGAATCCTGTAGGGAGAGGTGGGGAAAGAGACAGAATTCCACTAAAAATTCCAGTTTGACCAATGATTCACTCACTACTTTTAAATATTAGTTTGCATGCTGCAGGGCACCAAAGGTTTTGTCTGGATTTGCTTTAAAATATAAACAAAGAAAACAAAATATTCCAGTCTTTTCATTCATCACTGAGGACAAGGAAGAATTCAAATTGCCTTGGAACGATGCTGGTCAAATCTAAACAGGCTTTATGTTAATAAATATCCACAATCAGAAGTAACATATGTAACACATCACTGTTAGAATAATAAAAATAATAATTATAATTATTATTTATTAGATTTGTATGCTGCCCCTCTCCGCAGACTCGGGACGGCTCACAACAATGATAAAAACAATATATATTGACAAATCTAATAATTAAAATCTAAGATAACAATTATACATTTAAAAATCTAAAAGCAAGGAACCCCAATATAAAAACATACATACAGTCATATCACGCACTAGAACTACATAGGCAGGGGGAGATGTCTCAGTTCCCCCACGCTTGATGACAGAGGTGGGTTTTAAGGAGTTTACGAAAGGCAAGGAGGGTGGGGGCAATTCTAATCTCCAGGGGGAGTTGATTCCAGAGGGCTGGGGCCACCACAGAGAAGGCTCTTCCCCTGGGCCCCGCCAAATGACGTTGTTTTGTTGACGGGACCTGGAGAAGGCCCACTCTGTGGGAATAACCAATTGAAGTCAGCAAGATCCTATCAAAAATATTCCCAATTTCACATTCAATCTGAATGGCATCCAGTCACTCCATGCATGTTCTGCAGAATAACTCAGGTTTGACATTTTCTTTCTCGATGAAATCAAGGTTGGCAGATTTTAGTTCGACCTAGAGACAACTTCAAAGAGTTTCTGCCAAGAAAGAGGACATCTACATATTGATCTGGAATTAAAGATGACTAAGAAATTCAGTCTTCATGACTTCCGTTTTGAATAGTCCTCATCTACATTTCTATCTCAATGGAATGTAGCATTAGTAAAGTTAAAAATTTTCTGCTCTATTAGACCCTGAGTGCTTAGCTCAAATGTGTGTATCTTGAAAAAACATAGCTTCCAATACATTTTAAAACCTCACTTAAGTGTAACTATTTCTGTCGATTTTCTTTCATAAATAATGCATGAAATAGATTTATGCAAATTAATGAATAAAATAATTTATGAGCAAACCTATAATCTAATGATGTAAATCACAATAGGGGATCTACTTAAGTCTATCTAAGATTATACATTTTTTATTTCTTTTTTATTACTAGATTTATAGGCTACTCGATGACATGACTTTTTTTATATATAAATCAACAAAAATAAACCACTAAAAATACAGAATGCTAAAATATACACGATATATAAATGGGAATATAAAATTAAAATCATGAAATGATGACCACAACCAAAAAGAGATTCCCACTCAACTGGCCCAGATGCTCAGGAAATTAAGAGTAGGAGGCAGGTTCATAACATGGAGCAATAATGTATATTTTGTCAGTTTAATGCTGCAACTTCCACGGGATAGATTAATCAATATCCATAGAAATAGTAGATACTAAAAACCAAGAAGCATATGGCGGTAAACTGAAAGATCTATCCGAAGATTTAATACTTTTACCTACTCCTAGTTCACATTCATGCACTTAATGCTTTGATTGGTTTAAGTAGGAAAAAGATAAAATCATGCAATGGTTATATCTTCTGTCTTAACCTATTGTTTTTACAATATGCAGAGCAGTTTATATCCAGCTCTGATATAATGTTGCAAATCAGTCTTCTGATTTATTTCACTGTCATTGATTTCATATATTAAAAATGATTGCATAAAAATTGTTAATTATCTAGGCATGCAATCTAGAACAGGAGTGTCAAACTCGCGTCATCACATCACATGACATATCGTGACTTCCCCCCCCCCTTTGCTAAGATGGGTTGGTGCGATGAGCACGTGACCCATCTGGCATGCAAGCTATGAATTTGACGCCCCTGATCTAGACTCTCTTATATAGTTCATGTTTGTCAATTCCGGAGAAGGAACTAATTTCAATTCAAGGTTGGAAGATTGAAAGTTTTACTAATTCATATATTATAGGCACATTTGGCCTCTTTGCCTGAACATGAGTCCTGTACAAAAGAACATTCAAGGAGAAGGACATTAAACAAAGGCAATTCTGGATTGAATATTGATAGCCAAATAAAGGCAACTAAGAACTATGATAGGAGCAAGTTCACCAATATCAAATACATTCAGCAAGAATTTCTTAATTCCTTAATTTTTACTTTATACTCAGGTCTAGAAGATTCCATTTGTTGACACATGATTTTTTTTACTTTTGTGATAACCTTTCCATATTAAAAAGTTGCTAGTTTCTTATAATAAATAAAAGTTGGAATATGAAACTGAAGTGATATTGCTTCAACATTTTCTTGTTACTATTTTTAAATTTTTCCATTTCAAATAGATTGAACTAAATTATGTTGAGTATATTGTTCAAAACTTATATAAACATAAAAAAGAACAGAGGTCCAACAGTGCTGCCTTAAAGCAAAAAACAATATGCTTTTTTTGATATGCTTTTAGCGCCCCACTATAGGTAGTCCTTGATTTACAATCATTCATTCATTTAAAGTTACAATGGCACTGAAAGCAGTGGTTTATTATTGTTTTTCAAAAATTTCAAAATGGTAAAAATTTGAACACTTTGCAAGAGGCATGTGTTTATGACAATTGCAGTGCCCTGAGGTAATGTGATTATCTCTTGCAACATTCTGACAAACAAAACCAGATTCACTTAACGACCATATTACTAATTAAACAAACTGCATTGATTCACTTAACTATCTTGATTGACAATGGAAATTTTGGGCTCAGTTGTGATTGTAAGTCAAGGACTATGTATATTCAGTGATCCCCTGTCCTTGGAGGTACAAGTTGGAGTTAATATGGATAACCTCTTCTCCATCAATTTGCTGAAAACCATTGAAGTTACAGCCCATTATTGCATTTTTTTAAAAAAATGAAAACTATGATAGTTATATTGAAAGCAGCAAAAAAACAGCACTATGTTTATTCCTTATCAGATTGTTTATTTTCTCATCCCCTTCTCCTATATGTATTCTTAAGAGTGATATAGATGTGCATGCCATGTAGTTTAGTATTATAAGCCATATTTGTTACTTTGCCCAGAAACACATTTGGTTGTAAAACACTCCTTTGTGATTCCATTATAAACACAGTAAAAATACTACGGTATATAAAATCATAGAGAATGTGCTGTGTGTTTAATTTGCTTATTTGAGTTTCTATGAAGAACATGCAAGCCACCCTTCCTTAATTATTGTGGCTTTACAAATCTCTTACAAGGGCAAAATCCTTTTTATAGCCTATTATATGATAAATGAATTGTTGGGATTTTTTTACACTTAAGAATATTTCCTCTCACTCCCTGATATAACTAGTAGTATATTCTAATTATTTTTATTCCTAGGTCTTCTTAACTTGAATTACATATTTATACTTTGTTATTTAAAGGCAGCAGTCTTTATTCGGTGGAACTGAATTGGATGCATTAAATCCCCATCATATATATCCCCAATGTGTATTTCTGAATATACATCCTGTTAATGAGATTTCATTGTCTGATTCATTCAGGTTACTTGAGAGTATAAATATAGACAGTCCGGTGGTTGATGAGCATGCTATTATAAACCTGTATGTAAATAAGCTACACAATTCACGGTCAGTATGAGAACACTAAACTACTAATTGATGTAGTTCTGTAACCTGTACACTAAAACCAATATGTTACATATTAGTCATTCCGTAAGAATACTAATAAAAGAAAAAGGCTTTTAAAAATAATAATAACAAGAATGTTTTAATAGTTTGAACTGGGTTTCAAATTAATTCCATATTAATTTGAAATTTCCAATTTTTAACTTACTTACACTTTGTACAAGATAAGCATTCAAATGCACAATATTGTTTCAATAAATTAGCATCTGATGTTAGGTATGGGTCAAGGAGTGCAGTGCTTACCCTTGTTAAGATATTGCTAAAGCCAACCTTCCTGGAAAATTTCACCCAATTTCCAATCACCTTGTATTATCTGGACTTTTCACTTATTTATTTATTTATTTATTTATTACTTAGATTTGTATGCCGCCCCTCTCCGAAGACTCGGGGCGGCACTTAGGTTTTTCAGAAACTGAAATAGAACTTGATGAGTTCTGGGAAGGCTGGAATGGTAACGCTATAAGCAACCTGGTCCTCCTAGGTCAACTGGGGATTTTGCTAACACCAGTCTGACTATCCTTATGAATCAGCTGCAGGATATGGGAATTGGGGACACATAGTGATACTCCTTTCTCTGTGAATGGTTAGAGTGGGTGTTGATAGGAGAAGGGAGATTGACTTCCAAAGTCCTCGTTTTGAGGAGTGACTCAGGGCTCAATACTCTTGTCCCTCCTGTTTAATTTCTACCTGTGGTCATCAGTTGGGGGGTCAGGTATCATCAGAATATGTTTAGCAGTTACACAGCTCAACCACTAGCAAACCAAGCAATGATGTCCAAACCTCCCCAAGTGCATGGGAAGCTGTTGAGATATGGATGAGGATGAACAGGGTTGTGCTCAGCCCTAACAATTCTGGATATCTGGTCTTCCTGTTTGTAAGGATTTTTCTTAGTTCCTACTATGTGAATTTCCCTGATTGCCTATTGTCATATTCATGTCCCTTCAACTTCATTATGTCTTTAGGCCTGGGGTTATGCATGTTGGGCAAGTCCTCTTTTAGTGGTGGATGAAGTGATTGTATATTGTGCCTCTTAGCGTTTTCCCTCTGTATACCTGTTATGCTTGGTTTTATATTGTTTTATATTTTATTGTGTTTTTAGTTTGTAAAGGTGTCCAGAGTTGTCTGGGTGTCTTAGAAATTTGGTAAATAAATATTTTCTCTCTTCAATTATCCAGTTTGATTAATCCTATAATGATGACTTTCATTTTTCTTCCAATAATTATTTTATCAGAGGAATTCCCCAGGTACAGGTCTTATTCACGCATGGAGCAATTATGCTTAAATATCCTCAAGGTCCTACTTTTAAGATTCTTAGAAATAGCTGGCCAGACATTCTTACATAATGAACGTTTAAATATACTATATGACCTGTTGATCTTACCCATCTAATGTGTTACCTATGCAATAATAATTCTTCTAAAATCTATTCATTTTTCAAAGAAGCATATAATACTCCCTATGTAAAATGTACCTGATTTGAATCAGATTTGATAGATATTTCATAAAGTTAAGATCACAATTCTATATATTTGTCCATTAACCCTATAAACTTAGTTCTAAATAATCTGGTACAGGACTGCAATATAAGTAAAGCATTTTCAAATGAAGAACAGCCTACTTTCAACTCTGACAAAACATCATAGACAAAATTCAGAATACAACATAACTCATTCTGGGTGTCTATATTTTGTATGTGTATAAGTATATATAAAATAACAGCATTCTGAATTTAAAACAGGAAAATTCAGAAGCAGTAAAATGGAGCTTGCTGTTAAGTGACAAAGCAAAGAGTCTACCCAATCTAGACTAAAAAATAAATGAGGACACAGTGAATGCATTTAATCAATTTCTAGTAGTTATTGATAACCTGAATAATACTTAATGAATTAAGCCAATTCATTCTTTGCAATCTGATATACTTCAGCAGCATTCAGAGCAATTCCCAGAAATCCCAGCTGCCTCCATTACATCGGAAGGTTATGAAGAAAAGGAGGAGTAGCCAGTCGTCAGGCTTTCTCCTTGAATTATCTTTTTGCAGCCCTTAGATTCTCTTTGCTAAAACCTGATGGCATTTAAAGCAGGAAATTGTTCAAAAAGATACTTATTCAAGTACCTTTTTGAGGGTGCGGTATGGGGTTAATGGGGCTTTGATTAACAGAATTCACACAACTAAAGGGATAAGGCAAGGATGTATCCTGGCCCCATTATTATTTAGCTTTTTTATCAATGACCTGCCAGGATTAATGAAGGATCCCCTAGTATGCATGCCAATGATCCTAAATATTTAGTGTAACAGCTTGCTTTATGCTAATGATATGATTTTATTTTCATACTCACAAGTAGGATTATATAGACTATTAAGAAGATTCAGCTCTTATTGCCAGAATAACTCCCTAATCATTAGTAAATCTAAATAAAAAATAATGTTTGGAAAACATCATCCAAGATATAGGTGGCAGTTAGATGGTGAACCAATTGAACAGCTTAACACTTTTGTATATTTAGGCGTAATTTTTTCCAAGACTGGATCTTGGGCTAGCCATAATCAATGGAGTATATTTAGAGCAAAAGCCCATTTGAATTTACTGCTTAAACTAAAAAACCATAGTTATCCAGGGTCCCTAGCCCCATTAATTAAAGTTTATAAAGCTAAGGTTACCTCTTTGCTCTTTATATGGAGCAGACGTTTGGGATCTATACTCAACCACAGTCCCAGAACAAATACAGTCCCAGCATTTGAGATGTGTTTTGGGTGTAGATCCAAGAACATATCCTGCAGCAATTAGAGCTAAATTGGGAATTCATACAATTCATGCGCTATCCAAAATTAGAGCATATACTGTAGCTACTGTGGCAAAGTCAATGAAATGGAGACTGATAAGACTCCCCAATTGATGTCTACTAAAGCCAATAAAATTACAATCACAAATCTCCTGGATCACCAAACTAACAAATTTTGTAAGATGCTGTGGCCTTCCTATCTCTTGCGTAACAGAACATCCCTCCACCCCCCCAAAAAAGAGCTGCCCAAAAAATTAAGGATATAGAAGCACAAAATGATATAGCTATCCTTAGTAAGTTGGGTAACTTGAAATGGCTGAGTAAATACAAACATGCTTTTCAAGTAGACAGCTGTTTGAAGTTACAACTGCCAAAACATCTTAGGGAAATATTTACAAAACCAAGATTCGAACAGCTTGACACAATGGTCAGATATGGGAGATTCCATTCTTTACCCTACAATTAAAGTGTCTGCATTTGCAGGGCAGCAGAGGTAGAAGACCTGGCTCACATCCTGTTTGATTATTGCTTGTATAAGGGGGTGAGAGAAAGGTACCTTGGTCAAACAAATGACCTCATACCAAAACAACTTATCTTACGTACTGCCAGAACCTGAAAATAACACAGCACAGTACTTAAACAAAAGAGTTCAGTTGAGATCTGCCTAAGTGGGACTGATTGGAGTAGATTGCAAGGGTGACACCAAAATATAATTTTTATCATATTTTATTTATATCTTAAATTATTGTATTTTATTCAATTTCTATTTTAGACTGTTCTTTATTCCAACTTCATTTTAAATTATATTTTATTCCAATTTCATTTTAAACAAATTCAATTTTAAATTGCTTTTATCAAATTTTAGTAATAATTTATTTCTGGAACTTTTCACTTTGATATGGCCCAAGGGCTTATCAATAAAGACTCATATTGACTCATGTCTTACATGTTGAGGAAACGTATGGAACTCGTGATGTTCATCAAGAGTACAGAAAAGTGCAGATTCTATGTCAAATTCCAAAAGGCTTGAGAGTTTAAAATATTTTCTGCTAAATTTATAAAGTAAGACTGAATAACTCCAATCCTGTCTTCAGTTTGATCATCTTAATTCAGATTGCAGATTTTGGCTATATTGGAATCCTAATATTTTCATCCCAGAAAAAAATAGCCTTTAAACACTAGCATTTAATTTTGAATTAATATTTTGATATTTTAGAAATCAGAGTGAATTTACATCTCATTTTATTCTCTGTTCCTAATTATATTTATCATGGCACATTTACCACTGATGGAGATATTAATGTTCCTATGAAGTGATGCTCTTCTGAGAGATAATTGCCCTTTGGGTACATCATAATTTCCTTTTACATATAAAGAAATATTCCTAGCATAAAAGAAAAATAGTATCTCCCAATTTTGTCCCCTGCACAAATAGAACTTTGTTCATACCGAAACCTGCTTCATGGGACTTTGAATCATCTTCTCCTGAATTAGATGTCAGTGATATAATGATGTGGACTCATGAAAACATAAGTCCACATCATTATAATGATGGAGCAGCTGCAGATTGAATTGGATTAAATAAATATTAAAGTTCATTTGGGACTAACTGCATTGTGCATTAGGTAAAGTTTTTTCCCTTCGTTATATCATCTTCTCATATTATGTTTTAAACAGAGGAATCCACTATTTTGAATGAGATACAGGCATCTATGGTTTGGCTATACTGCAAATTATAACTAGTAGCTGTTATGAAGAGTCTGCTTTCGGGAGTGACAAATAGGAATGGAGTAAAATGATTCAGGGCAAGGTTTTATAATACATTTCATTTTAAATCTGTTTTTAAAGTTCTTTCAATTTTTTTTTCAGAACTGCCTTCAGAAATGAAATTTTGGTTTTTAAACTAAGCCTTAAAAATGCATTGAACTATCAGTGCAGAGATACCTAAACAAATATACTTTTCTAAGTTTAAATTAAAGTCTTCACTAAGTGCTTCTTCAGTTTCATGTAGATTTTCTTGAAAGTGGCAGGGTTATTTTTCTCTTAAAAGAATTGTTCTTATTGCATTCTCATAGTTCCTGCAGAAACTCTATGTTGAAAAATAATTTTTGAAGCATTAGTATTTTTCATTTTTGTTTCTGTCTAGTGTGCAACTCTTACATAATTTTTAGCATCTGTTTTTAAGTATATTATCAAAGTATGTTTAGTTTTTATTTAAGTACTTATTCCCAAAGTTGTTATCATTTAGTGGGCAATGCATTTATAGTTGTGAAAAATATTCTGCAGAAAAAGTGTTGCAAGTTGTTTTACACTTATGCAATGTTTAATTTTTATCATTATAGATTTAGACTACAATCCTGTGATCGGGTATTTATATTGTACTGGGAGAAGCATTCTTAGTTTTGAGTAGCCATTCATCATTTTTATTATTAATTACTTAGGTTTCAGTTAGTGAACAGGTTTCAGGAATAGTTAGCTGTCAGTATTTATTATCTTATTAACTAGCTCTCCTTACAAGATAATGAAGTAGAACAGGACAAATTGCTGGCTAGGGCTGTTCCAGGTTTTTTGAAAGGCAAAAGGGTAAGTTTCAAAAGGCATTAGCAGTGTCTACTTACACAACTAAAGCAAATGCCTTTTCCTTTCAATATATTATATATTTTACTAATGGTATAACCATAGATAGTTTTAATTATCATGCCAGAGGAATTAAGTGTGTTCGCATACACACATTATACAATTTTAATCATTTTCCAATATAATCTTTTAGAATATAATTCTACGTTTTGCTATGTATCTATCAGGATTTCATATATGTGCAGATTAAATAGATAATCTGTTTTTGCAATTCAATAATATAGTTCCTAGGATTCTGTCCTTTTTAACCGGCATTTAAAGAAATCATATATATGTTCCTTCCTAAAAAAATATTTTCCATTGAAAACCTAGCATATCAGTGAGATGATCTACCTTTAACGTTCTCTGTGGTATACTAGGTTGCCTTATGTAAATAATATGTAATGGGCACAAGCCTCTTCACCCATAATCTTCTGCATGCTGTTTGAAAGTTTTCATTCCTGGGAACTATTTAACATGACTGCTCTGTTTATAAAGATTAGCAGTACAGTAAAATATCTATTACAGTGTTCCCTCGATGTTCGCGGGGGATGCGTTCCGAGACCGCCCGCGAAAGTCGAATTTCCGCAAAGTAGAGATGCGGAAGTAAATACACTATTTTTGGCTATGAACAGTATCACAAACCTTCCCTTAACACTTTAAACCCCTAAAGTGCAATTTCCCATTCCCTTAGCAACCATTTAGATCATTACTCACCATGTTTATTTATTAAAGTTTATTTTAAAAAATATTTATTAAAGGCAGATGAAAGTTTGGCGATGACATATAACATTATCGGGCAGGAAAAAACGTGGTATAGGGGGGGAAAACCGCAAAGTATTTTTTAATTAATATTTTTGAAAAACCGTGGTATAGACTTTCCGCGAAGTTCGAACCCGCGAAAATCGAGGGAACACTATCATTGAAATTGTTTCTGAATATATTTGGTTAGGATTTGCAGTTAAAATCAGTAACTTTTGTAAGATTTTTTTTTTTACACTATGCTTCATGGTAGCACTAATCCTAGGCTAGTTTCTGCATGTCCTTAAGCATCACTGCCCTTAAAACTTTGTAGCTGGTCTGTATGTACTGTGCTAGCAAATTGATCCCTTTGCTCTATAGGCCTGCTATCTTTAAGTTCTGTCCTGAGCTCTACCTGCAATGGTTGGGTTTGGTAACAAACTGAAGAACATTTGACTGCGCATTTGTAAATTCCCATTTCGCACTCTTACTTGCTCCTGCTTTCTCTGTTTTATTTCTCTTTGTCTGTCCGGACTACACCCTCCTCCCCTCAACCCTGTTTCAGGTTACAGTATAGCCTCGATGTTGCAGACAGGCTGGCTGATGAACATGTTCTCATTGGGTTGTATGTCAACATGCTCCAGAACAACCCCTCACGGTTAGTGCAGGCTGGGTGCCTTGATGGGGTCTCTAGAGAAGAGGGACACAAGCCTGATCATCCAATGGAGGTTCCTCAAGAATGGAGCAGATCTGACTTGATTGAACTGGTCTTCTCATTCCCTTTTATTACCGCAGCATGCTAAATTTCATAAATAGTTGCCTTGATTAGAATTATTGCCATGAATATTGATTTGCATTAGTGCTTATGATGCAATCATTCATGTGTTTATAAATATTTTATTCAGTGGGAATCATTTATCTCAGTATCATACTATTTGGGGTACAACAGCCCATGTGAGACAGCTTAAAAATATTTTATATGCTCTGAGCACATGAAAAATATTTGGTTGTAGCGCCAACCTCTACAATATTTGCTGCCAAATTACAACTTTTAATTTTTCAAAAATTAAGATTTTAAATTTGCAAAGGGTAAATTATTAAATAAGGAATAATTATAATTATTTTTGAGTATTTAGTAGTATTAACCGTATTGTACAAATTTAATATACATTTAAGTATTTATTTAGCCCTAGTACATACTACTTTACCCTCATCCTATTTTCTTTTCAGAATGTATCCATTCATGGGGGAACTATAGCTATCAGGTCAAAAAAAATTTCAAACTCCTGATCTACAAATACTGCACAGCACACTCTTTTTTTACATGGGAGTGATTTCTAAATAAAAATATGTACAGTGGTACCTCTACTTAAGAACTTAATTCATTCAGTGACCAGGTTCTTAAGTAGAAAAGTTTGTAAGTGGAAGCATTTTTTCCCATAGAAATCAATGTAAAAGCAAATAATGCGTGCAAAACCATTAGGAAAGAAATAAAAGCTTGGAATTTGAGTGGGGGGAGGAGGAGGAAGAAGAGGAGAGGGACAGTCGCTGCCGAAGGAAGAGGGTGAGATGAGGGGAATAAAAAAATCCAAAACTTTAAGACTTAAAAGAAAAAAAAGATGGACACTGAGGCGGCGAGGAGGAGCACGCACCTTCTTCCATTCGTTCTGGGCTGCTAAAGCCTCCTTAAATGCCACCAAAAGGCTCCTCTGGCAGCCCAGAAAAGCCTGAGATGGCCAGGATTAAAGAGGGAATGGCAGGAAACTGGCTGGGCCTTTATGCCACTCTCAAATTTCCTGGGAAATTTTTCTGGGCTTGGGTTCTTAAGTAGAAAATGTTTCTTGAGAAGAGGCAAAAAAATCTTGAACACCCGGTTCTTATCTAGATGTAGAGGTACCACTGTATAACCTTTACTGAAAAAGCTGCATTAAATACAGATTCAACATACAGGTTGTACTTGGAGAATTGGGAATCAAACTATTAACAGTAATGTTACTGATAATTGTTTAAATTGTGTTTTAAATGTACAACATTATATTTCACTCTTTTTGTTATCTTATGTTTCACTTTAATCTTGAGAAATAGATGCAATTGTTGATCAGGCATGTAATAAGCTCATAACTCAGCCAAGATTTATGCCTATTTCTTTCAATCCTAAAATTATTTAAATTGGATTGGATTAACAAAAGTATAAGGGAGAGTTCAATTATTAAAAGTGAAGAAAATTGATATCTATCCAAGTGTACTTCATCGGGGTCACTGTGATTCACACTGTTGAGCTATGTGTTTGCATAAGCCACACTGAGACTCTTATAGAGTTTATAGAAACCATTGGTCAGATTCCTGTCCCTTCACATACTGTGCAAGTAGACATAATCCCAGCTTTTCTGCTTTTCAGTTGTGGCAACATCAGCACATTTGTTCTTAAACTGATCATCAAATTGGTTTATGGGGGGAAAATCAGCCTTTTTGGAGAGGGTTGCTTAATCTTCTCTCATCTCTTCTTTAAAATACTTTACAACTGAGCAAGGATACCTTATTCTCTCATCTCATCTGATTTTTGGTTTTATACACCTAAGGATTCTTCCCCCCCCCCCCAAACATATCAGTATTGCTAGAGTAAAGTGTCTCCTTCAGATAGGCAAAAACTAACTTTTTAAACCTTTTCTAAGTTTAAAAAGTCGACAAGCCCTGTATCATTCACAAAAACAGTGCTCTATTTTGCACTGTACTTTATAGATTGGCGTTTGATCACTCCAACTTCATCCTGGAAGCCAGTGTGCTTGGAAGAAATAATAGCCCACCCTCATCAACTGAACCCTACAGAACAGCCATAGTGTCAATTAAGTATGGCCATTGTCAAATCACCCTTGGGCAAAATATCTGTTTGCACTACACCAGGCTCATAATTGCCAAAAAGGCTTCAAGAGTTGTTAACCTACTCTTATGTAGCTTCTGCTCCGGTAATCTCACACTACTAACTAGAGCATACAAAACTTTCGCCAGACCAATCCTTGAATATAGCTCATCTGTCTGGAACCCGTACCACATTTCAGACATAAACACTCTAGAAAATGTCTAGACATACTTTACTAGAAGAACCCTCCACTCCTCCACTCGAAACAGAATACCCTACGCAACTGGATTTACAATCCTAGGTTTAGAAAGCTTAGAACCACATCGTCTTTAACACGACCTAAGCATAGCCCATAAAATCAACTGCTACAATGTCCTTCCTGTCAACGACTTCTTCAGCTTCAACCACAACAACACATGAGCACATAACAGATACAAACTTAAAGTAAACCGTTCTAAACTCGACTGCGGGAAATACGACTTTAGTAACCGAGTAGTTGATGCATGGAACTCATTATCAGACTCTGTAGTATCATCACCTAACTCCCCCAACTTTACCCTTAGACTATCTACTGTTGACCTCTCCTGATTGCTAAGAGGTCAGTAAGGGGTGTGCATAAGTGCACTAGTGCCTTCCGTCCCCTGTCCTAATGTTTCTCTTTTATTAGTATCATGTATATAAATATTATATCTCTGTATACCACCAATATGTATGTGACAAAACAAATTGGTGACAAAACAAATAAATAAAATAAATAAATAAATAAAATAAATAAAATAATGGGATCATTTGGCACCAATTTGCCTGGACTAGTATTTATTCCTCGTCTTTCAAAGACATAAAATATGTAAATATTCTTCCCTAGCATTGGTCCAAGTTAATAGTTGCCCTTTTACTATAAGATAGCTGAACATCAATGTGCTTCAAATCTATAGTCAAGCAGCAGCAGCATTTGCCACATTCCTCCAAGCTATATTCCCAGGGGTCAACCATCCACTATTGCTCATCACATTAGATTGGTCACCTCTCCCAGAGAGATGCAAATCTTTGAAAGGGCAATCATCTGTATGGTCATTTTATGAAGATTAGATCTTCAGGTAAGCGTGTTTTACATGCATGACTGCAAATCGCAGAAAACATGATAAAACGTTTGAATATTTAGCTGTAATTTTCATTTTATATTAAAATAACAAAAGGTTATTAAGAGCCTATGAGTCTCTCCAGAGCTCTGTAGGAAATATATTATCTACACATTTTTATATCTTGATTCTGCCTGACATAATATGGAAACAAGTCCCTAACAATTGCTTAGAAACATAGAAGACTGACGGCAGAAAAAGACCCCATGGTCCATCTAGTCTGCCCTTTTACTATTTCCTGTATTTTATCTTACAATGGATATATGTTTATCCCAGGCATGTTTAAATTCGGTTACTGTGGATTTACCAACCACGTCTGCTGGAAGTTTGTTCCAAGGATCTACTACTCTTTCAGTAAAATAATACTTTCTCATGTTGCTTTTGATCTTTCCCCCAACTAACTTCAGATTGTGTCCCCTTGTTCTTGTGTTCACTTTCCTGTTAAAAACACTTCCCTCCTGAACCCTATTTAACCCTTTAACGTATTTAAATGTTTCGATCATGTCCCCCCTTTTCCTTCTGTCTTCCAGACTATACAGATTGAGTTCATTAAGTCTTTCCTGCTTCTATGGAGGATTTCTGGCAACAGTAACAGGGGAAGGATGACTACCTTGTTACCGTTTAATTTCTCAGAAGCCTTCATGTTACACATATAGAACTGTGTTCCAAGGTTGGAAATGGAAGGGACTGCTCTTTGATAGTTCTCTTCTTTCCAAAAAACAGGAAGGTGGAGGATAATTCATTAGTTTGAAGTCAGAAATCATTCATATGCTGAAGATACTCACCTTTTATCTCAGCTAGCAACTGAATAGGAGTGTCCCAGGCTCTAGACAGAGACATGATAAGGCCTAATCCCAACAAGTGGTATAGAAACATTGTGATTTCAGATAAATTTGATCTTTAATTCTGAATAGGATCATGTTTTGCCAGTCAGAATTAGCCCATAAAATAAGGTCCTTTTATTCTCACAGCTACCGCTTGACGAGGAGCAAGCAGCAGCTGTGAAAAGAGATCTTTTCCACAGTGCTCTCCTGTGCATCATCGATAAATTGTCCCACCTCGTTTTTACTTATGCTTTAGTTGCCTGTTGTTTGATTATTGCAATGCTTTTACATTGGACTCCCCTTAAAGACGACTTGC
The DNA here is from genome assembly GCF_031021105.1 of Erythrolamprus reginae. Lineage (NCBI taxonomy): Eukaryota > Metazoa > Chordata > Lepidosauria > Squamata > Dipsadidae > Erythrolamprus > Erythrolamprus reginae. The sequence goes on from NC_091952.1 coordinate 207,693,731, forward strand.
AAAACTTCAGCTGGTCCAGAAAAAGTGGCTGAGACAGATGACTATTAATCAGTCCACAGTATAACTGCTCTGAGAATTGCACTATTTACCAATGTGCTTCATGGTGCAATTTAGGGTCCTGGTCTTGTCAGTTTCATAGTGCTGTGTAGATTAAGACCTTCCCAGTATGTATCTTTGGAGCCATGTATTCTCAATGACTTCTGCTCATCTATTAAGATCAGAGAGAAAGCACTTTATCACAGGCCCTTTTTCAGGAACTATCATCTGCAGAACCCATGGCACAAAACTTCTTCAATTGCTGCTCCTATTTCTGCAACACCATTCATCCAGCTATTACATTGGCTCTTGAATTTCTGAGTTTTCAAAAACACCTGTTTTTGGCAGGCATGTGAATTGTTGCTAATGACGCCTAAGATCTTTAGACTAATATTCTTCTTTATTATTTTTAATTAGATTACTCTATAGAATATGTACACCTTTAGAGGTCTACTATGATTGAAGCCCAGCAAGTAGTGAAATAGGCAGACACATTTGTTTATGTGTAACTATATCTGTACCACCTATATTTATGTCTAATCTATATCTCTGTATCTATCCATCTATTTATCTTTTGATATTGTGATCCAATACATAACCTCAGAATGCACTGGCTTCCTTAAATAAATGCTATTGGGTGAAAAAAAATATGCTTAAAGAAATGCTATTGGATGTGGGGAGAGGAATTATAAGAAATACATATTCATAAAAATGAACAGCACAAGAAGTTCAGAATTTTGTACATTATGTGGCTTTTTTAATGGGTTGAGAAGCATTGAGTTATTAAGATCATCTAAGATGCCAGGGAATACACTGGCCTACTGTTACATGTTATTTACAAGCAGTTGCTGGTCTGGAGAATTCAGAATCTGAAGACTTTAATCTTAAAATTCTCATCTTAAATCTATTAATATAAATATACAGGCTATCATTTGAGGATCTGATGATTTCAGAAATAAAATAGTGTGCTTCAGCTTGCTTTTAGCTGTTGTTTTTACACTGTGCTTCAGAGCATACATAGTGCCTTGTATTTATTGAAGTGTGGATATAATTTACCGGGGCACATTAATAGACCTAAATCATCTGGACTGATTTAGAGCACATAAGTCCCATTCTGTAATCTCACCATTGTATCACTTGAGAAATAACTCATTTGTAACCCTGTCTTTTTTATTGTGTGTCTATCACAGCAGCATTGTATAATTCCCCACCAAACCAGAAGCAGCAAGATAAATTCACATGTTCAGGTGTCACAGCACTAGAGGAATGGACTGGTTTTAGTTGGAGTTGCAACGTTTAGCTTTCCCTGCTGTTTTATTCCATCAAGGAGTCTTTTAGATTAAGAATTATGTAAATAATCTTTCATCTGCTAGTTGGTTTTTTGTTTTTGCTTTAAAATATCTGGCAGTAGATTCTTCTTCCTGATCAGGTTGAAATGTCGTACAATTACTACCTCACTGAATAATTGCATCCCTCTTTCAGCCTAATGCATTATCACAATCCTTATTTGTGTTATTTTATCTATCTGTTAATTATCTGTATGAGTATGCATGCCCAGAGGTGGGCTGCTAAAGTGGAACGGTGATGTGTTCTTGCCCCTGTGGCTCTGAGTGGTAGCGGAATCCAGTGCGATTTTGCTACTGCACCTGTGCAGGTATCAAAATTGCACGTGGTGACGCAGGTGTGCCCGTGTTTCGCTGCGTTTTTTTGCTTACGCATGCACCCAGAAGCAAAAAGGCATGCCGAAACATGGATGCACCTGCGTCTCCATGTGCGATTTTGCTACCTGCATAGGTGCCATATCAAAATCATGCTGGACTCCACTACCACTCAAAGCACGGGGGCGAGCACACATCACCATTCCATCTTGGCAGCCCACCTCTAGGCATGCACACACAATTTAGGCAGATTTGTTTGGGGGGAGAGTGATCCCATAGCCTATATCTACAATTTCTATTCAGAATTTTCGGTGTTATTTCCACCTGCTACTTAAAAGCTTAAGAAAGTGTTCATAGCTTTGTCTAGTCTTTGGTTTAGAACGGAAATGTTCTGGTTGAGTATGTTATTAAGGTCTTGTAATCTTCATTTGCAACATTCCCTGATACTTTCCCACAACTCAATGAGGTCTGGGAAGCTTACAGGGAAAGTCAGTAGGAATAGCATGATTGCGGCTGATGACTGGACTGTGGTTTTGACTTCCATTCTCTGTTTAGATGAGGAAATATATCTGAAAGGATGACCCAGCAGGTCACAAGTTGTCTAGTATATTATGAAAGCTTTGTTACATGTATCATTATCCTGAAAGCAATGTGAAATAGCTAAAATGTAGTTATTTCTCATTGTTACAAAGAAATTACCAGTACTGTATTATTATCTTTCATAATCCTTACAACAGTAGGACACTAGAATGAAAAAAAACTAAAAAGTGTGGGGAAAATGATTTTATTTTAGTTAGTTTAAATCCAAATTATCATTGTTATTCTTTTATTTTAAGAAAAAAGAAGATGCTTTGACTTTTAAATTTTGCTAGAAGAGGGGAAAATATTTGCTTTGCGAAATAGAAGTGACAGAATGATTTTAAGCTAAGGAATGATGGCAAAAGTGTTACGTTACAGCTGCCTTTCCGAATAGAGTCCTCCTGGGTGTGTTGGATAGTATGATGATACATGTATTTATTTGTTTGTTTGTTCATTTATTTATGTCAAGTGCTTTTATGCTGCTTCAACCAACACAGATGTAAAGTAATATCAAAAATGTAATTAACAATAAGAAATAGGGAAGTCCTAATACATTTGGAGTAGATACGATTCATTAATCTAGGAATATAAACAAAAAATGAAGATGATGGCCATTGCCCATGATAGTTGATTCTCTCTCTCTGTTGTATGTGGGAGAGAGGGAGGGAGGGAGGGAGAGAGATTATTTGCCCAGAAAAATAGGTGGATCTTCAATCACACCATTGCAGCCACATATGTTTAAATCATACCCTGTAGACATCCTTTGTTCCAGCAACCTATTTCCAGCAGTAATCACTCAAAAACGTTTGAAAAACCCCTACCACGGTTGGCAAAAAAAAAAAAAAGCTCCTTGTTTAGAGGCATGCTGTTTCTGATTATGGCAGGTACTTTTTGATGGCATGATTCTAACATTTGGTTAATTTAATCCCTATGAAATTGTCTAGTTCCTTTGTAAAGTCGCTAAAGTCAGTAATTTGTACCGTCTTCATCAGCTGGGAATTCCTCACATTGCTTAATTTTCTTTTAATTGCTCTCAAACTAATTCACTTCATCTAGAGATATAGGGTTATAGAAAAACATTGTATGTCAATTTTCTCCCTCTTTTCTATGATTTTATTAATTTTTATCATGTCTCCCCTGCCATCACCTTCACAGATATCATTTCTAAATTAAGGAGCATTATCCTCTTAACATTTATATTAATGTTTTTTTCATTGTTCCTTGCCCTTCTCCTATAACAGTTTACTTGACAGCCCAAACCGTCTAGATGAAGAACATAGACTGATCGCCCGGTATGCAGCAAGACTGGCAGCAGAGACTACTTCATCAGTAAGTAATTTTAATTAGAGGAGGAGAACCTGTGATCTAGAAATTAAAGCTACTGCCTTACAGGCAGACTCCCCAGGTTCAAATCCCGGTAAGGGTATGGCTAGCTGATGAGAGCAAAATAGCTTGAAATAGATCTATACTAGTCTTCCTTCCTTTTCATTATCTGCAAAAATATGTCACACACACACACACACACACACACCATATTTTTTGGAGTATAAAATGCACCAGATTAAGGAAATAATCTGCTTACCAGGTATTCATCTTGCTGGTGTCCTTAGTCTGATCAGCTTCAGCACATTATCTTATCCGCTGGTTAGGGCTGGAAAAACCATTATTTGGAGCGATTAGCAATGAAAAAAAAAGCCTGCAAGCCAGTAAGAGCTGGTAAGATTGTTAATGCCTTGTTAGGGCTGGGGGAGAAAAGCTTTGAAAAAGCTACATTCAGAGTACCCAAATGCACCCAAATTTTTAGCCCCTTTTAGGGAGGGAAGATGCATCTTATACTCTAAAAAATATGGTGTTTGTGTGTAGGTAAGTAGATGGATGGATGGATGGATGGATGGATGGATGGATGGATAGATAGATTCGATAGATAGATAGATAGATAGATAGATAGATAGATAAGATTAGATAGATAGATAGATAGATAGATAGATAGATAGATAGATAGATAGATAGATAGATAGATAGAAAACAGACAGACAGACAGTCATCATACTCTAAAATTGGCTTTTCCCTTGGATGTGCTTGTTTGCATCTAATGAACCTAAATATAGTTAAAGAAAATTGGTACAAGCACCAGCCCTACCATTAGGCAACTGAAAGAACTGTCTCGGATGGTGGATAGTTGATGAGGGGCAACCATGGCAGTCTTTTATGTATTTTTCCTGAAATATCTGTTTTCTCTTAGAAATTAGAATACTTCATGCTACAGAACTAGTTCCAGGTGTCCTGAAGTAACTTCCTGCCAGTTGTTTAAATTAACAAAACCAACTAGTGTAGTATGTACAAACATATAAACTTCACCTTCTTAATTTCTGCTTGTGGAAAACATTTAGGCCTTTCAGTGTCTTATAGTTGTAAATTTTTAAGCGTTTCGGTTATGCTATTTCATTATTCAGTGTGTTGTTATTTCAGCATTGCTTTTCAATTTGTATTTTTGCCCTTAAAACAGGGTATGAATTTATATGTAAAATAAATAAATGACAATTATTAGTACAATAACAATATTAATAAGAGCTAGCAAATTCTAAAGAACAAAACAATTTGTCCTATTAAAAGTCTTCAGTGAGATTTAAAAAAACCTGGCTCATTGGTTTGCGCACAGTCTTTGGTGTTGCTAAGGCTGGGCTTTTGAGATTATTTGTCTTTGCTTCTTTTTTCTTTCAAGGCTTTGAGACAGCAACAAGCTTCGTTCACTTAATTTCTTTGTAGCATTAGAAAATAGACTTCTTGTCTTAAAGAAAAACAAATGGTGGCTTTGGGAGGTGTCCACTGATGCAGACACAATTTCTATGTATAAAATAAAAGCTTTGGAGATTTGATATTGCAGGGACAACAAAGGGAAAAGCTCACCCAACAATGTAGCTTTAGGGTAAAAGGGCCTTCAATGAGCAGGTGGGCTTTGTTCTTCTTTCACCCCTGTGTGTTTTGAAATTTCTCTGATACATATTGTACCTTAGTTTTTCTGTGCCTCAGAAAAATGATCTGTACCTTATTGTTAATGTTTGCAGTTGATTTGGAAAGCCTTGAATCAATATAATATTTATTGTACCTCAGATAAACAAAGAACATTATGTAGTCACCCATGCAATGTGCAGAATAAATTCTTGCCACAAGCAAGTTATTGATTATACAGCACCTCATTCAATAACATTAGCCAATGGATGATTGCCTAATACTATCGTGAAACTTGTTTTCCATTTTCTGAAAACTTATTTTAATTTTCAGAGAGGCTGCTGGTCATTCCCTCAGATTTAATTAATTTCTTTCATTTTTGTGGTATTTTTGAATCATTTAGGGTAGTGAAATGTGTGTGTGTATGTCTACTATGCACACCAGCATCATTGTGTATGTACCTCATTTGCCTGTACTTCTTATTAGAAGCATTATATAAGGAGTTGCCTTAAAATGTTGTACTGGCCAGAAACATACTAACTTAATAAAGTCTACTTGGGGCCATTTTTGGCCATTTTTTTCACAAAATCCCTAGGATGTCTCTGCAGGCTCCCCAGACCCTTTGCCCACTCATTTATGTGTGGGGGGGGGAACGGGCGAAAACCAGCCCATTTTTCGCAAAAATAGGGCCATTTTTGCCAGCACCCAGGAGCTCTCTGCAGGTTTCTCAGACCCTTCATCCAAAAATGGGATGTGGGGGCAATGATTTGGGACAGCAAAAATGGCTGCATTCAGTGTATAAGACACACCAACATTTCAATCCTCTTTTAGGAGACAAAAGGATGTGTCTTACACTCTGAAAAATATGGTAATGTGAAATCTCAGCTAAAGTGAATTTTGAAATCAGAGACTTAGCTATTATACTATACTTATGGACATTATACTTAGATATACTAAGGGACAAAACTACCGTTTTCTTCCTTTAAATAATATTCATTTACATATATATGTGGTAACTTGTTGAATCTGTTTTGCAGCAGCCACAACAGCAACCACAACAAAGAGGCACTCCAGATATTTCATTCTCTATTGATGCAAATAAGCAACAACGACAGCTTATTGCAGAACTTGAAAATAAGAACAGGTAAAGTCTCAAAACCTACATTAAGCCATGTATGTCTGTGGATGAAACATATTGCATATATAGTTGGTATCAAGGCAAAATTCACAACATTACATATAAGGAATCCCACAGATACATTACAGATGACCATCACACAGAAGAGTTTACTTTTTTTAATATGCCATGACATTATTAGAGTTAGTATTTTAAAACTATATTTAAGATTTTTGTGATAGAAATCTGTCATCCCTTTTCTTCAGAAAACACAATTTAATAAGGTGAGAGAAAGAAAGAAAATAGGGTTGAAAGAGAAATAATATGATAATACAGTGATCCCTCGATTTTCGCGATCTCGATCTTCGCGAAACGCTACACCACGATTTTTCAGAAAATATTAATTAAAAAATACTCCACGGTTTTTTTGCTATACCACGGTTTTTCCCACCCGATGACGTCATACGTCATCACCAAGAGTCACTTCTCTGTCTCTTTCTCTTTCTTTCCTGTCATTCTCTGCTTCAATCATTTTCTCATTTCTCTTTTTTTCTCCCCTTTTTTCTATCATTTCTCTCTCTCTTCCTTCCACTCTTCTCTCTCTCTCTTTCTTCCTCTCTCTCACTGTCTTCCTTCCTTTCTCATCTTTCTTTCTCTCTCTCTTTCTCTATCTTGCTTCTTCCTCTCTCACACTCTCTTCCTCCCTCTCTCATCTCTTTCTTTCCTTCTCTCTCTTTCTCTATCTCTCCCCCTCTTGTTCTCGAGCGGCAAACGGCGGCCGGGCAGGCGGGTGAACAGGCGAGCGGCAAACGGCGGACAGGCAAGCGGCAAACGGCGGCCGTCCGGGCGGATGAACAGGCGAGCGGCAAACAGGGGACAGGCAAACGGCGGCCGGGTGGGCGGGTGAACGGACGAACGAGCGGCGGGTGGGCGAACGGACAAGTGACGAACGAGCGGCGGGCGGGTGAAAGGACGAGTGGCGAACAGACGAACGAGTGGCGAATGGACGAACGAGCGGCGGGCAGGCGAAAGGATGAGCGGCGAGCGGCCGGCGGGCGAACGGACGAACGAGCGGCGGGCGAACAGACAAGCGGCGAGATGTTTACTGTATTTTATTTATTTAGATAGATGTTTATCTAATACAGTATTAGTTGCACTTATCTAATATTAGTCGCTCCCCGGCTCCACCATCTGCGCATGCGCGGCCATTGAAAAAAGGGCGCGCATGCGCAGATGGTGTTTTTACTTCCGCACCACTATATCGCGAAAAATCGATTATCGCGAGAGGTCTTGGAACGTAACCCTCGCGATACTCAAGGGATCACTGTATATCAAGTTTACTATAGTGGGCACCAATTTAGAAACCATGAGATCTAGTGCCATATTAGACATGAAGCCAGCCATTTTTATCTTAAAATAGTTAACCTTTCAGGCTTGTGAAGTAACTAGAGAGTATTCTCAGTCATTCTAATTAGTAATGGATGAACTGAAAACGCACAATTCGGGTCCGTACCGAATTTTGCAGTGTTCAGTGTGCCGAACACGAACCCAAAATTTTTCAAACTTCGGGCAAAGTTCAGGGTCGTGTTCGGCGTTCGGAGCTTTGACGTCACCGGCAGGTTGCTAAGGACGCCAAGATGATCACTTCCTGGATTCCATGGAATCCAGGAAGTGATCACCTTCGCGTCTTTAGCAACCTGCTGGTGACGTCAAAGCTCCGCCCCCGGAATCTCTTCGCGGGAGGGATTCCCCGTTCGGGTTCGGTTCGGGTTCAGCCGAATTTTGCCTAAAGTTCGTCCAAACTTGCTAAACCCGAACACCGTTGGGTTCGCCCATCACTAGTTCTAATGTGTGTGCTGGTGATTGATAGTCCTAGTTCTGATCAATTTTTGCAGGGTTTGTCTCAGGCAGCAATTTTTTTAATTACATCAGTGGCAATTTTTGAAGAGTTCCCGGATAGAGGGCAAAGGGCTGGTTGTCAAAAGAGCAGCTTTATATGTGCTATAATTTGCTCGCTAAGATTCATAAACATCTCAAATTAGTTGACATTATTTGCAAAGTTCTGTGTTAAACAACTTTTCTTATAGAAAAAAAAAGCATACATCATTGTTTTTTATTTTCTCTCTTCCTATGCCAGAGAAATCTTACAAGAGATTCACAGGCTGCGGCTTGAACATGAGCAGGCATCTCAGACCACCCCAGAAAAGGCAGCACAAAACCCTACACTCCTGGCGGAACTTCGCCTCCTGAGGTAAACACGCGAATGAGATATGGGGAGTAGAGATATGTCACATTTAGCATAACACCTCTTGTCTGTTTTATTTAATTCCATGTAAGACTGTCTATTTTGGGTAAGAAATCATTATCATTTTTAAACTTACAAGCGAGAATATTCATTATTTTAATATTCCAATGAAAGCACACATCCCTTTTAGGGCTATTTTTGTTAATATTATGAATACAAATAAGAGTTATCCTTACTTTATCCACAAGGTTGAATAAAACCAGTTGTTCTGTTCAAAGAGCCAAAAGAAATAACATCCAGTTTAAAATGGACACAAATTCAGTTGCAAGACTATACATTACGATTAAAATGCTAGACTTAGCCTAAGGAGACACAGTTTTTGCTCACTGGATGGATTTGCATCAAATACATTTTGTAGAATTATTTTTGTGGAGATAAAATTCATGAAGACCCCTAAGGCACTCCATGCTGTCAGAGAAATGGTAAAAGTAAAGCATGCTGATATGTTTATGAATAAAGAATTATTGCTGTTGTTCCTAAAAGTTCATGTCTACGTCCACGTAGGAAATCAAGTACAGTGGTACCTCATCTTACGAACGCCTCTTCTAACAAACTTTTCAAGATACGAACCTGGTGTTTAAGATTTTTTTGCCTCTTCTTCCGAACTATTTTCACCTTACGAACCCAAGCAGCTGCTGCTGGGATGAAGGGGTTCCCCCCCCCCTTTTTTTTGAAGAAAGAAAAGGGAGGGGCTGCTTGGAGTAGGAAACATTTTGCAGAGAACAACGTGCTTGCAAAGGCACTGAAACGGTGTCTTTTGAAGAAAGAAAAGGATGGGGCAGCTTGGAGGAAAGATTTTGCAGAGAACAACGTGCTTGCAAAGGAACTGAAAGGGTGTCTTTTTAAGAAAGAAAAGGAGGGAGGGGCAGCTTGGGGGAGGAAAAATTTTGCAGAGAACAACGTGCTTGCAAAGGCACTGAAACGGTGTCTTTTGAAGAAAGAAAAGGGAGGGACGCCCCCATTGCCTTTCTTCCTTCCCACTCACCCTTTAGCCTAGCCTTGCTTCTTCCACCCGCCCCCTTTAGCTGCTCCTCCCTGCCCTCTGTTCGCCTCCCTTCTAAAGTTTGGGATTTTCCTGAAGGATTTGCACGCATTATTTGCTTTTACATTGATTCCTATGGGAAACATTGTTTCATCTTACGAACTTTTCACCTTACTAACCTCCTCCTGCAGCCAATTAAGTTTGTATGATGAGGTACCACTGTACAGTTCTCATGTTCAGATTGTCATATACCTCAGGTGCAAATGCAGACTTTCTGCTCCATGTTTACGCACTGCTTTCATCTTCACTAATTGTTGTTTAGACAGAGGAAAGACGAGTTGGAGCAGAGAATGTCAGCTCTTCAGGAAAGCCGAAGAGAACTCATGGTCCAGTTGGAAGGCCTCATGAAACTACTGAAGGTAAAATGTTCCAGCACTGTATTAAGCAACATAGGTCTATAAAATTGCCATTAAAAAAGGAAGGCAGTACAGTGTTATTATGATACCATCTTATTATGATACCATCATTTTCATTCTACAGAGAGGCAGAGAGGTTTGTGCTCAGATATGTTCCTCACGACAGCAATAATTTGCTTCTGTTCTCTAAATGAAAATCATATAATTGCATTACCTTACTACCCTGGGGCTTGGCAGCTCTATTGTTACTATAAAATAGCCTGAATTGAGTTTATTTGGTGGTCTGTTTCTCTAAATAAAGAATTACCTCTTTGCTTCTTGAAGAAAGTAAGTGCTGTTAAGAATCTAATTTATATGTCTTTTGTCAATCCCTTCAGCACAAGCAATCTGAACAATGATTAATATAAAAATATTAATGCTCCTGAGAAAAAAATAAGCTGGGGAGGTTGTGATGTGTAATTATTTGGAAATCTTGAAATATGACATTTTAGACTTGGCCGAAAGTGGCAAAAGCCCTCCTTGACTTACTAGAAATAAACTGTGAAGTTGAGAAGGGTTTGATTCTAGTACTCTCAAAATAGAATCACAGCAATTGTTCAGTGAAATGACTATTAGGCAGTTTTCCTGCATCTTATATTCATTGTGTTAATGAATGTTAAAATTTGGAGTACATTTTCTTTGGGCACTGAATTTTCAAGGGGAAAAAAATTGAAAACATACATTCTACTAGGGCACAAACACTGAATCCGGAAGACTAGTTCCGAAAGATTTCAGTCTAGCAAGAAAAAATCTGTCCCTTCCCTTGGAGTTTTCTAAGTAAGAATGAAATGATTAAAGAAATGAAAAATTAAAGAGGAGTAATGGAGACTGAAGTTGATGTGGAAAAGTTATTGCCCCAAGGAAGTAGCTTTTTCTCCCCTAAAGTAATATAGCTCAAGACAAAAAAAGCTGTTTAATATCTTTACCAAAAGGGCATGAAGGCATTGATGATATTTATTATTCTTTTATGTTAAATGTTGCCACTTCTTCCCCAAAATTGCGAGATTTGCACATTGTTGCTGGCAATAGCACTTACGTTTTCTGGCCCTGCAGCTCATTTCTCTTTTATCTTCTTTGCTAAAGTTAGAATCATCTAATTCACGATAATCCCATTTTTCTTTAGGAAGAAGAATTGAAGCAGGGAGTAAGTTATTTAGCCTGTCTATGTCACTAACACATAGGGAGTGTTCTTGTGGTCAGAATGTGTACTGTAAACCCACATATATAAAACATGTATATTGCTGTGATCAATTAAACAGCACTATATTGCATGCCTTAAACCATTTAATCTAAGGAATTAAGGTACTATATTCAATTATCTAATTATAAGAGAGATTTCTTGAGATGTTGCTACAAATGTAAGAGATCTGCATGGCTTTCTGCTCTTAAAAGCACTTTGTCATTAAACGGTAATAACTTTATACAAACCATAGTAGCATGTGAGTCTTATTGTGCAGGAACAGTCAGGTTGCTAATAAATATACTTGGTGTGCCTGATTTTATTTCTCCAAATAAATATCTTGTAATAACTCCTAAAAAGCAAGGCAATAAGAGTTTTATAGAATCAGGCAAAGTCCTGTCTGGTCAATTCATATTCTTCTTTTCCAAGAATGCATGCAAGCTAATAATTCAAGAAAAAATTCAAAAATAGATTTTAAAAGGTATTGACACAATTTGCATGCCTTTTGTAAATATATTAATATCAGTGAATAACTAACTCCATGGGCTTACTAAACTGTTGTACAATAATTGGTCAAGAGATACTGTGAGAGGTTTCCCATTTAACAAAGCTGAAAACTCTGATTTTCAGTTCAGTGCAATTGAAGGCATAGTCACTCGGTGACAAAACACAAAATAGTAGTACTGAGTCACTGTTATGTCAATATCTGCTCCTTATTAAATTTTGGCAAAATGTGCTTTGGAGAAAAGAACCCTTGTTAAAGCTTATTATGACAAAAAGGTGTAAAATAATTGCATTGTTGAAGTTTTGGGGGGTGAAAGAATTGGGAACGAATCAGTTTCATAAACATATGAAGTAGCAAGGTCAGTATGATACTGTTTCACTTTCTTGAATGTATTCTGTTTAAGCATGTAGCAATAATTATAGAACATCTGAAATCTACATTAAACACAGGACGATTTAATTGCTACAGTGAGGTGTTTTGCACTCAGTAGTGCTTTTGAACACTTTCAAATTCAAAAAATGTGTTCAAGGAATATGAGAAATTCCCTGAATCTCACTTTCTTAATGATTTTGTATGTTTTAACTAGCTAGTCCAATATCAACCCCATCATTGACATCTTAAGAGGAAGTTATCCTTTAAGGTGTAACTTCTGCTTATTATGGATCATATAATAATAATAATATCAATTCATATAGTTACAGTCATGATGTAGTTGGCAACACCTAGTTTTTATTTTCTTTGGTTTACATTATCTATAATTTTTTTCATAAGAATATCCAAGGAGCTAATCATAATAAACATCCAGCCAACCAGAAGAAGTAGAACTGGAAGAAAAAGCATATACCGTATTTTTCTGTGTATTCTGCTACTTTTTCTTTAAAATAAATGCTGGATGAACCTCTCTCTTATATGCAGCTCTATCATTCCACTCTATTGTAGTTGTTTCCTATATCACATTGCCATTCTAGGTGTCATCTCTATTGCTCCTGTGATGCATTTCCTGTTCTTGTTGTATTACTCACTTCTGCACAGTGATGGCTTATGCCTTTTAGTGTGCCTACCACAAGAAACTACATGAAACTTGGGGGCATCTCATATATGGGGGCATCTTATACATGGGAAAATATGGTAATACCCTAATACCTAGGCGCTGCAGTGATGCAGTGGTTAGACTGCAGTACTGCAGGCTTCCTCTGCTGATTGCCAGCAGTTTGGCAGTTTGAGTCTCACTGGCTCAAGGTTGACTCAGTCTTCCATCCTTCCAAGGTCAGTAAAATGAGGACCCAGATTGTTGGGGGCAATATGCTGACTCTGTAAACCACTTAGAGCAGGAGTAGGCAAAGTTGGCTCTTCTATGACTTGTGGACTTCAACTTCCAGAATTCCTGAGCCACGTTTCGGCCTCCAGGAAGGACGTCTTCGTGACATCAAAGCTCCGCCCATTGAATTCCCTATTGGGATTCCCCACCTCCATTCCAGCCTCCAGATCGGCCGAAAACGCTGCCGCCGATCGCAAAAATGGCGCTCCGCTGGGCAGCGGCGCCCGGCTGTAACCTTCTGAAACAGCCGGGCTCTTCTTGGTGGCCTCCGGAACCCGAACCCAAACTTCCGGGTTCAGGTTCGGGAGAACGTCGAGAAGCCCCCCGGCTGTTTTAAAAGGTGACAGTTGGGCGGCGGCGCCCAGCGAAGCGCTATTTTGCAATCTGTGGTGGGTTCATAAGCCGAAAAAAGTTCGTAAGAAGAGGCAAAAAATTTCTGAACCCCGGGTGTGTATCACAAGGGGTTCGTATCACGAGGTACCACTGTATTGGCCATTGTTCTTCCAATTAACAAATCATTTTTCAGTTATTATGGTTCATTGCAGTCAACTGCATAGACTATCCAGCAAGTCATAATAATAATTGAAAAATGGCATATTATTATTATTATTATTTCCTGTATTCATAAAATGATATTCCCTAAACATTTCAGAATTATTTAAAGTTATTTTGTGTAGGTTACCGATTACAAAATTCTGTATTATGAGTTATCCTAGGTTCCAGCAGAGGGAGCTATATACAAAAAACAAAAAACAGCTAACAGTATTTTGTATTAAGAATGCCATTCTCTAGCTAAACAAACAAACAAACAAACAAATGTATTAAAAATGGGAGGAAGAGATTTTTTCCTTAGGAAATGTAAACATTTGTCTGATTACATTGCCTACATATAATATGAATAAGATACAGCAAGAAAATGCATTAAATGTGTCTGCATGAGAAGGAAACAAGTAATTATTATTTGAATTTGATTAAACTAAATTAAAAAGGAATAGGGTTTATAGTTAGAGGGCAATGGCAATTTCTAGACTGGATTCTGACTTCTGTCCAATATGTACAAGAATATCTCCCATCTATATAGAGTTCAGAGGTCACGAGGCTCCAAAATTTCCATTCCCACAAACATAAGGTATGGGACCATTGATGGTGTAGAAACACTCATTTCCATGGAAAGTAATAAAAACTTTTCTATTACAACTCATCAGTTTTATTGTTTTTCCTCTAATTTCTAACATAACATAAGCCAAAGAATTTAATATCTGTTTCGTCATGACTCAACAGTGATGTCCAATAGTTTTCTCCATTGCTGCTGCCAGGTAACTGAGACGAAAGAAAAACATAATTACTACTTGATTAGTCTTTTTGTTGTTGTTATTTAACTTTCAGGCAACTGGAAAAAGAAAACATCAAAAAGAAATACATTTTTGCCATTTCAGCTGGGACAATTTAAAGTCATAGGTCAATGAGACCTTTAAGACTCTGGGCAAGTTCACCAATTCCCTTTCCCTATGTTTCTGATAATCTCTGTTTTAATATATGTGCTTTTTTGGTTCTAGGAACTAACAGCATATTGATCCATTCATTTTCCATCAGAATGGTAACACTATCCAGCAATGAGCATATTCTGATTATTCTCTACAGCAGAGAAATCATTGGAGATGGTGGAACAGAAGTGTCTTCTTCTCTACTTCACCCTGAACCACTGATGGCTTCTTTTTTTCCCCTAGACCCAAGGGGCAGGCTCTCCTCGCTCATCTCCCAGCCACACGATCAGTCGGCCAATTCCAATGCCTATCAGATCTGCATCCGCCAGCTCAACTCCAGCCCACACGCCACAAGATTCTCTGACTGGGGTGGGAGGAGATGTGCAAGAAGCTTTTGCCCAAGGTAATTAGACTATCCACGGTTGACCTCTCCAGATTCCTAAGAGGTCAGTTAGGGGCGTACATAAGCACACTAGAGTGCCTTCCGTCCCCTGTCCTATAGTCTCTCCTATATCTCCTATTTCTTCTCTACTATATCCTCTATAACCTTCATTGTGTATTATTGTGTATTGGACAAAATAAATAAATAAATAAAAATAAGTAATGGTACAAACTGTCCCCTGTTGAAAAAATTGATGATCCGTAGCTTCTTTCCTCGTTGCAAATCTATGAAACTCTCTGAAAAATAGTTTTTTTCCCTTAAAATACGTAATTAATCAAAAAAATTCAAAAGTTATGTTTGGGACAAGCAGCATCAGAAGACAATTCATGACAGACTAGAGCAGAAATGAAAAAAAACATTAGTTTTTATTGCTGCCTAATAAAATAATTGGAGAGAAAAAATTCTTCCAATCTAATGTCCAGCTTTCTAAATTATCTGCAATGGACACACAGCATCTTTTATTGGCAAATGTACATAGAGATGCATTTTATTCTCAGACAATAGCAATTGTACTTATTTATAATGTGCTATTATAAGCTGTGCTTTGTAATTATTGTTCCTCATGCCAACTGCTCGACAGTCCGGAGGCTTCAACATTGGCTTCCAAGGTCCTATTACAATATGGCTCCAAGTAGTTTAGAGGCCAAGCTGTTGGGTATCATTTTCATGCTGTCTATCCCAAACTTATAATTTTATCATATATTCCTACAATAAATGCAAAACATCTTAGAACTGAAAACAACAGTTGGCTGGTCATTGAGCTTGCTCTAGCATAATTCATTTGATAAATAATTTCTCTTTAATTCTTCATGAAGAAGGCACAGAATTCAGACAGAATTCTACCAAATCTAACTTTCTCCCATCTGATGCTGTCCGTATATGACAGTACTTATATCTTAGGTAGGAGCTCTACACTGCCTACCTAAAAAAAGTATACCAGTTCCAAACTAATTAATCTTATTAAAACCAATATATTCTACAGAGGTCATGAAGAAATTAATACATGTGTAGTGCAGGTAGTGAGAGATTATGCTACTATAAAAACTATTGAAACAGATTTTTAAAATTCATAAATTTTAAACTGTTTTCTTAATTGAGTTTTGTATCATTTATTATTTTACCATGTTAAATGAACACTATGTACACAAAAAGCTCAAAACTTTGAACTTTGTTTTTCTATTGATTAGGTACAAGAAGAAATTTAAGAAATGACTTGTTGGTAGCTGCTGATTCAATCACCAATACCATGTCTTCTCTCGTGAAAGAGTTAAACTCAGGTCTGATGATTTAAAACATAAGAGTGGGATTTTTAGGGCTATTAAGTAAGAGCTTGTTTGCCTTATTAATATATTTATAAAGAGTACAGACTTGGTAGCTCTTGTAACGCCAGGTGCTAGTGAAATATTTTTAAAATTAAATGTCACTGAAATAATTGAATTAACTCAAATGAATTCAAATGCAGCAATGTGTCTTCTTGCTAAACTGAGGGTTAATGCTGTTTAGTTTCTTTATACAACAACACTATCCAAGGATTCATGCATCAGTATTGTAATAAGGGACAATCCAGCTATGTAACTGTTAATACCGCACTTAATAGATCAGTGTTTCCCAACCTTGGCAACTTGGGGGTATCTGGACTTCAACTCCCAGAATTCCCCAGCCAGCATTCGCTGGCTGGGGAATTCTGGGAGTTGAAGTCCCAATATCTTCAAGTTACCAAGGTTGGGAAACACTGTAATAGATTATCCAGTTATTAGTATATTCCAGAGGTGAAATCTACTTATCTTACCTACCAGCTCGGAAGCGGGTGCTTTGTGCGCTCACCACCATTATGCATGCTTTGTGATGCTCAGAGGGTTTAATAACAAGAAAACGGCAATGTCCAGGTGGGTGGGCAGAGCCTTGCGCTGCCGCCACTAGCAGTTCTTCAAACAAACCACCAGCTACTGGTACATCCGAACTTGTACCATTTTACTGCTGGTATATTCCTGATTAATTTAGGAATACCGGGTACACTGCGTCACCCCACTTGGCATCAAAGCTTTATATAGCAAGTTGTAATAAATGGCAGGTTGGAACTGTACAAAAGTGAAAGTTGCTCTGCCCAGGAAGAGGGAGATTGTGATTCCGCTGTATAGAGCGCTGGTGAGACCACATTGGGAATACTGTGTTCATTTCTGGAGGCCTCACCTACTAAAAGATATGGACAAAATAGAACGGGTCCAAAGACGAGCTACAAAAATAGTGGAAGGTCTTAAGCATAAAACTTATCAGGAAAGACTTCATGAACTCAATCTTTATAGTCTGAAAGGGGGGACATGATCGAAACATTTAAATATGTGAAAGGGTTAAATAAGGTTCAGGAAGGAAGTGTTTTTAATAGGAAAGTGAACCCAAGAACAAGGGGGCACAATCTGAGGTTAGTTGGGGGAAAGATCAGAAGCAACGTGAGAAAATATCATTTGACTGAAAGAGTAGTAGATGATTGGAACAAACTTCCAGCAGACGTGGTTGGTAAATCCAAAGTCACTGAATTTAAACATGCCTGGGATAAACACATATCCATCCTATGATAAAATACAGGAAATAGTATAAGGGCAGACTAGATGGACCATGAGGTCTTTTTCTGCCGTCAATCTTCTATGTTTCTATGTTTTTTTAGTGTAGACGGTATGGTGTTTCTTTAGCAATATAAGATGGCAATGGAAAGTATGCTAAAAATAAAACAGGAGAGAAGCATGCTAGAAATAGGAGAGAAAGATATAATTATCATACCAACCTATTTCTTCATACAGAAGTTGGAAGTGAGACAGAAAGTAATGTGGATTCAGAGTTTGGCCGGACTCATTTTGATGATCTTGTTCCATCACCAACTTCTGAAAAGGCTTTTCTGGCACAAATCCATGCCCGGAAACCAGGATATCTTCACAATGTAGCTGCTACTGGAAGCATTCGCAGTGACCTGTGGGTACTCCATCCTGTTTTGCCTTCTTTTTGATTTCTACCTTTCTCTTGTCTTCAATAAGGCACTCAAAGTTTGAGAAATTAAGTTTCTATTTAATATTGGAATGATTTTTAAACTAAAGATTAAGCTAAGGATAGCAATGAAAGGTGACTTTTAAACAACAGTATAAAACTCATGTAAAATTTTGCTGAAAAAAACAATTTGCAATTATTTTTATATTTGAACTCAGGATGAAAATTATTGATAATTAATATATACCAGGGGTTGGCCAGCTTAAACACTCTAAGAGCCACAAAGGTCCTAACTTGAAGCCCACTGTTCAATTCTGAAGCTGACCGGAAGTCCGGTTCCCTCATCATAGTCTCCTTCTAGCATGGCATCCTTTTTCCTCTCCTGACTGGAAGTCTGGTCTCCCCCCCACCATAGAGTCGCCTCCTAGCATGGCATTCTTTTTCCACTACCTATTGGAAGTCGGTTCTCCCACCATAGAGTCTCTTCCTAGTGTGGTATCCTTGTTCCTTTACCTGCCCTAACTGAAAGCCCTATCAATTGTGGAGCTGACCAGCATCAGGAAACTGCAGCAGAGGAATTAAAGAGCCACATGCGGCTCCAGAGCCACACAAGGGTCTTTTAGGAAGATCATTTGAATCAATTAAAATTTAGGAACTAAGTGTATGCTATATCTCTGTACAAAGCTACATAGTGATGATCCTATAATTACACCCATCACTCAGACAACGTATTACAAGATGGAGAAATCTTGAAAAGATCTTGATCCAAAGTGGAACACTATAGCAAAAGACCAAGTGAAATTCAAGTTTCTGTTGAACTCATTGCTTCAGATATCAACATGATACTACGGATGAGTTTGTTCTCCATGTTTATTCAAATAAAATATTAAGAGGTGCGTTTACAGGATGTAAAAGGGTATAATTCTCAGTTATGAGTACCAAACATTCTGGTATTCACCACAGCATACCAAACTGGTAGTCCATTAGATAATTCATACTTTTGTGAAATACAGAGTTCTGCGTATTACTATTATTATTTAATTGACTTATAAGGATGCCCATCTTATCTAAGCCATTCTGAGAGACTCTTATAAGAAGTAAAAACAATAGAAAGTTAAGAAATAATATACAAATGTATGAAAGCTCCCATAATCTGTATAAAATCACAATCAGCATCAGAATTCACTCTATGGGAACTCACAATAGCCAGCATAAGAGCTCCCCACCACATTCCTGAATCTTCATAGTGCCCTGACTTTTCTACCACTTTCATTCTATATTGATTTTCAAAAAAAGCCTTCCTAGGTAATCTATAATACAAAAGTTAAATTATGAAAAAAGGTACTGAATTTTTCTAAACTCATATTCTACAATATAAATGATTTGCTTTGTTTGCCCACCATCACTTCTACAAACTAAGACTAACTTAAGATGGAACTTACTGCTTTCACATAAAAGTACAGTGTTCCCTCAATTTTCGTGGGTTCAAACTTCGCAAAAAGTCTATACCACGGTTTTTCAAAAATATTAATTAAAAAATACTTGGCGGTTTTTCCCCCTATACCACGGTTTTTCCCACCCGATGATGTCATATGTCATCACCAAACTTTAGTCCGCCTTTAATAAATATTTTTTTAATAAACTTTAATAAATAAACACGGTGAGCAATAATCTAAATGGTTGCTAAGGGAATGGGAAATTGCAATTTAGGGGTTTAAAGTGTTAAGGGATTCCGACTTGTGATACTGTCCAGAGCCAAAAATAGTGTATTTACTTCCGCATCTCTACTTCGCGGAAATTTGACTTTCGCGGGCTGTCTCGGAACGCATCCACCGCAAAAATCGAGGGAACACTGTACCTGAGTACGAAGTAGGTCAGGCAGTAATTGCACAACCCTATTTATTAATAATTGTGTTTAGGGTTACAGAGGATGGAGATTCTTACGTTAGAGCTGATGATGAGAACTATGAAAATGATTCTGTCCGCCAACTAGAGAATGAACTCAAGATGGAGGAGTATTTGAAGCAGAAACTGCAAGACGAAGCTTATCAGGTAAAAATAAAATAAGAACTCAACAAAATTATGCAGCTGAAAGAAATTTCACTGTCTTAGATTTTATTTCTTTTAAAATAATATAGTGATAAGGGTGTAGATTCCAAATAATAGTGAGATGCACTCATGTTTCTGTGAATAATCAGGAAGTACTTTTTGTACTGAAATTATAGGCTGACATTAACCTTCACAAGCTGTTAGTTGGTGCATCACAAATGCTAGTAACATACTCTGTCAACAGTGTGCTGTTCTATTTTCACAAAATAACTTTGAGAGAAGGTGGGTGTTCACACATGCATTCTTGGCGTTTTTATACTGTGAAAGGAAGTGGTAATTTGCATGTGTGAATGAGCCATCAAGACCTAATCTCCAAAGGTAGAACTTTCATCATTCAAAATCATCTCAAATACAGGGTCTTTTCTTCAGCAAAATAAATAATTTTAAATTAAAACTTAATTATATACCATGCAAATAAGCAAAGGAGGTTAATCCAATTCTATGGGCCACTAAAGAGACCTGCCACTAGTATACAGTACACTAATAATAGTAGGAATCTTATGCTCTTCCATTGTGGGCAAAGACATTATAAAAAAAACTGTGATCTAGTAAACAAAGAAGAAAAAACTAGAAACTTAGTTCCCTAGAAACTACATCAGATACTAGTAATAACAACTCCTGACAGTGGTAAAACTGTGTAGAAGATACGAGTCAATGATAGTATAATTGCTCTGATGCAATTATACAGACTATTTCACAAACATATGAAGTGTTTAATCATAGCTACCAGGTCTTTAGCTGCTACTAGCTATCATATTCACCAAGATCTTCTCAAGACCTTGGGATGTTATAAAGCATAGTATAGGTGTGGATCCAAGCAGCAAAATATTTTTTTTCTAGTAATTTTCTAGTATTTTAAAATTTTCTAGTAATTTAAAAAGGTAACAATCTCTGCCTTCCATAAATTTGGCATAATAGATATCAGTCTAAAGTCTAAATCTCTCTGGCATAGTTTGTTGAAATGTCAATTCTAAGTAATTCAACAGATAATCTGCCTACATTATGCTTATTTATTGGGACTATGATTTATATGTACAAGAAATATTAACAAGATTAAAGCACTGAACCAATATAAGAATGAGCAAATTAACTCTATCTTAGGAAGTACTTTTAAATACTGTTGAATTTTTTTAATTTTAGGACCATTTGTACATATCCTTTAAAAGAGTATATTGTAAAAGTTACAAATACAAATGAGAAATGATTGCTCATAACGGTCTAAAGTATTTAGGAGTAAGAGTTACAAGACAATCTTCTCTTTTTTTTGTCGTGCCTTGTAGCAAATGCCATTTTCATTCCAAAGAACAAATTGAATCTTCATCCTTTCTAGCATTTTCTGCAGCAACAACCTTCTCACAGTTTCTTCTTGCATGCTAACCTCTTCATTTGGTGTGTACTATTCTTGCATGCCAATGACACCCTTCACTCATCTTGAGTCTATAGAATGGTGCACTGATCTGGCTGCTCACATTTCTGTTTACACTTTCTTTTTTACAGGTCAGCTTACAAGGATGAATAACCATCCTTGTATCACTCTCCTCTCAAGTAAGTTTGAAGTTGGTTTAAAACTGATATCAATCACTTTCAGTAATTATGCTAATTGGAGTATGGGGGGCAGAGGCAAAGAAGTTGGCCACATTTTTCTCTTCATCAATACATTATAATATACTGCGATTCTAACTGTAATTGTCAAATGAGAATATGTTCCTATTATGTAGCAGTGGAAAAGCTATTGAGAGGATTGTAAGCAATGTGGTTTGTTTTTATGGGCCTGTTAATGTGAAACAAACAATGTATGCTACTGGATGGAATGAATATCACCTTTGGAAAGAATGATAACGTAACTGTCCAAACTAGAATTTAGCGATTTAGCTTTCTGGATGCAAATGAGTTGCATGTGGGTTATCACGTATCATAATTGGTGTCTACACTTTTCAAAACAATGTTTTGTAACACAGCATAAGAATGTTTTGAACCAATATTATTATGATTGGTTACAGAATCAGCTGGATGTTTAGACTGGATTTGGCATCTTTTTTCCACCCATCAAGCACTTTCCAAAGACCTGGGATAGGCAGATGTTATTTGACAGTGCTAAATGCAGGGTGTAAGCTGTTCCAAGCAAATAGCCTTTTGCAATCGATGAATCATGATTTTGTCAGTGTCAATGGAATTCAAATATTTCTAATTTGTTTTAAACAACTCATGTTTTAAAAATTATGAAGTGCAATCTAAGAAGTTAGCCATTCAAAGAATTACAGATGAAAATGCTTTTGAGTTTGTTAAAAAAACAATGAGTAATTTTTAATATTAACATTTTATTTTACATTAGTACAGAAAGCTGAATTCTAGTATTTTAGTCCTTTTTAAATGTTGTGAAAGAGCCTTCAATGCAAGTGCAAGATTATTTTAAAAATACATAATCTCACATAATTGAACTATAAATACTTTTCAGATTCTCCTAAATTAATATAGTTTTTAAAGGCCAGAATTCTTCATGGTTACTTTCTCCTAGGACCTACAGTACTTATCATATGGAGTGAGCTTCAATTTTGTCTCTGTCTCAAATTATATCACCAAGTCATACAAGACACCTATTTTATTCCCATCCCTTGTTTAGAAGCTATTAAGATTTTTACATTTATATTAATAATGCTTGGAGTTTTTTCATATAAAAATATCCCCAAACTTATATTTTCTAGGTATATTACCGAATTAATGTTATCCCAAATTTCTCAATCAGCATGTATTAGAAGTGGTTCTGTAATCTAATACTGTAATATTGAGGAAGGCTAGTTTCCAAGATTTAAATTCTAAACTGTTAATTACGTTTTCTAGATGGATAATATGTATTTTGACCTGCTATTACTTTTCCATCTTCCCATGGCTTTCAACTTTATCAATCACAATATTTATGGAGCAACTTTCTCTCTGTGCCTAAGTTTAATTCATAACATGATGCATCTTTTCTCAAATGATGTCTTTTGTAAACAAAGAAAATCTAGCTACCATAATCTATATGTACTGTTAATATTCTGTTGTTCTATTAGCATTCATTGTTTCTGGAAATATTTTAAAGAATCAGGAAATTTTGCCAAAAATGTACATGTGCTCTATATATTGTACATCTGTGCAATAGAATACGGTATTATTGTAGAGCTGAAAGATTTTTGTTCAATTGCTAATAGATATGATGGATACACAACTTGGATGATATAGAGCTATTTTGGGATAAGGTTAAAGGCACAAGATGAGAAAATAGAAGATCATTCTAATCCTGCTTTAAATACCAAATCCGCTGAGTAATTTTGGATAAATTACTCTCTCTCAGTGCTAAAAAGAAGATAATGACAAACCACTTCTGAAAAATTCTGCTAAGAAAAATGCACAGATCAGGAGTCAAAATTCACTCATAGCACATACACATTTTAATGATAATATTATTCAGGTATTATATGAATTGGAATAGTCATCACACAAATCTTTTCAGTAACTCTACTTTCCTACCAATATTGCTTAACTCTACATTCAGAATAGAAAGTCTACACCTATCCTGTGAGCTAGCATATGCAGAGCTTAAAATGTAAGAATAAAGAGCAGAGTTAAAAAAGTAACTAAGGCAAGTCATATCAGGTATCTACAGGAAGCTAGCCTAATTCGAGTAACAGTAAGGGGCGGGATGATCAGGAATGTTCACATGGTGAGTATTTCACATTTGCCTAAATAGGGCTAGTATGTTTCTATGAAATGTGATAAATAGTATTAAAATGTTTCTTGACAGGAAAGCTGCAGTCAAATGGATAATGAAAGTGATGTGAGAACTGAGGAGAGGAAAGAGAAGGAGGAAGAGGAAGAAGAAGAAGAAGAGGACAACACTCCAATTAATGACAAAGATAGCTTAGCTGCCAGCTTCAAGGAAGAAGTGAACGATCAAGTGCAGCCTCTCTAACCAACTAGATCTCCAGACTGTAGCACAATTATTTCGTTTGCCAAGTTCTAGTTTGTAGGTGTTTTATTTTTGAAGATTAAAAAACCATTATTTTTATTTAAAGCTAAATTATATCAGCTACATCATATGTAACATGGCTTATTATTGATGAACACTGGCTTTACTAACAAAATACAAACCCTTTGCACATACTTTTAAACCTGTTCAGTTTACAACGACAGTACTGTTTATATTAGGAGTTTGATTTCTGAATAATTTGAGGTTTTAGAACACTTTCCTACACACTGTACATTGTTTTTCCATGGAGGGAATTTTAAAAGTATAATGATGCATTTATCGTTGAATAATTATACTCATGTGTGTACATATTTATAGCCCCAAAATGAACTATAGTTGCAATACTGAACCCAACCACACTTGCTGAATTCTCACAGATATTACTAGGAATTGCTCACATGTTAATATTACAATATTGCATCTTTGGATAGCAATTTGTTTTTAATATTTCTGCAAAATAAATAAATGAAAATTTAAAAACAAACTTGTACAAAATGCACTAAAAAGTATCTCTATGATTTAGGGCTACTATATAAGTTAACGAATGTTTTCTTTCAAAATATAATCTAACAAATCAGCCATAGAAGTTAGTGTAAATATTTTCTTTCCAAATAGAAATCATATACAAAAGACAACATTCAAATTATATAGAATCTAGTTTTTAAAATCAGTACAGATCTTCTTAAAACTGTGAACTATGTTTTGAAATACTCGTTACTAAAGCTGTTTATAAACCACAGGTGCCATAAAATCCCTAAACTAATTGTATAATCTGCATTGTATTATTTTGTTGCAGTTTTAGAACTTTCTTTCACATTATCTCCATCTTTCATATCTTGTTGGTTGAGGCCTTCAGCTTTAAATGTATAGGCTTTAAAAGATTGCTTGCAATTACTTTCTTTTCTTATTTTTGAATGTGCATTGCCTTAGTCAACCACCAGTTGTTTTGTGTACATTCTTGGAAATGGGCGAGGGTTTCTGCAGGGTATTGTCAAAAATCAAGATGGCTGCCATGCCCGTCTTGCAATATACATAAATAGGCCAAGCTTTTATCACTTTATCATGGCTGCCATCTTGCCTTGTTTAAATCTCACCCTCTGGACACTCCTAGAATGAGTAGAGAGACTTTCTTCAGGGGCTGAATGGGGTAATCTGCTAAATATAAAAAGCAAATGGAGGGGAAGTGTGTCCTTTCTAAAAAAAAGAAAAGAATATATTAGGTAATTACAGCAATCTCTCTTTTGAGTAAATCTTAATATGCTGTTTAAAAAATAATAGAAAGCTGTTCCCCTGAGGATTATATTTGGATAAGATACTTTGCAATCTTATTTTCCCTATATAGTAAATTAGTTATAAGCAAATTTTAGCCCCAAGTAAAACAGTAAAAGATTTAGAAATTGTTAAGTGTAAGGGCAATGTTTTATCAATGATACAACAACTCTAACATTAATCATGAATTTAGAAAAGCTCAAATATATAAATCCAAAGTTATTGTTAAAAGAATAACAACTCCTTAATCTTTCTTATATATTGTATTGTCTGAATTAAGAGCTGAATCTTTCGATTCTACAAGGGACATGCTTCAGATCAAAGATGTATGAATTAAATAACTCTAGATACTTTCTTACTGATGCACAAAATAATTCCTGACATTGTCCTTCTTGTGTCTCTCTCAACATGGTCTCTATGTAGTCAAATCACATAATTTAGAGGACTGCAGAAAATAAATTTGAAAAATGTTTACATAGAGACACCCCAGAAACCCCACCTTGGAAATAATTACTCTTTACTCCTGTAGTATCTACCATCTTCGCATAGTGGATACATAACTTTTGACATCTTACCTCTCCTATGCCCTTGTCTCAGGAACTGGTTTCTCTCTACTAGTGCTTAGCACACATCGGTTAGTACTAGACAGTATATTGGCAATTCTTGCTGACAGCTCAGGACTCCAGCCAAGTATTTCCTAAAGAGAAGCAAATTTTTTAAAAGATCTAAACCCAGCTAGATACCTACAGTTGGAATAGTGATTATGTTTCTCTGATATAGTTTTTAATTTACACACCCATATTGCATGTAAAGCTCATGCACGAGTCTAAACTTTGGGAAATCTGTGCAACTCTTACTGTTATCACAACATATGCACCATTCTCTCAGTCTGGCTTCAGCACAGATTCCCCAAAGCAGAGCTCTAAGTGGCTTCTTATACTCTGGAAGTCCAAGTTAAAGCACTTTTTCATTTGCCTCCAAAACCAAAACATAAATTTGCTACATCAATCAGTGTTAGGCTGACAGTGGCTCAGTATGGACAATACTTTTCCCTGATTTCTAGCTAGCATCTAGGAAGCAAAAGTGTCGTCATCTAACACAGCAACTCAACCTCCTGGGCCATTAGCCAATGTGTAACATTTGAATAAAGATATACTGTACTTGCATAAAACTCCACTAGCAAAGGCCTTAATCTGATTACCCGTTTCTGTATTTTGTCTGAGATGTCATAAACTCTAATGGAATAGGATATTATGTGGATGTCCTTTTTCAGATGTACATCAACTTGCATGCCCGAGGAATCCAGGCCCAAAGCTAGTGTTACAAATACTGTATATGTTTCCATGCACAATGAAACAAGCATGTAGAGGAAGTTGAGTGAGGGCTTTGTCCCAAATGTGCCAATGCTTTAGCCCATACAGTCTTTGCTTGCTAAACATGTTTGGATGGCGAACTTCAAAGTTGCTGGAATGGTTGAAATAGCCATCTATCATTTTTCATGGCTAATTACTATAGCCCAAAACTCCTTGTGGATTGATTGTTAATGGAAAGATCATTAAGAGGCAGGAATTAGAATGTGAAGATAGCAGGATTCCTGAATGTTGAAAGAAAAGAGAGGATAGAATCTCTGTAAGTAGTAATGTTAACTTTAAAACTGCATTAAAAGGTGTGTGGCCTTTGTTGTGATAATATGTATTTTCTTATATGCATGAGACAAAATGTTGCATCATTATTTAGCACAAATGTCTGCCTTTTACTTTTGCCACTTTCCTTCATTTTTATGAGTTCCTTGGAATTGCTGTAGATATATCTTGTAAATATCACAACTGCGGGTTGCAGCAGTTAGGTTGGTTCAATTCAGTGCCAGAGCCTTGAATGACAAGACAGGAATTTATTTGTGAACCAAAAAGTATGAAGAATTATATCTTGAAGCTACTAACTGTCTGATGTTTTTAACTACTGTTATTTCACACCAGTCTGAACGGACACACTGCAAATTTTACATTATCCATTGGTATTGTAAACAGAACTATTATTGTATGGGGGTTTTTTGTATTGCTGTTAAGTATTGTTTTGTGTGTGTGTGTGTGTGTGTGTGTGTTAAGCCTATTGGGGACATATTTTGAAGTGATTAAACTATTTAATTGTGTGTCTATATTTTGGAATGGAATTATTTCTTCATTAAAAAATAATTTTTAAAAGTAATTCATGAAGTCTCCTTTCTTGTTGTTTACACTAATAAAACAACTCCTTGATAGACTCCAAGATACATTTTCCCCTATTCCAGAAAAATTCATTCTTAAATTCATTAAGAAAAAAGGGATATGAAAGTACAGATGATGTTTTAATAATAGTATTCAAGACTGCTAACATAAGAATGTTTCGATTATACAGTTTTGACAGATGTAATGATCTCCCAAACTGAAAAAGCCTGTTAGAATTGAAACATTTACAGCTAAATTAATAAACAGAGAAATCTATAATTTGAATATTATGTTGAAAAAAAGATATATTAAAAGATCAGCATGAGTGGATGATGATGGTGAGGAGGAGGCTCTTGTTTTTCTTACAAATACAGAGGAGTAAATGATTACAAATTCCACTGGCAATCTGTTAGCATAAAATTTCCAGCTTTTTTCCTTCCAACATTTTTATCATCAGTGTTCAAATTCACAAGTGAATTTATGCAACAAGGTTTTGCTCCTAATTCTTCAGGATCTAATTTGCCAAAGACAAGTAATGCTACTAAGATTCTTTTCAGAAGTGTGGAATTAATTTCTTCCCAGATTATATTAAATTACAATTTTAGCACCTAGCCACCATAGCCAGAGGGGAGAGATGCAGCAATTCTATTTCAGCCATATTTAGCAAATTGGTTATGTAATCTCTTTCTTTAAATTTTAAATTGAATTTTATTGAAAGATGTTACTGGCTTTGGAAAGAGGAAACTATTTATTTTTAATTTGTCATTTAAAACCTGCACACATTCAATCATGCAGGATAGAGGTAATGACATCTGATAGAATAAGCTCCTATTTATTTATTTGTTTGATTGATTGATTGATTGATTGATTGATTTAGTTTTGTCAAAGCATATGCTGTCATGCATGTCATATTCTTAAAAGAAAAGTCAATCCTTTTATTGCAATCAGATTGCTGTATTAAATGGACAGTGAATCTCATCTGATAATAATCCTTTAGATTAGATTAACAGAGCTAGAAGGGACCTTGTAACAAGTCATAGTATCCTAATATGTTTGGAATTTTTATCAAGATACTGTACTGTAGTGAAAAAAAGTGACCTGCCCCAATAGGTGATTTGCAAAATAGGTCAGTTTAGATAATATTCTTTATATTCTCCAAATAATGGTTTTTAATGGCTTGTTGGATAATTGAGATGTCAGATCTTGTATTTGTCTATTTCCAAACACCATGTCAAGTAGATTTTTTACTCTGCAACTTTTGTTTCACCATCATCTGGATAAGAGATAGCAGAGGTTAGTTACTTTTGTGTTGTCACTCTTTTCAACTCATGACTTCAGGCTTGGGCAACAATTGATCAATTCCTGTCACAACTAATGGATTAATAATAATAACAACATTATTATTATTATTATTATTATTATTATTATTATTATTATTATTATTATTAATTAGATTTGTATGCTGCCCCTCTCCGAAGATTCGGGGTGGCTTGGTTGATGAGAAAAAAGCACTCTTGAGTTTTCAGAAAAACATTAGGTTGAAAAAAAATTAATCTTGCTGCATACCGAAAAATGTTTAACAGCTTCCTGATTGTGACAATTGCAGGTATGTTCCATAGTACACTCTTAATTTATTCATTGCTATCAAGTTGGGGGGGGAAATCTTGCTCATGGCCTAAGTTTAAATTTAAGCCTTTGAGATGCATAAGCAGAAGATTTTATAGTCTTACGTTACAGTAAGCATGGAACTCAAAGAGCTATTCATATAATTGAAACAATTGCAGACAATTAAGTAAATTCAGCCAAATTGTAGAATAAATATATTTTTGACTGAAATCTAGATGAATGTCTGAGGTTTAATAAAAAGATAATTATTAAGAGAACTACAGCAAGCTTAAAGTACTCAATGTGTTTCTTGTTTTTGGTCTTTGCTTTTACTACCTCTTTTTCTATACTTTGCTATTCAACAGCCTGGTATTGGGGCTTAAGTGTTTTCTTCAATATAAAGGATGTTGACAGTTTTCCCTTGATATGTATCTTTTATTTACAGTTCTGTGAAGGTAGGAGTATTTTTTTTTTCTGTACTCATTCCTTCCAAAGACCAACAAATCATCCTGTAAAACTTGACAAGCAGCATAATTAATGCTCAAGGGACTTTGCTGCTAGGAAATTCCCTCTATAGTTCTTTTAAAAAGGGATGTTTATGTCATATAAAGAAATACAGGTAGAGAGAAAAACAAAATTTATAGAAAGGTACTGAGGACTTTAAATTTGGTTTTTGAAAATGATATATGAATATTACACAGGAATTTACTCTAGTTACCCAAAAATTTGCAGCAATATGTATAGCACACAGTATTCAATGAATAACTTCACTAAGAAGCACACAAGGTATATCCATTCTTGTCTTTTGTGAGAAATTATAAGAGTAAATACAATCGGAATGATTAAAGATAGAAATAGTATTATTCCTTACATTTACTGGACAAGAGTCCTGTAGTTCTTTAGGTTTCATTTCACTTATGCTGTAACCCTTTGTAGATTAGCACCTACTTTTTCTGATATATGTGTAGAAAACAGGTTTGTATATGCATATCATGATAAAGTGAAAAAAAATCTTGCTTACAAAGATATAAAATCAAAATCACCCACCTTCCTTTTACATATGGAAGATGGCACAGTTGGCTGATGAACTTTATTTCAACACTGGAAAGTCAGTATTAGTGGGGAAGTGGTACTCAGTACCGTATGTATGATCCAGAGGATACAGTGCCTTCCGTCCTTTTTACAAGGCCCTCAATCTGGAGAAGTACCTACAGTTTGGATTTGACAACAAATCTGCCATCAAGGGCAAAAATAAGTTGCCATGTCTGTCGTCCTACCAGTTAGACAAACCTCAGATCTTCAACCTGTCCTTCTGAATTAAAAATTGGCATTACACTGCAATAGCAAAAAAAGTAAATAAACTGAATCATGACCTGTCAAATCCTACAAACCTCAGGAGTTGGGCAGCATACAAATTCAAATGAATGAATGGATGGATGGATGAATGAATGAATGAATACAAGTCTAAAATTATAGTAGGTTTTACATCACATTTAAACGTATCAGTTTAGCCATGCAAGTGTAATTAATTACCGTAAAATCCCAACCCATCTGGAGATATGTTGGCTAAAGTTGGACTACAATCTGTCAATCGTAAGGATATTATTTATTCTGCTCCATTAGTAATTTCTTCACTAACTTCTACAGTAGATGTTTATTAACTTCCTATTCAATGTGTTAAATATTCAAAGAGGGAAATGATCATGAAAAGAACTTACAATTTTCTCTCTCTAACCTATAATTAGTTACTCAAAAACAAATTACGGTAAGTATAAGTTACTCTAAAGTAAGCATGTACAATATTGCAGGAATACAAAGCAAAATATTGTTGCAATTGTTTGATAGTATTTATTGATATATTTTCTTATGAAACCATAAGAAAAGAAATCCATAAAAAGACCAACTAATCAGTTATGGCTAAGTGAAAATTAAAGGTCATGTGACAATTTTATTAATGAGATAAATTCTATAGCTTATTCTCTTAATCATTCCACAATACTCGTTCCCCATACTTAAAGGACTTAAAATATCTCAAGAATGACAGGCTATGAGTTTGCAAACACAGAAACTAAAAGAAAAAAATCATGAGAAGAAAGTACAATAAAATCAAAATGACATAATTACAATACTTTCAGAATACTAATTATGCAGGTCCTAGATAACTCTATCCGCACTCTATCTTACTCTAATTTTATTACTTGAATATCCCCCTGATGAAAAAACAGCACAGTATAGCACTGAAAAATGGCATAAATAATGCTATTATCTGAAAAGTAATTCTCAATTTAATGCAACAAAATCATATCAAGTATTCACCTTTTGAGCCCGGGTCCATTTTATGGAGCAACCATTTTTATATCTTTGTAGCAGCCAACTAGTGGCTTTTCCAACTAAATAGTATCAGAGATAACTAATGTTACAATAAATCCAAAAAAAGGAGAAAGAGAAGGAGGAGAAAATCTGAAGTGACAATCATTAAATCCAACCTCCTCCAGGCAAATACTAAAGGAGTTGAGAGGAAACAATTAAATATTGGGTTCATTCCCTGCAGCTTTATAACTTTACAGCTTTTCAACTTTGTGCCTTTAGAGAATTAAACATGATGCCAATAAGATTGCACCTTTGCTCAAGTTAGTGAGGAAACAGTTGCAACTTCATATATATCAGGTATGGTGAAATTTGTTTTAAGTATTATTTATTATTTTACTGATATATATTATTATGAGAACTTCTGAGATTGAAAGACTGCAGTAGTTAGAATGTAGTATTTCAGGCTAATTCTGCCAACTGCCAGTAGTTGATCCTGATCAGATCAAGGTTGAATCAGCCTTCCATCCTTCTTAAGTGGGTAAAATCAAGAGCCAGATTGTTGGAAGCAATATGTTGACTCTGTAAATCACTTTAAAAGGGCTATAAAGCACTGTGGAGAGGTATAAAAAGCTAAATGCTATTATTATTAAGTCCATATTCTTCCTGGTTTTCAATGCCTTCTGGGAAACAATATGCAGGTGGGACCAAGTGGTAGTAAATAGAGGGAGGGGGCAGTTACACCTCAATTTAAGGATGAATTAGAGAAGCAGATATGGAATAATTTCTGTTTCATCTTCAACCTTCTTGATTGAGAAGGTGATTGCTTTGCTTCTTCACAAGGAAGCAATGGATTATCTGGACTTCAGTCATGTTGAAGTTTAGGCATTGTACTGAAACAGAGTTGAGAATGAATGTTAGTTATGCATTACTGTTGTCTTCATAAGCCATCCTAAGTCATATGTCAATTGGGCATCTACATAAATTGAGAAATGAAATGAATAAAGTCCAACGTGAGGATTATGAAACAATTGGGGGAAAGGTTACATGAAATGGAAGAAATTAACTTCAGTTCTCAGTGATTTGGTACAGATTCAAATTTACCTGAATTTAGAATGGGTAGACAAAAATAGCATAAAACGTGACTAAGACAAATCCAACCAGCAAACCAGATTCCAAAGGTTTTTGACTTCAAAGTTTAGTAAAAGGCTTTTTTCCCCCCTCCCTTCTCTCAATTAACTAAGAACCTGAAGGAATTGTCTTTTGTGCAGAGATCAAAACAACCTAGGCTATATTCTCTCTCTTATCCTATCCTATCCTATATACCAGTGATGGTGAACCTATGGCACGGGTGCCACAGGTGACACGCAGACCCATATCTGCTAGCACATGAGCCGTTGCCCTAGCTCAGCTCCAATGTGCATGTGTGTTCCGGCCAGCTGATTTTTGGCTTGCACAGAGGCTCTGGGAGAGTGTTTTGGCTTCCAGAGAGCCTGGAAGGGGTGTTTTTACCCTCCCCTGGCTCCAAGAAGCCTTTGAAGCACAGGGAGGGCAAAACATGAGCCTACTGGGCCAGTAGTTGGGAAACAGGCTGTTTTCAGCCTCCAGAGGGCTTCTGGGGGATGGGGGAAAGCTGTTTTTGCCCTCCCCAGGCATTGAATTATGGGTGATAGCGTATGCACACACTCTTTTGGCACCCGAGGAAGAAAAGGTTTGCAATCACTGCTATATACCATATCTATATCCTATCCTATCCTGCACTATATCCTATCCTATATACCAGTGTTTCCCAACCGTAGCAACTTGAAGATATTTGGACTTCAACTCCCAGATGGCTGGGGAATTCTGGGAGTTGAAGTCCAGATATCTCCAAGTTGCCAAGGTTGGGAAACACTGCTATATACTATCCTAATGTACCAGCTTTGATTAACTTTTTTTTAATTATTTATAACCGTTCTATATAAAGCCAATGGTAAAATGAATTCCTCTGAGAATTCACAAAATTTTCTTTAATGGAACAAAACATCTGTAATATTAAAAAAAAAATCAAAATTCAGGACTGCACTGCAATTAACGGCACACAAAATATGAAGTGCGGATCAGGCCCGATGACTTTGATACAAGTACCACTAGTCAACTTTTGCCCTCAACGCTTTTTGCTTGAAAGTAAGCCCAGGGCTGAGACAGCAGAATCCAAGGTGTTCTCTATTGGTGCAAAGAAAGGGTTGGGACTTCAGCAATAAAGGACGGGGCTAAGAATCCAATCCGGATTCGGCCAATTGTGATTTCAAAGCTGCGGTGATGTAGCAATTAAAATCCACCGTCATCCCCCCCCCCCCAGGAAAAGTGCGTGGTCCGCGCGCCCCTTCGCTCGTGCTGCACTCTTGCTGCAGCTGAGGTGGCCTCAAGTCAGGCCTCGGCTGAGCGAGAACACCCAGCCGGGCTTCCTCGGGGAGCCGCCGGCGTGACGGAGCTCTTTTGGCCTCTCTGGCAGCCCCCAGACAGACGCTTGAAGCAGCGCCACGCCTCCGGGGCTGAGTTGTGGCCGTCGCCGGCCTCACTCCCTGCTGCCGCTTCTTGCCGCCGCCGCTGCGCAGGGGGACCGCCCATCTCCAGAGCAGCCCAGCTTGCCCGCCCGGCTGACTCACGTGGCACTCGGGCGCAGCGGCAAGCGTTGCGGAGGCCGGGGAAGGAGGGGAAAACAAAAGGGAGCTGTCAACGCCGAGAGCTGTCAACGCCCGGTAGCTCGGCTAGAGCAGGTGAGTGACGGACGGACGGGCGAAAGGACTGGCGCTTCCCTTAGGAGAAGGGCAGGGAAGTCAGCCAGGGGCGGAATGGGACCCTTCTTCGACGGCCCTCCCACCTCAGGCGCCCCCTCAGAAATTGCGAAGACAACAGCCCGGTCTCCCGCCGCCTGGTATCGGGTTGGTGTTTCAGAGCCTGAGGCGAGGAAACGGAAGCGTTCCGCCGGACGCTGTTGGGTGAGGCGGGAGAAGGGGGTCGCCCCTCTGGCACCGCCGAGGCTCTGGAAGGGGCTTCCCGCGCAGAGGAAAGCGCGCTCCTGGTCATAGGGGAGCCGGAGGTTGGGGCGGGGCATTCCCAGAAAAACCTGAAGTTCGGACGGAGAAAGAGTTGAGTTGGGCGGGAGGGAGGAGGTTGCTTAGTAGGCAGGAACTGGTAGATAGGGGGTGGGGGAACCTTGTTGGAGGAAGGAGGTGAAGCTGCTGCTACAACCAGCAGGGAGACGCATCTACAGGGCAATCTGCTTTAAGGTGGCTTGGAAGGAACCACTCTGGGTGGGCGGCCGGCTGAGGTTAAAGCAAGAAATAGCTCAGGGGACAGAGGTAGGAGTGAGAAGAGAATTCTCTCTTGGCCCAAGTGTGATAGGACACACAAGGAATTTGTCATTAGTGCATATGGTCTCAGTGTACAAAAAAGATACATTTGTCAAGAATCATGAGGTGCAACACTTAATGATTGTTGGAGAGTACAAATAACCAATCAGGAAACAATATAAATTGTAAGGATGCACCCAAAAAGTTACAGTCATAGGTGGGAGGAGATAGGTGAGAGGAATGGTGAGAAGGCTAATATTAATAGCAATGCAGCCTTAGTGAATAATTTGACAGCAGTGAGAAAATTATTTGTTTAGCAGAGTGATGGTGTTGGGGGGGGAGGGAAACTGTTCTTGTGTCTAGTTGTCTTGGAGTGCAGTGCTCTATAGCAACGTTTTCAGGGTAGGAGTTGAAACAGTTCAGGTCCAGTATGCAAGGGATCAGTAAATATTTTCAGGGCCCTCTTTTTGACTCATTGCAGGATACAGGTCCTCAGTGGAAGGCAGGTTGGCAATAATTGTTTTTTCTGCAGTTCTGATTATCCTCTGAAGTCTGTGTTGGTCTTGTTGGCTTGCAGAACAGAATCAGACAGTTATAGAGGTGCAGATGACAGACTCAATAATTCCTCTGTAGAACTGGATCGGCAACTCCTAGAATGCCGAGCGGTCTTGATGGGTTTCAGTGAACGGTGTGGATCTCTGATCCTGGGATTGAGTTGAAAATAGATTTATTTCACCAACCTTGGGCTCAAAAATACAATGCTCACTTTATCTGGAATAAATATTCTGATTATTTTATGTGTTGTAAAAAATGTTGAAGGTAGGTCATTAAGCATAACTTTTGTGGGAGGTGAGCAATGGTAGTTGTTGAGCCTGTTGGGGCATTTTGTCATAGATTTGTATTTACTAAAGAACTCTTGGCCTTGAGGACATTTATTTCTACTTTCTAAACCTGCCATCAAACCTTTGGCAGCCCTGCTGGCTTTATAAGAATTTCTCAGTCAACGAGCCAATCCAATTCTAATTTTAGAAGAGTATTAATTCAGGAAATCGTGGTGTCAGGCTGAACAACCATCCTTTGTTTTGAGCACCAATGTGATAGTGACAGGCAGTCTGAAGTGGGGCCTTGTACTGGTTTTCTGCTGAAAAGTTTTTCTGTTCTTTTTGTACACAAAATGGCAAGGATGGGGGAATTGGCATAAATTGCATTCTGAATCTGCAATCTCTCCTGGTTTGGAGAATTGTGTTGTTGTTTTTTGCAAACTAAAAATGGCCAAGAATACAGGCAGGCAGGAACAGTTGCAATAGACATACTGGTACTTAGTAGAGTAATTTTGATTTCTGCTGTGGTTATGTGTCTGTTGTTGGAGCAAATATATCTCCAGTTTTGTTGATTTCAGACAAACACTTGCATACATAAAAACATCTGTACAAATATCCGACAGAGCAGATGGAATATGTTATAAATTAAATTGGAGATTAGCAATTAGATGCATATAGTAATATAAACAGTTTTAAAAAACAAAATACAGTAGCTGAAATCTCTAGATAGCCAAACTTTTCAAGTTCTCTGCTTTGTTATAGCCAATTTTGAGAGATTTTAGACCCTTTGTAATATTTAAATTTGTGTCAGTATCTTCTACAATATGTGAGTGGTGCATCCATCTGAATGGTTGGTGAAGCTTGATTTATGTCACAGGAACTTAGTTTCAATGATGGGAGGGCCTTGACACAGGAGTTCAGGTACTGTTTATTTAGATGAGCAGGAAATTTTCCAGGTGCATTATATTTTATAGTATATTTAGCATATTTTGAATTTTTTTTTTACCATTTGCTGAGGAAAGAGTATAAAACCATTAAATCTAGGATCTAAAATAATCTGATTTCTTTCTGTAGGAGTGTTTATCTACTTACAAATAAACTTGGCAATGTAGGCAATGTATGTGGGCATGATGGTATTTAATTTTCCAGGGCATAAGGATTTGCTTGTCAAGAGATATCTATTTTAAGGTGACCTTTTCTGGACATACAGCAATATCCTACTTCATGCCTTACAGATTAACTATGATTTGAAAACAGAAAATATAAGCTTTATGTTTCCCAAATATATATCACAGAATGAATCCTGTCTTATTACTATAATTGGTCTGCAACTTTTCAAAAGTAGCGCCAGTTACTTTGCTTCCTCCAACACCCATTAAAGTGATGAAACTCCTAGATTCCCATCCAACAGTGGGCTGCACTGAGAGTGCCGTTGAAGTTCTGTCCAGTGCTTCGTACCTTTGAGGCCTGAATTTATTTATTTATTATTTATTATTTGGATTTGTATACCACCCCTCTCCGAAGACTCGGGGCGGCTCACAACAAGTGTAAAACAAATCATAAATAATTCAATTAATTAAAATATTTAAAGATTTAAAAAACCCCATATACTAACAGACACACACACACAGGCATACCATGTATAAATTAAATGTGCCCAGGGGGAGATGTTTAGTTCCCCCATGCCTGACGGCAAAGGTGGGTTTTGAGGAGTTTACGGAAGGCAGGAAGAGTAGGGGCAGTTCTGATCTCCGGGGGGAGTTGGTTCCAGAGAGTCGGTGCCGCCACAGAGAAGGCTCTCCCCCTGGGGCCCGCCAACCGACATTGTTTAGTTGACGGGACCCGGAGGAGGCCCACTCTGTGGGCCTCTGTGGGAATGGGAAGAAACAGGCTGAAGCTGAACCAAAACAAGACAAAACTGTTGTTCCTCCAACAAAACCCTGATGTTTCATTTAAAGAAGTGGCATTGAATCTGAAAGAGCAAGTCCATACTTTTGATATCCTGACTTGCTTCAGCTGGTAACCAGGACATTTGACCAACCGAGCACTCATACAGCTGCACCTTCAGTTGAAAGACCTTGAAACAATAACTCATGCTCTCTTTATTACTTCGGTAGAGTATTGTGATGCTGTCTGCAGGAGAGTGTCTGCAATTGGTTCAGATCAGAATGGGACTGTTCGCCTCCTCCGCTTGGCTGTGCATATTTGGTTCCCAGACTTCTGCCCTCAACCTTTTGAATGCTGCCTTTTCTCGTTGGCTCTTTTTTCAAACAGGCTTAAAAGCCCGCTCACCGTGGCCTTTTGGATGCAGGGGATACTTTGCCGCCAGCCAATCAGAGGAGCAAGAATCCCACCTGCTTCTTCATTACTTTCTTTCCATTGCCCTCCACTCTGCCTGCATGTATGTGTTTGGAAGCAGCCCTTTTAGGGGAAGGAATTAGAATGGGTAGTCTTCCTCCACCAGCACCCCTGTGTGTGTATGTGTGTGGCGGGATGGGAAGAGGAAGATGGAGTCTCTCTCTTCCCCCATATGTGGGGGGGGCAGATGGGAAGAGGAGGGTGGAGTGTCTCTCCCGCCTGTGCGTGTGGTGTGTTTGTGTGTATGTGGGGTGGCAGGATGGTGTGGTGGGGTGGATGTTGCGTGCCTAGGCTCGCTGTCTCACCAGCTGGGCTGGCTCGTTGGCTGCTCTTCCCGAGACTTGTGAAGATTGCAACGCAAGAGTATATCCTGCAGCTGATGAGTATAAGTCTGATCTTTGATTAAAATAAAATAAAATAAAGGGTAGTGGGAGGGTTACGAGGAAGGAGCATTGTGGACAAATTCATTTGATCTAGCAATAGACGAGCTTGCTTCCTCCCCCGCCCCATGTGCGCCTGCCCAATCCTTTTCTGACATTTCCTCGGAAGTAAATGTAACCAGAACCATCTCCATCCTCCTGTTCCCACCCCTTCTTCATTCCTCCCTCTCTCTCTATCTCTCCCCCCACCAAGTGTGTAGTGTGTATGTGTGTGTACCTGGGGTGACGGGATGACGCAAGGGGGTGGATGTTGTATGCGTAGACTTGTGAAGATTGCAACTGAAGAGTTGAGAAAGAGATATTCAAGGTGCATAGGGTGCATTTTGGGGGTCAGGCAAAAACACAGGCCGATCTGAACACCCAGGCATGTCCCCCTCCAATCTAATTTGCTTTGTTTATTTGCTGATCAGACTTATACTCTTCAGCTGCAGGATATAGTCTTGCGTTGCAATCTTCACAAGTCTCAGGAAGAACAGCCAGCGAGCCAGCCCAGCCAGCGAGAGAGACTACGTGTGCAACATCCGCACACACACTCCCGCACCATCCCACCACCGCACATACACAGACACACACACCGCACACATGGTGCGGAAGAGAGAGAGAGAGGGAGGAATGAAGAAGAAGGGTGGGAATAGGAGGACAGAGATGGGACTAGTTACATTTAATTCCTGTTGTACATACTCCTGGTCAGTTGGAGGATGTTGATGAACTTGAGGACTCTGATACAGATAGTGTTTATGAATTAGTGGTAGGCCCGGGGTTACAGGTAGTAGAACAGGTGGGAGGCCAGCCACAGGATGTTGCTATGAGTCCAGAATCTAGCGAGGAAGAAACAGATGTTCGCTGGGTCAATCCTAAATTCAGAAGGGTCCAAAAACGTAAGGAACAGGTGTTTGGAAGAAGATATTAAGGGGAGGAATGGGTTAAATACTGAAGTGATATATTTGGTACATCAGGGGGCCAGTGGGGAAGAAGGGTGGAGTTTCAATGTTGTAGTGCTAAAATGAAAGGTGTTTTCATTCAGCTCCCCGAGCGAGCAAATTCATTCTGTTTTATTTTACAGTCATTTCTGCTGTTTTTGAATCATGCTGTGAGTACATAAATCTTGGTAAACGGAGGAGGCTGGGAGGAATGCATGAGGAATGTAATTAAGAGAGATAACGGGAGAAAAAGGAATGTGCTAGTATGAACTGCATTTTGAATACGGAAGGGAAGAGAAATAAAGATGGAGTTTCTTTGTTTATGAAATACTGCATTTAGTAAGAGTTATTTGTAATAGCTAAAGTTCTACCAGGTGCACATGGGTGGAGAGAAGCAAGGCCAGGGTGAATGGGCCACGGAGAAAACACAGTGCCCGAATGGTTGGGAGCAGAAGCCTGGGGACCAAACAGGTGTGGCCAAGTGAAGGAGACGAACAGTCATTAGACCTGGTTCAGATGCAGAGCCTGTATATTAAAATGGCATTATCTGCCATAAGAACCTGTGGCCAGCATTGGCTACAGATACTTTCTGGATGTAAAACTGCTGCTTTTGACTTGGTGCCAAGATATATTCAGGACTGTTTTTAATGGATACATCTAAAACAGGTGGGGTGGAGGGGGGACTGTTCTTTACTACTATGACATCAGGACAGAGATCAGGAGGAGTGTTTTTTCATAATAGTCCTGTTATCATGGAATGGCTTTTTCTGCTAAATTAAATTAGACCCTATTGGCCTTCCAGAAGCAAGTTAAGAGAGAGTTCTAGGTGGGAGACTTTTTTCAATTAGTTGAGGATTTGACAGGAATGTTTATATAGTTCCTCCAATTATACTGCTGATTTTATGTTTGGCATAATACCTGTTATAATTATACCCTGGTGTTTTATGCTCTATGCGCAACTGAGTCATACAGCTGCAGCAGTTACAAATAAAATACACTCTGTCTCTATCCTTGTGAAAATATGAACTACAGTGATCCCTCTATTATCGCGAGGGTTCCGTTCCAAGACCCCTCGCGATAATCGATTTTTCGCGATGTAGGGTTGCGGAAGTAAAAACACCATCTGCGCATGCGCGCCCTTTTTTCTATGGCTGCGCATGCGTAGATGGTGGAGTTTGCGTTCCCCGCCGCCCACGCAAAGGGGAAACCCCGATTCGGCTCCTCGCTGCTGCTGCGCTACCGAGCAGATCAGCTGCTGGGCGGCCGAAGGAACCTTCCCTGGGTCTTCCCCCTCTTGCTGGCGGGTGGGCGAGCGGCAGGCATCAGCGAGGAGCCGGGGTTTCCCATTTGCGTGGGTGGCTGGGAAGACCCAGGTTGGGGGTTCGGGGGGTGCCGGGAAGCCCCCCAGGCCGGCTGCGACCTTTTAAAACAGCCGCGCCGCTTCCCAGCTGAGTCCTGAAGCCAAACGCGGAAGTTCGCCTTTGGCATTTGGCTTCAGGACTCAGCTGGGAAGCGGCGCGGCTGTTTTAAAAGGTCGCAGCCGGCCTGGGGGGCTTCCCAGCACCCCCCCGAACCCGGGTTGGGGGTTCGGGGGGGTGCTGGGAAGCCCCCCAGGCCGGCTGCGACCTTTTAAAACAGCCGCACCGCTTCCCAGCTGACTCCCGAAGCCAAACCCGGAAGTGGTGTTTTTTTTTAAATTAATATTTTTTTAAAAATCGCAATATAGCATTTCACGAAGATCGAGATCGCGAAACTCGAGGGATCACTGTATATTGTTTCTAATTTCTGCATTTAGAGTATACTGTAGAAATGTATGAATATTTTAATCATTAATCTATTTCTAAAAAAGAAAATATCAGAGTAACCCATTAAAATTATCTAACTGTTCGCCCACAGCAATAATTCCTGCAAATGTGATCAGCAGAATCAGAACAAATGATTTGAAGTTTTTGCCTCTACTTTCATTAATACCATTGTTGCTCTTGTAATAATCTGCTGCATGCTTGAATTAAAAATACATTCAATGTCTAGTTTACAGGATTTAGCATATCAGTACATCAATCACTCCCAAAGCCATGGCAGAAAATAGATTGTACTATTATACTAATGGGCATAGTATACTCTTCAAGTGCCTTGTTGTTGTTGTTAGTTGTGAAGTTGTATACGACCCATCACAACCTTATGGGCAATGTTCCTTTGGGCTTCCTGTCCTCTACCATTCCCCGGAATCCATTTAACTCTAGCCACCTCATTTGCTGTCCTTCCCTTCTTCTTTTGTCCTCAATCATTCCCAGCATTAGGCTCTTCTACAGTGAGTCCTTCTTTCTCATTAGATGACCAAAGTATTTGAGTTTCATCTTCAGGATCTGGCCTTCTAAAGAGCAGTCAGGATTGATTTCCTCTAGGACTGACCAGTTTGATCACTTTGCAGTTCAAGGACCTCGCAGGAGTCTTCTCCAGCACCATAGTTCAAAGGTCTCAATTCTTTGGCGCTCAGCCTTCCTTATAGTCCAACTTTCACAGCCATACCTTAAAACTGGGGAAACCATAGCCTTGACTATACACATTTTTGTTAATAGGGTGATGTTTCTGCTTTTTAATATTCTGTTTAATATTCTGTCTAGATTTGACAGCTTCCTCCCAGGAACATCTTTTAATTTCTTGGTTGTAGTCCACATCTATGGTGATTTTGGAGCTCAAGAAAATAAAATCTATTACTACCTCCATTTCTTCCCCTCTATTTGCCAGGAATTGAGAAGGCCAGATGGCATTATCTTAAAGTTGACTTTCAAGCCGACTTTTGCACTCTCCTCCTTCACCCGCATCAAGAGGCTCTTCGGTTCTTCTTCACTTTCTGCCATTAGAGTGGTATCATCTGCATATCTGAGGTTACTGATATTTCTCCCAGCAATCTTAATTCCAACTTGTGATTCATCTAGCCCCACCTTTCTCATGATGTGCTGTGCATATAAGTTAAATGCCATATGCATAGACACTTTCAAATGTTATAAGTAAAAAATTTCAAAATGCTCATAAATGTCCAGGCCCACAGCCTGAAATTCAAGCCTGAAGGGGCTCAAGATTACTTAGTCTTCCACCTTTCCAAGGTTGGTAAAATGAAGACCCAGATTAATGGGAGTAATATGTTAACATTGTAAACCGCTCAAAGTGCTGTAAGGTACTATGAAACAGTATGTAAGTGCTATTGCTATAACTACATGTGATTACAATCTTTTTCTTATTGGATACTCTGGGGAGAGGGATGTTTTCCCAATTAATGGTAGGGTTTGTAACAGTTATTTATTTATTTATTTATTTATTTATTTATTTATTTATTTATTTATTTATTTATGAGAATAAAGTTTGAAACAAATGGAGATTTTGCTTGAATCTTGAACTCTATGATCTAGTATTATACCTGGAGCTAAATAAAGCATACCTCATTTTAAATATACAGTGTTCCCTCGATTTTCGCGGGTTCGAACTTCGCGAAAAGTCTATACCATGGTTTTTCAAAAATATTAATTAAAAAATACTTCACAGGTTTTTTCCCTATATCACGGTTTTTCCCACCCGATGACGTCATATGTCATCGCCAAACTTTCATCTGCTTTTAATAAATATTTTTTTAAAAAAACTTCAATAAATAAACATGGTGAGTAATAATCTAAATGGTTGCTAAGGGAATGGAAAATTGCAATGTAGGGGTTTAATGTGTTATGGGAAGGTTTGTGATACTGTTCATAGCCAAAAATAGTGTATTTACTTCCGCATCTCTACTTCGCGGAAATTCAATTTTTGCGGACAATCTCGGAACGCATCCCCCGCGAAAAGCGAGGGAACACTGTATAGCAAATACTTTTTAAGGAAGGAAATATGTTTCTAAAGGAAGGAATAGATTTCAAAGCATAAACAAACTTTGAGGAAAGCCCAGTAGATATAGAGAAAGGAAAGTCAAGGCATTTCTATTTAATGTCCCATATTTCTCATATTTATTTTGCAAATAGTATTGTTACATGAATTACAAGTCATAAAGTGGATCAAATCTTTTTTTTAGATATGCAGTCATTCAAAAACTGCTCAGTATTCTGTATCCCATTTCTGGATTATTATTATTTGTAACTCTCATAGCTATTGTTCCCTTGTTTATATTGCAGTTAGTCATAATAATATAATTTTACTAGCAGCACAGAGCAATTAGCATGAAGTGAATCCTTTCAAATGTGAGTTTTGAATTTACCACTCAGCTGATGCAAATGCTTCAGATAAAATTTAAATTTAAATAAAACAGAAAAAAAACAGTTACAGATCCTAGAAAGGTTATTTTAATGATTCATAGAAAGAATGTTTGCAGTTCTGCCCTTGTTATTTGCATCATCTGTTTTCAATGAAACCCCCTCTGGAGGTTGAGGATATATGTGGAGTGAGGTGTGGGAAGATGGAATATATATACCCCAGGGGTCGCCAACCTTTTGGACCTCAGGGACCACTAAATTCATAATTTTAAATCCCACGAACCACTGGAGGGGGTGTCAGCTGTCTTTTGGGCCTATCTGTCTGCTTCTGTGAGGCCTGCTAGTGGGAAGCCCGAGAGAAAGTGCCTGGTGCAGGGATACAGCCTGGAAACCACTATTGAAATCTTTCTCTCAAGAAGCTTGATCAAGTTGAGTAAAGGAAAACGAAGATAGGCAGACTGATGGTGGCTTTCTGATGTTGGTAGGAAAGTCAGTCCCATAT
Source organism: Erythrolamprus reginae (assembly GCF_031021105.1). Taxonomy (NCBI): domain Eukaryota; kingdom Metazoa; phylum Chordata; class Lepidosauria; order Squamata; family Dipsadidae; genus Erythrolamprus; species Erythrolamprus reginae. The sequence goes on from NC_091952.1 coordinate 207,737,828, forward strand.
CTTCCTAACGCTCTAACACAACAATACCCATCATTAACCATGCAAAACAAAAAATCAAAAACCCTCGCATACAAACACCCTCAAATGGATGATTTATTTTATTTATTTTTATTTATTTTTATTTATTTATTCAATTTTTTTATGCCGCCCTTCTCCTTAGACTCAGGGTGGCGTACAACATTTTAGCAATAGCACTTTTTAACAGAGCCAGCATATTGCCCCCACAATCTGGGTCCTCATTTTACCCACCTCGGAAGGATGGAAGGCTGAGTCAACCTTGAGCCGGTGATGAGATTTGAACCGCTGACCTTCAGATCTACCTGATACCTCTAACAAAGATAACATTTGTTACAAATTGTTACAAATTCAGTAAATCCATCAATGATATAGAAGAATGCAACAAATGCCAGATATGCCTAAACTACGCCCATAACACCTGCCTGGAAATAAGCAAAAACATAACCAATTTCCTTAAAAAAGCTTCCACCTTCCTTCATTTTTGCCCTACGTGTCTACCCAAACTTTACAAACTGATCACCATGTCCAATAAATTTCTCAATCTTGAATCAACCTTATCTGCACAAAAAGATTACATTGAATCTATGGAAGCCCGTATTAAAACACGAATACAAGCATTATTCACATCCTTGGCCAATAAAATCACAACCCAGGCAAAAAGAAATTCAATAGACCTAAATCACACTTCAATACAGCAACAAACCCTCAACCAATAACCCATCATCCACCACCACCATCATATGATCAACCACATCAACCACCTCCTCATCAACACACCAAGCACCCAAATAACATATCCCTACTAACCAAAGACACCCTTGAAAGAGAACAAAAACGTAATAATGTCATCCTATCTGGACTAGAAACCACTAATGAACCTGATATCAATAAAATTCGCAATATCATTGCACCAATATTCCCTACGGATGAAATCATTCCAGTGTCCAGAGACGGCCCCGAGTTCAAATACAGAGATGGCTCAGCAGCACCTCAATTTTGCAGAGTCGTTTGCAAAAATGAAATTAGCAAACGTAAATTCATCAACACTATAAACTCCATCAACCGAAATGACTCTAACCCCAAAAAACTTCGTGCAAGGCCAGACCTATCCATATTACAATAAATACAATTCCGTGAACTTTGTGCTGAACTTAAAAAGCATCAAGATCAACGACAAACCAACCTATACATCGACTACCAAGCAGATTACATTAGGACCATGACCCACATCCCAGAATCCCACCCTCCAAACTCCATCATCCAAAACCATCCTAGCATACATCTCTCCATCAACAACTCTCCATCAACCAAGCACAATCCACCATAAACCTCAACCCTCCAACAACTATTGCTCAAATCCACCATAACCACCTACCCACCTCCAACCAAGACCAACTCCCAATCAACCAAGACTGGGATGCATGCCCCTTACTTCCTCATCATCAACCACTTCTAACATTAAATGTAAACTAATAAACTCAAGAAGCATTGCTAACATAATACCCAAGCTCCTTACCTTACTAAAAACCGCCAAATACGACATCATATTTATATGTGAAACATGGTTAAACGTATCTCTCCCCAACTCCATTATTACAATTTAATGTACTTCCTCAAATAAACAACCCCAAGAACAAGACAACCAATTTCAACTTTAAAAAGGCCAACTATGAAAACATAGAATCTTATCTCTCATCTCTTGACTGGACCACAATATTCTCCGGCTGTATCACTGTAGATGACTATTACAATATATTTTTGCTTGAAATCCAAAGAGTCATAAAATTATATGTACCTCTAATATTCACCAAGACCAAGAAAAATAAATTACCCATAAAAATAAGAAAGCTGCAATCCAAAAAAAGATTACTCTGGAGTAAAAATAAACAGGCCATGTTGCAAACTTTAAAAACCGCTATAAAAATCTATGTCATCAAATAAAGACTGAATGTACCAACTATCACATTAATCAAGAAGAAAACCTCCTACGTACAAAATCAACTCATGCCTTCTATAACTTTGTAAACAATAAACTCAAAGACTCTAGATCCATCCCACCCCTTAAAGGACCTAATGATAAAGAGTATAACATTGAAAAAATTAAAGCCAACCTCTTTAACACCAGCTCTGTCTTTGTTAACAGCAATGGCTCATGCCCAGCATTTCCTTCAATGATCTAACACAAATTGAATTTACAGAGGAAAATGTTAAAAAATCATTACACAACCTAAAACCTTCCCTTTCTTGGCCACATTTGAGATGTCTAGCTACAATGGATAGCAACGCTAGGGTTGATCCCAGCCGCTTCTCTCTGCTAACAAGTGGCCAAGCTAGCTGCCTAAAGGACCCCATCCTGTCCTTGGGAGTCAAAGCGTTGAAGCGCAAGTGGCACGGGAACTTTGGCCGGGCTCCTCCAGAGAAATTCAAAGATTTTTCTGTGGTCCACCAAAATTTTCTTGCGGACCACCAGTGGTCCTCAAACCACTGGTTGGTGACCAGTGATATATACAGTATCTGCCCAGAATAAACTCATATTGAGTTCAATAAGGAGCCCAGGTGACATTTATTTATTTAATTTATTTATTAGATTTGTATGCTGCCCCTCTCCGTAGACTCGGGGTGGCTCACAACAAACATAGAATACATAATAAAACAATTTGATCCAATTAATAACAGTTAAAAGACTTTAAAAAACGTCCTAAAAGCTTTAAAACATTCAATTCTAATTCACTCAATCCATAGATTATTCTAAACACATTAGTTGGTCGGGGTGGGGGAGAGAGAAATCTAATGGCCCCAGGCCTGGCGGCAAAGATGAGTCTTCAAACTTTTTTGGAAAGCAAGGAGGGTGGGGGCAGTGCGAATCTCTGGGAGGAGCTGGTTCCAAAAGGCCAGGGCCCCCACAGAGAAGGTTCTTCCCCTAGGCCCCACCAGCCGACATTGACGGGACCCTGAGAAGACCAACTCTGTGGGACCTCACTGAACGCTGGGAAGGCTGTCTCAGAGATAATCTGGTCCTATGCCATGTAGGGCTTTATAGGTCATAACCAACACATAGTGGTTAAAGTGCAGTATTGCAGGCAAACTCTGACCATAATCTGGAGTTTGATCTTGATGTGGCTCAATGTTTATTCAAACTTTGATTCTGAGAATGCTTACATTGTAAACCACCCAGGGAGTGTTGCAAAGTGCTGTAGACTTGTATATAAGCTTAAATGCTATTGCTATTGCTGTGAGGCTTACCTTTGATTAAGTGGTAGAGGTTTATAACCTTATTGAGGTTAATGGGGTGTATATTGTGCAGTCTGTTATTTCTCCCAAAGTTGTTATTCCCTCTCAGAAGATCTCCAATGGCTCTTAAGACAAAATTTCTGTGTGGGGAATGGGATGCAGATGGAGGGACCTGTTTATCTGTATTCAAAAGGAATACAACCCCTCCCTCTATTCCAAAGGAATGTTAATTGTAAATTAGGCAGGAATAATGCATTAGATTAAGAAAAATAAACTCTAAGACTTACTCTGGTAGTATTTTATGCTTTGATTTTAGAAGTTTAGTGAAATAGTCTTGTAATAGGAGATAAGGTGAAATTTGATGGGCTGTTATACTGTGCTAGAAAGGCATATAAATTGCAACATTAATACTCAAAAGAAATCCACCTAGGTGTGATTGGAATACAGTTCTTCTTCTAAATTGTTGTGCTTTATAAACGCTGGCTGAATTGCCACTTTTTTTCCCAGCATGAGTAATACAGGAGTCTGATGTTAAAATGCATGTTAATAATATTTTATTTTTATAGTCAACCATCTGTCTGTTGAAGGTTAGGTTATTATTAGTAATTCATCAACAGAGTGTGCTAGACATTCTACAGAATGCAGAACTGAAACAGGGTGCCTGCCCAGTAGATTTTTAAACTAAGCAGAGAATGACAGTAGGAAAGATCTGGATTTGATTATGAAGTAGATGAACAAATCCAGAATAGATAAATCAGAGTGGAGTCAGGAAAACTATTGAAGAAAGATTTAAGAGTAGGGAAACAACTTATTGGGTAAATACATTGTTCTGCACTGGGACAGAAGACATCACTGTTGAAGGATAATCCAGTGTTACTCCATCTCTTTGTTAATCCTTAAGACTTATCAGTGGAGACTTGCAGAATTGTAGAATATATAGAAAGAGACAGTTATAAGTGTCTATGTTTCTTCTGAGTATGAATTAATACTGTGAGAAATTCTGAAAAGAAGATAAGAGGCAGGACACCAGAGAAGTTTCAATAGCATGTCAAATGTTTTTGTTTACAGTTTAATAAACTTCAGGACAGCTGGATTTTCCATAAGGATTCTTGTGTATTGGAATAATCGGAACAAAGGGACTAGTATATTTCATCTAAACAGGCCTATTTGACATTTGAGGAGTCTTGCTATCCTCTTAAAATAATAACCACAAAAAGGTTATAAACTTGAAAAGTTTACAGCCGAATAAAATGGAACCTGAAGATAATACAGAGAAACAAAAGAATAAATGTCAAAATTGACAGTTTTAAAGTAGAGATCATTGATTTGCTGGTTAGTTTTTCTAACACTTTTTTGACTTCCAGAAATAAAAATTGCATTTGCTATTACCCTTATGTTATCTGAAATATACTCTTCCCATTGTAGTTTAGGTAGTCTTAACTTTTATTTTGAAAAGGCATTATTTCAAATGTCTTAACCCCTAAGTAATGCAAACTCTTCCTTTAATCATACTTCTTTATATGAATCAACACAGCATAAACAATTTGTGGTTGCAGAGTGAGAGAAAAAATGGTGCTCCACCCAATAAATGAAATAAATGCTACTTACGAGTCTCTGAATAGATTATGAGTACTGCAAATAATTGGTCTTTAATTAGGATGACATTAAAACTACATGACCAAAGGTTTGCATTTAACTTAAATGAGCTATATCATGCTTCCCAATGGAGTGCCATCCAAATCATTTGAAATACAACTCTTTGAAATCACAGCCAACATACAGGAAAATCCATTTTATGTGGGAGTAAAGGTTGCTATATCAATCCATTCATTAAGCTCTGGTGAAGTACTAAGTGATTTAAAGAGAGCAAGCATTCTCACTTTAAAAGGAGGAAAGAAGGACGCAGGGAACTATAAACCAGTTAGTTTGACATCAAAATCAGGGAAGATTCCAAAGCAGATCTTAAGCAATTGATCTGTAAACATCTTTAAAACATTAATCACCAGACGTTACCATGGATATGAAAAGAACAGATCTTGACAGACTGTGCCACATTTTTTATCAAGTTGTTTCCTATGCAATATATTGTTTGATTTCAGAAAAACATTTTGCAAATGTATAAGGAAATGCCTTGCCATTCGGATTTGGTTATCTTTGGAGGGACTTAAAAACTACATCCCCTTCAATAATACATAATCAGACAAAAGATCTTTGTAGTATTCACACTTGGGAACACTTGCCTTCCTTAGGTACAAGTAAGCACAATCCTGTTAGCATGTTGTAAACTAAACTGTATTCTTTCAATGAAGGTTCAGCGCCAGTTGATTTGATAAAAGTTGCCTCTGTTACAGATATTTTTATTGTGATTTCTTCTCGTTATATTTAACTTATACATTTTGTCCCTTGTGTTATGTTTTGTGCTATTAGAGTCTGCAAAGAGGCAAATGCAATTTTAGGATGCATCAAGAGAACCAAACAGGGAGGGTGAATATAGGACATTTTCATGCAGATAATGTGCATTAATTGGAAGCATTGGGTATTTGGAGTGATATCAGTAAAATAGAATGTTGTGGGTGGAAAAGAGAGTCTGCTTTAAGTCAAGCTCCATTCCTGTTAACCTCGACATGTCCAAGTGTTTTCTTGGTAACTTTGTTGAGTCATTTTTATCCCAGCTTCATTTTGCAGCTCAGAATGGCTTTCATAGCATGCTGTCTACCATTTTTTCACCACCATTAGATAAAGTATAAAGTGAATTGAGAGACAATGCTTATCTCAGTCATTTAGTGGGCATGCATAGTTAAGAATGAAGTCCATACTGGTCCTCCACTGCTTTTTTTCCATTAAGATTTTTTTGAGTAGCTTCAGTCCTTGGATTCCTATGCTATCTCTTACAAATACTAACTATTCATGACCCCACTATACTGTGCATACTATGCAAGGTCAGCCAAGTGCTGCCAGCTATTGGAAAATGTTTTATGTTAAATATAACTGGGAACTGGTTTATAGTTTCATGTGTTAACTAAATCAAAATGTCTTTTCAAGAATATCCAATTTTATTGCCATAACTATTTTTAAATAGTTAACTAGATAAGTTGCATAATTTCTTCCAAGACAAAGTTGATGAAGTGACATGCAGTTTATGAATGTTTGTGTATTTTTTTTAAATTTCCAAGACACCACAATATTTTTGTCATTAAAACTGCACAGCATGACTAGAGAACTGCAAAAGCTAGCCCATTTTTCTCGTAACTGAATATTATATGGTCCTATCACTCAGTTCCTGTGTGGTCTTGCTTATGGAGCAAACCTTTGGCCTAAAGGAGAAATGCAAAATTATACTAAGTAGGAGCCAAAATGTTTGAGAGCTGGTGTTATTTAGATTCAAGTCTTATAGTCTTAACTATGCCTATACAGTGTTCCCTCGATTTTCGCGGGTTCGAACTTCGCGGAACGTCTATACCACGGTTTTTCAAAAATATTAATTAAAAAATACTTTGCGGTTACCCCCCCCTATACCACGGTTTTTCCCGCCTGATGATGTCATATGTCATTGCCAAACTTTCATCTGCCTTTAAATAACACTTTTTAAAATAAACTTTAATAAATAAACGTGAGTAATAATCTAAATGGTTGCTAAGGGAATGGGAAATTGTAATTTAGGGGGTTAAAGTGTTAAGGGAAGGCTTGGGATACTGTTCATAGCCAAAAATAGTGTATTTACTTCCGCATCTCTACTTCGCGGAAATTCGACTTTCGCAGGCAGTCTCGGAACGCATCCCCCGCGAAAATCGAGGGAACACTGTATAGCCTTTCTTTTAAAGAAAAAGATGTGGATTCTGGTGCTGCAAGGTTTGGTGACTTTTGTAAGGCAGAGAAGAAAGAAAGTCCTCTATCTTATCTGTGCCCCCCCCCTCCAAATTCTAGACTGATAGTACAGTAATTGACTTTTTTTCTAGGCTTTCCATAAAATGATTATTCCTCATAAATGCTTAAATTTCAAAATGGCGTATTGCTCACCTTGCAATTTTATTATATAAAAGTCCAATGGAGGTTTTATGAGCTAACTGGAATCAGTCATGCAAGTGAAAGAGAATGCAACTTTATTGTTACATGATCTACAATGATTGCTTGCTCTCTGGTTGTTCTAATTGACATAGAAACACATGAAAGGATCCCCTGGGAAAACAATGTAAATTGTTCATCTTTTTGTAGTCTCTAAAAGGAACATCCTTCCTCCATGCAAATATAGCTCTTTCTTCCCTTCTTATTCCTACATTCCTGTGATACTAGAATATTATTTGAAATAATGGTAGGGGAGTGCCATCCATGTGGCTTTTATAACAACACATGGATAAATAATAGTACGATGCAACACAAAATGATAAAGAGGTTAGCATTTGGCAGAAAAGACATGTGGAGAATTTGTTTTGTGTATGTTTATTTATTTTTATCCTGCCTTTTTACATTTTATAAACAATTTAAGGTAGTGAACATACCTAGTCCTTCTTCCTCCTATTTCCCTCTCAACAACTACCCAGTGAGATGAGTTGGGCTGATGATCATATCTGATGATTATTTCTAAAGTCTGTCCTTTTCAGTGATGTATCCAACTTTTCATTACATTTTATTTAATGTAACCATCCTTTCCTTTCAGCTTAAGCTCAGTTAGTCCTTTATTGGTCAAAATATATAATTACTTGGGCTATATCAGTGATGGCGAACCTATGGTACATGTGTCCAGGTGGCACACAAAGCAATATCTCAGGGCACACGAGGCATTGCCCTATGTCAGCTCCAGTGTGCATGTGCGCTTTGGCCAACTAATTTTGAGCTCCTGGAGGGTGGGGGGGAGGCCATTTTTGCCCTCCCCAGGCTTCAGGAAAGCCTATGGAGCCTATGGATGGCAAAAAATGGATCCAGCGGGCCAACTGCAAGTTTGGAAATCAAGTTCCAGTAGGCCCGTTGTGCCATTTTTTTGTCCTCCCTGGGCTTTAGGAGGCTTTCCTGAAGCCTGGGCAGGGCGAAAAATGGCACAATGGGTCTACTGGAAGTCTGGAGGCTTTAGTGAGGCCTGCACCCTGTGGGGTGGCAGCGTAGGGGGGGGGACATGCGTGCATGTACAGGGGGAATGCATTGCATTATTGGTGTGGGCAAGCGCCTCCTTTTGGAACCCAAGGAAAAAAAGGTTTGCCATCATTGGGCTATATTCTTATATAAATTTAGTGTTCTTGTCTTTTTCCCCCCCATCAAATATTTTCCAGATAAATCTTTTTGTTTAATATGTTTTTTCCCATGGTTACTTAATGAACTTGTTTTTCTGTTTTAGATTTTGTGTTTCACAAAGATGAATATTAATCACTAAAATATTTTTGCTTAACGCCCCATTAACTTTACATTAGCACTTCCTGCATATATATGTATTGAAAAATCAATATTGGCAAAAAAAAATGTCCATACCTGAACAAGGATTTGCAAGTGGTGAAATATCAGTTCAAATAGTGTATTGAAACAAACAAACTGTATGAATAGGCATGTGAAATATAACTGCAGTTCCATTGACAAATTTCCAAATCATATTCAAAAAAAGGAGAAGGAACTGCTTTACTGTAAGTCAGAAATTTGTATCTTGAGTCAGAAGTTCCGAGATAGGCACAGTGCTTGCAGAATGCCATTTTCTTAGTGCACTGCGAAACAGATTAAACAGTGTACAAATAAAATGATATGTAAAACTGGATACTGTAGTAATTTAAAATATAGCTCTATTGTTCATATATTAAAATAGAAATTATAATTGTTATAATTATATGATTTTTTTCACTACACAGTTACGTTTCATTGATTTATCTGCAGTCTATAGTGAGAAACCATTCTTAAACAACAATTTGGCTGATTCCAGTTCAGTACAGATAATACAACTCTTAGAAATTAATTATGACATATGAATCAATTCACACATTGCAGCATCCAAATACACTATATTTTTGTCTTCTGATGCATAGTGGATTAGTTGTGTTTAAACTCTGAGCCATTTGTTCACTATGTTGGGAGTTGCAATTGGTTTGGAAGCAATATGCATGTGACAAGGGAGAAAGAAGGATTTCCCTTGCTGTTTGTAACTATTAAGCCTCAAATTAGGGGCTCAGCTGGTGGGAAATGAAAACACATATTTTATATGTGCAACGTGTTCTTACAATATACATTTAATGTACATTCTCTTCATCTGAATAGACCCTGAAGGGACTTTAGAGGTCCTCTAGTCCAACTCTCTGCTCAAGCAGGAGGCCATATTTCAGACAAGTGACTGTCCAATCTCTTCTAAAAAATCTCCAGTCATGAAACCCGCACAACTTCTGAAGGCAAGCTGTTCCACTGGTTAATTGTTCTTACTGTCAGGAAGTTTCTCTTTAATTCCTGATTGCTACTCTCATTGATTTTTTTTCATCCTTTTTTCTTGCTTTGCCTTCTGCTGCTTTGGAAAATAAGTTAACCCTTTTTCTTTGTGGCAGCGCCTCAAATACTGGAATACTGCTATCATGTTACCCCAGTCCTTCCTTTTTTAGAGTAGCCATACCCATTTTATATAGGTATCAGTATATATTTGTGTCTGTGTCTGTGTGATTCAGAAATACAGTGATACCTTGTCTTACAAACGCCTCATCATACAAATCTTTTGAGGTACAAACACAGGGTTTAAGATATTTTTTGCCTCTTCTTACAAACTATTTTCATCTTACAAACCCACCGCCGCCACTTGGATGCCCCGCCTCCGGACTTCCTTTGCCAGCGAAGCGCCCGTTTTTGCGCTGCTGGGATTCCCCTGAGGCTCCCCTCCATGGAAAACTCCAACTCTGGACTTCCGTGTTTTTGTGATGCTGCAGGGGAATCCCAGCAGCACAAAAACAGGCGCTTTGCTGGCAACGGAAGTCCAGAGGTGGGGTTTCCCAGAGAGGGGAGCCTCAGTGAAATCGCAGCATCGCAAAACCACAAGAGGTCCGGAGGTGGGGTTTTGAGGACTTCCATGCTTTTGCGATGCTGCAATTTCACTGATGCTCCCTTCACTGGGAAACCCCACCTCCGTTGCCAGAGAAGCACTCATTTTTGCGATGCTGGGATTCCCCTGCTGGGATTCCCCTGCAGCATCGCAAAAACACAGAAGTCTGGAGGTGGAGTTTCCCATGGAGGGGAGCCTCATGGGAATCCCAGCAGCACAAAAAAGGGCGCTTTGGCTGGCAAAAGTGGTTAATTTTGGGCTTCCACGCATTAATTGCTTTTCCATTGATTCCTATGGGAAACATTGTTTTGTCTTACAAACTTTTCACCTTAAGAACCTTGTCCCGGAACCAATTAAGTTTGTAAGACAAGGTATCACTGTACTAGGTAGGATATAAATTTGTGTTTGCTATTAAATGAAACAACTATTAACAGTAGCTATGTCTTCCACAGGGATAAATGACAATTTTTTTTAATGTTTCAAGTGACTGATAAAATTCTGCTTAATTCTGAGGTTTTTCCCCTCACTATTTGGCATTTGCACAGCACTGTTTACTGGTGATTACTGTACTTTGCTAACATAAACTTTTCCATAGTACATTAGGTTGGATTCTGGCTTTTTCTCAAGGCCTATACTAAATAGCTAAACATATTTGTAAATCAATCTGCATATCAATACAAACTTAACAATATTTGGTTTATTATTATTATTATTATTATTATTATTATTATTATTATTATTAGATTTGTATGCCGCCCCTCTCTGTAGACTCGGGGCGGCTCACAACAGTTTGAGACCAAAGATTTGCAATCTTATACATACATTCTGAAATCATCTTATTTTAGTAGAATTGTACATCTACTAAACCAGTGATGGCGAACCTATGACACGCGTGTCAGCACTGACATGCGTAGCCATTTTCGGTGACACGCGGCCGCCAGAGAAACGGGGAGCTTTAGGGAGTGGCCAAGATGCAAATCTCCCCACTTTCCAATTTCCCAGCGACTGCAAGCAGGTACGGCAAGCACAATTATTATTATTATTTTTCCTCTCCCCTTAATTTTGTTTTGCACCTATTAAATTTTTTTTGCGCCGGTTGCCATTTTAATTTCACTCCCAGGGCTATTTACCCGGGGGTCCTACTTTGCTTACATTAAACTGCTCATCCCGTAAACAAATATTGCTCTGCCAGGAAATGTACTCCAACCTCCCCTCCCCTGCTTCGCTTCTTTCCCTCCACGAGAAGCGTGCGGTGTCCCCTCCCCTTGGGTCGATCACATCGGGGAGGGCGGAAGAGAAAAATTGAAATCCCTCCGCCGAGATTGGTCTTGTCCTGAGTTTTCAAACCCGGAAGTAAGGTAGCAGCAGCAGCAGTTGCTGCTGTAGTCATAATAATAGTTGGAACCCCTCAGCGGAGTCCTGCTCAAGGCGCCGTTTCCTCTTATAGCTGTTACAGGAGACGGTGCTAAGGTAAACCCTTACCGGTTTAAACGTAAAGGATGAGGGGTTATTAATTTGTAATAAAAAACACCATGCCAGGCTCGCAAAAAAGAGAGTCCGAAAAAAGAACTGTGTGGACGTCGCGCCGTTTGCTTCCTCCTTTGGCGGCTCGTAACTAGATTTTTACAACCCCCCTCTAAATAAAAGCACATGCCGGGAGGGGTGGGGACGAGGAGGGGGGAAAGGTTTGAGGAGATCAAGTAGATTGAGAAGATCAAGTAGATCAAGTGGGTTGAATAGATCGCGGTGTCATCCTATGCACGTTACTCGAAAGTAAACCTCAGTTACGTGCTGCCCAGGGTGCAGTCTCGGATGAATTGATATTCTGACTGCAGCAAAAAAAAAAAAGAGACAAAATAAAAGGGACCTTTTCTCCCCCACAATGCACCACAAGCTGGGCTGGAGGCACCTGAAAGTGAGACCCCGAAGCTTTACATCCTAACTAACCCTAATTCAAATCAAAGCATAGAAAGGCTGACTCGGGGGTGTTCCTTAGTTTTTTTTCCTCTCCCACCTCTTTCTCTCCCAAGTAGTAACTGTGTTGCACACTTCTTCTCTCTCCCCCCTTCCTCCCTTCCTTTCTTTCCACAATGCCATGACTGCAAAACATGTGGAAGGAGGAGGGGAGTGAAAAAAAAGACGTAGCTGGGACTGCTCCTGACCCTCCGGTTTTTTTCTCAAGGTGACACACCACCCGAGTTATGCTCGGTTTTTTGGCGAATTTTGACACACCAAGCTCAAAAGGTTGCCCATCGCTGTACTAAACACTTGTAAACACTTGCAGTATTTATAATGAAATCAATGGAACCACTGTGTTCAGTATATCTCTGTGCCTATCACAATATGACAGGAGAGATTTAGAATTATTAACCACAGCTTTCAAATACAATTTCTATTGTACATATAAACTCCTAGCAGCCCCTCAAAGATTACAATAGAACTCAGCCATCCCAACCAACATAATAATGACTGCATATGTTAATTTACTCATTTTCTTAGCAGCATTGTATTGCTATGAATTAATTCTGGGCGGGCCATGTTAGCATGGTTTTTTTCCTTTGCTTTGAGGTTAATTTTACTATCCATGAGAGGCTTTTCCAACCTGTGCCTCATAGAGGTATTCAAATATAATTATCATAATTCTGCAGCCTACTTAAGCATTGGAGAATTCTGGGAACTGCAGCTCTAGTGTCCCTAAAAACATTCTGGACAGAGGTCTGCAACCTGTGCCTTTGGAGCCACATGTGGCTCTTTCATCCCTCTGCTGCAGCTCCCTGTCACTCAAAATATGCACCACGACCGCCAATGTGCAACATCCGCCGGCACGCGATTTATTGATGTTTTCGACCCATCTCCTCCCTGAAGTTCAAAATATTTTTGTTGCATGCAAAAAATTTGATTTCTCTGTAGCAGTTCATTGATTTCATAAATGCAACACACTATAATTTTTTTAAATACTTAGCATAAAGATAAAAAAATAATATATGCAGTTCTATCTTCATTTTAGATGTCAAAACGGTTTGTGGCTCCTGGTTTTTTATTTTCTGTGGGAGATGGGTCCAAGTGGCTTTTTGAGTGTTTAAGGTTGCCAACCCCTGTTCTAGGAGAAGCATCTGCTTTTTTATTTTGTGATGGTGATTGGACAGTTTTTTATTGCATGATGCAACATTTAAACAGATGCAATGATATGCCCTAGGGGTGTTTTATTTAATAGCTTCTATAAGCTGTAGTGTAAGGATTGCACCATCGTCCTCTTATCCTGAGAGACTTGCTCATTGGCATGAAAAAGTGATGCTTTGTTCAAATTTTCAGATATTTTATTCAGATATGAGGATTCTAAAACAAGATTCAATTGATGTCATAATCAGGATGTACAAATGCAATGTACTGGATATTTTTTCTATTTTTCTGTTAAACTAAACATTGCTATATATTTTTTTCTAGTATCAAATTGCTATAAGAAAGGATTCATCTCAGCAGACACTACAAGTGGATGAATATACAAAGTAAGTTCTAAATACTTGTTGCACTACTTAGCAGACAATAAATTAAATGTCATATTTATACACATTGTTCTCTTGATATGAAGTCTAAAGTACCTGACTAAAAGTATAAAACAATTACCCCAAAACATCAATACAGTATTACGATCAATGTTGATGTTTATATATCTACACAATCAATAAAACAGTTCAGTGCTATAGTAAATTCATACTGATTAACTAATAAATATAAGATATTGGAAAAAAGATAACATCAATTTAAATTACCCCATTAATAACTACCGCATTACAGCAATTAAATATTTAGTAAGTAGCATACGAAATGATATAAAGATATATCCACAAGGTGGCAATGTCTGGAAAAAAATATTCTTCAGACAGAGATTCTTAGTGTTGCTATAGAAGTAGCAAGATCTTATTTGGGGCTTGAAAATGTCTATTACAAATACGTACTGTCATTTTAAAAAGAACATAATAAACATCCACCCTTCAAACTATTGTAAACAATGAAGTATTCAATCAAAGGAACAGTAATTATTACAATTCTGTTTACAGTATTGAAATCAATTAATAGAGATAAATGTTTAATTTTTAATGAAGCAGGTTTATAGTCCTTCTGATCCAGTTTTGAGGAATTTGGTTTTTTTTTAAATAGAACATTTAAATTAATAATACCTAAGGAACAGCTGTTTGTTCTTTGCAATCTTGTACTGTATTATCCACAGCATAAAAGTTTTGCTCCAATCCAAAAGATTGGATGATATTGAACTAATTAAATGAACGAGTTCTTTCACCATCCAGTACTGGTCACCCACCATATTATAAAAGATATGTAGAGACTTTGGAAAGAATGCAAAAAAGAGAAAACAAAGATGATTAGGAGGCTGGGGGCTAAAACATGAAGAATGGTTATCATAACTGGGTATGTCTAGTCTTGTGCAAAGAAGGATTAGATATGATTTATTTATGATTTATTTATTATTTAGATTTGTATGCCGCCCCTCTCCGCGAACTCGGTGCGGCTCACAACAAGGCATAACAAATCGTAACAAATCCAAATAAATTTAAATATTTTAAAAAGTTTAAAAGAACCCCAATATCCTAACAAGCACACACACAAACATACCATACATAAATTGTACATGCCCGGGGGAGATGTTTCAGTTCCCCCATGCCTGACGGCAAAGGTGGGTTTTAAGAAGTTTACGGAAGGCAGGCAGAGTAGGGGCAGTTCTAATCTCCGGGAGGAGTTGGTTCCAGAGAGTCGGGGCCACCACAGAGAAGGCTCTTCCCCTGGGGCCCGCCAACCGACATTGTTTAGTTGACGGGACCCGGAAAAGGCCCACTCTGTGGGACCTAATCGGTCACTGGGATTCGTGCGGCATGATAGCATTGTTCCAATATCTAAGGGACTGCCATAAAGAAGAGAGGGTCATCCTATTTTCCAAAGCACCAGAAGGCAATACAGAAAAAAAATGAATGAAAACTCATTAAGGAAAGAGCAACCTAGAACTAAGGAGAAGTTTCCTAACAGTGAGAACTATTTTAACCAGTGGAACGACTTGCCTTCAGAAGTTGTGGGTGCTCTATCATTGCAAGTTTTAAGAAGAGACTGGTCATCCACTTGTCTGGAATGGTACAGGGCCATTATGGCAAACCTATGGCACGTGTGCCACAAGTGGCACGCAGAGCCTTTTCTGCAGGCATGTGAGCCGTTGACCAGCTCAGCTGCACTGCGCATGTGTGAGTGCCTCCTGCTGTCCAGCTGAGTTTTGCGTAAGACAAGGTCATGCTTTCTTCTCACTTTCTGCAGCCCATGACTTCCCAGATCTTTGGAGATTCCACCCCCAGCGCTGTTTGGGCACTCAACGCTTTCCCCCCTCCCAGCTCCATTTGTGGATGGGAGGCTTATCCCCCCCCCCACAAGCTCCATTTGGGGAAAGAGGCGTTTACCCCCTCCCAACTTCTTTGGGGATGGGGGGCCAAAATGGGGGGGGTCACAGGGGTCCTCTGCCACCGCCGCATCTTTTGCCTGACGAAGATTGCCGGAAGCGCCTGTGGCTGCATTGCACGGAGCTTGAAGGCAGTGCTTGGGGCTCTATTCTCCCCACCCCAAGAGAAGAGCACTGGTCCTAAACGGAGAGAAAGGGGCTTTTGGAGCGGAGGATGAAATGGGGGGTGCGCATGGGGGGAGACAGGGATCCCAGACAGAGAATCAGTCACGCAGGAGGCTTTGAAACTAGCACTAGCCCAGGATTGTTAGTCTATTTTCGTAGGATATTCTGTTTTGAGTGGAGGAGTGAAGGGCTCTTCTGGTGAAATATCTTTGGACATTTTCAAGGGTGTTGATGTCTGAGATGTGGTATGGGTTCCAGACAGATGAGCAGTAGTCTAGGATGGGTCTGGCAAAAGTTTTGTAGCCCCTTGTGAGTAGTGTGAGATTGCCTGAGCAGAAGCTGCGTAGGATCAGGTTAACAACTCTAGAAGCTTTTTTGGCGATATAGTAGCAGTGGGCTTTAGCACTTAGGTCATTCGATATTAGTATTCCAAGGTCTTTTACTGATTGCAGGGGCAATTCTGTAGGCTGTATTTTTAGTTCAAATTTGGCTGAGCCTTGCTGGGTGATGATGTAATGAAAGTGCTTTGGATAATTCCTAATTTCCCCAATTCCTCTTTGCTGTCTGAAGGAGATAGATCAATGTTTGTAGATTGGTCCAGGGCTATTAACAAAGGTTGGGAGGGTGAGTGAGCTGAGCCATTCCTTGAGAGCACATTGACAAAGGGGAGGGGGGCTATTAAGAATGAGTCTTTCTTTCTGCCTAAAAGCATGTTTCTGGGGATATTCTATATCTATTTTAAATATCTCCTTGGATATTTCATTTTTCTAGGATAGGGGTGGGTGCTAACTTCCTACACCCTGAAAACATACATTCTAAATTGTTGTAGGAGTTATAATCTTTTGGAGCTGTTTTTTTTCAGATCTTCAAGGAAAAGATTTTCATAATTGTTTGCACAGTCACAGAGAATGCACCTTAATGCATTTTTGTACATGAGAACACAATCTTTTGCAAGACTAGGAAGTTGTACATCTGCTAAGATTATATAATTCCTATTTTACAATACTATTATTACTTTTGAAGCTAAATAAAAATAAAAAGTACTTGCAAATCAATATCTATTGAAGGGAAAAGACCAATTTTTGTATATATCTTGTATTGTTTCACCCGTTATTGAAACTTAATGGCGCATGTATGCTTTCCAAACATGATTATCTAGTTTCCTTTGCCTTAGTCCTGGCAATGACATTATCCAGGAGTGATTCCATAGTTTAAAAAAGGGTATTGGAATAAGAAGGAAAATTGTAGCGAAGTACTGGTATTGTTAAGAAATAGTTAACCCTATCTCATTCATGGGCTGAGAATAAGATGAAGACATTGTCATGGAGACACAGCAGAACTAACATGTTGCCAGAACTTGTTTGTGCTATTGAAAAGTAAAAGTGGAGAAAACCCCAAAGAGACGGGGAATCATATTGTTAGAAGTTTACTTAATAATGACAATAATGTTAGTATATAATATATTGGCCTTAAAACATGGTTCTATTAATTAACTTGGTATTCCATGGTAGAGTAGAGCATTTTAGCTGGTTATATGACAGGTAAGGGATTGAATCCTCTGTATGTTTTCCTGCATTTTTTATTTATCTTCTTTTTATTTTAATTTATATTGATTGATTGTGTGGTTTCTGTGTATTCTTAATTGTTTGTGTACACCACCCAGAATTATTATGTGGGATGAGTAGCTTTATAGATGGAGTTAAATAAATATTCATTTAAAAAGCTACAACTGCATGTTTCATATTAAGCACATGCTTTCTTCTTCAGTTCAAGGCCTTCTACAACTTCTTTTTTGTATTATCAATCATACAAAGTTTATAGCTTGATCTTGTAGTTCTTCAGGAACTAACAGAATATTTTCCAATGCTTTAAAAAAAAGCAGCCTGTTTCTATAGAAGTCAGATCTTCTTGAATGCTAAGTTTTGAAGCTTTTCATTTGGTATGTTCTGCTATGATCAACTGTTGGCTTGACATTTTTAGGCATGTTTAGAAAATAAGAAAATTCCTTCTAAAAATAAATGTTGCCTTTTTAGACAACATCAAACTTTCCACTGTTTCCTACATTTATTTTTATTCTTGTTTGTGTTCATGTGACCTTAAAGACTCCGCACTAGTTCTGAAACCAAATGAATAAAACTGCTGGTCCTCTTCTTCTGTGATGCTGGGGTTTTTTTCTTCTATTGCTTTGTCCTGGATGCAAACAGCTTTTTGGGCAATAGCCACGGCTGCTGAATTATGCTAAGGAAGGAATCTTAGTGAGCAGATTCTATCCTAGTCAGTTTCTCCTTTACAAACACATTTACAAACACATTAGAGAACTAAGATTCAAAAACTCTGCATTGATTTTTCCTGACCTTTTATATATGTAATATGCTTATATTTTTGCTTTAATCACTTACTGGCCCCTAAGCTGAAGCAAAACATACCTTTGCTTTCCTCCCTTCCTTATACAGAGGCTACGCAGCACCTTACAACCAGGGATAAAACTGTTTTGAAAACTTTTGCTTGCAAAAGAGCTGCCATACATTCTTTTATCATAGTGGCAACTGCAGATATTTTGATAGAAATATATGTTGATTTTACACCAAGGCACTTTCCCCCCTTGTAACAGCTGCTCACAGGATTTACTGAAAACCTGGATGGCAACAGGATGCTGGCAGTTTATTTTCTTTGTGTATTTAGGTCAGCAACAGGGAGAAGTGACTGTCTCATATTATTCCTTACCTATTTGCGTCATTTGGAGAAATTAAGATGGTTAGAGATAAAATTCAAATGATTTGTGGAAGATTGAAAAATGTCCCAAAGCAGAGGGCATTTTCAAATTAATTAAAATTCAATTCCATAAAGCCAAAGAGCTAAACATTCTAATTTAGATGATAGGAAGTGAAATGTGGAGGGAAATTTTGTGAGGAGATAAAACTCTCATCCCTTCTTGATCTCTAGTCTCTCAAATTAGTTCAGCTTCTGCGGCTTTCCCAACAATCTGAGGGCATTGGGGGGAAAACAGAAATTATCTTTCCTGCTTTCTCTTTTATTGTTTGTTTCTTTTAAGAACCCTTACCATAAGATCTACCATAGTAGTGCTAACTTACAAAACAAATTGAATGTTGTTGTATGCAAAAGGCAGGAATCCTGGCAGGGGAAGTGATTCTTTTGTTCTGTCTTTATGCCAATCCCTTTCATATAGAGCAGTGGTTCTCAACCTTTCTAGTGCCGCGACCCCTGAATACAGTTCCTCATGTTGTAGTGGCCCCCAACCATAAGTCTAGCAGCAATTCTCCCCACAGAGCTTTAAGCTGATTGGTAGGAAGGTCAGAGGGACATGCCCACTGCAAACACCTGATTAGTCGGATTATAAAAATATGTTCCAAGGCACCAAAATAGAAGCTTTAGTTCCTAACACCATGGAAAATTTGACTTTTCTCATGATCTTAGGTGACCCCTGTGAAACAGTCATTCGACCCCCAAAGGGGTGCCGACCCCCAGGTTGAGAACCACTGATATAGAGGATACATTTGTTGTGAGATCTGTTGCTCAGTAATAGAATAGGGAAGATTTACAAGGAAATGACAGTATTGGATCCCAAAAGAATAGGAAAAGTTGCACAGTGGAAATGAAACCTTCATCATTTTCATTCTTGGTAGAGCTTTCCATCTCTCTTTGCTGCTGAAATGTTTACACACACACACGTTTCAAGTTTCAAGTTTTATTGGATTTATATGCCGCCCCTCTCCGAAAACTCGGGGCGGATAACAGCAATCATAGACAGTATACAATAATAATCCAATACTAAAAGCAAATTAAAACCCCTTAATATACAAAGCCAAACACACATACAAACATACCATGCATACCATTGTAACGGCCTAGGGAGAGAAGAAATCTTAATTCCCCCATGCCTGGCGGCAGAGGTGGGTTTTAAGTAGCTTACGAAAGACAAGGAGGGTGGGGGCACACAACCCTAAATATCATTTTTAAAATGGCTTTAATGATCTCATTTTTCTCACAGAGTGATAATGGTTTACATTCCTAACAACTTTGTCAAATGAGGTGAGAAATAATAACCATCCTGATCAACTTAATGAGTTTGTTATTTATTTGACTTAGTCTCGTTCTAGCATTCTGTTTATTACTCCTCGCTGAGATGAAGATATATATTTCACAGAATGTTTGCAACAATATGTGCGAGCGACAAGGAAAGAGAGAATGGGAGCTGTGAATAGCTTTCTCAGTATTATTTGGCAGTTCATTTGTTCATCCTCCTTTTTGTTCTTGGCAACTTCCTTTCTTGGGACTCTTGCATCTGGTTACATGAACAGTGCCTAGAGGAACAGAAGAGCCACTGTTGTTCACAAAATATTTTCAGACTACATGTCCTTTGAGCCTCTCTCCTGTTATTTATGTGAGCATCTGATAATCATTAATGCAAAAGGAAAAGAAATGGCTGTGACATAGGAGACCTCTTGAGCCAAAAAAAAGATACTCTATGCAATTTGTAAGCTGATTGAAACACATTTGAATGTACTGTATTCTCTCCCCCCCTCCCACCTTTTACAGGCAACTTTGTAGGAACAGCATGGGATGCATATCTGTAAGAATATCAGCCATTTAAAACACACACACACACACACACACACACACACACACACACACACACACACACACACACACACATAGAATCTCCTAGTGTAAAAATTCCCCAATCAAAGTTGTTCTTGGAAAACAAATTATGCTAACAAAATATGTTAGGGTCTTTTAATTTTAATGCTTCATTATTTGAATCTGGTTCTTCTGTTCTGATGAAAGCTACCCAAGTAGAACAGTTTAAAGGAATGCTTGGAATGAGTTTTATGCCTAAAGAAAGGGAAATACTGAAATCAAGATATTTTTAAAGAATGTTTTAAAGATATTTAGTCTGTTTTTTTTAAAAAAACACATTTGCACTGTCCTATTTAATAAGAAATATTTTCTTTGTTTTCATTTGGTGATGGTGGGGAGAGGGTGAATGTGCAACACTCTCATTAGGCATAGCTCCTGCACCCCAAATTACTGCTTATTAATTTGCTTAAAAGGCATAATAAAAGAACCAAACAGTATTCTAACTACTTACTTTCAGTCTGTGTTTTTATGTCAGTTAGTTCATAAGTGGAAACAGAGCTTTGAGGAGAATGTACAACTATAGCTGTGGGAGATGGAATTCTACTAAATGACTTAGTGTATTTGTAGCAGCTTGTGATGATGGTAAAATTAAGTACATCTGTAATGTGTGCATTGTTTCTAAGCAGTGAATGTCAGCCAGGCTAAAAAGTCTGCTATCCATATGGAACTTATATCATTTTTTCTCTCTGTTGTCAGAATAGTTCTGCCAAAATTGAAACTATAAAAAAAGAAAACAACGTAGGCCCTTTTCCTCCTTTCTACTGTAATTTTACCAAATGCAGCTGGAATAAAACAGCTGGTATTGAAAATAGGTGTTCCCAGAAAAATAGTGGATTTTTTTTTTCAGAACTGAAACAAATTTAACATGCAATGCTACAATGTTATATTCAGTATTTTTAGAATTTGTTGGATAATGGGCTCAATGAACTAGAGATTGAAATTACCTTTTTTTAAAAAGTAGGTCAAAATATTTTTACAATATCCAGAACTATTCTCTCAGCGTAGTTTACAGGTTTTTAGATGAATCTATTAGGTTATTTTTGCATCCATGTTATTTTTTTTAATGGTGCAACTATGTATCATAAAGTGCATTTCTCAAAGAAAGATAAAAGATGTATATAATCCAACATCTAGAATGATACTTTAATATTTACTGCATATCAGGTTTGTCTAATCTGCATCCCTTAGGCTGCATAAGGCTCTGGACAGCTAGTGCAGCCTGCAAGATAATAAAAAATATATAAAAAAGGAAACTTGTTATTTATATAGATAAACTATATTATATATATTTATATGCGGCCCAAGATAATTCCACTTATCTGCTGTAAACTATTACTGCCTTACTGTTTACATAGCACTGTAAATATATGTAATACTTTGTAGAATTCATGAAGTACATGATATGCCCTTGGCAAATTATAACATAATGTGGCTCAGAAAAAATGCAATAAAAGTACAAACTTTTTAAATAAAAATAAATTGAAAAGTAAAATGGAACTACTTCAGATAATTTTAATAGCAATCGCAAAAGCACTTAGACTTATGTACCACTTTAAAGCTCTCATATATATTTTCCCCAACAATCTGGATCCTCATATGTGGAATTACATATAGCATGAAAACCAGAAAAGCTTTACCAAAAGTTTAATTAAAAAAAATGGAATGTGTGTGTGTGTGATTGCATCTTGACACTGTTTGAAAAATTGAAAAGCAAAAGTGTTTTTGAGGAGTCCTTCAGATAGAAAATATAATACAACTAAAATAATGCGCAAAGATGTATCGATACTATACTTTAAAAACCCTCCCTTTTTATGAGCCTGTAATTCTTATTCAGTGTAGAATCAGGAATACTGGCCAATGAGTCTTTTACATTAAATTTTTGGATAGTTTTCTTTAGGATCTTGGAGTTGATACATTATGCATTTGAGTACATTATGTACAGGATCCTGGATTAGGTACATTATGCATTTGAGAATCAAAGCAAGAAGTAGTAAATAATTTGAGCATCTGATATGAAAAGATATGGCTTTTCCCTTATTTGTTCCACAATCAATATTCAGGACATATGGAGAAAAATTTCTATAGAGGTGTACTTGTAAAGAAAGATGAGAAGTTCAGTATATATATGAGAAAGGAAGCTATAGGATTGCAGTGTCAAAAATTATGGATAGACTGTAGCATGGCAGTTATCCTGACTGAGAAATTCAATCGATTTCCAGAAAACTGTGAGATAGTGTACACATGTGCATTTTCGCCACTCAAGGAAAAGGTTAGCCATCACTGGTGTAGATCAGTGATTTTCAACCTTTTTTGAGCCGTGGCACATTTTTTACATTTACGAAACCCTGGGGCACATTGAGCGGGGGGAGGGTGGGGGCTAAAAAAAGTTTGGACAAAAAAATTCTCTCTCTTCCTCCCTTTGGTTCTATTTCTCTCTCCCTTCCTCTTTCTCTCCCTTCCTTCTTTCTCCATCTCTCTTTCTCTTCCTTCCTTCCTCTCTTTTTTGCTCTCTTTCTCTCTCCCTCCCTGCCTCCCTCTATGTCTTTCTCTCTCTCTCTCCTTCCCTCCCCCTTTCTCTCTCTCTATTGCTTTCTTTCTCTCTCTTTCTCTCTCTCTCTTGCTTTCTTTCTCTCTTACTTTCTCTCTCTCTTTGAGCTTCGCGGCACACCTGACCATGTCTCACGGCACACTAGTGTGCCGTGGCACACTGGTTAAAAAACACTGGTCTAGATGATGCCACCTGTCTTGACTGATATTGAAATAGGTTAAGTTAAAACAAATACAGAGCCAAGCTAATGTGATATAGTGATGTAGATTTTCAAAATTAGGACAAGGATAATTTTGGTCAAATTACTACATAATCTATGAATGGGCAGATAGCCTTTGTTTGGCTTCAGTTATTTTATATTGATTTACAAATTACTTTAAATGTACCATTTCCCCCCAAATAAGACATCCCCTGATAATAAGCCCAATCGGGCTTTTGAGTGCATGGCAATAAGACCAAGCATTTATTTCAAAGTCCCAAAAAATATAACATAGGTTCTTATTTTCGGGATAACATGATAGTGTAATTTATTTAGATTTTGCTTAACACAATTTGTTAATCCAGCTCTTTGTGGTCTGCAAAGCTTATTTTTCGCAAATCATTTTTGAACAGCTCATGTACATAATGATATGAACTTCACCCTAGGCAGCTTTGGAGAAAATATGGTAGGCACAGATATTAGGAATTCATAGAAAATAAATGGTAATTTTGTTTATTTGGTCCTTACTTCTGAAATTTCTAAGCCTATCACTCACAAAAACTCCTTAGCTCTCCAATTTGCTCACATGACCTAAATTAATATTGCAAAATCCACAATTTATCTATTATTTGAAGGAATAGCTCTTCAAAAAAAATTGTGATTTGGTGGATACTTCTCTTCTCCCTGCTTAAAAGATTATAAAATCAAAGCTTTATTACTTTATGGTAAGTAGATGAAAACAATTGTCAGGCAAGGACACTTGAGACCAAAGGAATGCTGTTATTTGGGTACTTAACAAGATAGTTGTTGAGATTTGTTACTTTTTACAAAACACATTTAACTGCCTTCCTCTTCATGCATATTCTGAAGGAAGAAAACCATCAAAGAGATTCCGTGAATACTCTGAGGTTTTTAAAATGCATTTAAACTTTTCAAGGTGACTTCAAAAGCCTTTAAGAAAGGAGAGTTTTTAGATGAGTTTTTCCTGCTATGAGTATGTAAGAGGAAAATGAAAAATGTTTAACAACACACATAAACTTTATAGTCAGATCTTTAATACTGTACTGTAAAAATTCAGCTGCACTGCATTACTCATTTGTTGGTTAAAAATAAATAAGGAAGGAAAATGTATTGAAGTCTGAGAAGTGTTTTTATGATGACAGTGATGAAGATTATACCACACAAGCACCTTATTAGGATTTATGTCCACAATTCTAATATTTAAAATACTGATGCCATCTCAGTTTTGTACACAGTAGTTTTGATACTGCTTTCAGTCATGGAGCCAAAGATAATTTGCTATTGTCAAGGTGGAGATGATAGGGGCTATATAGCTATGAACAAAAAGGCTTTTCATTTTGTTTTCTAGGGTTATAATTGTAAAAAAATTATTATTGGCAAGCAAGGAGAGAATTGGAAATGCTTCTTTGTTCGTTTTCATACTTAGGTGTGGGAAGAGCTTTTTATCATGCCGTTCTTTGCTTGAAAATAAGTTGCCTTAATGGAAAAAAAGCCAAAGGGAATAACAGTGCAATCGCCATTTCAATAGAACTCTGTAGAAAACTTGCCTTCAGTCCGCCATCTCTCTTGCTTTTATCTACTGAGAACTACTTCCCATGCTGTGCACATTCCCCAAGCTTCATCCGGCATGGTTATTGACGGTAAAGGGAACCTCGTAATTTTAAAACTCGGTTTCTTCGAGCAGTTTAATCGCATGTTTTGATTATACTATTCCGGTCCTCTTGTTACGGTTGAGCCAAAAGAGCGGAATGGTCTGAAAAAGGAGGACAAATGATTACTATATAAAATTTGACGAACGGGCGTGAGGCGTGAAAGGAAAAAAAAAAAGAGCTAAACCGAATAAACGTACTGGCGGGGTATGTTTTTTTTTTTTTCCAGAGCGTGCGCAGCCGCTCTCCCTTCAATGCCTCCCTTTTCCTAAGGTTTGTTTTCCTCTTTGTATCGGCAGCCGCATTTTAACACAGCGCGCGGGTGGAGGGAAATCGTAGAGGAAGCGAGGCGGGGGGGGGGGCGCGCGCGGGGCCCTACGTGCCAGATGTTAGCCCCGCCCCCTTGCGTCTGTTTGGCTGCCTCCGTCGTGGCCGCGCTCAAAAACCCCTCGGCGTGAATCGAGATCTGATGAGTTAGCCGGTTGCTATGGCGACGAGCCGGTCACGTGGCCCGGGTGCTGCTCCCGGCTCTTTGACGTCACCGACCAGAAAGGCGGGTGGGGGGGAAAGAAGACGGCGGCGAAGAGAGGCGGACGGAATCGGTAGTAAAAGGAAAGCAGGGGCAGCGGCGGCAGCAGCAGCGGCAGCCCAGCCCGTCCCAGCCTCTCCTCGCCCAGGCAACCAGCTTCGTTGGGCTGCTTGCTTTTCGGGAGCGCTCCAATGCCTGGTCCTACTCAAGCGCTGTCCCCAAATGGAGAGAACAACAACGACATCATCCAGGATAACGGCACCATCATCCCTTTCAGGAAGCATACAGTGCGAGGGGAGCGCTCCTACAGGTAACCCCGCTCTCTCTTTCTCTCACACACACGCCGCCCTGGGTGCGAGTTTGGGCGTGCGCGCTGCATGCGCGTCGTGGACACACACACACACACACACACACACACATCCTGACCCCTTGGAGAATTGCTGCAGTGTCGGGTGGAAAAAGAGCAGGGGTTGCACGACGTTGCATAATAAAAACAGCGGGGCACCGAAGCCTAATCTAGCGTGTCTCCTCGTGCAAGCGGGTAGCGTGTTTAGCAGTTTTAACTGAGCTGCTTTGCATTGTCTCGCTGGAAAACCTCTTTGTGAATGTTCTTTTTCGTCTTGCAGAGGCGCTTTCCCTTGCCTTATTTTCCAGCTCCCCTTCTTTTTTCCCCTTTCATTTGCATGGCGAAAATAGGAGGTGCATTCAGGACTGAGTGCATTTTTTGTGTGTAGGTATACAAACATAAACACACACACAAAGGGCTGTAGTAAGAATGCTGGTGTTTTTCCCCCCCTTCATGTTCTTTTTTTGCAAAGCGGGCATTTGGAAGATCGCAAGAGAGGAGGCTGGGAGAGAGAAGAAAGAAGCAGGCTTTATATAATGGTGCACTGCCTTGGTGTGCAGGAGGGAAAATGGAATCCTCCAGATTAAGCCTGCAGTCTGTGATGTTAAATCACCAGATTGATGGAGCTTTGTAAGAAATGCAACCCACTGATTGGTGGAAGCTTGACAGTAGAGGTCAGAGTGTCAGGAATACATTAAAAATCCTCTTAATACCCGGTTTGGAAACTAGGTGGACTTGTACCTTAGCTGCCAAAGGAATAGGGGACAACTAGGGACATCAATTGACATCCCTGGGTTTAAAAAAAAAAATATTATCATTACATTTCTTGCTTTGATAGAGGATTGGCTGTTTTCTTATCCATAGTTGCAAAGCATCTTTAATAATAGCTTGGCATGTACCTTTGGTAGAAGGGTTCCCTCTTTCTGCCCCTCCCCCTAGACACATTAGCATATCTGGCATGTTCCCCTAGATAGAATCATTAAGATTGCTTCCATTTTCAGTAAGGATAAAAGTGTAGCCGAGAATGAGCCTCATGTTTGAGGCTTACTTATCCCTGCATTCTGAAAAGGTAAGAATTATTGAATAACACATTGGATGCATCCATATCTTTTATGTTTCTTCCCCACAACCGATAGTCTATCATTTTCTCTTTTTAACAGTATCGTGCTCTGGACAAAGCTTCTGAAAATGAAAATGTGTTAATGTTTTAACAACACTGAAATATAAAATCAGAAAAAAATTAAAATCAATTTGAGTAGTGTATGAATAGTAATTTAAAGCAGCATTGCTGCGTGCCATTAGCTTAGCTAAAGCCAATCTAACCCATAGGTTCCTATTTTGTTTATGAATGGCTGAAGTCACAAAAATGTTTTAAAATATAACGTTGAATTATTTGTGAAATCCAAGTTCTTATTCTTGTATTTGTTAACATCTATTCAGTCTGGACTAATTTGAAAAGCACTAATTGCTTAAGCTTTTCCCTTGTGTTTTAATATAGCATGTTAGGTGTGGCACTAATTGGACCTTGAAAATATGGAATAATTCCTGAAATTTTGGATTATTTTTGTTTAAGTCTTATTGAGAAGTTAGAATGAAGATATTTCTTATCTTTATTCATTCCACTATGTAGATTTCTGTTGAAAAATTTATTTGATAAACCTTTTATTGTTGTGAGCTGCCCCGAGTCTTCGGAAAGGGGTGGCATACAAATCTAATAAATTATTATTAATTATTATTATTTATTTAAAAACTGATCTGTCTAATGTTATTCTCATTAATAACAGGACATTTCATGTTTGTTGACAAACTCAGAGATTGCATTGAAGATATAAATACTGTAACATTACTACTGAAAAAAACATTTACTTGATCAACAGTATATACTGATTTTTTTTTCTTTAAAGTAAAAGCTTTTGCTTAGAAAATTTTATGTTGCAAAAGTCTAGGTTAATGCAAAAATGTAACATTATTTGGGCATAACTGCAAATATATTTCAAAGGATCATGGAAATGCTTAGCTTAGCTTAGGTAATAGGCTTGTGTTTTATTTCTTCCCTTCTCCAACATATTTTAAAGTTTTCTGAAATAAATATGGTACAGAAGTAAAATATTCCTGCAGCACTCTAATTGCTACTAGTTGATGGATGTTGTGTTTTATTTCTGACATGTGCTAACTGTATGATTACAGATAACCCATTCTACATATTTTCACAAGCCAAAAACACCAAAATACAAATTTATGAATAATCCACAGGCTGGCATCTGAAAGCCAAATACTATTTAGTTCATATTTCACCGAGGTGCATTCTTAACAGCCACCATGAAATTGTAATTGTTTCAGTTGGTCTGGCTCTTCTAAAGTATGCCAAGATCAACTGAAATGGAAGCCTCTGTATGAAAGTAAGCTGATATTTGAACAATTTCTGATCCATAAAAATGTCAACTGTATGATTTCATGTGTATTTACTTCCAGAAGAAAAACAATCTAAGAATGTAAGTTGTGTAATTATGGTGCCACTCTGGCAATGATCTTATATTATTTTTATAGCATATGAGTATTTATACAAACATAATTCCCATTACATAAAGTAGACTTACTCCCAGCTGCAACTCCCTAGTGTTGTGGTTAATATGTTCTATTTGAATTAGAATAACAAAAACATAACACACTTTAAAATAAAGATTAGTATTTTCTCAAATCATTTCCTCAATTTTTGAGTGCAAAAACAAAAATGGATTGATTCCTAAAACTGAAATCATATAAGCCTCCAAACCAGAGATGCATAAATTTTGTTCTTAGGACCATATACAACCTTCTAAAAACAATAACAAAAAAGCAACAACAAAGGCGGACCCTACAAAAGTTGCCACAGGTTTGGAATTTTAATATTCCACTTTGGGAAATGTTCATATACTGTACGTGAGAAGTAATCATATTAACTTATTATTGAATTTAAAATTAAAATTAAAATTATATTTGGTCCCACCCAACTTTTTATCCTCATTCTGTCACATGTAGTAGTGGTTTTCCTGATGCAACACTTAAAAGACCAATTGCCTGGCAAAGGTTGTTCACTTCTGCACTCTTCTGGATGCAAAGCTTATTTCTTTGATTTTCAATGGTTTCTGTTTCCTGCTTAGCTTTATCTCTAGGTTGTTATTATGCCTTATATGCTGAAATGTGGTTAGTAAATGTACTTTACATATGAAACTTCCTTGGCTTTTTAATGTTGTAAAAACCCTTTAAAAAGTTCTTAGTAGTGGCTACTTTGGAAGCTGTTCCCAGTTATCTCTGCTCACGCACAACAGTTTTCCTTTGCTGATAAAATACTGATCAGGAAACAGTGAAGAATACAGCACAAAATGGGGAAGTGCGGAAGTGTCAATTTGTTGGGTCACTTCCACTCAAAATATTGTTTGAATTAAGACTATCTTACTTTTTATTAACCTGAATTCTTATATTGAATACAAACATCCTCAGGACTTTCCAGAGAATTTGCCAGCATTCTTTCTGGTATTATAACTGAGAACTGGTATTTGTTTCTTTTTGTATTTTGAAATATAAATAAACCAACTTCTGTTGGCATAATTTTTAAAAATAGATGCTAGCATTTAGATTGCAGGATTTCATTTTTCCAGATGTAATTTTAAGCTGAAGTTTTTTGGTTAATTTTGGAGAGAGTTGATAAAGTACACCCACTTGAAAAGCTTCCAGTAAACCAGACTAACATTTGCTTGATACTGCTCTAGAAGTTCTCTGAAATCTTAAGGAGACCCAGCAAGGAGTCTTCTTTTCTTCTTTTATGGCTCTACACATGTGATATGTGATCATATTGCTTATCTAATTTCTATCGAACATTTGTTTATCATGGAGAGGAAATAAAATAAAATTGAGGATTAGTATTCTCTGTTAAGTGAGTTAATAATTGTCACTCAAGCAAGTCACTCTCATAATTAGTTTCCTGTTGAATCTTGTGTTTTTCAAATTCTAGAATTAAATCAGGATTTTTCTATTAATGTTAGCAATATGTTGTGTATTGGTAATTCCAACTGACTATTTGTTTGAAGTGAGATTTGAACACACCCTAATTGTCTCAACAGATTTCTTTTTTTTAAAAAAATCTTTTTTGTTACTCTTAGAAAAATTATGTGGTAATTTGTCCAAAATGATTCTGTGTCCTTTAATCTAGTATATTTTCTACTGCCAATTTCCATTAAGAAATGGTCAACAAAATTCTTCACAAAACTGTTATGTATGATAATTATTTTGCATTATATAGGAAAGCAATACAACCAGCATTTTAACCGTACAAATTAATGAACTTTAACACAGCCATTATATAGACTTCTTAGTTGCAGATGTGTGATATTGTACTTTCCTCTGAAAATATGGAATTAATATCAGAGAAATAATAGAGAAGGACCCCTTTTTCCATTATTCATTCGTAATGGTATGGGTAGTCTTCAACTTACAATTACAATTAGGCCTGGAATTTTGGTTTAATTCATTGGAGTCATTTAGTGAGGTGCCTATGTGTCCGCCTCATTCAACAACCACAAAC
Organism: Erythrolamprus reginae; assembly: GCF_031021105.1. Classification (NCBI taxonomy): domain Eukaryota; kingdom Metazoa; phylum Chordata; class Lepidosauria; order Squamata; family Dipsadidae; genus Erythrolamprus; species Erythrolamprus reginae. The sequence continues at coordinate 207,768,200 of NC_091952.1, forward strand.
CTGGCCCTCATAGAAGTGGTCACTACTATGAAAGAGCTGCCTGCGGAAAGTGGGTAGGCAGCTCTCCTCCATGCACAGCAGGGAAATCCTGTGCTGTGCTGCAAAAACAAAGATTGGATCCCAAAGAGCCAATTTTCATTTCTCCATCCTACCGCAAACCTTCCCCTCTCCTCCATGTGTGAAAGGGAACTGCCAGACTGGGCCAGAGAAGGGAAGTTGGATCCTGAAGATCTGAACTGCCTTTTCCTGAGCCAGCAAGATGATTCCTCTCCCCTCATTGTACAAAAGAAAATTTTGCTGGGCTGGACTGGAGAAAGTAAGTTTTTGCCTTCTGTGTTCTAGCTTTTTTGCCCTTCAGAAACTTTGCATTCTGGCTAGAAAACTAGCAAATGTAATTTTTCTGAGCAGTAATATGATCCTGTGATGCTGACTTTCTGAGGAAGCAAGTAGAGAAGATTGCAAACGGTGATTACATGATCGCAGGACACTTGGCAACCAGTCATAAGGTTGCCAACTGCCTGAAATAAAAGCATATGACCTCCTGGGTGGTGCAGCAGTAACAAAGAAGGGTCATAAGTAATCTTTCATGAGTCTCTTGTAATTGTAACCTAAGTCATTAGGGGATTGATTGTAAATTGATGACTACCTATATTAAATTCTTCCATCCTTCTAAAGTTTTGGACTTCTTTATATTCTGAAAACACTTTTAACTTTTTACAGAACTGACTAGAGAATTCCAGGTTATGAATTTCATCAGACATCTCTAAATCTTTGGGGACATGTGGGTTCTAACTTACTTCCCTGCCAGTTTGCTTCGTCCCATGCCACATGTGTGCGCAGTGCTGAAAAGTCCCCAAAAAATTAAAATAAGACCACACGCACAGTGCTGGAAACATATTGGGCGAACAGAGAGGAACCCACTACTTGTATCTAAATACTATTTTTTCAGTAGTAATGGTCAGTAATGGTCTCTTTGATTTTTAATAGGAAATCCAGGGGATTTCCTTACATTCATTCTCTTTTTTTGCCCTTTTGCAAGTAGAAAAAGTTTTCCAACTCATTTTTTTTCATTAACATGCAAATGTACTACTTTTTAGTTAGTAATGAAATCTCTTGCGTGGATAAACCAAAATAGAATGGATTAGGAATGTAGCTCTTAGTTTTAGATACAATTTTTCTTCTTCTAATTAATTAGTATTTTATTGATGTTCTTTAATGTTCATGATTGAGCTAGATGCTTTAATTCAATTCAATTTATTAGATTTGTATCCGTCGCTCTCCGAGGACCCGGAGCAGCTCACAACATGCAATACAAACAATATGTATACAAATCTAATAATTAAAAAACAGTAACTAAGATCCCATTATATAAAAAGCAGTCAGTCTACTATTAATACCTATATTCAGTTGTTTCAAGAAAAAAATCCAGTTCTGTTAAATACTGCTCCAGAGAAATAAATGTAAGGTTTATTATTATTATTATTATTATTATTATTATTATTATTATTATTTATTAGATTTGTATGCCGCCCCTCTCCGTAGACTCGGGGCGGCTCACAACAACAATCCAGGTTTGCTCAAACAATGTTAGGCAGATTATTTCAATAATTATATAAATTATTATTTCTCATTTAAAAAATTCTTACAAGTATATTGGGATGCTTCATGTGAAAAATGACATTGCACAGGAAAATTGTGGGATATTTTTTAGTCTACTAGAAATGAGTATTTTCTCCTTTCCTGATCCCAGTTTTGTTGAGAATTTGAAAAGAAATTCTTCAGCATGTTTAAGCATATATTTCATAGCAGCTTAGTCTTGTTTCAAATTTGTATATAAACTTTACATTCTAAAGATGAGCAGCTGCTTGCCATCTTACAGTAACCTTTGATAAAAAAAAGCAGTAATGGTCTGCTGTTGCTGCAAAAAAAAAGCAAGATTTGGTAGCATCTCAGACTAAAAGATCTGTTATGACATACCTTGGAATCCAGTTTATTAAATTACAAAAAGTTATCTTGACTTGGCAAGTATTAGTTTTAATTGGAGTCTTTAAGCAGTGAAGTTGGAGAAAAATGAAATGTAACATAACACAGACTTGGAGTCTCTAAAAAAGAATAAGATATAATATAGTTTTTAAATGGAAAAAGAAGTTATTGATTTATGTCCTTTCAGTGCTCAGAAGTTGTAACAAAACTTAAACATTGTAACAAAACTTAAAAAGTAATATAGTTTTGTCATCTTGAAAGCTAACTTTCAAATACCCATTTGTCTATAGCCAGAGGTTCCAAAATCAGATTATGTTCTTTATTTTAGAAAACCCCATTATTTAAAGAAAATATATTGGTGTATTAGAAACATTCCCAGTTTTTTTAATCAGAGAATTCATAATACAATAATTCTACATAAATGAGCTCTCTTTATAAAAGTGGAAGTGTGTATGTGTCAGAACTATAACCCAAGCCAGGCAGAAAATAGAAGAGATTCACACGTAATATTGCATGACACTTATTAATTATGGATAAAATGGCCTTCTGGGACTTAGAATCTTAACATAGTTGAAGGGAACAGATTGGACAGTGATTACTAAACTGAATAAATCACACAGGGGCAAAAAATAGTACGTAATCATTTGAAAAGTCCAGAAAAAATTGTAACTTCTGTAACTGAATTTAAGGTCCAGTAATAAACATGCGCTTGTAGATATTATTATGATAATTATTTCCCCAAATTATATGATGCTGAACTTCATGCTCAGGAGCAAAGTTCATATTAATCTCACTTTTCTAATGTAATCCCTTTCAGATAATTTATACTTGTAATCAGAAGTGGCAATAGCAGTTGCTATGTAAAATTTGCAGAGGATACCACATTAGGAAAGGTTGTTGATGCCTTCTCATCAAGTGCGGAACCTTGGGAGGGACGAATAAAACCCACTTCCTGTCAGGAAACGGAATTCATAAATAAAACTGATCTCCCCTTTCTTAAAGCTGAGTGATTCTCCCTGTTCTGGTTCTGCTCTCCCACTGAGCTTCTTTTTCCCTGAGTTGAAAGTTGAGAGCAGATAGGTTGCTTTCCCCTCACCATTTCCTTTGATCTGTATTTTTTAACTTCCAATAGAATAAAAATATAGCACCCAGCATTTTTGCTTGTTTTGTTTTATTTTGCTGCTTTTTTTGTTTCTAATTGGAATAGGTAGCCTCAGTTTGGCACAAACTCAACTGTATGATCTGGGGCAGCAGGAGGGGCACCTAAATTAGCAAATGCCCAAACTAATCTGTCCTGCAATTCTTGCAATTCTGCAGTGTCCTAATTAAATGAACCTGAGTGAACACTAGTGGAATGTGTCAGGTTTTTTTCTATTACGGATATGATCTATAGTTATAGTTGCAGGCTTCTTAACTACTAAAATGTAGAGTATCCAATTGCAGTCTGGTATAGAAATCTATTATATAGCTATTTCTTTATTTCTGGAGCAACAAACTATTCAGTTTTATCTTTTGAAATTGTACAGAATCTTAAGAATGCTCTCCTTCTCTTGCCTGGACATGATTAGCCCAAACAATCAAAAGCCAAGCACCGTGACTGATTATTTTATGTTTCTTTTGTTGTAACAGGAGAAGTAATCAAATTCTTAAATGTCCCAAGTCCCAGTTGTCAGTATGAAATACTATAAATCTTCCATGAAGGCATGAGTTTTTCAGCCAATGATAAAGTGGATGCTTATAATACTTTTTTTTTTAAAAAAGCTGCTACTAAATTATCGTCTACGGAGAGGGGCGGCATACAAATCTAATAAATAAATAAAATAAAAATAAATATTGTCAAAGCAAAATCAGCTAAGAAACATGAACAAACATTCTGCTTACTAGACTTATAGACCACAGGTAAATCTCCCAGAACTTTCCAGTACTTGTTGCATTGCCAACCCTCCAAGTTATAAATATTAATAAATACGGATTTTCATGGTTTTATAATATAAACCATAGAAACATAGAAGATTGGCGTATCATCAATCTTCATCAAACCACATATCATCACTTCAAATAATCAAGAAGCAAAAACCTAGGTCAGTGATGGCAAAACTGTGGCACACATACCACAGGTGGCACATGGAGCCATATCTGAGGGCAAGCAAGGTGTTGTCCTGTCAGCTCCAGCGCACATTTGCGTGCTAGTCAGTTAACTCTCAGCCACCTTTTCAGCTGTTTTCTCTCTCCTCAAGCTTCAGGAAAGCCTCCTACACCCTGTGGATGGCAAAAAGCAGCCTACAGGCCAACTGGAATTTCGGAAACTAACTTCCCGTTGCCTGGAAGTCACCAGGCTTCAGGCAGCTTTCCTGAATCCTGGGAAGAGTGAAAAACAGCCCAATGGGCCTACTGGAAATCCGGAGGCTTCAGTGAGGCCTGTGCGCATGCACAGATGGGGGGAGCACGTGTGTGTATGCACGCACGCATGTGGAGGGCAGCATGGAGGTTTTGCACATGCAGAGGGGGAGGGCATTGCATTATGGGTGTGGGCACATGCATGCATGCTATCGGGCACGTGTGCTCCCTTTTGGCACCCGAGTTATAAAAGGTTCGCAATCACTAACCTAGGTCTTGGCCAAGTATGATTCCTAGAACTTGCAATTGCTCCTCTTTTCCTCTAAACATCAAATTTCCAAAAAGGAACATCTGTACATAATTAAATAATTCAATGTACAGGTGGCTTTGTGGGATACTTTACCATTTTTTGCAAAGAGGATTGAAAGTTTTTTTTTAAAAGTATGCACTCATTGATTGCAAAGCATTTCTAGGAAGATCCAAGAATGAAAACGCATTGGAGAGCAATAGTCTTTCCATACATTCAACACAGAAACTTTATAAAATATAGTCACATCAGGCAAAGTAGTACAAGTTACATTGTTCTGTCCTGGAAGCCATTGTTTTTTCAGTTTCATTGAATTTAAAAGCCACATTCTATTAAATCAATTCTCTTTTCTCAGGACTTTTCATTCTGGCACTATGCAGTTGCCTGACTATTTGCATACTGAGCAGGCCAAATGCATCTGGATAAATTTGCTTTGGCAATGATACATTATATCTTGACATTATTAAAGCAGAGAAGTTTGCTTTTAAAATTGGAGTAGTGGTCTGGACATTTTTTTCTGCAGAAATAAAAATGGTAATAGAGACGGTAGGTTCCAGTGCTAGTTCTTGGTTTTCTTTCTGGAATGAGTGGTGAGGGTTGTGTAGTGAGAAGCCAGTAGAAGAGAAGGAGCAATGCCAGTGGTCAGTAGATCATCGACTGGCGTTGTGGTGAAGGTTAGAGATGAGCGTCCTCATTCCGTTTTCTTCCGAGTGCGAAGTGCGTGTGTTATATGCTACCTGAATGCTAAGGGCATGAACGCAGCTGCGATGGGTGCCCAAAATTTTCAATTTTTTAGCCGAAGGAGAATTGGTATAGTGTCACTGCATTGATTGACATTTGCTTTCTTGAATATGGTGATAAGCCCAAGTTTCATCACCTGTTACTATACAGTTGAGAAAAGCCTCACCTTCAATCTCGAAACAGTCAAGAAATTCTCAGGCGGCACTGACTCTTGATTTTGTGCGCTTCAGTAAGCATCTTGAGCACCCATCGCAGTAGCATTCATAACCTTAGCATTCAGGTAGCGTGTTAGAGCATCCACTTTGCACTTGAAGGGAAACGGAATGAAGATGCTTATATCTAACCTTCACCACAACACCAATCGATGATCTACTGACCAATGGCACTGCTCCTTCTCTTCCGCAGGCTTCCTGCTATGCGATAGTAATACCAACTTCCCCCCCAAACATTCCCCACAAGAACTATGTGCCTTGTAACTTTACTTTCTGAATAACCCTTGTAGTTGTTAAAGCGGCATTTAAGCATTTTGAGAAAAACACCAGACCAAAAGGGAAGGATGCAAAGAGAAAATATTTTTAAAAAAAAAATATATATAGAAAATTGGACTCTTAAACTGGGAAGATGTGGTAACGGGAAGGCATTTTAAAATGTTGGAATCATTTACTTTTAAAAGTATCCTGTTTCTATAAATGTTTTACAACTAAAATGATTCTTGAGTAGTGGCAGTACTGAAATTTAAGTTGAGAGCGCAACCTGCCAATGAAAGAAAATCTGGGAGTACTTATATGAAGGACTGTGAAAATATTTATTTAATTATTCCTACCTACTCCATAACTACTGAAAACTCAAATAAGAAAACAAGGAAGCTACTTAAATAAAGGGACCCCTGAATGTGTTAAAATATTCATGAACTAGGAGAGCCATATTAACAAGGTCAGGCAATGACTAGGCATAGCAACTAAGTCAGCCAATGGGAGTTAAACACATCTGAGTCTGTGCAGAGAATTGAAACTGAAAACGTAAGCTTAAGGCTGGGCGTGACTAAGTCCACTGTATACTCTCAGCCCATTCTGTGCTTGTCTGCTTGCTGAAATGAAACTACCATATTTTTTGGAGTATACGAAGCATCAGAGTATAAGGTGCACCTTAGTTTGGGGGAAGAAAAATGGGGGGGAGGGGAAATCTACCTACCAGGGATTCATCTGGCTAGTGTCCTTAATCTGGTCAGGTTCAGCACATCATTTTATTTCCTGGTTGGGGCTGGAAAGAACAACCTTTTTCGGAGAGAATAGCAATGAAAACAAGCCTACAAAGATTTAGGTCTAGGGAAAAAAACCTTTGGAGTAGCAATGAAAACAAGCCTGCAAGCAGGGAAGATCGTTAGCACCTCATTAGGGCTGAGGGTAAAAGCGCGAAAAACCTACATTTGGAGTATAAGACACACCCAAATTTTCAGCCTGTTTTAGGGGGGGAAGGTGCATCCTATACTCCAGAAAATACGGTAACTCTCCTGCTTGTGTTTACTTGAAGAAATAATCTAGTTGTAGTATTTTTGGGGGGACGGGGGTGTACAGTTGAATCAGTCCTCTGTGTGTGCTTTCTGGTTTTGATTTTTATGCCACAAACTGATAGAATGTTATGCTAGAAGATTGAATCTGTAAAGGGGATGTGAAAAGGCTTTTGATAACTTCTGGGACTATTGAAATGGAACTGATTGTTTACCTATAGGATATAAAGAACTCTGAGTAGTGCACTCCTTGAACGGCAACTTTAGGACTGAATAAATGGTTCTATAATACTGTGTGTATAATCTTCGGTTGATATTCTTTTTGATATTTTTAAAATGAATGGATAAATTAAAAGTAGGGATTTGTATCTATAAATAAGTAACTACTCATTTCTCAACGCAAAATAAGCAACAGGTAATTTTATATTATCGTAATTCATGTCATAGGCATCATTTTATAATATTAGAAAACAAACTCCTCTGCTAAATTATAACTATCAGCTCCTATTATACATTCCAGAAGAGTAAGTCTGATTATTCCCCAAGTTGGTCAAAATATTGTGTATGTAGTTTATGTTGGATATGTAGTTTATTAAATTGGTAATTTACTGCCAAGTCTTTAAACACAGAATATATTAAGTACATTTTGAATTTGGGAGATAAAGAGTTAATAGAGTGAAGAAATTTACAGGTTAAAACAGAGGAATTAATTTCCTTTCCCTGTACTGTACTACTTTCATTCTTCAATTAAAGGATGTATATATAGTTCATATGAAAATCTAAACCATAATATAATAATTATCTTTTGGCATAACATACTATATATACTTTTCCATGCTACTTACTGATATAAACAATGATTGTTTGATTTTCAGAATTAAGCTATCCTACTAGATATACGGTTCCCAAATTAAAAGATAACATACTAAAACAAGTTATGAACAAATTCATCTTAAAATGTAGTCCAACATATTTACAAACATGATACAAATGAAGCTTCCAACTGTTGAGAAAGTAAAAACATTAGCAGTATACTGTACTTCTAAGAACACAAAATCTGAGAAAAGTAGATTTATTGCAGAAAAGCTTTGAAGACATGGAAGAATTCTAGTGACTCCCATGTTTCTAATGCATACTCTATATATCATAATCGATTTCATATTCTTAGGACTTTCTTATACTCACGCAATGCAAAGGTTTCAAAGCTACCCTGTTTCAGATTGGGCTTTTTCCATGATATGTTAATAACACAAGATCTTATATATATTGTACCATCACAGATCTTTTAGGAGAGAATTCAAAATAAGAATGACTTGAAGATTCTCTCATGTCAAATAATGGGACACCAGTCTTCATAAAAGTATGCAGTTTCTTTTATCTTAATGGGAAAAGTGAATCCCAGAAATACACTGGACTTTAGCTCCTTTAATTAATTCTTTGCCATCTATATTTGGATATTAATATGCTAAGTGAGGATTATAGCGGTTACAGATCAATAAATATGTCTTGACATTGAAAAAACTGAATTGATAATGAATATATTTTGGAAATACTGGGTTTTTCCCCACTGTTTTGTATGTGTTATTTATATATATATAGGATTCAGAATGGCAAATGTTCTGGTATCAAACTTATCTATGCATATCTGATTTTGCAGTTGGGGAATGGCGGTCAACGTGTATTCTACCTCTATAACCCAAGAGACTATGAGCAGACATGACATCATTGCATGGGTGAATGACATAGTAGCTTTAAACTACACAAAAGTTGAACAACTGTGTTCAGGTAAGCTTTTTTTAAAATAAAAATTAATTTGGGTATTATAAATCATAGCAATGTCCAAAAATTTTTTATTTTATTATTTAGTCAGAACAGTATGGTACCTTTACTAAAATGTTGCTTTCTTAAAAATGTTTTTTTATCTGCTCAGAAAATAAATACTATAGAACTTTTAGAGTAAATTAAAAATTACCATCTGTGCTGGCTTTCAAGCTCAAATTATTTTTTTCTGTTTGCGGTTGGTTGGTTGATTGGCTAGCTACTCACCATTAGTCTTAATTCAAGGTGATGATTTTCCTAATTGTTCTGGAAATACATGCAAGTAGAATAAACTCAATGATTTTCAAGAGGAATGTTTTAATAACTTTGGAACATTATATTCTTCCAAACCAAAGCAATCTCCCCGCACTGTGATATTCAAGATGGTCGAGTAATTTCTGAAAGTATATCATATGAACCGAAAGTTGTTCACGCTCTAGGTGATGGTTTGATCCTAAAGCAAGCCTGTTTTGTCCAGGCTTGGACAATTCCCTGACTTGAAAGCTCCAAATCAGGGAAAGCACAAAACACTTGTAGTTCAAAGAATCTGCTTCAAGAACTAGAACTGTTGAACTAGAACAAAGGAAAATTGGTGTTGTCTACAGGAGAAACAGAAGGTTACTAGAATTTTTTTTGTACCCAATTTTTTTTGTCAAGTTTTTTATATTGCTTATATATATCAATACATGAGCAGTGTGATACCTGAGTATCATACATTTTAGTACACATAAATATATTAAAACTCATCATTATTAAATTTCATTTTCATTCATATTGTTTAAACATATCTAATACTACCACTATTCAATTTCAAAACCTTATTACATAGATCTTGTTATGTATATTGTTGTTTCCCTCTTATTTCTATATCTATTCTAACTTTTATTGATGTCACTGTAATTTTCAAAGATGTTTCTTTTCTTTAAAAAATTCTAAGCTATGCACAAGCCCACTGTATAAAATAACCTTTTACTTCTATAGTGTACACATTTATATATTTTGTTTGAGATAGCAAATCTAATTAGAATGAGAGAGGCTTTTAGAGCAGGTTTTGTAATTTCTTGATTTTGTTGTTTCCAAATGATGGAAGACTAAATGTGGATTCCCAAATATTTAGAAACCTAAATCTATTCAGTTTGGATTCCACTGATTTTACAATCATGGTAGCAGTTGTTACTTCTTTTGTTTTAAATAAATACATTTCTAATTTTACATCATGGCTGAATTTTGCTAATGAGCCTTCTGCCAATCTGTAGCAGGAAGAGAAAAGAATGACATTATTGTTAACATATAGCAAGATGGACATGGGTTTATTATCTACTAATAGTAATGGATGGATAGGACATAAATTTTGAGAAGTACTTTGGTAATGTAGTTAACAGTGACTTTAAACAGTCCTGGCCGAGCTTGGTTAAGCACATCTCAGAATCACACAGGCAAGACTTTGTAATTTTAAAAGGACTTGAAACAAACAATAGTTCTGACAACAAGGCTGTTAAAATGAATCTACCTACCTACCTACCTACCTACCTACCTACTTACTAGTGAATTGTCCAATTTGAAATGATTAAAGAAAAACATTTAAATTTAAACGACAAAGCTCCCCCCATGGAATTCCCTATTGGGATTCCCCACCTCCTTTCCAGCCTCCAGATCGGCCAAAAATGCCACCACCGATCGCAAAAACAGTGCTCCGCTGCCCGGCGTCACCCGACTGTCACCTTCTGAAACAGCCGGGCGCTTCTTGGCGGCCTCTGGAACCCGAACCCAAACCTGAGAAGCCCCCCGGCTGTTTCAGAAGGTGACAGCCGGGCGGCAGCGCTTCTTGGCGGCCACCCGAACCCGACAAGTTCAGGTTCGGGAGAACGCCAAGAAGCCCCCTGGCTGTTTTAAAAGGTGACAGTCAGGCGGCGGCACCCAGCGGAGCGCCATTTTGCAATCTGCGGTGGGTTCATAAGCCGAAAAAAGTTCGTAAGAAGAGACAAAAAATTTCTGAACCCCGGGTTCGTATCACGAGGAGTTCGTATCACGAGGTACCACTGTAATTTTGAAATATAGAGAGAAAGGATTAAGAGGAATAAAGGTGATATATAAATTAGTGACAGATAATAAGGAATATATGCTGAATCAAATTAAGAATAAATGTAGTAAGAATTTTAATTTAATGGATGAAAGAATAGAAGGAATAATGAGAGGGATACAAAAAATTAAAATAGAGAAGTTTCAGGAAATGGAAAGAAAAATATATCTAAAATGGTATAGAACTCCTGCCCAGTTGGCATATATGATTGGAGGACTAAGCCCTAAATGCTGGCATTGTGGTCGTGCAGTGGGATGGTACACACATCTTTGGTGGGAATGTGAGTAGATTCAAAAGTTCTGGATATATATATATATATATAGTTTAATGTAAGTTAGTTGATGTCATTAATGTTTATTGTTCAATCTTTCTCTATTGTTTTTATCAAAGGCAGTGTTTTTATCCACTGCAGTGTGTCATTGTGGGATTCTGATAATAGAAAAATGTGTGATCCTTGACAGATGAATAGTAATAGGTGCAATAAGATTTAAGTCCATGTTGCATAACTTTCAATATGCTTCATCTAATCGTTATAGCTATTGTACATTAATATGTACAGTTTCAATATCCAGATAATTATCAATAAATTACAAATAATGCTCAATGAATATAATTGTATTAATTTGAGGGGAGTTGTGGATTGTAGAAGATAGAGATGATTATGGGTTTGAAGGGAGAATAATATAGGATATTGCAAGGTGACACAGTTTTGTGCTTCTGAATATGGTAAGCAAAGTTCTTTAATGTGATTTTCCACTTTGGAAAACTTTGGCTAGAATCCTGGTAAAGTAATACGTCAACTTGTTTTGTCTTGATCCTAGGTGCTAATTTGCCCTTTCTGATTCACTATCCATGCTTCATTGATAAGGATTTGAGAACATCCCAGAAGTGATGTAATATCATTCCAGTGTTTCTTGCAATTTTAATTGCAGTGTTTTTATACTATTTATTGAAATTTCTCATTCATATTTGTGACCGTCACTTAACTCTTTTAGACATAAAGTTTAATGAAACATTTCCCTCTATGTGCTTATGTGAAACATCAAATTGATCCTCTAGTAATATTTCTTGTTGCTCAACAATGAGATGGGCAACATATAAATTAATGAATAGTCATTTTTAATAAATAAACACTTGGGAAATAATTAAGTTACTTACCTCTTTGAAATCTTGGTGCATCTTATACACCAGTGTGTCTTATACAGTGATCCCTCGAGTTTCGCGATCTCGATCTTCGCGAAACGCTATATCGCGATTTAAAAAAAAAATTAATTAAAAAAAAACCACTTCCGCGTTTGGCTTCAGGACTCAGCTGGGAAGTGGCGCGGCTGTTTTAAAAGGTCGCAGCCGGCCTGGGGGGCTTCCCAGCACCCCCCTGAACCCCCAACCTGGGTCTTCCCGGCCGCCCACGCAAAGGGGAAACCCCGGCTCCTCGCTGATGCCCGCCGCTCGCCCCGCCCGCCAGCAAGAGGGGGAAGACCCAGGGAAGGTTCCTTCGGCCGCCCAGCAGCTGATCTGCTCGGTAGCGCAGCAGCAACGAGGAGCCGAATCGGGGTTTCCCCTTTGCGTGGGCGGCGGGGAACGCAAACTCCACCATCTACGCATGCGCGGCCATAGAAAAAAAAGTGCGCGCATGCGCAAATGGTGTTTTTACTTCTGCAACCCTACATCGCGAAAAATCGATTATCGCGAGGGGTCTTGGAACGGAACCCTCGCGATAATTGCGCCGTTCTCCGCTGACTCCTGGCGAACTTCCCCGCTTTAGGAGTCAGCAGAGAACGGCGCGCCTGCTTTAAAACGATCGGAGCTTTCCAATGAGTCCCGAAGACAAACGTCAAACTTCCGCGTTTGTCTTCGGGACTCATTGGAAAGCCGCGCGGGTGTTTTAAAACGTTGCCGCCGACATGGGGGGCTTGCTAGCACCCCCCCAAACCCAGGTTGCGGGTTCGGGGGGGTGCTAGCGAGCCCCCCATGTCGGCGGCGACGTTTTAAAACACCCGCGCGGCTTTCCAATGAGTCCCGAAGACAAACGCGGAAGTTTGACGTTTGTCTTCGGGACTCATTGGAAAGCTCCGATCGTTTTAAAACAGTTGCGCCGTTCTCCGCTGACTCCTGGCGAACTTCCCCGCTTTAGGAGTCAGCGGAGAACGGCGCGCCTGCTTTAAAACGATCGGAGCCGGCCGGCTCCGATCGTTTTAAAACAGGCGCACCGTTCTTCGCTGACTCCTGGCGAACTTCCCGGGCGAAGGGCGAAGGGCGGGCGAGTGGGTGCTGGGGGGGCTTCGCCCTCCCGCCAGCAAGAGGGGGAAGACCCAGGGAAGCCGCCCAGCAGCTGATCTGCCGGGCGCCATCTACGCATGCGTGCCCATAGAAAAACGGGCACGCATGCGCAGATGGTGTTTTGACTTCCGGGTTCAAAAATCGCAAATTACCCTGTTCGCAATGGTCGGGGACACAATAACCGGGGGATCACTGTACAACACATTGTTGATTATAAAGTTGAGACTTTGGAAAATTTAAGTTCTGCAGTGCAAGAGGCTACAGGTTGCCCACCCTTTCAGGTACACCTCTAATTTTTTCTGCATTTTTCTACCTTTACAATATCCTTTTTGAAGTTCAATGAGAAGAATTGTAAAGTGATATCTATCTACCTTGCTTTCAGTAGTTTTATTTAGTAGTTTTATTACCTGGAAAGTACAGAAGAATTCACACATTATTAGTGATCAGATTATAATTTCAGTGTACTCATATGGGCATTTGATTTGCTCACTGTCCTTCGACATTTACAATAGATAAATAAATGAATAAATAAATAAATATCAGAATAAATTAATCTGATATCAAAATAAAGTTTTGGTAAAGCAAACGAGAACCTTATTTTGTATACCACTTATTTTACTGAATAATTTTGCTGTTGTCATGCTCCAGTTGTATATGGATTTCTTTTGAAATCCATGGTTGATTTCATTTTTGCAAGAATAACAGTACTTATTTACCTTGTGTTTTTCTCTATTTATTTTTGAACTTTCATGATCCATGCCAATATGGCCTGTGTAGAAGAAGTCACAGCATTATATCAGAATATCATAAACTGTGATTTTGGAAGTTGAGTATCATGATTGCATACTCTTTTCTCCCCTTAGCTTCTTTTTCTTATTTGAGAAATGACTTTCTTCAACCATTCAGTGGATGGCGTGAAGTACTTCAAACATGTAGAGATTGAGGTATGGATACTGGTCCCACATTTCTCTTCCTGATGCCTGTAGTCAACTAAAGGTCTCAGTAGAATCTCTATCTACATTTTTGTGAATATACACATACAGATACATACCCACACACCCCTTTCACTGTGCAGTCTAGAACCATTGAATACCTGAAGAGTTATACTTAAGTACATGACACAAGCATAGTTCCCTCTAAGCTGAGCAGTGAGCAATCGCTCACTTAAAAATCATCATCAACTCAGAGTTTTCCAAACCTGCCCAGAAGCCGAGAGGGAAAGAGTGAGAGGGAACGAGAGAGAGAGGAAGAGAGAGAAACAGATAGAAAAAAGAGAGGAAGGAAAAGAGAAAGAAAAAGAATGGGAGTAAGGAAGAGAGAAAGAAAATCAAAATCTAGTTTGAAACTAGCTCAACTATTTAAGTGGCATTTTGATATTGATAGAGTTGCCCTATTATGAGCTCACTGTTATAGACACACAGTACAGTATTTTATTTTGAAATTCTCTGAGGCAAAACAGGGTGGGTTTTTTATTTGTTTGTTTGTTTATTTATTTATTTGTTTGTTTGTTTATTTAATATTTCTGTGCCGCCCAGTCCCGAAGGGACTGCCGCTCAGACACTATACTTTTCCGCCCACCCCCCCAAAAAATTAGAGGGAACACTGGACACAAGTACAGATTTTTTTACTTAATATGTGGTGGCTGAGAGAGTAAAGAGGGGCTTTACGCAAAGCTCATTCTCCAGCCATCTAGATTTTGGGGGGAAGGAGGTTTAAATGAATTCTGAAGAAACATAAAAATTTTACACGAATTTGAATAGTACAAAAGTTTGATTTAATGCTAATCAGTATCTGTAGTCAATGAGTGAGGGGGCCAGATGGCCGTGGTTTCAAAAACTATAATTTATTATATAGTAGAAGGACTGTTTAGGCCAAATGTAGATATACAGTAGAACCCCGACTTACGAGTCTAATTGGTTCCGGAAGGAGGCTCGTAAGTCAGAATGCTCGTATGATGAAACATTTTTTCCCATAGGAAACAATGTAAAGTCAATTAATCCGTGCAACAACAAAAAAAAACCGCTGCCGCCGAACGCGGAAGTTAGCGTTCAGAGACAGCTGCGAAGCGGTGCGCGTGTTTTAAAACGTGGCAGCCGGCCTGGGGGGCTCGGTGGCTTCCCCCCGAGCCCCGCAGGCCGGCTGTGACGTTTTAAAACACGCGCGCCGCTTTGCAGCTGTCTTCTGAAGCCGAACGCGGAAGTTAGCGTTCCGGCTTCAGGAGACAGCTGCAAAGCGGCGCGCGTGTTTTAAAACGTCACAGCCGGCCTGGGGGGCTCGGGGGCTTCCCCCCGAGCCCCCCAGGCCGGCTGTGACGTTTTAAAACACGCGCGCCGCTTTGCAGCTGTCTTCTGAAGCCGAATGCGGAAGTTAGCGTTCCGGCTTCAGAAGACAGCTGCAAAGCGGCGCGCGTGTTTTAAAATGTGGCAGCCGGCCTGGGGGGCTCGGGGGCTTCCCCCCGAGCCCCCCAAGCCGGCTGTGACGTTTTAAAACACGCGCGCCGCTTTGCAGCTGTCTTCTGAAGCCGAACGCGGAAGTTAGCGTTCCGGCTTCAGGAGACAGCTGCAAAGCAGTGCGCGTGTTTTAAAACGTCACAGCCGGCCTGGGGGGCTCGGGGGGAAGCCCCCGAGCCCCCCAGGCCGGCTGCCACGTTTTAAAACACGCGCGCCGCTTTGCAGCTGTCTTCTGAAGCCGAACGCGGAAGTTAGCGTTCCGGCTTCAAGAGACAGCTGCAAAGCGGCGCGCATGTTTTAAAACGTCACAGCCGGCCTGGGGGGCTTGCCAGCACCCCCCCCGAGCCCCCCAGGCCGGCTGCAACGTTTTAAAACACGCGGGATACGAGCGCCAAGGAGCTGTCTCCTGAAGCCGAACGCGGAAGTTAGCTTTCGGCTTCAGGAGACAGCTCCTTGGCGCTCGTATCCTGAATGTGAGCTCGGGAGGCGAACAAAAATGTCGCTCCCCTCCCAGCTCTTATCTCGAGTAGCTCGTAAGTAGAGCTGCTCGTATGTCGAGGTTCCACTGTAATAGTGACAATGTATCATATAGATATGTATATGTTGCCCAAGTTATAGGCTTTGGTTAACTGTTTCCTTATGACTTAGACATATAATTAAGCAAGTGCATTAGTCAGAAGGCTTGTGACAGAGATTTTGCTTCAAAATTTGCATCCTGTTTTGCACTCGCATGAGACTGTTTTAATAGTAAAGATTATCTGAACTGCATATATTGTGGCTTTCTCATTCAAGTGCATAAATTCACAGAACTAAACTATATTTTCTAGAATCCTCACAATTCATTTCCTGTTGAGAACATGTATACACCTAGAAGTGGAACTGTTAGGCTCCTTGTATGCATGGATGACTGCAGCTTCACAAAAGTGACATTAGTAGAACTTCAGTCTAAATTTAGACACTACAGGACTGACATCATCTGGTACATTACAGCAGGCTATCAGAAAGCTCAGGGGAATGAACCTGTGCTGCACTTTGGCTGCTTACTACTGAATACTAACATGCTCAAAAGACTAAAAAAATAACAATAAGTGTACTGTTGGCAGTTTTAATTTTTTCACTCAAGCTGTGTTTGATTATATGGCACTCTTTGTAAAAATAATAATAATAATAATTACATCATGCTAGATAACATTCCGCTTCTATATCCAAGAAATAATTATATCTTAGTTTTCTAACTTGGGAACAAGATACCAATGAAGCCCCATTGCTGTTAGATAAATATGGACCATACAACAGCTTATTTTTTTCACTGTAAAACACATTGTTTTGGTTTCCATAAACAGCTGAAAGATATATCAGTTACTTTTACAGCAAATGGCAAAATAGGACTTTAATCACAAAACAATATAGGCATAATTACATAGCAATTAATTTCTGATAATTGCTTTTTGCAGAGCCATTTTGATGCCCTCCCTTCAGTTCTGCTGGTGGGAAGATTTCACAGGACTTCTTATTTACCCTTGTTTATTCAGGGAGGTAAAAACACTGACCATGTCCTCATATGGTGTGCTTGTTTTTCTTTTATGGTGGTCCCATGTGGTCCCATATGCTTTGATTCCTAATCTTTTCTAATTCTGAGAGCTATACTGATACTTTTAAATTTATTATTTTTATTGGATTTACTTTATATGTAAAGTACATTAGTTCATGTTGTCAATATTGCACTGATAAAGATATTGTTGGCTTTAGTGAGAACTGTTCTTGGGAGAAAATTATCTATTTTCTTTCTCTTTCATTTTGGAATGTATTTGATTAGAATTAGCTGTAGTTAGCCTGCCATGTTTCTTGTCTTTCGGTCTACCCATCTGTTTTTCCTTTTTGTGATATTATTTTAATAAACCAAACTTTAATTTCTGTCTTTTTTGTTGTATGGTTGGGAGATCTGTATGATGACAGGTAGTGTATCTGCCTTTTGTTCAATTCTAAACAAAGTACCGGATTTCTATATTGTAATTAGATCATAAGAATTTACCACACTTGCAAAGTGTAGTTCAATTTAAAATGAATATTGACCACTGAATCAATGCTCCAAAGAAAGTTTTAAAGAAACATTATTTCCAGAAATAGGTAAAAGTAATGGATATTTTAAAATTGCCAATTTTATTTATGGTTCCCTGTAGGTGCAGGTTGCACCTTTTGAAACACTTATTTTAAACATATCTTTCTTATTACAGGTTATGCAATATAAATATATAAAGAATATCATTAAATAGCTGCATAATTCTATTGATACTAGACGTATACATTGAAACACTGAATGAAGGTAAAACTTTAATATAAATAGATCTGAAGTGCTAAATAAGGGAAGAATATGAATAACAAAGCAGGTGAAAGATGGAAATTAGAAAATAAACATCTTTGAATATTACGGTGACATGGGAAAAATGGAAAAATAGAGCTAGAAATAAGAAGTTAATAATAGTATGTATGTATATATCTATGTATTTATTTATTAGATTTGTATGCCACCCCTCTCCGTAGACTCGGGGTGGCTAACAACAATAATAAGAAACATCATATAACAAATCAAATATTTAAAAAAACTAAAACCCTTATTAAAAGCCAAACATACACACAAACATACCATGCATAAATTATGTAGGCCTAGGAGGAAGGAATATCTCAATTCCCCCATGCCTGACAACAGAGGTGGGTTTTAATGTAATGAGATATTACAAGAGGGAAGTTTAGAAATTGAAGGGCAGTAGTATTAGGTATGTTTAAACAATATGAAACAATGAAAATGAAATGTAATAACTATGAGTAATGATATTATGTCTATTTGTATCAAAATATATGATACCTAGGTATCACACTATTCATGCATTGATATCTATAAGTACTACAAAATAAAAATCTTGATACAAAAAAAAAATCCACCCGTTACACTGTAACTGACACCATTCACTTTTACTTTCTCTTTTACTTTCTCATTCTCTTTTACTTTCCCTAACTTTTGACCATTCAGAACTGGATTTCCACATATTCTGTCTCAGTAGGATACCTTAAGCTTGGTTATTTGTGCATTGAGTGAGAACTCTGATTTGCTTTGCTTGATCTACTTGTTTGCTTTATTAGCTGTCCATGATAATTTCAAGAATCTTTTCCAACACTAAAGTTCAAGTCCACCAGTTCACTTTCTAATCTGATGTTTGTGGGTATAGATACATGGCAAATTAATAACTTCTCCTGAATCTTCATGACTACCTTACCAAGTGCTAGGCTTGTTCTGGTACAAGCTCAACTTTTCCCAGTCAGATAACTCAGCACAATAAGATATCCCAGATCATTTTATTACAGGAATTCTCACAATAACTCACAGTTATGATGCGATTCTTCTGCAGTATAATCTTTCCCATTGTGCAGGTAAAGAGAGGTTGAATTGACCCAGGCTCTAGGTGGAGCATCTACATGCTGGCTGGCTTATTGAAAGAGTGAAGACAAAGACTCTCTGGAATGTTCTCTCCAATTACCCCTCATCCCGAGTCAGAGCCAATAGGAATACACAAATGTGGTCACATGTAGAACTACATTACCCAGAGTGCAATTTCACTACATTTCCCCTAATACAATATCTTAAAAGAGACATACTTAAATACAGTCCAACTATCTCTGTCTCTGGGGACAGCACACTCCACATCTGGAATTTGTAAAATTCCATGCTAACTAGCGAATAAATTGAAATAAACAAAGATATAGGCTAAATAGTGCAGCTTAACTATCTTACTAAGGTAAACAATGCATAGCGTAAGCAATGTAACATAACATAGAAACATAGAAGTCTGACGGCAGAAAAAGACCTCCTGGTCCATCTAGTCTACCCTTATACTATTTTCTGTATTTTATCTTAGGATGGATATGTGTTTATCCCATCTAATAACTATCTAATTGACTAAATAAAGGGCATAGAATAACTGTCTATCCGAACTAAATAACAAAGGTCAATGAAGCATATCATCAAACAATGCAAACACTGAGGTAGACACAAGGCATGCAAAGCTTGAGGTTCAGTCTTGAAGCTTGATCTGTCTTTTCAGCAAGAGTAGGTTGGTGACTGGTATGGGATAGATCTTCTTGGCGAACGTCCTTTGCGCTGGGCAGAACTTGGAGCACAAGTCCCATGTGCCAAGAGTTTGGAGATGTGTTCTTGTCCTGCAACAGGACAAGGAACAGGTGCAACCAGGACAGGAATACGAATAGATAGACAGGAACAGGTGCAATCAGAACTGGATCAGAATCTGGACCTGGAAGAGAAACAGGAAGAGGTTCCATAGGATCAGGAACAGGAGCAGATGCCGTAGGAACTGGAACAGGATCAGGATCGGAAACTGGATCTGGAACAGGATCAGGATCGGAAACTGGACCTGGACCTGGAATAGAAAGTAGAAGAGAAAGTGGAAAAGGTTCCACAGGAACAGGAGCAGGAGTAGGAACAGAAGGTGGAAAAGGGGCTTGGAAGTTATGCTCCCCGCCGTTGATTCTGGTATATGCCATGGCTGTTATTGTTTGCGTGGATGCATCTGAGAAAACATGCAGCTCTCTTTTCGTCATGGTGGCAGGCGGGCATTGTATACTGATGCCTTGAAGACTGCTCAGGGAGGTATGTCTTGACTCCCTTTTTCGTTTCTGCTCTAGCTTTTGTGAAAGGTACACTCTAGAGAATGGCAAGTACCACCATTCTTTGTTCCTTTTAGGAGATGGGGTAAGTTCAGCGTGTCCGTTCTGGATCATCTTGTCCATGAACTTCACCAGATAAACTTTGATTTCAGGCTTCTTGTTAATAAGTCTTCTCAGGTTAAAAAGGTAGGAGGAAGCTTGCTCATGGTTGTTAGGCGAGTGTTGAAAGGGCAGTGGTGCAACCCAGCTTCCGCTAGTGTCTTGTTTAAATTCTCCTTCTATGAGCTGCGGAGTACATTTGTCCTCTATTGAGGTGGCTAAGTCATTGTCCTCCTTGTTGTCCTCTATTGATATGTCTACATCATTGTCTTCCTTGTTAGTCTGGAGTTCTGTCACTTCGAGGACAGGATTGTCTTTGAAAGTTATGAGCTCTTCTTGGCATGGCTTCAAGTGGGGTAACTATTGTCCTCCTTGTTGTCCTCTCTTGATATATCTACATCATTGTCTTCCTTGTTGGTCTGGAATACTGTCACTTCTAGGATAACTATCTCTGTCTCTGGGGACAGCACAAGGCTGCAGGATATTTCTTTGCTATTTGTTCTGCTACTATTGATGGTTGATTCTAAAAAGTTGTCCACCATTATATCCATTATTAATTCTAAGATTGGGTATTCCCCTAAAATACAGATCTCATCAATTTAACAATAATTCAGATCAGATTACCATGTGACAGTTCAGTCAGTATATCCTGTATTTTGGAGAGGGCAGTCTGAGGTAAACTATTATAGTTCCCAGTATTTTTTGGATCCTGAAACATTAATTTTTGATTGCTTTATATGTCTCACAGCAACCAAATCAGTAGAATGGTTGCACCTCAGCAAGATAACTTTTCTGTTTCCCATAATGTGAGTCTC
This sequence comes from Erythrolamprus reginae, assembly GCF_031021105.1. Lineage (NCBI taxonomy): Eukaryota > Metazoa > Chordata > Lepidosauria > Squamata > Dipsadidae > Erythrolamprus > Erythrolamprus reginae. Next base: position 207,789,294 of record NC_091952.1, read on the forward strand.
TGTTTATTTGTGACATCTTTTCATTTCAGTAATTTCAGTAATTTCAGTAACAGGTTCTATTAACCTAGGACAGGGCTAGGCAAAGTTGGCTCTTCTATGACATGTGGATTTCAACTCCCAGAATTCCTGATCCAGCATGACTGGCTCAGGGATTCTGGGAGTTGAAGTCCACAAGTCATAGAAGAGCCAACTTTACTTACCCCTGACCTAGGAAGTTATCCTAAGTAAGTAAGTAAGTAAGTAAGTGGCTTACAATTATAAAATTATAAAACCAAACAATTAAAAACATTAAAAAATCCACAAAATATGTAAGTCCAAAAAGCAGCCAATCAACTAATAGAAAAGGCAATAATGACGACCTTAACACATTCTGGGATTCATGCCCATGTACATAGCCAAATTTTTAAAGAGAATATTCCATGTCAGGGTCTATAGCCAAAAAAAAAGCCTTCTAGTATTGACAACTCCACACAAAAATTGATGTTGGGATGTGCAACATGACTAAGCTATTGGATCGAGTTGGATGGGTAAAAGTATTAGAAAAAGATAATCACTCAGGTAACCACACAAGGCTTTAAAGGTAACAACCGGCATTTTGAATTACACCCAGAAAGACACCTGTGGAATCTAGGAGAATCTCCAGTGTGCACCAGTTCTATTCACATCCAGAAACAGAGATGAAAGAACTTAGTTTTGGGAAGGTCCAAATACCCACAGCTATTCCAGTTGGAGCTTGTTTTAGTCCATTCAGACCCAAACAGCCTCCAGACCCTAGGATAAGACATCCACAGCATCTCATCCAGTGACTTCATGTAGATGTTAAATAGGAGAAGAGAGAGAACTTGAGGCACTCCACAAAGTAGGGGGCACATCCTGATTCTCCCCATCTTTGAACAACTGAAGCCAATCCAGAGGAAGGAGGAGGATCAGTACAATCCAGTGACACTCACTTTCAACTCTTGGAAGCAGCTCAGAAGGATATCATCATTGATGGTATGAAATGCCACTGTGAGATCAAGAAGGCAGAATGGATACTCTACCTCTTGCCTGCTCCTTTGTAGCATCCTAGTGACCATGTGATCAAAATTCAGACACTTAACAACTGATTAATACTTATGACCATTGCTGTGTCCCAGGGTCATGTTGCCCTTTTCCGGCCTTCTGACCAACAATGTCAATGGGAAAACCAGATTCACTTAACAATCATGCTACTAATTGATCTACTGCTATGATTAATTTCAAATGTGGCAAGAAATGTTGTAAAATGGGACAAAACTCATTTAACAACATAAATATTGGACTCAATTGTGATCATAAATCAAGGGCTACCTGTATACAAGTAGCTGAATTAGCAGCTGAGAGGACATTGTCCATTTCCTCATGTTCCACAGGCTCAAACTTCCCTGATTACTTTGCAAGATATGGCTCCCTCCAATCCACGGATTTGGCTTTAAAATTGGAGTCCAGCATGGATCAAGAATGATCAACTTTGTGTGCCACTTGTAAAGCATATTCATCACAGTGACCCTTTAGTTGACTCCATGACTTCAACCTTCCAAAAGGAAGGTTGAAATCATTAGAAACAGGGCCATGGGTCAACTATTGGCAATGCAATAAGAATTAAGAAATAGTTAATTTTCACCTTACTTACCATTATGAGGTAGGCCCTAATAGCTTTAGCTTGTGTCCGATTGTCTTCATGCCTTGTTTTTCATCAGCACTGGAAGCAGCCTAGAAAATGAACATGCTGGTATTACTATAGCTTGACTTTGCTGTGTTGTGTGCTTAATCTCTGCTACAAGTAGTACAAAATGAAGGTGCTGCTGACTCATAAAATCAGAAAAATTATCCTTAAGATTAAATGCATTGACAGATATATGGCAAAAGGGAACCAATTTGGTCGAATAGTTAAGGTGCCAATCTAGCAAACGAAACCATAAATTCTCCTTGGAGGGAGGAGTCGACAGTCAGGATGGGTTGTACTCGCTTGTTAGAGGCGTGTCCGAGTCATAGAAGTATAAAAAGGCTGGAACCGCCCACAGACCCAGTTTTTCTGACTCGCTTCTAACAGAGACACCTCGTGCAGCACAACCTACCTTGTCTGTGACTCCTTATAAATAATCTTCATTAGGTTAGTAATCCCAATTTTTAATCAGTTTAACTTGGTCCTGAGGAAGCAGTAGAGTGCAGTGACCTTTTGGTACAGCTCTATCTGCGGGGGGGTAGGGCTTTTTGGTCCTCCCCACCCCCACTGGCTCCTATTGTCTCCTTCAGCCATTAGGGCTGCCTTGGAGCCGCTCGCAGGCAAGCCATAAGCCTGGTGAGGGATCCTGACTGGTTACAGTCTGATCCCTTTTTGCCAACGTTGTTCCTCCCCCCTAGACACAACGTGCGAGTTTTCCTCACAGTGGCCCCTAATTCCCCCTGGAGCTGGTTACAGTTCTGGTTAAAAACAAAACAAAGGGGTTTTATTCTATTGTACCTTTGCTTTCCTCCCAGAGAGTTTTCAGACTCCATGCCAGGTTTTCCAGGAGTCTCGGGAGAGAATTGATAAACGCAGTTTCTTCATGACGCAGGAGAAATTCGGCCGGCTATACAGTATTATTAAGGCCTTTGGCGCCATCTTCTGGCCAAATCCTGCAACGGTCTCAGTAGTTTGCCCAGGTTTCTGGGTTTCTACTGTTTGACCAGGCTTAAGAAGGAGATAGCTATTTAAGGATTCTTCCTTTTCCAGAATTAGGGGCTAGGTTATTTGTTTTTCAGCATATATATATATTTAGCCCTTCCTTGCAAGACTCATTTTCAACAGTTTCCAATTTTTTTTTTTTCCTCTCAGACCCCTGCAGGGGACTTTGTCTTGCTAAATTTTCCTCTGCTTTTTATTCCCCTTTCCCTCTTCCTTAGCTATCTTGTCATGGCAGACCTGGCTAAAGCAGGAGGGAAAAGAACCAAGAAATCTGTCAGGCCCTCACAAATGGATTCTGATCTCATTTCCCCCATTCCAGAGATCAGGGACCCGACCCCTCAACCTTCGAAAGCAGAGAGGCGTAGGGATCTTACTCTTCAACGCCTCCATGAGAAAGCAGCTAGGACTCTTTCCCCTACGTCCAGAATTCCTAATCAGGCTCCAGCTACTATTACCCCTTCTGGGTCCGCTGGAACTCTGGCTGCCAGCATTTGGGGCCCAGCTGGTTTGCCAAATCAAAATTTAAATTCAGACACTTCTAGACCCCCTGTTCCTCTTTCTCCTTCAATTCTCATTGTACCTCCAGTTCAACCTGGTCCTTCCTCAGAGGTTCCTCAACAGATACCTCAGGCGATGCCTCCTCCTGAAGACCACCCTTCCTCTTCAACAACCTTTGATGCATCAGCTATCCAGAGGTGGATTGATTCAGCAGTTCAACGCAGCATTGAATTTAAGCTTAGCTCTTTACCCACTACCATTCCTTCTAGACCAGTACCTGCGCCACCAGTGGCCCCTCTTTCCCTTGCTGCCTCTATCCTCAGACCTAATCAAGATTCGTGGTCTGATTCCTCGACTGAGGACTCGGATTCTTACGACAAGGATCCTCCAGAAGGGGGTCATGCCGGCCTGTCTGAGGACGAAGAAGCTTCTCCAGCATTGTCTATATCAGCAGCCTTATTTCCAGCAGAATTATTTTCTACCATCTTGTTGAAGGCTCGTTCAACTGCGGGGCTCACAGCTCCGCCCACTCAAGCCCAACCTTCCGCTTCCCAAGTGGAGACCCTGTGGAATCCTTACTCGGAGGAGCAAGACATAATACCGGCCCCGCCACTCTTCGTAGAGACTATTACTAAGCAATGCCTAAATCCGGCGGCAGGTCCGGCTCCTTCTAATCTAGAGAAGAGATTTTTTAATGTAGCTCCGGAGCTCGCCTCTTTCCTAGAACCTCCCACTATAGACTTCTCAGTCCTTGCCCTGCATTCTTCAGAGAACCTGCCGGGAAAGGAGGAGGATCTTCTAAAGGGAGAAGACCGTAAAATTGATCAGCTCCTGCAGAAGAGTCATCAATCCGCTGCTTGGGCAATCAAAGGAGCTACAACCTCTTCCTTTTTCGCCAGGTCCATGCTCATCTATATCAGACAGTTGCAGGAACAGATTCTGGCTTCTGACATTTCAGCCCAACAAAGCCTGAACAAGATGTTTGCCACCTGTCAACTACTTGCGGACACTACTCTTTATACATCGCGATTTGCAGCCAAAACCATGGCCTCCTCAATAGCGGCCAGGAGGATGACCTGGCTGAAGAAATGGCAAGTGGATATTAAACATAAGTGGCGTTTTGCTACAGCAGAATACAAGGGTAAGAACCTTTTCGGTGATGTCCTGGAGCCCTTTCTCATCGATTCTAAGGACAAAAAGAAGATCCTACCCTCAAGCCAGAAGAAATCTTCTCAACGTCCATCTCCTTACTATCGTCGACCTTTTCGTCAGACCGATCAATCTTTCTCCTACTACAGAAGCTCAGCTCAACAGAGCTACAAACCTCACAATTTCCAGGACAAGAACTCTAGAGGCAAAGGAACCAAACGGCCCTTTCGCGGATCTGCAGGAAACCGTCAGGGCCGAAGAGGTAGGTGGTGATATCCCTCACCCCGATCCCTTTTCAGTTCCCATCGGTGGTCGCCTTGCTAAGTTTGCCTCCCATTGGTCTGCTATTTCCTCAGATTCCTGGGTTCTCAATACAGTGGCAAGGGGTTTACATTTGGAGTTTCTTTCCCCTCCCCCCTCTTTCTTCATTGCCTGTTCTATTCCCAAAGATCCCTCTAAGAGGGCTCTAATGGACCAGGCCATACAGCACCTGTTAGACATTCGGGCCATTCAGCCCGTCCCCCCTGAATTTCAGGGCCAAGGGTTTTATTCTATTCTCTTCCTTGTCCCCAAATCCTCGGGGGGCTGGAGACCTATTCTGGATTTGAAACGCCTTAACCTGTATATAAAGTATCACAAGTTTAAGATGCACTCTCTTAAAACCTTTTTAGCCTGCATCAGAAGGGGAGACTTCATGGCATCTCTGGACCTAACTGAAGCCTACTTACATATCCTCATAGCTAAGGAACACCGTAGGTTCCTTCGTTTCGCCTATGCCGGAAGGCATTTTCAGTACCGGGCCCTTCCTTTTGGTCTATCCTCAGCCCCCCGGGTTTTCACCAAGATTTTATCAGTTTTAGCTGCCCATCTTAGATCTATACCCATTCGTCTTCAATTCTATTTGGATGATGTCCTGGTATTAGCGAAGTCCTTTAGACTAGCTCAGGACCACTTGAAGACCACTGTCGAGGTCCTTACAGCTCACGGTTTTTCTATTAATATTCAGAAAAGCCATCTCACCCCTGCTACCTCCATCCTTCATTTGGGTACAGTTATCAACTCCTCAGTGGGTCTAGTAAGTCTCTCCCCTGAACGGATAAGTAGCATTAGGGGGTTGGCGTCCCTAATCCAGGACGACCCTTTCCCCACCCTCTCTTCACTTTCTTCCTTGTTAGGGAAGATGGTTTCCTGCTTTTCCATTGTTCCCTGGGCTAGACTTCACTCTCGAGATCTCCAGTGGTTTTTACTTCCCTTCCAAAAGCTTGGACAGGCCCACTTGGCAAGACGAACCCATCTCCCTCCACAGGTCCAAAGATCCCTGACGTGGTGGAAGTCCGGAGCCATCGAGGACGGTACCCTGTTCCGAGCCTCTCCCACCGTAACCATCACCACGGACGCAAGTCTGTCGGGATGGGGGGCTCATTGCGGCCAGCAGCAGGTTCAGGGCCTTTGGGACACAAGCCAGTCTTCCTGCCCCATCAACTGGCTGGAGTTACACACAGTTTTCCTGGCCCTCAAGAGCTTCAGCCACATGATTGCCGGACAGGACGTCCTCATCAGGACCGACAATATGGCCACCAAGGCACATATCAACCGTCAAGGGGGCACCAGGTCCAGGACTCTGATGCTAGAGGCCAAGAAGATCGGCCTCTGGGCAGAGAGACACTTGTCCTCTCTCCGATCGGAACACATATCGGGGACGGACAACATACAGGCGGATGCCCTCAGCCGGACAACAGTAAAGCAAACGGAGTGGAAATTAGATCCGAGAGTTTTTCAGCAAATCTCAATGAGGTTCGGCAAACCATTAATAGATCTGTTTGCTTCCCCTCTCAACACCCAACTTCCCCGCTTCTTTTCCCGCTTCCCGTCCCAGGGGGCGGAGAAATACAATGCCCTCCACTGTCCCTGGCCCAGGGGACTACTGTACGCGTTTCCTCCATTACCTATCCTTCCCCAAGTCATCCACAAGATTTTGGAGGAGCAAGCGGAGGTAATATTGATAGCTCCCTTATGGCCCAGGCAACCCTGGTTTGCGGACTTAAAAATGTTGTCGGTGGCGGAGCCATGGCAAATACCAGTGAATCCTCAACTGCTCTCCCAGGGGTCCCTCCTACACCCGGACCCAGGCAGGTGCCGCTTGACCGCCTGGCTTTTGAGCGGAGCGTCCTGAGGAGCCAGGATTTTGACAACGATGTCATTGATTATATTCATAAGGCTCGCAAACCTTCCACGGAGCGTATTTACTCCTCTACCTGGAAAACCTTTTGCTCCTGGTGTGAGTCCCAAGGATTGTCTCCAATTCACATTCCCCTCTCAAAGGTCCTTAAATTTCTAAAACACGGCCTAGATAAGGGTCTCTCTCCGAATACCATTAAGCGGCAAACTGCAGCTCTTTCCTCCATCATCGCTTGTGACTCCTGGATATCCTTTGCCCATGTTCCTTTGGTGTCCAGATTCCTCAGGGGCGTTTCCAATTCGCACCCCCCTGTGGTCCACCGTTTCCCCACTTGGGACCTCCCAAAGGTGTTGTATTCGTTAACAGAGCGTCCTTATGAGCCTCTACAGGAGGCTTCTCTACGATATCTCTCCTTCAAGGTATCTTTCCTAATTGCCATCACAACGGCCAGACGGATATCCGAGTTAGCAGCATTATCTGTCAGAGAGGACCTATGCCTTTTTCATCAAGACAAAGTAGTCCTCCGCCTTGATCCGTCCTTTCTCCCCAAAATCAATTCGGTTTTCCACCGAAGTCAGGACATTATTCTACCAACCTTCTGCTCCCGACCTTCTCACCCTTCGGAACGCAGATGGCACACGCTTGACGTGAGGAGAGCTCTTCGTGTTTACTTGAAAAGAACACGGCCCATCAGGCAATCTGAGGCCCTGTTTATTTTTTTCTCCCCTCAAAAGATCGGCCTCAAAGCTTCTTCGTCCACCATTGGTCGATGGATCCGTGGGGCCATTGCCAAAGCCTATGACGTGGAGGGCGTCCAGAGGCCTCTAGGTATAACCGCGCACTCCACTAGGAGTGCGGCTTCTTCGGCGGCCTGGGCCACTCAATGCCCCCTGGAGGACTTATGCAAGGCGGCTACCTGGACCTCTCTCACTCCTTTTATCCGCCACTATAAGATCGATAAATTTGCCTCAGCACAGGCGGCCTTTGGGCGGAGGGTCCTACAACAAGTAGTGGAAGTTGCCCATCCCTCGGGACAATAACTTTGACATGTCCCATCCTGACTGTCGACTCCTCCCTCCAAGGAGAATGAGCGTTGACTCACCTGATACGCTCTTTCTCTTGGTAGAGGAGTCGACAGTCAGTTCCCTCCCCTTATCTACCTTTTTTCTTCTCTCCTTGGTTTTTTCCCTTCTTCAATGTAGAACTGAAGAAGTTTCCTGTATATAGTTCAGGGGTTTTTTTCTTGAATTAGTTGAATCTAGGAGTCTGAGTTGTGCTGCCACTCCGAGTCATTGTTTTCAGTTACGTCATCAAAACTGGGTCTGTGGGCGGTTCCAGCCTTTTTATACTTCTATGACTCGGACATGCCTCTAACAAGCGAGTACAACCCATCCTGACTGTCGACTCCTCTACCAAGAGAAAGAGCGTATCAGGTGAGTCAACGCTCATTCTAGTATTTTAGATATGAAACTCAGCTGGGTGACCTTGGGTCAATCACTCTCAGATAAAAAATTTCACAGGTTTATTGTGGGGAGAAAAGGAGGAAGATGTATTGGATATGTTCACTACCTAATAAAGGCAGGATACAAATAAGTAAAATAAAAAATGACAATGTGTTGTTATATACTGATAGTAGTGGGAGCAGTAAACGCCATAGAATCAATGGGAAAGGACCTTGAAGAGCTTTTAGTCACTCCCTTTCGAAGGTTGGAGTCTTTAGACCAGTGATGGTGAACCTACGGCACGGGTGCCACAGGTGGCATGTGGAGCCATATCTACTGGCACACGAGCAATTGTTCTATCTTAACTCCAACGTTCATGTGTGTGACGGTCAGCTGATTTTTGGCTTGCACAGAGGCTCTGGGAGGGCGTTTTTGGCTTCCACAGAGCCTCCAGGGGGATGGGGGGGAGGGCATTTTTACCCCCCCCCGGCTCCAGGGAAGCCTTTGGAGCCTGGGGAGGAGCCTACTGGGCCCACCAGAAGTTGGGAAACAGGCCATTTCTGGCCTCCAGAGGACCTCCGGAGGGCGGAGGAATCTGTTTTCACTCTACCCAGGCATAGAACTATGGGTGTGGGCACTCGCCCATGCGTGATAGTATGCGCCCATACTCTTTCGGCACCCGAGGGGAAAAAGGTTCGCCATTACTGCTTTAGACCATTCCAGAGAAATTGGTTATCCAATCTTTTCTTGAAAACACCTACAGTTCTGGAAGGCAAGCCATTCTATTGACTGTGAGCTGTTCTATTGATGTTGGCAAGATGTTTCACTGATAATACCAGTTCATGTACAGTATATCTGATAATTGAGAATAACTGATCAAATATTGATCCCAGAACAGTCTTCTGCTCTGGATTCTGTTGTAGATTTGGGTTGCTTTTTCATTTCAAGACATTTATAAGATTTAAGTTAAATATTAATTCATCGTCAGAAAACAAAGTGATTTTATTCATAGTTTTTCTATCATTTCAGATACAATGCCCCATTGTATCAGGGTCTATTAAGCCAAATGTTGATAAAGCAAATGAAAGAACAAAGCATCAATTTAGCTTTTGTAGTAAATAACAGATAATGTCTCTTAACAGCATGTAGATTTGTGTAAGATTTCACCAGTGTTTACTGGATTAGAAATCTGATTCTTTGCCATCATTGAATTGGATTATAATCTTTGCTAGATTTACTGTTAAGTGAGGCTGCTTTTTGCCCACAGCACTATTAACTGACAGCATTGCTGATTAATTTAACATTGTCAACTAATTAGGCAGCATAAGCCATTGTTTGTGGTACTGTTCAAAATGAACACTATATTCGATTGTCAGAATTAATTAGTCTTTCTGCCTCATTGAAATCCTCCTGCAACTGACAAACTTTTTCTATTTTGTTCCACTCTGTTTTATCTGAATTTTGGCTTGTTCCTCTGAAATTGTTCTTGTGGCTTTAAGACTATTGTACTATATTCTATAGTTTTTATAATTTTGATGAGGAATCTCTAAGCTTATAGAGAACTGTTTGGGTCTAGTCCAGAGGTGTCAAATTCATGGGTGCTTAGATGTGGCCAGTGGGACTGCCTTGGAAACAGTGAAGGCCCGGCCAGTAGTGCCTCTGCCAGCAAAAACAGACCTTGGGTGGTGGTGGTGTTGCATCCATTTTTCCTGGCAGAGCACTGCAGGAGCCTGTTCCAGCTGAAAACGGAGCCTGGGGGATGGGGTCCACCCAGGCCACCACAGGTGCCCCAGACAAAAATGACATTGAGCTGGCCATGTCCATTCTGGCCATGCCCACCTGGCCATACATCCCAAATCCATGATTGCAAACCTATGGCATGGGTGCCACAGGTGGAACGCAGAGCCCTCTGCGGATATACCAGTCATCTCCCCAATCTAGCTTCATCATGCATGCATGCATGCCTCCCGCTGGCCAGCTGCTCTTTGGATCTCTACTGCACATGTGCTGGGGACAGAGCACGTGTGCCCCCCCCATGGTCCATTTCTGGCCTGGAAGGTCTGCACCAACCTGGATGGCCAAAAATGAGGACGGATGGGACGTTTGTGGAGATCTGCGTACGCATGGGTTGTACACGAGTAGGAGGATCACATGTGCACAGTGTGGGGGGGGGTCACATGTGCACTGCATTATGGATGTAGTTGTGTGCGCTTTCAGCACATAACAACAAAAAGATTAGCCAACACTGCCCAAGGTAAAATCCACCCCTATATGGCCCTCAATGTAAACGAGTTTGACACACCTTGTCTAGTGGTTTAAGGTACCAGCCTAGAAAGCCAGGAAACCTTGAGTTCTAGGTCCACCTTAATCAAAAAAGTCAGCTAGGTGAGTTTGGGCCAGTCACTTTCTCAAAACCCAACTCACCTCACAGAGTAGTTATGAAGAAAAATAGGAAGAAGGCATATTAGATAAATTTACCACCTTGAGGTTGTTTATAAAAAATAAATATGGGATATACTGGTAGGCAAAATAACAAAATATTAAAAAGTAAATGCTTTGAAAATCAATGGTTCATAAAAATAAATTAAGCACTTTTAATTTTTAAGATCAAGCCAACATGCTAGTTTGTCTTGTATATTCTGTAGAGACTTTGTACTGTATTTACTGGAATGTTTCTTGGTAACATTTGTGACAAATCTAATGTTGCAGATGTGCTTGGAAAAGCAGTTACATACTAAAACTAAATGTACATGTTGTTTCCATCTAATATTAAGATAGAAGTTTAATATTTAATCCTATTATTGGAACTGGAATAAGTCTAATAAAAGAGAATATTTGTAATTGAAGATTGAGGAGAGATCCTTAGCTTGCTTGTTTTTTTTGCAGACAATTCATTAACCAAACTAGATAACATTGTCAGTGCTAGTAAGCATGTAGTTTGCTGTCAGTTTATATTTTAGTGACTTGGTTGTACATGTTGATGGAGGTGGTCTTAAAGATTCTTTGAATTGGGGGTTTGCTGTTGACTTCTTTAACAGTTTCTTGATTGCGGTATTGTTTCATGTTAACCTTGGAATTAAGCTATACTGATCTGGGTGCTGATTAACGGTGGAGAGGTGCTTGGCTCTTTTTGTTCCTTTTTGGGCTGGGTGATAAGTAAGTCTATTTACTTTGTTTCTTGTGATACTTGGCTAGCTTATTTGCTTGCACTGCAACTAATATGCCCCTGTTCTCTTGTTCTAGGAGCAGCTTACTGCCAGTTCATGGATATGTTGTTCCCAGGGTGTATTAGTTTGAAGAAAGTAAAATTTCAAGCGAAGCTTGAACATGAGTATATTCATAACTTCAAACTTCTGCAAGCATCATTTAAAAGAATGAATGTGGATAAGGTAAAGATTCCAGTTTATTTATTTATTTATTGGATTTGTATGCCGCCCCTCTCCGCAGACTTCGGGGCGGCTAACAACAGTGATAAAAAACAGCATGTAACAATCCAATACTAAACAACTAAAAAACCCCTTATTATAAAACCAAACATACATAGAAACATACCATGCGTAAATTGTAAGGCCTAGGGGGAAAGAATATCTCAGGTCCCCCATGTCTGACGGCAGAGGTGTGTATTATGCACATAATACTATTCAATTATATATTTAATTAATGAATGGTATAAATGATGGCTCCTTTTATAGTAGCTAAAATAAATGTAATATTTTATTGGCTAGGTATTCCTATAAATGGATATACTCAAAAAGGAATTCTTAAAAAGCTTTAAAAAACTGGAGAGATGAAATATATTACATTTCTTATTGCAATTATGTAGATGAAATCAACAAGGACTACAATTTTGGGAGGAGGGACACAACATTTTGTAAAGTAACATTTGCTATTAAATTTACTACATTATTTTTAATTGAAATTCTTCTGTTGACATTTTAAATCACTGATCTGCCTTCTTTTGTCATACAGGTCATTCCAGTGGAGAAATTAGTAAAGGGACGTTTCCAAGATAATCTTGATTTCATACAGTGGTTTAAGAAATTTTTTGATGCTAACTATGATGGGAAAGAATATGATCCAGTAGAGGCTCGGCAAGGACAAGATGCAATTCCACCACCTGATCCTGGGGAACAGATCTTTAATCTGCCAAAAAAGTCTCATCATGCAAACTCTCCTACAGCAGGTATTTATCCACAATTGTAAACTATTGTTATTTAAACTTTAAAGGACAATGGCTTTTTCCCTACACATCATATAATATATTATGTCCTCTATTAATACATAAAATGTGATAGTACAGTTTCCAAATAGAGTTTATATACAACTGTCTCCTTGGCAAGAAAAATAAATTTATCCCAATGATGTTCTCTTTCAGAATGAGTCGTATTAGGTTTTTCTCTTACCAAAACTTGATTTTTATCTTCCTTCAGATACACATGCAAACAAGTGCATATATAACATTAAAGTTCCATTATTTTGTCCAGTTCTTTCGCCATTAGGCCTAAAATAAAAGTCTCTGGTTTTATCTTTATATTCACGTTAAGAATCTTCTGTATTAAGATGTGAATCCTTCTCTTATTTGCTTTGTCGCCAGTCCACTATGAATGATAAAAATTTCCTTCTTTACATTTACATTTCCCACATTTATTTGAGATACCGTTATACTTTCTGGACAACTTGTCGGCAGTTAGATACCAAATAGACATCTTATTAAAAAATGTCTTTTATAGTATAATTTAATGTGAATTTTAGACCTTTTGTCCACATATTATCTCATTCCTCAAGTATTATTTTATATTTAAAGTTCTTTTCCCATTGAATCATACAATGCTTTACATACTTATTCTCCAAATTCAACACGGTTGGTTTCTTAAGTGACAAGACTCTTGGTTTTAACTAATATTTTAAAAAGTAATTTTTTTTCAGGTGCTGCCAGATCCAGTCCTGCATCAAAACCTGGCTCCACATCATCTCGTCCATCATCAGCAAAAAGAACACCGCCAAGCAGTTCAGTGTCAAAGTCTGATAAAGATTTGGAGACACAAGTCATACAGCTCAGCGAACAGGTAATATGCTTAGGCTACCAAAATGGGAAATACAGTAACTCTGTGAGTAAAGCAGTAATATCTAGTATGATTCCAGACAGATAACCATAGCAGTTTTCAACAACTAAGCACTGGTTATTGCTGACCTACTTGAAAGATTATTACATCTTCAACCAATTACCTTAGTTATTTTTATGCCAGCAGAAACAACTAGTATGATAACAGGGGAAATGCTTTGTAAACATTTAGTAAAGTGATATCTCATGTTATCATTATAGTAATTGTGTAACATAAATCAATGTCCTCCAAGAGTCTACATATTTGAGTTTATTTAACAATCAAAAATATAATAATTTGACCCCCTTTCCCCAAGAAAACCTTTTAGATTTTATAAGTAAAAATCTAGTTCAGTAATGGTGAATCTTTTTCTGGTTGCATGCCAAATGTTTGTGTGTGTGCACCCATGATAGTGTGCACACACATCAGCATTCATAATGCAATGCATGCCTCATCTGTGCATAGGCATATGACTGCTCCCTATGTATATGCATTTTCCCACACATGTGCCATCCGCATATACCTCCCCAGCCCATTTTGGGCCTGGAAAACCTCTTGCACCAAACATTCCTAGCACAAATGGTCTGCTCCTCCTTCTCCTGCCAGCCTTGTGCTCCGGGCAGTGTCCAGCATTCGTGCTGGTAAATATTGGTGCCTTAGACTTTTTCTAAGGAAGCATTCTTGGCCAGCGTGCCCATTATCACTTACCGGAGCTGCTGGGGAAGTGGCAGTATGAGAACACTGATCACCCACCCAAAAGAAACGCTTCTTGGGAGCACCCACTCATTCTGCAGCAAATGAGCTGGAGCACGAAAAACTCTTCCCCTCTACCTACATGCCGTTACCGGCTCTTCACCCCCTCTGCACTCAGGTAACGGCCAGTCGCCCTGGGTAGCGGTGGCTTGTTCTTCTTGGGGGGGGGGGGGGGGCAGGGTGCAAAGCCAATAACAGCATGCAGGTAGAGGGGAAGTACTTTTTGTGCCCCCAATTTGTTCGTATAGGAAAGAGTGGGCACTTGGAACAGATAGGAGGTCGGACTCCTTTTGTGTAGGCAATCAGTGATGTAGTTCAGCAGGCAGGCTACATAGGGAGACCCATTCGGAGGGACTTGGGTGGGGCAACTCCTGCCTAATTTGGCTGTGTTTTTTTCCTTTTCAGACCAGCTCCAAGCAAGTGGTGCACGTGAAGCGTAAGAGATGCTGAAGTTTGTGTACAGCTTGCTTGGAGCTGGTCTGGAAAGGAAAAAAAAACCCCTCTGGTGGGGAGGGATGGAAATTATGGCCAGAGGAAGGCAGTGGGTGATGGCTCTGCGTTCCGGGAGAAATGGCACTGCATACCACTTCCAGCATGTGTGCCATAGGTTCACCATCATGGATCTAGTCTTTCCTGCTTGCCTTTTATATGCCTGGGGGCAAGAAAATGAAGTTCAGGTTAGCTTAAAATAGATCTGAAGATCTGCTTGCAGAGAAAGTGGTCAGGGCTCTGGAAGAAAGAGATTTTCTAGAACCTTGGCAGTCAGGATTCAAACTATGTTACAATGGAAACCACACTAGTAAAGAGAGATGAATGGTGGGAACCATTCTGAAACATCTACCACAGCTATGATTAAGAGGACTCATTCTATGATTGTTCTACCTAGGAAATAGAATAGTTGAGTTTGTGAGTGATTGTGTGTGGGGGAGACTAGGTTCCCAAACATTCAATAAGGAGTGCCCAAGGGATTAGTTCTTTCCATTATAGGGTCCTTGGTGCTCTTTTAGCTTGGTTGTTTTCTTTCAGGTGTTTCATTACCAAACTAGGTAACATTAGTGTTAGGAGGGAGTGGGGTTCTCTTTTTATATACTGGCAGCTTGCCCCGTCAGATTTGGTTGGGTGTTCTGCTGGTTTAAACTTATACTGCAATAACTTTTTTTGGCTAGTGAGTACAAATAAAATCCTTGATTTGTGACCACAGTTAGGATTAGAACTTTCCGTTGCTAAGCAGCGTGATCATTAAGTGAGTTATTGCTAATTTTATGACCTTTTGTTGTGGTTGTTAAGTGAATCATATTATTATTAAACAACTCCAGCTTTGACTTTGCTTGTCATAAGCTCTCTGAGAAAGTTGCAGATGGCAATCAGCTGACCCTAGGATTCTGCAAATATGTTGTAAATATGTTGCTGGTTTCCAAGCATCCAGATTTTGAACACATGACTATGAGGACACTGCGGCAGTTGTAAGTTAGAGGACTTTTTTTCAACAGTCATTAAACAAATGGTTGTAAATTGAGGACTACCTGACTAGCACAAGATCATTACACTTATTTTTAAATCTTGTCCAAAAGGTGTTAGAGATGTATTATGGAGAAACATCAAAGTTAGAAGAAAAAAATGAATAAAATTCTTCAGTATATACAGTGTTCCCTCGATTTCCGCGGGGGATGCGTTCCGAGACCACCCGCGAAAGTCGAATTTCCGCAAAGTAGAGATGCGGAAGTAAATACACCATTTTTGGCTATGGACAGTATCACAAGCCTTCCCTTAACACTTTAAACCCCTAAATTGCGATTTCCCATTCCCTTAACAACCATTTACTCACCATTATTACTGGTACTCACCATTGAATAAGACACTTAGTGATCCTGATATTTATAAACATAATTATTTATTAACAATAATTATTTTTTTTGTCATTTATTTGCAAAAATTATTAGTTTGGCAATGACGTGTGACATCATTGTGTGGGAAAAACCGTGGTATAGGGAAAAAAACGCGAAGTATTTTTTAATTAATATTTTTTGAAAAAACGTGGTATAGGATATTCGCGAAGTTCGAACCCGCGAAAATTGAGGGAACACTGTAGTACAAATTCATTTCTACTTGCATTGAATGCATGTGAATATTCTGTTTCCCTAGCAATTGTAGTTTTTGTATGGTATGATTTGATATATAAATATAGAGTTACCTAAATGTTTATTTTCACAGGTACATTCATTAAAACTTGCACTTGAAGGTGTGGAAAAGGAGAGAGATTTCTATTTTGGGAAATTAAGGGAGATTGAGCTTCTATGTCAAGAACACGGAGAAGAAAACAATGATCTTGTTCAACGGTTAATGGAAGTTCTGTATGCTTCAGAAGATCATGTAAGTCTTCATTCCCCCCCCTACACAATAGCATAAATAATGTAGTTTAATGGAATTGGATAACATTCCTATTCAAGGTCTTCCAGTGTTGCTTCTCTATGCTAGTTATTCCACAAAGTGATTTTAGCTAAAGCACAGAATTTCTTTGCAGAAATTATAGTCCATAAAATAATTATGAATATTGTGGACTAGTTGATACCAATTAGATCAAAAATTCAGATACAGAAAAATGTCAGCTGATCATTCCATGATCCCTAGTGAATCATATTCATAATTGAAACTCTCCTTCACACATAAGCCTAGCTTTAAATTAAAATTAAAATGTGAGTAATTCTGGAATATGTATAAGACTCCTAGAGATTTTAACTATGTGGTAAAGATTAAGAAATGTTGAACTAACATTTTTTTAGAAAGGTAAGCAGACAGAATTTTGCTCAACTGGGTTTGTTTGTTTGTTTTTCTGGTTTTCTACCTTATATAGGAGAGCCACACAGAAGAACATGAAGGTGAAGAACAGGTTCATGAACAGCCCCAGCAGCAGGAAGAATACTGACCATCTGGTACATTGGCTGTTTCTGATTTTCTGTGGGAACTTTCTTTGGAAGAATGGAATGTGTGTGGCCTCAGACTTGAAACCAATCACTCTGTCTGCCATTACCATAAATGTACCATAATGAGTGTCAGCCAACTTGTCAAGATGGGTTTTGCAGAAGTCTACTATCAGCATTTGTACCTAAGGAGGTCTGCAAGCCTTGTTCCCAGTTTCTACCACTGCAACATCACTATCTGGCTGCTTGAAATTTGTTCAGCTTTTAAAAATATATATATAAATATAATATATATATATTTATTTTTCCTTCTGTCTTAAGTATGAATAACATTTGTAATTTGTTCAAAACTATTTATATGGTCATCTCTTAAAACAAAAAGTACTATTCAGTTAGATTTCATACATTTCATGATAATTCGGTGCACTTGGACATTACTTTGGACAAAAGGCAAAAGTGGGAAATAATTGAAATAGACAAATTCAAGTAATTTCAAATAATTTCCCCTAATTAGAACAAAAGCACACATGCTAGAGCTATAATGTTTCTGATGTCATAATCCAAAGCATGCTAGAAATCTATACAGTGTATCTTATAGTATTGGAAAATGCATACATGCCTGCCTAATCTTTCTTTGGACACTTCCTTCTTCTAAAAAGGTTATTCCTGTTTCAATTTCTATATTCAGTGTTTGTCAATTTAAGCATTTATACCAATCTTTACAGTATATATGTCTCAAGATGTCACTTATATTCCAATTCCCACTGCTGGCTACACTGATTATGAAAACAAACATTTACTTTTTCTTCTGTGCAAGAGGAGAAACTAGTGGTTGGGCATGTCAGAATATTTACTAGCGCAGTAAATATCTTCTCTAAAGATCTTCATGTATCTTTTTGGAATTTAAAAGTCAGTGAATACATCAAGTACACACAGATGCAATGCTAGTTTCCAAGTTGTATTACTGGGGATATCAGAAAGAAAAGCTAATTGTTATTTTAGTCCAGATGAATGGATTTGGTAGGATGGAAAAACAAATTGCTGGATTACAGAAATATTCATTGCCATGCGTTCCATTAACTTCTAGTTAAATTTGCACTTAGATTGTGACATTTTTATAATAGAAATAAATCATATTAAAACATTCCTTATTTAAATTGCACATGTTCACAGTCTAATTATATATTTTTCCATTGTATTCACTGTTTTATGTTTTGCTCAGTTTTAAATTGGATTGGTTATAAGCATTCTAGCAAAAAACAAATAGAATTCAATGTACAGGTTGTCATCACTGAAGGTCTCAGTCTATTCTAGATCTGGTCATAAATGCTAGTTCCATTATTGTTGCAAATGATGTGTTGCATCTTTCAAAGTTTCTTTTTCTCTGAATTTCTTGCTTCAGAATGATAATTACAGCTCAGGCAGCATGTATTACAATCTCCCTTTAATCCTATAGCTCAACTGAAGTTTAATTCCATCTCTTCAGTTCAGGAGAATTTACAAAGCTATACTATGCCAACTCATCACAAATAAAGTAACACTTTCACCTTTCCTTAAAAAATATTTTAATATTTTTAAGGAAGAGGAATTGATTTCTCTTGGCAGGCATAATCATAAATAGCATTGTTTTTCAAAAGCTGTATGCTGTCATAATAAAAAAAAAATCCATAATGTTTCATTATCATTATGCCACCTCCAAAATGTTTCTTGTGCTAAAAAAAAATCTAACCAAACAAACAAACAAACAAAGGAAGTCATTATTTTTTAACACTCCTATCTCCATCAAATGCAGATGTCTCTGTTTCTTTTTCCTTCTAGGAAAACTTTTAAAATACTTCCTTTTGAAGCACTTTTTGGGCTTTTTGAGGTTTGTTTCCAAGCTGCTCTCATCCAAAGCCTCTCTGCTCACTATCCTGTCACATAGGAATATTTTGTGTCTATGGGAAGAGAGTAACGTAATGTATCTGGTTTTCTACGGTCCCCTTTGTATGACTAGTCTATGGAGCATTTCCCCATAAACCCCATTTGGCGATGGGAAGTGGCTGGCTTAGGAGGCAGGCAGGGTAATAGTTTAATATAAAACCTGATCTGCTCAGTTGTGCTGAGGGGAGAGAGAAAGACTCTTGGAAGGAAAGAGGGACGCCCCCCCCCCCCACTCCCATGGTGGGTAATCCTGTTATTCCGTTACAGTTTTAATATGCATTTGCAGTTTCTTTTACTGAATAGCACACCATAAAGCTTTGGTTATATATTAAATGTAAACTGAAAGGAATGTAAACATGTATTGTTAATTATAAATAGATAATGACATAATAGATGCAAAAAGGTCTTATTCAGATGTACCAGTCATTTTGCATTACCCACCAATTGTCGCATGACAGAATATACTTTTTTTGTCTCTGAATATGTGAATAATTTGATTTGCGTTTATCTTTTTACATATTTAATAAAAAAAAAGGTTACAATCTGTCTTGCTAAAGTAAGCGTCATGAGATCCTGTGTTGGGGTTTATGACTTACAAATGGGACAGTGTTTTTGAGTTTTTAAAGCTTCATAATCAAACTTAACATACTATACACAGCATTTTAAAATTATTATTAATATTCATTTTTTGAGGGACAGCAAATGCCATTGCTAAATTCAATCCAGTTTAAATAATTCAATGATAGACACCCTACACTAAACAATTGCAAAGAAGCTGCAATGTATGGAGTAACCTCTAAGGGTAAATAATTAGTAATTATTATGACTATTGCCAAAACATAGCTTATGAGAGATGATAGAGCGACTGACTGAGACACTCCATTATGACTACAAGTGACAAGTTTGGTGTAGTAGTTACAGTATCAAGTTAGAAACCAGAAGACTGTAAGTTATTAAGTAGAAAGCCCTCTGGGTCAGCGGTCACTGACTGGTGGTCTGTGAGAAAATTTTATTTATTTATTTATTTGATTTTTATGCCACCCTTCTCCTTAGACTCAGGGTGGCTTACAACATGTTAGCAATAGCACTTTTTAAACAGAGCTAGGCTATTGCCCCCACAATCCGGGTCCTCATTTTGGTGGTCCTCAGAAAAATTATATGCATTTTTTATATTACACTAAATCAGGGGTCCTCAAGCTACGGCTCCTGGGCTGGATGCATGAAATGAACATTTGTGTTATTACAGAATGTCTCCCCTTTGGTGTGTTTTGTGTGGGTCAGAGGGGGACAGAAATTCCTATTTGACCTCTGCTTCAGCCTCCTGGTGTGAGGCTTTGGGTGAAGGCTGAAGGGAAGTGCTACTAGTGGCAAAGGACCAGAAAGCCTTGTTCCAGTGGGCCTTGGACTGTGGGCCTGGGACTGGATGATCATCTCAGCCCACTGAGCCTCCAGGTGCCTGTACCTGGCCTTGCACTCCCGCAATCTTCCCTCTGCTTGGAAAGCCTATACTCATAGTCCTCAGTGAGGGACTTCTACTGAGCCTTCTTCTAGGTCAGATCCAATTTGAATTGAATCAGCTGTTTTGCCAACTCTTTCTTGTGGTGGCTGCTTAGCTCCAACTGCTTCCTGTTGGGGCCCTACGGAGCCCAGGCGAGGAGGGAAGGAGTGGCTGGCAGGGGAGGGGTGAGTAGAGGTCTGCGAGGTGCCTCTTGGCATGAGTGACATTGAGTTGGCCATGCCCATCCAGTCACATGATCACCTAGCCATGTCCACCTGGTGATTAGGCAGATTCGTCCCCGGGATTTAAAATTATGAATTTAGTGCTCCCTGAGGTCCGAAAGGTTGGTGACCCTGCTCTGGATGATCATGGGCAAATCACTTTCTCTTAGCCCTAGAAAGAAGCAATGGGAAACTTCTAAAAAAATGTTCCAAAGACAACTGCAGGAACTTGTTGAGGCAATTTCTGAGAGGAGTTGAACAGGAAAAAAAATGATTGCAAGTACTGCAGTGACAGACTATATAACTTAATCCTCAGGTTGTGTGCAAGGGCATGGGAAATGACGTTATATAGTCAGTCTATAATGTAAGTAAAGGGAGTGCAAAGTTGAAGAAAGAATTATGTATACTTATCTGCTTATCCCAATATAATTATGACACATCTACATAAGGACCTTATTTATATTTGTGGCTGTTGACTCCTCTGCCAACTCTGTCATCTATTTTCTGAACAATGTTTTGAAAATGCCTTTTTTGCTGTTAGTGAGCAACAGCAATGGGGGCAGGGAAAGCTGCATAGAAGAGACGTTGCCATTTGTCTGCCAGTCATCCTGCTCACTCTAATTCAGTGCTTCTCAATTACTTTCTGTTACGCCCATCCCACCCCACCCCAGGAAGAAGTAAGCATTTCACGACACCCCCCCCAAACTCTCTGCTGGGACAATTGTTTGCAATATTCAGCACAATTTCACTGAAAAAACTCAAGCATTTTATCAGTGTGATTGGGATGTAATGTGATGCCTTAATTTATTTGGCTTCATGCTGTCCACTGCCAACATTTTTAGACACAGTAAACCTACTGGTCTTTCTTTGTCTGCTACAGTAGACACAGTGAAGTCAAACGCTACATATGCTTCAACTTTCCAGAGCCTTAGGTTTGTCTCATTATATCAGTCTCTCTCCATCCGTCTCTCTCCTCCTTTCTTTTCGAGAATATTCAAATATTCCATGGTGTCTCTTAGGCTTTGTTATCTGCACTTCATATCTACTACTCTGTGCTATGTGCTACTGTTTGATGCAAAAAACCACTATCTCCTGCAGCAAAAAAAAAAAGCACATTCCCTGGGGCCACATGCCCCCCTGCGCATCCCTCTGTGCCCCCCCCCCCCCCCACACTATTTGAGAAACACTGCAGTCTAATTGGAGGTGAAGTAAAAGCCAAGTAGATGAGAGAGGCCAGCATAGTGCATGGCTTCCTTGTGCTCCCGAGCTGTTTGCTGGAGAGCAAAAGGAATGGTGGAAAAGGAGGGCAGAAGTAGAATTGAAAGCAGCAGTGATATCTTAGCAAACCCTGGCAAAAGATGACCAATAATAGGAAGAATGTCATTCATGCTTAGCTGCAGAAACAAAGGTGCATTTTTGAGTGACCTTGCCAGGCCATGTTCTGCTGTTTGGGGCAAATTGAAGAAGTGGCTCCCTTGCTGGTGCAGCTTGTGTAACACCTTCTTCTTGACATTAAATTAACTCCTCCTCCAGTACTTTCTAAAGGAGCTGGTCTTTATTTCTAGCCCAAGCTGGCTGCTTTCCACTATGATTACCTGATTAATTAAATAAGACTTAGGCTGGCAACTCAACTGGAAACTACAAGCCACTACATTCTCCCATTACAGTTGAGAAATACCAAATTACAACTGTTTTTCCTCCTCTGTGTCATAGTATATTTCTTTATTTTCTGCCTTGCTTTCAAGTAAAAACAATCTGAAATTTAAGCTTGTAGGATGACGCATTAAAGGCAAAATATTTTTTTCCCTTTGAAAACTAGTAGTATTTTACTTTTTCAGCAGAATAATAATAATAATAATTATTATTCCTAGGCATAGGTAATAAATCTTTCCAAAGTTCATAAAATCAGGTTCATGGATATTGGTTTTTTTTAAATGCTGCCAGGTTAATGACCAAGGTAAAAGGATGAAAGAGCAGCTCAGTTTCACAGTGAAGGTTTTTAAAAACAAAATATATTTAATGGAATTCTAACTATCTGGAGATCATAGAATATTTATAAATACTCACTAGCTGATTCCAGGGGCAGTACTGAAAATTTCCCTGCAAAAGTATATGCCAGGAAAATACAGAAGCATCTGTAGGAAGAACATACCCACATAAATCTCATATCACCCACCTCCCCTCAACATCCAGTCTATTTGCAAAGTTTGGATCTCTTCAACCTGTCAGTGAATCCACAAATAATAAAACCGAAGACAGCTTAAGCTCTTTCCAACTACATGAACACATTGGCTGAAACTAAGCGCAACCAACATTTCTTATTAGGAAATTGACAAATCCCAAAGCATTCATAAGTAAAGAAATCCTTTATCTACACCAGTGTTTTTCAACCAGTGTGCTGTGGCACACTAGTGTGCCGTGAAACATGGTCAGGTGTGCCGCGAAGCTCAGAGAGAGAAAGAAAGCGAGAGAGAGAGAGAGAAAGAAAGAAAGAAAAAGAGCGAGTGAGAGAGAAAGAGAACAGGAGAGAGAGAAAGAAAGCAAGAGAGAGAGAAAGAGAACAAGAGAGAGAAAGCAAGAGAGAGAAACAGAGCAACAGAGAGAAAGAAAGCAAGAGAGATAGAGAAAGAGGGAGGGAAGGAGAGAGAGAGAAAGACAGAGGGAGGGAGAGAGAAAGAGAGCAAAAAAGAGAGGAAGAAAGGAAGAGAAAGAAAAAGGGATGGAGAGAGAGAATGAAAGAGGAAGCAAGGGAGAGAAAGAGGGAGAGAGAAATAGAGCAAAAGGGAGGAAGAGAGAGAGAGAGAATTTTTTTGTCCAAACTTTTTTTAGGGGCCTCCCCCCCCACCCCACTCAATGTGCCCCAGGGTTTAAATGTAAAAAATGTGCCACGGCTCAAAAAAGGTTGAAAATCACTGATCTACACTATGCAGGCCCTCCAGCACTAGCAAGAATCCAATACCTAGAGACAAAAGGCAAGGATTATATCCCTTGGGATGAGAAAACTGAATTTCCTTTCCTCTGGAGCCCATGCATTTTCAAGGAAAAACACACTGGTGGGAAGAATTCACAAGCAAGGAAGCAGGCCCCCTATAAATATTTCTACCTTTGTCTTTAATTTATGACCACCTTCAATTTGCTCGCTGTCTGTTTCACTGTCTGGCTTTTTTGAATAAACTATCCCAACTTCAAGCAATTGTCCCGAGTCCTTCCTTGGACAATCAAGTTCAGAATCTAATTATAAATTCTTCTAACATATCCATGTCAACAACTCTTAAAATTCTGTAGATGTTGAGCTGGGTAAACAAATAGTTGTTATATGTAGTTGAAAGACAAACAGTACATATTTAATTGACTGTTGCGGTTAAAAGCACTGAATGAAAACATGCAACATTTTATAACAGAAAACTGAACAGCAACAGCAACTGAATACTGTGAAAGACACAAGAAGTAAATAAAGATGACCAGAGTTTGGGTTACACTGTGCAAATATTGACAGCACAACCCCATTCTTAACTCAGAACTAAGTCTTAAAGTTTAAATAGGTTTTATACAGAATGATAGAATTTGATTGAAACTGCTGGGGCACTAAACGGGAAAAATATATCACAAAGGAAAAGCATGGATGTTACTATTTGGTTTATGAAATATGAAAAAAACCTTTGCCTTCCAAATGTAATTCTTTTAACACAGGATTTAATCAATGTCTTAACACATGTAACTTACTGAGAAAAATTCACAGTAAATTGCTGCCTAACAAGGAACATCTGCCAATGTGTCTTTTCTTATAAGAATCTCATCATTATTGACTTGAATATGTCTGGATATTATCAGAAGCAGGAAATTACAAAGATAGCTTTTCTGACTGAGGAACGGGACCTGAACTCTTAACAAAAGAATCCATTCAGAATGGAAAAATGGTATTGCAATAAATTGTGTCTCTTATTGGAACATGCATCCAGCCTAGCAGCATTATGTTACACTCCACATTCTGGAAGTCTCAAATTTAGCAATATAATATGTAATCTTAATCATAATCTTTCTTGATTTAGGCTCATTTTAATTAGTCCAACTGGTAGACTTATCACCTTTAACTTTTGTATTGCCATGTTTTTATTTTGAAAGGGTAGAAATTTAATTAATGGATACTTCAAACTACATTGCAAAGCTATGGGTACGATTGTAAGTTGAGGACATCATATAAATGATAATTTTATAAATGATTATTATAAATATAAATGATTATATGAGCTGTGGTGGCGTAGTGGTTAAAATGCACTACTGCAAGCTACTGCTGCTGACTGCAGTTCAGCAGTTCAAGTCTCACCGGCTCCACCCTTGTTGGGGACAATATGCTGACTCTACACCTCTTAGAGAGGGCTGTAAAGCACTGTGAAGCAGTATATAACTCTAAGTGAAGATATATATCACTTAAACTTTTACACACATATATACAATATGTATGTGTGTGTATATATATATATATGTAACCCTTCCCTGGTGCAGAGCTGAAGGGATTGGATACTGTAGCCTAGGGGTTAATTCTCTGCCTTACAAGGCAAGGATTGCAGGTTCAAGTCCCAGTGAGGGTATGGCTAGCTGATGAGGCCAAAATAAGGCTGAAATAGATCTAGCCTCCCTTAATTTTCAAATTCAGCAAAAAAACATATCTATCTATCTATCTATCTATCTATCTATCTATCTCTATCTATCTATCTATCTATCTATGTGTGTAATGTATGTGTGTTTGTATGCATATGTATATGTAATGTGTGTGGGTGTATGTTTTTATAGATTTTCACGGGTATCAGGTTCGCCCTAGCACAAGGACAAAAGCATCAGCCTGAAGATGACAAGTGGGACCTCGTCTTAGATATGTAGGTCTTGGCGTATTCGGGTCTTTTCCCATGTCAGATTGATAGAATCTTGGCAACATTTCAATGAGGTCCCACTCATTATCTTCAGACTATGCTTTGTTTGCCCTAGCACCAGCCTGAAGATGACAAGTGGGGCCTTATCAAAACGCCACCAAGATTTTATCGATGACACAGGAAAAGAGCCGAATACGTCAAGACCTCCATATATGTATATGTATATATGTGTGTGTGTAAAATCATATATGGTTATATACAAAATCATTTATATCATGTACATTTATATTAATCATTTACAACAAAAATATAGATTATGACTAAAAACATGGGGAGGGAGGAAGCAGAATGTAAAGGAGGGGAGGTGGGGTCTGCTAATGGTCTATCAATTATTTCCAGTGTGATACTCCCCTGTTGAGACCTCAAGCCAATTTGCAGAGACAGACCTTCATTCAAGAGCAGCAACTTTCTGATCTCATTTTGGAGACAGAGCACAGAACCAGGCGTGTGTGAGAGCAGCAGTTTCTCAAAGCTTGTGCTTTGCTCCAGGGATGGATTGCTACCAATGCAGTAGGTGACTGTGCACCAGTAGTGCTGCCAGATTGCACAATTTTTGCGCAATTGCTCCGGTGCCAGTCCTTTGGGAACTGCTATCTTTTTTCTTTAATTTTTGGTATTTTTTTCCCTTCGTGCGCATGTGCAGAAGCAAAATCTGACAAGGGGCGCTCCGGCATTAGAGATTTTGGTGATTTTTTTGCTTCTGCGCATGCACGGAAGCAAAAAAAACCTCACCAAAATCTCACACATGCATGTTCCCTTAGAAACGTTTAGCACATTTTTGGTTTGGGTGCATGCGCAGAAGGCAAAATCACACTGGGGATGTGTGTGTGCACATGAGACAACTCAAGTTGCGTGCGCAGCGCTAGTTACAGCATATCAAGGGAGCCCCTGCTTTGCTCCCTTAATATGCATATTGCCAGGTTGTGGATAAAAATTTAAGAATATAATCTTTGATTCCAAACAACTGTTTTTAAAAAGATTTTAGGATTCCTTTTCAGATCTCATTCTTCCTAGTGTTTATTATTTTAACATAGTGCTCACTTTGTAATTTCCTCCACTGCTCTTCTAAAAATAGAGTAGTGGTACTATATATAAAACATTTACTTGATTTCCCACAAGAAGGATCTTAAATATTTATAATACCTTCCTGAATATTTAGTCTAAATACTAAATGCTATTTTCAAGCTTGCTGTTTCCAAGTTATAGTTAATCTGCACTGTAGTTATGGTTTTTATAATGAATTTTTTTGCATTAAAAACTATGTAAATACAGCATTCAAACATCTGCATTACATTATGCTAGAGATCAAGCAATATGATGCTTGTTATTAGATCTATCCAGCTGCAAACCAAAATTCTCAGTTTTTAAAAAGAAAAGCCATAGAAAAGAGCAAATGAAAAGGCAGACTTAGAAAAGCCAGTCACAGGCTATTAGTTTACTCCCTACTTATTCTTTATATGAAATGATTTTTTTAACCAGACTACATATGCTGATCATAAATACTTTTAGTTTTTGTAAGAATTCAGGGAGATTTGCTGAAAACCAATTCATTTTCTTGGACAGGCAGGTGGAGTTTGTCAGATTGACTCTACTATTATTGCAATTTGGCTAAGAATTACTCAGACAGTTTGCTGGCATTTTCCTTTGTAAATAAAGAAACATATCAAGCATTCATAATGTACTATAAAATTCTATGAACCTTAACAGAAAAAGAAAAGGTATACTTCCTTATTTACCTGCTCTTTAGAACTTGAGAAATTAACATTACTTTTATGGATATTTCAGGAATACAAGAGCATCCTTAGAGTAGAAAATTTGGGAGAAGGATGAACAAAATTGTTCAAATATTGTTGCTCCCATACACACTAATTAATATAGCCATTAATTATGAATAGTGTTGGGTGAACCCAACGAAGTTTGGGTTCGGTGAACTCACCCGAACTTTGCCGTGAAGTTTGGGTGAATTCGCTGAACCCAAACCCGAACAGCAGCATCGCCGCTGCAGCGTCCTTTTCCTGCTTCCTTTTATTTTTACGAAAAAGGATGCTGCAGTGGCGCTGCAAGCAAAAGGAGGTGGGGAATCCCACGATGGGATTCCCCACTCTCCTCCCGGGTGGCTGCACTTCGCGGTGTTTGGGCGAACACCGAACCCGAACTTTAAAAAAAATGTTCGCCCAACACTAATTATGAATCATGGGAATTTCAGGATATGAAATAAAGTCTTGTTGGGCAGTTGAGGTTGTTTCACCACCATTAGGTTGTATCTTTCATTCAAGTTCAAAAAATAAAATAAAAAATAATTAAAAAAAAGATGGTGGTGCCCATGGACCAGAACTGACTGAACCATGTCGGTGATGTCATCGTGATATCACCAGCAGGTCACTACCAGTTTGGCCAAACTGGTCTGAACCGGGAGGAACCCACCAGTGCCCCTAGTGCTCTAACCCTGAATTCATTTATTCATTGGTTTAGAGTAGGATTGTTTAGTACAGTACTTGTACTTGATTGTTAAGAGAAAAATTCCTGTAACCAATTCTACTTTCCTTTGAAGCTTCTTTTGATTGTTTCAAAATCGCCATTTTAAAGGAATAGTGTCACATAGCATGAGTAATACTCTTATTCAAATCCTGTTCAATATAATATTAGATAGAGGGACAACTGGCTATTTTAATTTTGAAGTTGCTTAACAGACATTGTTTCATTCAAACCACATTGTGTTATACATGGTATGTTCTCCATAATACGATGCTCAATTTTATACATTATTTTAGTTTTAGTCTAAATATTTGGTAACTACTTTGAAACTATTTATAAATTTTATTTTTGGGAGTTGTTTTCATATCATGAGGCATGAGCCATTACAAAAAAACCTTCAAAAATGATTTCAATGAATAAGAGCATTTAATTAGATGAGATTTTGTGCTTATTTTATGGATGACACTGAAAAGAGAAGATGTTCAATAAAATTTTATATTGTACATATAAAACTGATCCATATTTTATTAAACATAAGTACTCTCCTGACAAATATGAAAATGAGAACTACGCACCATAAATATACGTTCTTATTGATCAATATAAATTAACTAAGCACTATAATATGAATTTATGTGCTGTTATTTCTTTTAGGATCAATACAGATACATAGATTTATGCTGAAGCTATGTCTTTCTCTATCTTTAGCCTCTCTCTGCAAAACGAATTTTATTTCTTCACTGTTTTGTATACCCATCCTTTCCCGTGATTACAATACAGTATTGGCATTTATTTTCATCTTAATGAACACTAGTTTCTCAAGGAAACCCCTGAGAGAACTTACATAGTTTATTTAGCACATCTTTTTTCCTAGAAATAGTCTGTTGTAATAATCTATAAAGTTAATGCTATTTGCTAATGTAAGTGGCCAGTGTTAAAATATTTTGTTCCCAGTCTGTATTAATAAATCAAATTTAAGTGACCTTTTCCTTTAATTGTAATCTTTAGCTCTTTTTGCTTTCCTCTTGAATCTAACTTGAGACTTAGAATCTAAGTCTCATCCTGTAATGTTTTTAAAGAGAATTTAAAACAAAAGAATTTCACAACAATTCTTATAATTCATCCCATAATTTTACCCCAATCCATCTGGGACCTTCATGCATTTTTAACTTTCCAAAAGTTCTAGTCTCCATTTTGGTGTTTATTCCAAAATATTGGTTTAAATCCTTAAATTTGTATTTAAAAGCTCTTTCACTAAGGACTGAAAGGAAAGGCACCTGTTGGTGTAAACCATGTTGCCTCATAGATACATAATTGAGCTGGAAAGAATGGTTATAATAATTGAAGATGTTAAGCAGATGAACATATAATCAAGACTGATTTTGCAACTATTTTTAGTAATGTCATTAAGCAAATACAACAGTCATTAAGCAAATACATTTACCCAAAGAGCATTTTTTTTTGCCAGAAACCAGAAGAAAGCTAGAAGTGGTACTGCACCCCCTGCAACCAGAGTCGACTCAACATGTTCCATGGTATCAAAGGCCACTGAAAGCTCAAGATTCCGACTTAGGCCCAATAGTCTTTAATATCTTCATAAATGACTTAAATGGGGGAATAGAGGGGAACTAACCAAATTTACAGATGATACTAATCTAGCAGGAATAGCTAACAGCATAGAGAAAGGCTCAAGATCCAGATGAATCTTTTTTTTTGTTATAAAAGTTTTTATTTTTCTCCCCTACATTGAAATTATATAAGACAACACATATACGTCCAAAATACATCAATAAATATACACTGTCTCATAAATTCAATAGCCTATTTTACATTCCAGTCTTACTCTGTCTTTTCCTTTTCACTCCCCTTTCTCTCCACCTCTGCTATCTATCTTCTTGTACCTTCTCCAGATGGATCTTGACAGACTTGAATGCTGGGCCCTAGCTAACAAAATTAAATTCAATGCAGAGAAAAGTAAAATCCTACACTTAGATAAGAAAAACCAAAAATATACATATAAACTGGATGAAACCAGATTCAATAGCCGTGACTGTGAAAGGAATGTTGGACTCTTAGTGGACAACCAGCTAAACATGAACCAGCAGTGTACAGCGGCAGCCAAAAAGCCAATGCAATCCTCAACTACATTAACAGAGGGATACAATCTAGATCTAGGGAGGTACTAATACCACTCTATAAAGCTTTAGTTAGATCACACCTAATGTACTGCATCCAGTTTTGGTCATCACACTACAAAAAAGATGTCAAGACTAGAGAAAGTGAGATGAGAGCAACCAGGATAATTAGGGGACTGGAAACTAAAAAATACGAAGAGTGGAACTGAGCACGGCTAGTTTAGCAAAGAGAAGGACCAAGGGAGACATGGGGCTCAGGCTATTTTCCAAGGCACCAGAAAGTCAGACAAGGAATAATGGATGGAAACTCACCAAGGAGAGATTCAACATGGAAATAAGGATAAACTTTCTGACAGTGAGAGCTATCAAACTTGCCTTCGGAAATTGGGAGAGCTTCAACACTTGAGACTATGGAGTGGAAATTGGACAGCAATTTATCAGAAATGGTGTAGGATCTCCTGCTTCAGTGGGGGATGGACTAGATGACCTACAAGGTTCCTTCCAATTCTGTTAATCTGTTAAGAAGACCCACTATCCACATCTTGCCAGATATCATCCAAAAGTACAAACAATGCTGAGAAGGGCGGCATAAAAATTGAATACATAAAATAAATAAAATAAATATCTGGGCATAAAAACCTAAGTGAAAGGGATCCAGATAATCCCACATAGTTGATATGCCTAGCTCAGAATTACGGTATGTGTAAAGCTCTAATATTTTAGCAATTTTTATTTTTATTTTATTCAAATTAACTACATATGCATAATCAGATCCTATACTTAAAGGCACTGTGCTTATACAACGCACTCTATTTCATTGATGCCTATAACAGATCTTTTTCTCTTTACATGTAGTCTGACCTTCATCTTTAACTTGGATACTGTATCTTACCAAGCTAAGAAAATTGGAAGGTTTACCTAAACTCTACTTGAACAGCTGCAAAATTCATTTATATCATCTTCTTTAAATATTATATTATACAGTATTGCCTTTAGAGCAGTGGTGAAAATTATATTTTATTTATTTATATACTTTTCAAAACATGTACAAGATAGCAGGTATGGTATAAACATAAACAAAAGTAAAAGAGGTACAAGTAAATTTGGACAATAGGACAGTAGGACAGGGATGGTAGGCATGATGGTGCACTTATGCACGCCCCTTACAGACCTCTTAGGAATGGGGTGAGATCAACTGTAGTCTAAAGTTAAAGATTTTGGGGTTTAAAGAAGAAACCAGTCAGGTAGTACATTCCAGGCATGGATCACTCTGTTTATTTTATTTTATTTTATTATTTTATTATTTATTTAGTCCAATACACAATGAGGGTTTTAGTGGGTATACAGTATATCTATATACACATAGTAAAATACATGATGAAGGTTATAGAGGAGATACTCATAGTAAAATATATCTAAGAAATAATAGAAAAGAAGGTGTAGTAATAGAACATATCAATGAAAGAATAGAAGAGGAGATATAGGAATAGAAGAAAGGTATAGGAGATATAGGAGAGCAATAAGACAGGGGACGGAAGGCACTCTAGTGCACTTGTACTCACCCCTTACTGACCTCTGAGGAATCTGGATAGGTCAACCGTAGATAATCTAAGGGTAAAGTGTTGGGGGTTTGGGGATGACACTATGGAGTCCGGTAATGAGTTCCACGCTTCGACAACTCGGTTACTGAAGTCATATTTTTTACAGTCAAGTTTGGAGCGGGTAATATTAAGTTTAAATCTGTTGTGTGCTCTTGTGTTGTTGTGGTTGAAGCTGAAGTAGTCGCCGACAGGCAGGACGTTGCAGCATATGATCTTGTGGGCAATACTTAGATCTTTTTTAAGGCGTCTTAGTTCTAAACTTTCTAGGCCCAGGATTGAAAGTCTAGTCTCATAGGGTATTCTATTTTGAGTGGAGGAGTGAAGGGCTCTTCTGGTGAAGTATCTTTGGACATTTTCAAGGGTGTTAATGTCTAAGATGCGATATGGGTTCCAAACAGATGAGCTGTATTCGAGGATGGGTCTGGCAAAAGTTTTGTAAGCTCTGGTGAGATTTTATAAGTGTGAGATTGCCAGAGCAGAAGCTACGTAGGATTAGGTTCTATTTTCTGCAGTCGAGTTTCGAGTGGTTTACATTGAATTTGAATCTATTATGTGCGCGTATGATGTTGCAGTTGAAGCTGAAGTATTCCTTGACCAGTAGGACAGTGTGGTAGATGATTTTATGAACTAAATTTCTTCATTACAGCTGGCAGAAGAAAATTATTTTCGTTTCTCAGTTTTAAAAACGTCTCGTATTTTCTGATGATTTCATCATATATACAGGCAGGTAACATTTTAACACAGGAGGCTTTTGCTAAATAGGCTTCAGTTGGCGAAATTGGTTAGTGTTCTGTCTGGGTGCCCCCAGACTTCAACACCAACTGAAAAAAGCAGCCAGACACGCTGGTAAAAAGCAAAGTCACTTTATATCTTTGAAAACAAACACAGAGAACAAAAACTGTTCTTACAAACTGGAATGCTATGAGGCTTCACAGAAGAGTCACGACGGCCAGACAATACAACAGGCTTCTTGCTGGCACACACACCACTGTAGATAATAAAACCCACGCCTCCCCCAAGTTTTCAGCCTTCGAGGCCACAAACCAGAATCAGAGACGCCAAGGATCGAAGCAAGGTCACAGAACTCCCAAAAGATAACTCTCCACAATACAGGAAGGGCAGGCCTGCCTTTTCAACCTTTCTGAGGAGAACCACACCCAAACCCAGCTGTTGCCTATTAGGGATGGAAATACCTGGCTATTTGTCCCCTTCGTTGGGAGGCCTTTCTCTGCCTCATATCGATGATGGCTTGTGCGTTCTCATCTAAGGATTCCAGGCTACTCGCTGGGGAGAGCTCCCCCCCCGGGGGTCTCAGGCTGTTCTCCCTCCTCTTCGTCCTGGCATTCCTCTTCCCCGTCTGCCTGGTCCTCCTCCTCCTCCTGTTCTTCGTCCTCCCCCTCTGAGCATGGAGCCGGCAGATTTCCAGCCGTTCCCTGAGGAGCCTCAGACTGAATCACAACAGTTAGGTTTTCTGTTTCTTTTAGAATTGTGTTTTAATGATTTGACTATAGTTTGACTGTCAAACTATTTACTAAGTCTGCACTACTATTACTACCAGTTTTTTTCATCATTCCTATCACCCATTTCCTCCCACTTATCACTGTATGACTGGAACTTGTTGCTTGTATCCTTAAGATTTTTATTAACATTGTTTCTTCATTGCTTATTTGACCCCTACTACAATCATTAAGTGTTGTACCTCATGATTCTTGACAAATGAATCTTTCCTTTTATGTACACTGAGAGCATCTGCACCAAAGACAAAATTCCTTGTTTGTCCAAACACACTTGGCCAATAAAAAATATATTCTATTAAGTTCCATTAAATTAGATTAAATTAGTTTCAGCATCCTGGATACCATTTCTGAGTATTCTATTTATTATATTCTATATACCTTTTATTATATTCATATTCCACCAATTTGCTCAGGATATCTTCAGAACTAAGTTAGGGATGGGGAAAAAATGAATTGTCCACAACTATTTGAGTTGTCTTTTTTTCAGTCCTAGTCAAATCATTATATGCTCCTATATATTACTAAATACATACAAATATACATACATACATACATACATACATACATGTGACTTGAGGTTTACTTTTCCTTTTGCTGGCATCTCATTAACTCGCTTCAATCTAAGCAAGGGGAGAACGGCAGTTTTAGCCGTTGTGAAGACTCGGCAGAGAGCGCCTGCGCAACCAAAGAAAACGTACCTTAATATGCAGCCGCCCCCGCGTGGCCAAAGCGAACAATGCGAGAAAGGCGACGGTCCTCCGCTTTCATTATTACGTCAGACATATCTTGCCATGCCTCCCCCAATCCAGAGCTCCAGCGGATGAAACGGCGCCAAACTGGAAGAGGAGGGGGCGTGGCCTCAATCCAGTTACTGTACACCCAAACGGTTTTTTTTTTCTGTATACCATAGCTTGGAATTCCTATACCGTCCCTTTCCCAAACGGCAAAGCGCTTTCTATTCCGTCACGTGATAAATGGGAAACTCATTCTGAAGAGGGAAGAGAGAGAGAGAGAGAGAGAGATGGCGGTGAGGAAGGTACCAATTTTTTCTTTCTTGGAGGTGGAACGGCCCGCTCAGAAGAAGAAAGACGTTGGAGTCCTTCCATTAATTCTAAATACGGGCGGGGGGGAGGGGGCGCTAATGAGCGCTGTAGAGAAAGATAGAAAGCCACGATTGCCTAGAAATACGAATATTAAGCTCTGGATTAAATTAAATTAATTACAGTTAATCCTACTTGAGGTTTTTCAGGAGCTATGGAATCTTGCTTTAAGCGTATATAACGATAAGAAAACAGCATTGTCAGAAATGAGTTGATTTGGTTGCTTTGGCGATTGAGAAATACAATAACTTCAAAAAAATACTGTTTTAGAAGGAAATTGGGATTAAAATGATTATGCTCTTTAATTTTGATTCTGGTCCTGTGTTCTCTATGGGCCGAGACCTAAAGGCTTCCTAATGGAGCCTGTATGTGGAGAATAGGGACAGTAAAATTTGTGGGGATCATGTTGGCCACTTTGTAGGTATTGCATATGAAATAATGAAAATCAGTAGAAGACAACAAGTATATGGGATTTGGATAAAAGTTCAAAAAAATGTTGTGAAAGACTTCAGAGATAATATTTAAACTACTCTCTACAACTGACACTGTGGTTGAAATAAAATTAAGTGATCTTTAATTTAATTTATCAAATTCATCTATATTCAGAGTTGTTTGCATTTTTATTGGTCGATAGCCTATTGAATCTATGTAATTAACAATTCTATCATTATTTAAATTTTGGCCCAGTGTACAATACAATACAATACAAAAGTTTGTCTCAGCAGTAAACCATTTTGTTATATTTATTAGATTTTTATTCTGCCATTATTACTTCTATAAGTAGTTCAAGGTGGCAAACATAAATATAACACTCCTTCCTATGTGAGATAGTTGGGCTGAGAGTAACTTGGCTAGAGTCACCCAGCTGACTAAAGTAGCACTATAGAACTCAGTTTCCATTTTTTCCATAGACCCCATTGTGTTGGTTTAGAACAGGGGTCTCCAACCTTGGCAACTTTAAGGCTTGTGGACTTCAATTCCCAGAATTCCTCAGCCAGCTTTGCTGTTAACAGTTAAGATTTGGTGACTGAGGAATTCTGGGAGTTGAAGTCCACAAGCCTTAAAGTTACGTAGGTTGGAGACCCCTGGTTTAGAAGATATATTTTGTTTTGTTAGGCACCATTACATTTGTATATTTGTATTCATGATTATATTAATAAAAATAATGCAGAAATGGATTTAAAAACATTTTCTTTGCAGAGGAAACGATCATCCTACATAGAACATGCCTGTTTTCCTGACGAGACGCCTAGAAATGAAGAGAAGAAAAATCTTCAGGCACCAGTGGCTGTTGCTTCTCTTTCAGATGCCTGGCATCATTGTGGTGATGGGTTTCAGATTTCATCTCCATTGAAGGTCACTGTGTTATGTTTTCATATAGAAGAGCTTGATCCTTGGTGACAAAGAGTTAAGATTTCTTTTTGGAGAGTGTTACATGGTTTTTCTTTCTTTATTACATGGATTTTCTTTCTTAATCATTTCCCCATAGCTTTCCAAACTCTTATAGTAGTTGTTTTTTACATCCACTTCACTTTTTTCTTGACCCTTTTCAGGTAGGTTCCCAAATCAGAAGTAAGCATTCTGATTTCAGTATTAATGTGTGACTCAAGCCTAAATGTATACCTTTGAAAACTATATAGAAATTCCAAATTATGCTGAGTGCTGCTTCAAAGCCAATAAAAGTATTTTTTTCTTGGTGTCACGTTTAGCTTTTTAGCATGTCAGTACTGCATTCCAAATATTTTTGAGGAGACTCAAAACAAAATCTTGTTTTCACTTATTTTTATTGTATTAATGTGCTAGGAAGTGACCTCAAAGTATTGATGGCCTTGGTATCAATTTGTTCCCAATAAATGCCTGGTATGCTTACAAGAAGATCCAATTTATTCTTGACTTGGGTGTGGACCATCTGGCAGACCTGGTGCATATTAGCAAGATAGGTGAAGGCAGTAATACCACCCTGTTGAAGATTTGCTCAGCTGGGTTTTGAGTTTTGCAGCAATTGCAGGCTCAAAACCAAGGGTGGCTTGCATTAATATTATGGGAACAACTTGCTTGTGATGAGGCAAATGGCTACATGTAAAGTACTTATAATCTAATGTATTTTTTGGAGTATAAGATGCACCTTAGTTTTGGGGGAGGAAAATTGGGGGGAAAATCTGCCTACCAGGAATCTGGCTAGAGTCTTTGGTCAGCTTCAGCACATTATTTTATCCCCTAGTTAGGGCTGGGGGAAAAAACCTTACTTGGAGAGTGTAACAATGAAAGAGCTTGCAAGCTGGTAAGAGCTGGGAACATCGTTAGCACCTACTTAAAGCTGGAAAAAAAACATATTTGGAGCAAGTAGAGCAATGAAAAAAACCCTGCAAAGACTTAGAGTTGGAAAAACATTCTTCGCAAAGAGTAACAATGAAAGAGTCTGCAAGGTAAGAGCTGGGAAGATCATTAGCACCTAGTTAAGGCTGAGAAAAAGCTATATTCAAAGTATAAGACTCACCCAATTTTTCAGCCTCTTTAAGGAGGAAAAAGGTCATCTTATACTCCAAAAAAATTGAGTAATTAGGCATTAAAGCCAGGGTGTTCTCTCTCCCTGATAGCAGTGTTCCAATATGTCAGGGATTGCCACAAAGAAGAAGGAATCAGCCTATTCTCCAAAGCACCTGAGGATAGAACAAGAAGCAATGGGTGGAAACTAAACAAGGAGAGAAGTAATTTAGAACTAAGGAGAAATTTCCTGAAGTTAGAATAATTAATCAGTGGAACAGCTTGCTTCTAGAAGTTGTGAATGCTCCAACATTGGAATTTTTTAAGAAGATGTTGGATAGCCATCTGTTTGAAGTAGTGTAGGGTTTCCTGCCTAAGCAGGGGGTTGGACTAGAAGACCTCTAAGGTCCTTTCTAACTATTGTTATTATATTATTATTATTATTATTATTATTATTATTATTATTATTATTATTATTATTATGTGAAGAGTATAATTAGATGTGATCCTATAGTGCCATTGTTGTAGAAGCTATGCTAATTGGACTTTTTCTTTTGGATTCCTGATGTCTGTTTACCTGAATGGTAAGAATTTGTCCTCACATCAGTTTTTATTTTGAGATTGGTTGTAAAACTACCCTCAAAGTACATATTGTGACCTGATTTACATGGACTGAGTCACAATGAATTTTTTTGCAGAGGAGTTTAATGTCAAAATTTTTTTTTAACCAATTGATCTACTTACAAACCAGTTTAAAGGATAGGATATACATGAACATTCTCAATAATTTGAAATTACAGAGATGTATTGATGGAAGTATAGAAGATGCAGTAAAATCCATTTATTTGCTACCAGGGTAGATAAAAACCAGAATAAAACTAATCTGAGTAAAGTTTATTATATCCAGTGAAAAATACAGTTAATAGTTTTAACAATTAATAGTTTTAACAGTTAAAAATTGGCTGTTTTGAGGCCCTTAAGTTCAGAAAGGGTATTTTTTTTCCATTTTACAATGTATTTGTGATGTTGCTATTACTTGTTATCTGTTTTGCAGTGGAACTGCATACTACATGAAGTAGCATTTTTATGTATTTAAAAGTATACTTTTGATAAAAATTTACAAATATTTACACAATACTAAATTAAATGTATTCATGTCTTCTTAAAATAGGCTAAAGAATCTTTAAGAAAATCAGTTAGAGCTAAAAAGTCTTTTGAATCATTGCTCAGCTCAAGTGAAGGTACAATACTATGTTTTTTTATTTTATTAATATAAATGTTATTTGTATTACACTCCAATATTTTTTCATAGATCATGAATTTGGTGTTGGTTTAGAATAGATGTTTGTCTTGGATTAAGATGATCTTTGGAAAATAAAATAGAATTGTTGTAAAGAGTGCAAGAAGCTATTGTATAAATATTGCTTAGAATTATAATCAAAATTCTGATTACTGTTATGCATCCAGAAAATATTTACAGATAAACATTAGTTCTTTAGTCTAAATTGGAATTTAAAATCTGTAATTGTATGCTGGAACATGTGATAATTTTTGTTTCCTTAATACTTTAAATACATCACGGCCTTTACTGATTAAAGGTATGCAATGTTTGGGCCAATTCTATGCATATTATATCAGTTTAAAATATAGCTTCATATATTCTGAATGATTAAATGCTGTTTAAAATGGGATTTCTATTGCATTTTATATTTAAGAAATGTGATGTTTTCATTAAAGCTGAAGAAACTAGTAATGTATTACATTTTTTCCCAATTTTTTTCTTATAGAAATCTCTAGAACTGAGAACCTTTGTGAATTTACTGACATTGTATGGAGTTCCAGTGAGAATGAATTTTCCAATGAGGAAAATGACATTGCAGCCTCAGATTTTCTTAATATGAAAATGAAGAAATATAGAAAGTATGCTTTGATCTCCAAGGAAGTGAGTAATAAAGGTAACACATTTTCTATACACAATGTAAAAATCAGTTTTCATTCCTAAATTTCAAAAAGCCATATTTCCCATATTTGCATTTTGTTGTCTCCATAGAGCAAATTCTATCCCCCTTTTTTTTCTTTAGACCTGGGAAAAAATCATTCCTGAGGTCTCTACTAATAGCTCTACTATTCTTTGAAGCAGTCTGTCTTGGAACCTCAGTCCTGAATTCTTTCTAATTTTTAGCATTTTATTTATACATTTTTCCCCTTTGCTTTATTGACAATTTATGTACATTTCACAAATCTTACTGTTGATGTTACTTCTATTATTAACCTTGCTGTTCTGCTTGGGTCAGTATGACCCAAAATGAAATTTGAGATCTGAAGATTATTTGTCATGCAGATCTCAAACTTGTGATTGACTTTTCCTCATTTGAGGGGTTCTTACTATGAGTGTGGGGTTTTTTTTCTTTTCTTTTCTTTTGCTACACGCTGATTGTTACATTTCATTTACACCTGAAACACTACAAGTGTATAGTAAATGTGAACAGAACAGCAAGGTAATCTTGTAATCAAATGAAATAACCGGGAAAAGGTGGAGAAATGTTTATGTGTTAAAATTTAATAGGATTTTTTATTTATTTCATATGCTTAACAGATTTATTCAGATAAGTGCAGGCTTACAATAATAACAGATAATATGTCCATAGTGTACTTCAACAATGTGAACATTCACGGAAGAAAAAAATGAAAAAACATCTATAGTAAACAGTGTAATAGTGAAACACTCTTCATAAACACATAAAACCATTATTCAAATTGGTATCATTCAATATATCAACCTTATCATAATTAAGTAGTAATATACAATTTACAGTCAAACATTGACAAAATATCCATTTACGCACCTCGATTGCTCAGGGAGATGCACATTCTGCCCTCTGTTTAAACATTAGATTTGTATATGATGTTTTATATGTATATGATGCTCCAAGTCCTTGGAGAGGGGTGGCATACAAATCTAATAAATTATTATTATTATTATTATTATTATTATTATTATTATTATTATTATTATTATATTCTATATAAAAATTAGATATTCCCGAAATAGAATAAATGTGTAAGAATGTTAGTAGTTTTAAAAATGTCTAATTCCTGGAAGTTTTTCCCCCAGCTCTGCTCCTTCATGAAGAACCTGAATTCATTGAGTGGAAAAATGATAGTGATTATGAGCTTGATGAACAATGTAGTGAATCAGAATGTAATGAAGCTCCTTTGGATATATTGGACACAGATTCATGCCCAAACAGTGCTTTCAAAGCCGATGGAGAGAAGGAAGATGAACCCTCAAAGGTAAAAAGAAAAAAAAAGTTTAAAATGGAGGTCTTTTAAGCATGTTTGCTGCCAGACTAAATATGCACTCTATTCGAAAGTGGAGATTATTTAATACAATTTAATGCATTTTATTTTTGTTCTTTTAAATCAGTGGCCGTCTCCCTTTTCGGCACCAGGGACTGGGTTCCTGGAAGACAGTTTTTCCATAGATGGGGATGGTGGTTTCAGTTTCATTCACTTGCCTGCCACTCGCCTAGAGCTGTGCGGCCGAATTGCTAACAGGCGAGGAACCAGTACCATTTTTAAATTATAAGCATTTTAAAAATGAAATGCATGGAATCCTCAGACTTATAGCATGCAATGAGAAAGAAATGTTTTAATTAATAATAAATAAACATGGTTGACCAGTTTTGCTCTTTTAAACTTAATATCTTGGTGTCATGGTTCCGAGTAATGGGCCCATTCAGAACTCTGAGGTTGTGGCTTTTCTCAAAGATTTATTTTAGCAGCGTGTTCAAATGTGAAACCAATCTATATTAATAAAAATGTAAATGTATCTTTGTTAGTCAGGGCTAAACTCAAAAAGAACTTCAGCGATTGCTTTGAAATTTTGACACAGCGTTCCAAACAAATACAGTCCTTATGACATACCTATATTATATAGTTATAATCTGTGATAGGTAAAAACTGGTCAAAAACATAGGATTCCCTGGTGAAAACCTTAGGAGGTGTGTTTTGATAGGCTGGTAACAAGGCAGGTAGTTGCTTTGAATGGAGACTGGTGACAAACAGAAGGAATGTTTTGATTGGCTGCTGATCAACTGCCATGCTGATCAACTGCCACTGCCTTGCTGACCAGCTGACACAGGAAAACCTCATCAGAAAATAAAGGAATCAGGTTTGGCTGCAAACCATGGGGTTTTCCACCCATTTTTGGGTGAACCAAGAACCCTGCAAGGTAGGCAGGTCTTATCATATTTTGATAGATGGGTCGAGCCAGTCTCTTAAACCAGGGGGTGACAGGGAGGGAGAGAGAGAGAATGAGAGAGAGAGGTATACAAATGTCAGCTTGGATTAAACCAAGAACCCTGCCAGGTAGGCGGTTTTATCGTATTTTGGCAGATGGGTCAGGCCAGTGTCTTAAACCAGAGGGGGGACAGGAAGGGAAAGAGATGTACAAATCTCACCCTGCTCTCCAATGTTAATTGCCTCAAACTGTATGATACCCTACACAACTAGACTTACAATCCTAGATTTAGAAAGCTTAGAACTACATCGCCTTAAATACGATCTAAACATAGCCCATAAAATTATCTGCTACAACATCTTTCCTGTCCAGTACTTCAGCTTCAACCACAACATCACACGAGCACACAACAGATACAAACTTAAAGTAAACTGCTGCAAACTCGACTGCAGGAAATACGACTTTAGTAACAGAGTATTTAATGCATGGAACTCATTTCCTGACTCTGTAGTGTCATCACCTAATCCGTCCAAACTGTTGACCTTACTTGATTCCTAAGAGGTCAGTAAGGGATGTGCATAAGTGCACCAGTGTGTCTACCGTCCCCTGTCCTAATGTTTCTCGCTTACTAGTATCATGTATATTGTTACATGTTTGTATACTAGCAATATGTACTTGACAAAATAAATAAATAAAATAAAATAAAATAAATAAAAATAAATAATTGAGCATGGGGTTGAACTAGAACACCTCCAAGGTACCTTCCAACTCTGTTACTCTAAATAAATTGAGCAGGGGGTTGAAAAATATAAACGTACACTTTCCCATTTATTTCTTTTCCATTTAACCAGACTGAATCACAGCAATCCATGGCTGGGTAAGCTAATTCTAAATATTTATCAAGTTTTATTATAATAAAAGAAATAGATATGCACCCCTATAGGGTCACTGCTCATGTAGCTAGATGGCAGGACCTTATCGCTGTTATGTCTGACACCTGGGAGGAAATTATCCCACACCTTGTAGTTCCCCCTTCCCCCATATGTATAGCAACTAAGAAATGAAGTAAAAAGAACATGGCTTCAGCTAAAGTCATTTTGAGAGTTGACACCTGGTTTATAAAGGATTTCAGTATTCTCCAGTAGAGGGAGACAGGAATCATTTAAAAAATAATAATTTAGAAGAAAGTTGATAGTTTTATGTGCTTTATCCTCTACTGAAGTACTAAAAAGTATTTTTTTTTTTAAAAAGGTTGTATAAATTAAATGTTTGGTTAACTACAGTATCAATAGGTAATAAATGCAGGATATCTGATAAATGACATCATTAATCTCAGATTAAGCAACAGGAGCGCTTCAACATTAAAACTGGAGGAATAATATTTAAAGATAAGAGAGAGGATGAACATTGTTATTATTTAATATAATCTAATTTAAGCAAACCTATTCCAAAATGCTAGCAATGCTACTGAAAAGCAGCATTTTCTGGCCACAATTCCCTCCTGTTCCCAAAAGTGGGAAATAACATTTGTTTTTGATTGAGGTGAATAAAGATAGGTTTAATAAATAAGGTCCAGAGAATTCTAGTTCAAGTAAGAGGTTTGCAGGGACAGTGAATTAAGCTTTGTATGGTTTAATGTGTTATATGAACCCAACCATAATGTTTTGTAAATCATGGTTTAGTGACATGACTGAGCCTATTGGGATGGAAGCGACCCTTTCACTCTTTTTTCCTAAAAATTTTCTTGGCCCCATCCTTTGTCCTGTAGGAATGACATGTTATCCTAACTGTCACCAAATACTTTCTGTATTTGGCATTATAATTACAATAATGCATCTAAATATGCCCATGTTACACCAACCCTCCGCAGTCTGCATTGGTTGCCGATCAGTTTCCGGTCACAATTCAAAGTGTTGGTTATGACCTATAAAGCCCTTCATGGCATCGGACCAGAATATCTCTGGGACCGCCTTCTGCCGCACGAATCCCAGCGACCAGTTAGGTCCCACAGAGTGGGCCTTCTCCGAGTCCCGTCGACTAAACAATGTCGTTTGGCGGGACCCAGGGGAAGAGCCTTCTCTGTGGCGGCCCCGGCCCTCTGGAACCAGCTCCCCCCAGAGATCAGAATTGCCCCCACCCTCCTCGCCTTTCGTAAGCTCCTTAAAACCCACCTCTGCCGACAGGCATGGGGGAACTGAGATATTCCTTCCCCCTAGGCCTATACAATTTATGCATGGTATGTTTGTGTGTATGTTTGGTTTTTAATAAGGGTTTTTTAGTGGTTTTAAATATTAGATTTGTTACATGCTGTTTTTATTATTGTTGTTAGCTATTGTTGTTGTAATTTTAAATTTAATTGATCTTTTCATCAAGATCAGAAGAAACATACTAAAAACAGTAAAAATAATAAAATGGCCACAAATGAAAATCAGCTGAAAAGAAACATTAGTTAAAAAATGCTAAACAATTGGCTATGTGCTATCAATAGCAATTAACTTAATTTTGATTACAGGTAACAGCTCTTTCCCTATTGGGAAATTAATTTTTTTTTTTATTTCAAACATGTAAATGTAGAACAATTTCTTGTCGTTTTAAATATTACAATTTGTAATTGGTTTTGTAAGAACTTATTCCAGTCCAGAACATCTGGAAATAAATGGAACAAGAAAAGAATCTTAGAATATATGTAGTAAACACAAGAATTCCTGCAGACCACAAGATGGTGCTATCCTGCTAAGAGAAAACTTGCCTTAAAAAGGTGAATTAACACAAATTCCTTGATTGAGTTCCAGTAAATATGCTTTAAGGAGGAGCATAATTTTTTTAATTGAACACAGGAAAAGCAAACATTAAATTAAGCATTTTCTTGTTAAGACACCTATTTCTTCTTAGGTAACATCCCTTAAATCAGACTTTCCTTCTCATATTAATCCATCTAGACTTCCCTTCGGTTTTTGGAAGTTTTGAAGTAAACTCTAAAGTTTAAACTTGGGTTGAAGAGAAATTAACTTTCTTCACTATATCAT
This sequence comes from Erythrolamprus reginae, assembly GCF_031021105.1. Lineage (NCBI taxonomy): Eukaryota > Metazoa > Chordata > Lepidosauria > Squamata > Dipsadidae > Erythrolamprus > Erythrolamprus reginae. Next base: position 207,833,172 of record NC_091952.1, read on the forward strand.
ATTCACTATATCACACAGTTTCATATTTGATTCTCTTCTCCTAGAGTTTTATCTTTGGTTTTCAAAAATACAAATTACCTTCTTCCTGGAGGGGATTAGAATGGGGTGCATCTGTCTCTTCCTATGTGTCAAAGTGAGCATCATGTAAATTAGTACATTCAAAGTGTCTGTGAAACCTATGTGACATGAAACAGTGGCAGAATTCTAAATATGGTGAATGCGGGCTACCTTTTACAGCAACTCAATATGTTAACCAAGATAACTGCTGTTACTAGCAGCAGGTATCTTGGTTAACCTATTTGAGTTGCTGTAAAACAGTGTTTCCCAACCTTGGCAAATTGAAGATATTTGGACTTCAACTCCCAGAATTCGCTGGCTGGGGAATTTTGGGATTTGAAGTCCAGATATCTTCAAGTTGCCAAGGTTGGGAAACACTGCTGTAAAAGGTAGCCTGTGTTCAGCAGTAGTAGCCTGTTACTAGCAACTTACATTAAATGGTATGTTACATCTTATTGTTTAAATAGTGTTTAAATGCCTCTTGATTCGATATAACAAGATTGTCTTGCCTGTTTATGTGCTAAGTACATAAAGAAGTTACGGACAAGACAAATATCTGGCTCTAAATATTATACCTGGCTACCTTAGATTAGGCAAGAAAAAGTAAATAACAGGTACAGGTACAACCACAATTGAACCCAAAATTTCTGTGGTTAAGTGAGACATTTGTTAAGTGACTTTTGCCCCATTTTTCAACATTTCTTACCACAGTTGTTAAGTGAATAGCAAAGTGTTAAGTTAGTAACCTGGTTGTTAAGTGACTTTGGCTTATTATGTAAGATACAATGACTTCAGAGTAATATTTAGTATCAGAACATTAAAAAAATATTCGTTTGTATTTGTGTACATGTGTGTGTGTGTCTCTGTGTGTGTTGTACCCTGTTTTCTCCAAAATAAGACATCCCCTGATAATAAGCCCAATTGGGCTTTTGAATGCATGGCAATAAGCCCAAGCGCTTATTTCAGGGTTCAAAAAATATATAAGACTGGGTCTTATTTTAGACAGTATATAAGGCAGTACGTATATTTTAAAATATGTTTTTATTTTATTTCTCTCTCCTATTGAAACAATGTTTGTCTGTTCCTTCTATTGTGTAATATAAAATGCAGTTGTTTTAAGAGGCGCAAGCGTTATTCTTTGATATGGAAGCTGTCAGACTGATGACCTAATGCCTGATGGCAGGTAACATGTCTGTGTTCTTATGCAAAATGTTTTACTCATACCTGTGGATAATGATGACACACTGGATGTGTGTATGGTTTACTAGACTTTTGAGTAAATACAAACAGTTCAATTGGTAAAAGATTATGTTCAAAGCTTGTCTTCCAAGTTTGCATGTTATATATTTCTGGAATATTTTGTGTGTAACAGGGAGAGTCATCTTGCCCAATTATCTATCTTATCTATCTATCTATCTATCTATCTATCTATCTATCTATCTATCTACCTACCTACCTACCTACCTACCTACCTACCTACCTTCCACCCACCCACCCACCCACCCACCTACCTACCTTCTGTCTGTCAGTCAGTCAGTCAAGTATAGGAAAGTAATGATAAAAAGACAATAGTTTATGCACGCCCTCTTGGAAAAGGGGAGGGGTCAACTAGACAATCTAAGGTTGAAGATTTTAGGATTGGGGGGAAAAAAACAACAGATTCCTCAAGTAGCCCTGTTAGGGATTTAAAGGTGAAAATAAACACCTTGAATTGCATCTGGAAGCAAACTGGCAATCAGTGTAGCTCATGGAGCAGGGTATATTTTATAGAGAGTTGTATTGTAGAATGAAATTATGTATTTAATTCTACCACTTCATTTTTCTATATGTGCAAACAAGGCTCTATTATAGTGCAGTAGATTGAAAACAGTACATTGATCACAAATTGTGCTGCTAATTGATTTAAAATTCCTGTTAGAATTTAACAACCCATTGTTTCTCCTTTGCTGAACTTGAGGATTTCAAACAGCTGTGGAAGTTTTCATTTTTAATCAAATCTTTTATATTAACATTTTCAACACATAAAAAACTAACAAAACCAAAATGTTTTTGAATAAAGTTCAAATCCTCCTGTCTATGTGTCCATAATGTCTTTCTTGCCAGCTCTGTGTAGTAGTTTAGCATAGTCTTCTTCCGGGATTCTTTTGATTTCTTAATTTAGATGTTGAATTTCCCTGGTAATATATCCATAGAGCCCTGGCTCTTAACTTCCCTGCTGATACCTACTGTGATTAAAGCAAGTAAAAAAAGAACCAAAATGCAACAATCCTGTAAATTTAGGAGCAGTAGAAACCCTTCTTTATTTCTCAGTGTGTAATGCAGCCCACCTGAGCTCCATTGCAGGGAGCCATTGCAGCCAAAAATGGAGTTTGGAGCCAGTTTTTATTGAGTGTTTGGGCTGCCACAGGTGCCCCCAACACAAGTGACGTTGTGCTGGGTCTGCCCATCCTGGCCCCCCAAAGTCAATACAACCCTGATGCAACCCTCAATGAAATTGAGTTTGAAACCCCTGCCCTAAAGGTTTTGAATTTTTGTTTTTTACTAACATCTATAATCTCAAATTTGGTTTGTTAGGTAACCCAAAGCTTTCTTCATTTCACTAAATTTCTTAGCTTAATTACTAAATTCCTTGCTTAAGTACTGTAAAATCATTAAATTCAGGTGTACCTTCTGATTAACCATGTAAGCTGCTAAAAACCCTTTTGGGGATTGATAGATATATTGTTTAATAAATATCAAATATGTGTCAATCAGGACAGTGTATGTATTGACAATTAATGCCATTGTGTAGGCCCGTGTTTGCCATGAAGGTGATTGCTCTTGTTGCTTTTCCATATATCGCTCCTGTTGCTGTTCCATATATGGACCAGGGGTGGACTACTAGCCAGAATGCCTAATTGGGCTCGCCTCTGCAGCTCTGGAGGTCCCATGAGTTCGAGTGGAGTTATGCTGCTGCACCCTTGCAGGTAGCGAAATTGTGCATGGAGACGCAGGTGCACCCGAGTTCCGGTGAGGTTTTTTCCTTCGGTGCATGCCACAACATGGGTGCATCTGCGTCTCCGGGCACGATTTCGCTACCTTCACGGGCACAGCAGCATAATTCCACTCAAACTCACGTGACCTCCAGAGCTGCAGAGGCGAGCCCAATTAGGCATTCTGGCTAGTAGTCCACCCCTGCTGTGGACCTATTTTCCATTAGATTTTTCTTAATCAAATAGATGGCTTCTGTAATGTTTGTTAGCTCTTGGCATTTTTAGAGAGATTGAGATTCCAGTCACTTCAGGCCTGTGTGTCTTTTTCTTTCCATTTTTTAGATAGATAATGTTCTTTTCTTAGATGTATATCTATATAATTTTACGCCTGCTTTATTTCACAAGGGAAAAGCCTGCTACATACTTGCGCTTTTGTTCATGCTGCTGCTGGCCTTTGAATAGAGAGAATATGCATATGATAAACGGGGGCCAGTGTGATAAAACTGTGCTTTTACTGGTTAGTATGGATGGTGGAACAAGCTGGAGCAAGGAGAAAAATACAAACAATTGTTTGCATTCCACTGATACCTGTGCTGCATTGGGAGCACTCACTTGTTATAATGAAGCCCTCTAATGTGAAAAAAAAGTTTGAATTCATCCCAGGCATATTGAGAAAATCAAAAGTAGCAAACATATCTGCCAAGCCACTTTTCTGTAGAATTACATACTGATTCATGCATTTGAGACATTCTTGGTTTAACTGTGATACTAAGTAAGCCACAATTGGTTGGTTTATACAATACTCTAAGACTTATACCACTGTTCATATATCACAGTTGAGTTATATTGCATGCTAAATAAAAACCAAGTACTGTAATATTATTTTGTGAATCTATTTTTTTTTCTATTACAGTATGGCTGCATTTACTTGCTATGCTATGTATAGAAATGTATTTTAAATTGTTTTATAATTTCAGAATTATAAGTTGCCCAAAGTCACTTGGCTGAGTTAGGTGGCTGTAGAAATAGAATAGAATAAAATAAAACAAAACAAAACAAACAAACAAATGAATAACATTGTTTGGTTTTGCTTTAGTTCAATGTGCAGATCCAACTGTTGTATTTTATAAATCATGGATTATGGTTTTGATAATTTCGTGTTAACCCAGCCAGTGGTAATTTATTCAACAAACCATGTTAATAAAATTGTAAATTAGCATTATATACTCATTTTACATAAGACTTCTGTTACTTTTTCATGTAATTGTTCATATTATATTGTGGGGAGATGTTCTAGACTTTAACCAAGGCACAATAACATTAAGTAACTAATGTGATGTCCAGAAGTGTTTTGGATCACATACTTTTACAACATATCTTCACTTTTACTTGGCTTTCATTTGAGCTTGAAAAAAAAATCACAGCTTTGGCATTATTCATTAAAGTTTAAAATGAGTATGATCTTGATTTTCTGGAAGGTGTCAAAAACTGGGCTTAAATGAAAAGCAAAATAGGAATTCCATGATATCCTAATGTTTTAAACAAATGGCCAATGAAATCTAAAAGAAAATCACTGTAATTTTGAAGCAAATAATCACTAACTTAAAAATTGAGTATGGCTTTTTAATCTCAGCTAAAAACGATCAATCTTTTCCTGAGAAAGACATAGATTGAGAGCCATGTTCTTTGTGTTATCTCTGAAAAGATATAGGAGGGTCATAAAGCAAATACCTTCTTCATCCATAACCTGACAGTCATATTTACAATTCCTTACTTATCAGAACATTCCAAGCAAATAGTTTTTGTGAATAATGAGAGGTTTCTAAATAAGCTTGTATAGACTTAGGGTTTTGTTTTTTTTTTTAAAAATCTTATATACTGTACTTGGGGCTTACAGAACTGGTACATAAACTATACTGGATCAAACTACCGTATTTTTCAGAGTATAAAACGCACTGGAATATAAGTCACATCTTAATTTTGGGAGAGGAAAACACGAAAAAAAGAATTCTGCCTCTGCCTACCAGTATCAGGAATAGTGGTGTCCTCACTTCCACTCAGATTTTGATAACAAACAGAACAGATCTTTTTATCTGTTCTAACAACAAAAATGATTTTTGCTTTCCAAGGTTACAGAAATGTGAAGTGAATAAGAAATTATAAGTAGTCATATATGATTGTATAATCTTCTGTGTTTTTGTATTATTAATAAAACATACAGTGATACCTTGTCTTACAAACTTAATGGGTTCCGGGACGAGGTTCTTAAGGTGAAAAGTTTGTAAGACGAAACAATGTTTCCCATAGGAATCAATGGGAAAGCAATTAATGCGTGCAAGCCCAAAATTCACCCCTTTTGCCAGCCGAAGCACCCGTTTTTGTGCTGCTGGGATTCTCCTGAGGTTCCCCTCCATGGGAAACCCCACCTCCAGACTTCTGTGTTTTTGCGATGCTGCAGGGGAATCCCAGCAGGGGAATCCCAGCATCGCAAAAACAAGCGCTTCGCTGGCAACGGAAGTCCGGAGGTAGAGTTTCCCATGGAGGGGAGCCTCAGGGAAATCCCAGCAGCACAAAAATGGGCGCTTTGCTGGCAACGGAAGTCTGGAGGCGGGGCATCCCAGTGGTGGCGGTGGGTTTCTAAGGTGAAAATAGTTTGTAAGAAGAGGCAAAAAAATCTTAAACCCCGGGTTTGTATCTCGAAAAGTTTGTATGACGAGGCATTTGTAAGATGAAGTATCACTGTACTAGTAACAGATACTCCTTGATTTTTCAGAATCCATTTTTGTTGCTTAAGGTAAATCTCAGATTTCTGCTATGGAAGTGGTCCATTTTTGGGGAGGGGGATCTGCCACCTCTAAATTCTTTCCTCCACGATCCTCACATTTCAGGCACCCTTTTTGCAATCAGGGAGGGGGATCTGGTGCGTGAAATGCGAGGATAGTGGATGAAAGAGTTTCTGGGTGGGAGATTCCCCTCCATTTTGGGGGAGAGGAAATCTGCCTCCTCAAAGCTCTTTCCTCCACCATTCTCACATTTCAGGCACCCTTTTTGCCATCGGGGAGGGGGATCTGCCACCTGAAAATGCTTTTGTTTAAATGGCTTTCAACGCAGTTCCCTGGGCTGCTTCAGGAATCAGGCCCCGACAGAGGCAGAAAAGGCGCAGGACTTGCTGGGAATCTCGGCAGCATGTTTACAAAATTGCAGATTCAGGAGGATTTATGTGCTGCCTCTCTATCAAGCCTTGTTGTGAGAAAGCCCGACTTTCAGTGCACTTTTCCAGGATGTTTTGGGAATCACGCTCTATGTGGAAGTGAGGATCCCAACCGTCTGGAACCACCCGAAAATGCAACGCGCAGAGCGGGTGGCGGGGCTACATTCGAAATATAAGACACGCCCAGATTTTCACTTTCTTTTTGGGAAAAAGGTGTGTCTTATACTCTGAGAAATACGGTACATATTATCTTTGCATGAAAGCTAACATTGTCTATATTGATTCTTTTGGCACAGTATTTCTTAGTTTAGCATCCATTTCTCAACATATCCACTATATATTCACAGTATATGTTACATTGACCATCTAGTAATTAAAGCTTTGTTTAACTCTCATATTGAAGGGAAATCTGAATTTGTGTATTAAAAACAATATATTATTTTATTTCTGATTAATACAATAACTTTAAAACTTTCTTAATTTATATTCAAAGAACTTCCTCTTCATTCAATTACATGCTAACATAATTATTCAAGCTTGCCACTTCAATATATCCTGATTTAGATTCATGTATTTTCTATTCCCTAAACCACTGTATCTATTATGGCCATTGTTAATATTTTAAAGTAACTGTTGTACATCTATCAGGGTCACAATATCTTTTTTCTATGCTACCACCATTATGGATGTAACAGTTTTCTTTGGAACAGTTGTTTCATTTTCTGTTTAAGTCATAGGTGTTTTTTTAATTTGTTGATACCTATTTACATTTTAAAATAAACTAAGTAGATTTTTAGAAAAGGATGTCATATAGAATTTCTAAATTAATTAATGAAACTGCACTGAGGTTATACATTAAGAATAGTTGAGATTGTTTTACAAAGGATATAGTAGTAGTAAAATATCCTGCACACCCTTGTGAGTTTGTTTCAGTGCCCTGGGGTGCCGTTGTGCACAGATTGGGAACTCTGGTTGTAGGATATAATATGAAACTTCAAAGCCTGCCAGAATATCTATTTGTCTCCTTTTATAACATACACCAGAGGTCCCCAACCTTTTTTGCACCAGGGACCGGCTTTCAACTAGACCAGTTTTCCATGGCCCGGTGGGGGGGGGGGGGAGCTAGCTGTCAGCGGCGCCATAAAAGGGGCGATCAAGAGAGGAATGGGTGAATGAATGGACGGAGGGTGGGAAGGAAGGAAGGAAAGAGGGAAGGTACAGGAACAGAAGAAGGGTGCAAAGAAGCAAAGAAAGGTGTGAAAGGGGAGAGTAAGAGAGGAAGGAGTGAAAGAAGGGAATGAGGGAGGAAAGAAGGGAGGAAGGAAAAGGAAAGCAAGAAATGGAGGGAGGAAAGGAAGGGAGGAAAGGAAGGAAGGAAGAAAGAAGGAAAGAGGGAAGGGACAGGAACAGAGGAAGGAAGCAAGGAAACTTATGAAAGGGGAGAGTAAGAGAGGAAGGACTGGAGGGAGGGAGGGAAGAAGGTAGGAAGGAGAAAGAAAAGAAATAGAGGAAGGAAAGGTAAAAGAGAGAAAGAAAAAGAGCAAGAAAGAAAGAAAGAAAGAAAGAAAGAAAGGCAACTTCAAAGAAAGGCTCACTGAGCATCTCTCACTCTCTCTCTCTTTCTATCCCTCTTTCTTTCTTTCTCTTCCTTTCTCTCTCTCCTCTTCCTTTATCTCCTCTTTCTCTCCCCCCTCTCTCCCCCTTTCCCTCTCTCTTTCTCTCTCCCTCTCTTGCTATCTCTCCCCCCTTTCCCTCTCTTTCTCCCTCTCTTTCTCTCTCTCCCCCCTCTCTCTTTCTCTCTCTCTCCCCCTCTTTCTCTCTCTTCTTCTCACTTTCTCTCTCTTGTTTTCTTTCTGTCTCTTTTGCTTTCTCTCTCTCTCTCTTTCTCTCTTGTTTTGTTTCTCACGCTCTTTCTCTCTCTTGTTCTCTCTCTCTTGCTATCTCTTTCTCTCCCCCCCTTTCTCTCACTCTCTCTTTCTCACTTTCTCTCTATCTTGCTGTCTGTTGCTTTCACTCACTCTCGTTCTCTCTCCGTTCTTCTCAGCGGTGACGCGCGCACGCCCTGCCCGCCTCACATTTGCCGAGAGGACTTTCGCCCCGGGCTCTCAGCAAGGGGGTTTGCATGAGAGGCGGGGCCGGCGGAAGGTGATATTCAATGTCGGGGGCGCACGGGCGGTCTTGCGCGCGCTCCCTATCTCCCTGCTAGCCCACTCGGAATACGTATTCAAAATAAGAAAAGCCTTTGCCGGCGAAGGCTTTTCTTATTTTGAATACAGTATTCCGAGTGGGCTAGCAGGGAGATAGGGAGCGCGCGCAAGACCGCCCGTGCGCCCCCGACATTGAATATCACCTTCCGCCGGCCCCGCCTCTCATGCAGCCCCCTTGCTGAGAGCCCGGGGCGAAAGTCCTCTCGGCAAATGTGAGGCGGGCAGGGCGTGCGTTCCGGGTGCGGGAGGAGCTGCGGTGAAAGGCAGGAGGTGGCAGAGGAGCAGAGGGGGCAAATCGGGCGGGCGGTGGGCAGCGCGGAAAGGCCGAGGGGGCCCTGGCGCCGCGGACCGGCTGAAAACCCCCAGCGGCCCGGTGCCGGTCCGCGGACCGGCGGTTGGAGACCCCTGATATACACCACCAACGCCGGTTTATTTGGAATTTCTTTTTCTTGCTTTCTACTTTTTCGGGAGAGTAGAATTGTTCTTCCTGTACTGGCTCTTCTATTCTAGCATCAAGATTATTTTTGCATTCCTTTACAGTTGGGCCAAGAAATAGTGATTGATGCAAATAATCCAATGAGCTTTCATTGTTCTGCTATTAGGAACCTTTGGACTAATATAACCTGTTGAGTTTCCTTCTGTCCTTAGCAAAAGACATTTTAAAAAACAAGTTTAAGAACTTAAGATCATTTTTCATTTAGAATAAACCACAAAAGAGTGACTAAAACTTTGATTTTGGAGTCCAGATGGATTCAAAATAAAATTTTGGAATTAATTATAATTAAAAATTATAATTTTTCTTGTGGAAAAATGCTGTTTTGAATTGCCTTTAAAAAATGATAGGCGTCGATTATGAAGGATGGGTAAAGAACGTTCGATCTACTAATACAGAATGGAGCAAAATATTTTAACATTGGCTATACTGAAAATATTTTTGAACAATGGACCCAGAATTAATCTTAACAGTGCTTGCCTCTATAGCTAGATGAAGAGAAACAAACTATTATCATACTAATATACTGGTAAAGGTAATTGTTCTATAACTAACTGCATAAAATGTATTTTTTCCTGTCAAGTCATCTTAATAATCAATAGTATAAATTGCATTTGAATTACAGAGGTCATGCAGTTGCTTTTCATGACTGAATTTACTTCAAGTAAAGGAAATGTCACCAGAAATAGAAGTACATTGTCAGCTTATATGATATGCTACTAATCAACATACAGTATTAACAGACCCAGTCAGTGGCTGACTAATGCTGGCATGACTGTAGAGTTCATGACTGTGCTTTTTTAAAAAAACTTTTATGGATTAGGAAAGTAAGTCATCCTGGTCACGAATGTTACTGCTTAGCTGGAGAGTAGAAAAAAATGTGTAGACTTTACCAGCATAATTGTTTCCCTTGCACACAAGCAATATATTCTTTTTACCTGTCATACACAAATGGATTTTCCTCTCTAATTTTCTTAAGTTATATCAGAGGATGAATTTATTATTTGTAGATTAAAGTTCTTCCTCTAAAAGTTCAAGGTAGCAAACCCAGCTACCTTTTTTCCACACAAAAGTTTGTGAAACAGATTAGGTTAATCACATTATCTCAATCCAAAGTCATTTAGCAAACTATATGTTTAAAAATGAAACTAGTCCTCTCTAGCCCCAATTTAACTTTATACTGTATATGCTAGGAAATAATTGTACTTCGATATGAATAAAGTAATCAAAGAAACTGTAAATATGAGTAATGAGCAGACTCTTAAGCTTGTGCAAAGATTTGAGTTTTTAATAATTTTAGGACCCACTTGAGTTGAACAGAAAGGTGCTTGAGGATAATATTTGGAAAGTACAACAGAAGCAATTATTACACTATGCATAAAAATAAAACGGGGGGGGGGTATAGAATTGATGAGCAGTTTGAATAATCTAAAAAAAATCATAGAAAGCATTAAATGTATAAAAATATAAAAGGAGAAATGGAAGATAAAGTGTGACTTTGTGTCAGTGTAATCGTTCCATTGAAGATATAAAATATATTAAATGAACTCACTTTCACATACTGTACGTGTATGTAAATTTTTTGCTGTTAATCTGTTGTCCATAGACATATCTAAAAACTTTGCTCTATTACTTTTTAACATGTTTGTTGTAATCAGTAATCTTTCATTGTGGAACAAGAGAGAGTTTACAATTTTTACTTGTTCTCTGCCTGATTACCTTGATGGATCAGGACATAAAATTCTCTTGTCAAAAAATGGCTAACTAGATGGATTTGAAAAGCTCATAAGCTTGAACTAATAACAATAGTCATTTTTCAATATTGTTTTCCACTAACCATGTTGAAATAATATTTCTTGTGCTTCAGAAGATATTAAATAGCAATCAGTATTAGTAGCTGTGGATGTATGATCCTCTACAAACCTATTCAGTCCTTTTTTACTCTTTTATATGTTGGCTCCTATTACTACAACTGCTGGCAGCAAATTTCACATTTAAATAGGCATTGTATGAAAAAATATGTCAGGCATGATTTTAATATACTGAGCTATTAAACTGAAGAGCTCCTATTGCTATATTCTTTTCTCATGGGGGAGTTAACTCCAGCCCTTTAATAATTTTGGTGCACTTTTAAAAATGTTTTCTAGCTATAGAACATCCTTCTGGAAGTCTAGTGATTAGAATTATATGCAATACTCCAAGCCCTGTTATATTGATAATTATTTTGTCAATTCCCTTTGCGGTAATACCAAACATTGAATGGGTCTTTTTAAAAAAATAGTAATTGCATGCTGGATTCATAATGCCATTGAGCTGCCATCATGACTTCCGGATCTCTTCTCCGTACTGAAGGAGCGGGTCCAGCAGTCACATGGGTTGCTCATGTCCAATCCGGTGGAACTGAGCCTAGTATTAAAAAAGCTTGCCGGATCCGCCCCTTCCCCAGAATTCGCTCAGTTCGCATATCCTGCGGTTGTATTGTGATAGCTCGTTCAACATTCTAACACCTTCCCTTCGATCCTTTTCTTCAAAAGTAGTAAGATTTGTTTTATCATTATTATTTACTTGCACTAATAGCGCCAGCCGTTTGCGGCTCGGCTTTTTTCCTTTGGAGAAGTTGCGGTTTCGTTTTCCCCCGGCGGTTTTGCCGGATACGATCCCCGCGGCCGCTTGTGGATTCTTCTAATCCTTTGGCCTGGAGGTCCTGGTGCAAGTATTAATCTATTGATTTATTGATTATTTATTGTATACAAAATATTTAAGGGCTTAAGAAATACCTCCTGCGGAGTGAGACGCCTTCTAGTCTCCTGGACTTAGTCGATCGCTTCCCCTTTAAGAAATATTACGGAGCGATTTTTTCGGCGCGAAGGCCTTCGCGCCCTTTTTAAATCTAGGCCTCTCGTGTTGGCCTCCTGCCAGCCGCGTAGGCCTCAGTCCACCGCGTGGATCCCGGAGCGGGCCTTGGGGGTCCCAGGCTAAATTCTCCACCGGCTAAGCCTCCAACCAGAGTGCCTTGGTTTACTTAATTATAAAGTTTAGGGAGGCTGGCCCCGCTGGATTTGGGGGCACGAACTCTGGGTTTGCCCAGATTGTCCTCAAGTTTCAGCAGCTTCGAGGCCTCGAAGCAGGATCCATTCCTCTTGGGAAGTCCTTGAAATTCTTCTCCTTATTATTCAGTTATTGGCTCAGCCTTGTCTTCTGTTAATTGTCAGACTATGGCTACCTTTCCCAAGAGAGGCACAACTAAAGGTCCCAGAGAGGCCAGGCCTACAGGCGATGAGATTACTAGTATCCCCCAGGCCTCTTCCTCCTCTTCTCCAGGGGCCCGCCCCTCGACCAAGGTCACCAGGGCCGAGAAGAGAAGGGACCTAGCCCTACAAAAAATCCATGACAAATCAGCAAAACGTTTGAAAGTGCAGGCCCAAGTAATCAGTAGTCAAGACCCCCCAGAGGCTTCTAGTCTACCTCCTTCTGGGGTCCCTGTGTTATCTCTGGATGAGCCAAACCTAGACAGACCCCAACCTAACCTATGGGGCATAGGTCCAGAGGAACCAGATATTATTGAAGATTCCCCCCAGCCAGGATCCTCCCAGGCCTTTAGGGATTCTTCTGCCATTTCTGCTGATATTTCCAGTTTACCTCCTGAGTTCCAATCTATTTTTGCTGTGTTGTCCAAAGCCATTGATGCCAAACTCTCCACCATCAATGAGCTTCCCTTACCTCCTCCTCCTTCTCGTCCCTCCCGCCCCTTGGGTTCTTCCCCAGCGGTCAGAGCTCCTATTCAGGATGATTCAGATTCCTCCCAGGACGAATATGAGGATATGGAGGATGATGAGGATTCTTTTCAAGGCTTATCAGATGATGAGGAATCCCAAATAAAGGTTCCTTCTCCAATTACTATTTTTCCTTCTCAATTATTCAAATCTCTCCTCCTCAAAGCTAGAATTTCTACGGGATTAGCGGCCCAGGAGAAACAAGCCTCCACTTCCACTGATCCCCCGGAGGAGAATTTACCTTACTTCACAGAGGAACAGGAGGATAACGAGGTAATTCCTATGCCTAAATTGTTTAACCCTGCTGTTCTGTTCGAAAAAAGTTCCTAATGTTATGTTTCCGGGTCACCCTGACCCGGACCGAAAACTCTTCATTTGCAGTGCTTATGTTTGGTCTTTTTGAAAGCTTTTTTCACCTGGAAACATGTTTGAACATTTCTGCACACAATGGAATGAAAATTGAACTGAAAAAATTAATCCTTATTGGTTTATTTTGCACATAAATGTGCCTCCCCCCCATTTTTGTGAAAGTTTTTTCAATTTATGGATAGTTTTGCTTGCAAAATCCATTCTATTTTACTAAAGTTGGTGTGGGATTGGTAGCTTGAACATTTCTGCACACAATGATATGAAAATTGAACTGAGAAAATTAATCCTTATTGGTTTATTTTGCTCATAAATGGGCCCCCATGCTTATACTCAAATAGGCTTATACTCGAGTAGGCTTATACTCGAGTATAAAATGATATGGTCTTATATTCAAAAATAAACCAATAAGAATCATTTTTTTTCAGTTCATTTCTATTTTTCTTATGTTTAGGATTGTTCAATTTAGTATATCAAAACTTTTGAGTTTATTGATAATTTTGCCTGCAAAATGCATTCTATTTTACTATTCTATTTTGGTGTGGGATTGGTAGCTTGAACCTTTCTGAACATAATGATATGAAAATTAAACTGAAAAAATGATCCTTATTGGTTTATTTTGCTCATAAATGGGCCCCCATGCTTATACTCAAATAGGCTTATACTCGAGTAGGCTTATACTCGAGTATAAAACAATAAACCAATAAGAGTCATTTTTTTCAGTTCATTTATATTTTTCTTATGTTCAGGATTGTTCAATTTAGTATATCAAACCTTTTGGGGGAAAATTCCTTAGGGATTTGTAGCCTTAAAAAATATAAATTGACACGAAATTCAAAAAGGATGGGGGGAGGGGCTTTTTGATCAAAATAAAAATATAAGTCTCAATTTTTCCAGTTCAATTTTCATATCATTATGTTCATAAATGTTCAAACTAGTTTTCCAGTGGAAAAAGTTTTCAAAAAGACCAAATTCAAGTACCTAAAAAAAATCATTTTGATCCGGGTCTATATGACCCGAACAGAGTAAATGTGACCTTTTTTTTGCCAAGAAAAAAATTTTCCCCCCACCCCCACAAATATTTTTTTGATGATCAGCATTGTTAAATTGAGTAAATGAATGCGTAAGATTTTAAAGAATATTTCGGATTTGGAGCATAAAAAAATAAAAAGTGAAAATTGTTGCAAGCAGCCAGGGGGGGGGGAGGCCTTATTTCTGATGTTAAAAAAACAGTAAGAATCATTTTTTTCAGTTCCTTTATATTTTTCTTATATTCAGAAATGTTCAAGGTACCATTCCCACACCAACTCCAGTAAAATAGACTGCATTTTGCAAGCAAAACTATCCATAAATTGAAAAAACTTTCACAAAAACGGGGGGGGAGGCACATTTATGGGCAAAATAAACCAATAAGGATTAATTTTTTCAGTTCAATTTTCATTCCATTGTGTGAAGAAATGTTCAGACTACTTTCCTAGTGAAAAAAGCTTTCAAAAAGACCAAACATAAGCACTGCAAATGAAGAGTTTTCGGTCCGGGTCAGGGTGACCCGGGAACATAACATTAGGGAGTGTTTTTTTTTCAGCAAGAAAGAAACCTCCCACCCCCCCAAAAAAATTCTCATAGAGAGAACCCCTGAAATGATGAAAAGTCATGAAATTTCAAGTTTCAGATATGCAGGGAAAATTTTTTACAGGGTCTCAAACCTTGATTTCGGGTCTCACAGACCCGAACAGAACAGCAGGGTTAAAGATGCTTTACTCAAACAGTGGGAATTTCCAGCCTCTGGCCTTAATCCCTCCACCAAGGACAGAAAGTTGTACAAACTTTCCTCTTCCTATGAAGAGCTTCTATCCTTTCCCAAACCGGATGAACCTGTCAAGATCCTTCACTCGGCAGCGGCGGTGCCAGGCGAGGCGGAGGAAGTCCTCCGCCCAGAGGACAAGCGCATTGAGCAAATGCTCAAAAGAGGATTCACCGCTGATTCCTGGGCCATTAAAAGTTCTGCAGCGGCTTCCTTTTTCTCCAGAGCCATGCTGCTGTGGCTTCGCCAACTTCAACAGCATATTCCTCCCGATGACTTGAGAGGTCAACAAGACTTCAACAAGGTCTTTGCAGCTGCCCAGTACGTGGCTGATGCCACCTTGCAATCTACTAGATTTTCTGCTAAGTCTATTGCAGCTTCTACAACGGCAAGAAGACTCCTATGGATTCGCCCTTGGCAAGCGGGAGTTCGCCAAAAGTGGCAGTTATCTCAGGGTCCCTTAAAGCGCGACCTTCTCTTCGGTGATCTTCTGGATCCACTCCTCACGGAAACCACGGATAAGAAGAAAGTTTTGGGTCCAACCACAAAAAAGGCTACCAAAACGCAGTCCTTTCGTCGCCCAGGGCGCCAGCAAGATCAAGCGGCTTCCTATCAGAGATCTCCAGGTCAGTATTCCCCCCGCTTTCGTTCCCAAGGTAGGAACTCCAGGGGTAGAGGGTTTCGCTTCCAAAGGGGAGCTTCCTCTAACAGGGCTTCAAAAAAACCTAGATGGTAATCTTACCTCTATTCCCATAGGGGGTCGCCTAGCTCATTTCGCCTCTAATTGGCGTCTCACCTCCAAGGACCCCTGGGTCATTGACACTGTTCAAACAGGCCTTCTTTTAGAATTTATTTCTCCTCCCCCTAAACGTTTTATTTCCTGCCCTTCTCCCAGGTCCTCCTCAGATTGTAACCGTATGGAGGAGGCCATTTCTCATCTATTGTCCATCAGAGCCATTCAACCGGTCCCTTCCGGTCAGAAGGGCCTAGGTTTTTACTCCATCCTATTTATGGTTCCAAAGTCCTCCGGAGGTTGGAGAGCTATTTTGGATTTAAAGAAACTAAACCTATTCATCAAATATAGGAAGTTTAAGATGCACTCCTTATCTTCTATTTTGGCCGCCATTCACACGGGAGATTTCATGGTCTCCTTAGACCTCACTGAGGCCTACCTTCACATTCCTATAGCCAAATGCCACAGAAAATTTTTACGTTTTTCCTTTCAAGGCAGGCATTTCCAGTATAGGGCGATGCCATTTGGCCTTTCCTCGGCCCCTCGGGTCTTTACAAAGCTCTTGGGGTCCCTGGCGGCCTATATCCGGGCGTTTCCCATCCACATTTTATGTTATCTTGATGATATTTTGGTTCATGGGAACTCCCTAGAGAAAGTGAAAACTGACCTTTCTGTCACCATGTCAGTCCTTCAGGACCATGGATTTTCTATCAACTTTGATAAAAGTCACCTCCAACCTTCCACATCCATTTCTCACCTGGGATCCATTATTGATTCAGAATCCTCCCAGGTTTTTCTCTCTCCCGAGAGAAAACTCAGTATAGTGGAGTTAATTTCTAACATTTTATCTAATTCTTCAGTATCCATAGTAACTCTCTCTTCCCTTTTGGGGAAGATGGTGTCATGCATAGGCATCATTCCCTGGGCTCGCCTTCATGCTAGGGAACTCCAGTGGCTCCTGTTACCTTTTCAGAGATCGGGGCACAGCAACTCAAATCGGCGCATTGTCATCCCACTAAGTGTTCGCAGATCCTTCAAGTGGTGGAAGTCTCCGGCCATGGACAGAGGATCCCCGTTCAGGTGCCCGGATCAATTTGTCATCACCACAGATGCCAGTCTATCGGGATGGGGCGCCCACGCCCAGGGGATGATAGCCCAGGGCACGTGGTCCCCGGAGGAAGCTTCCAGGCCAATCAAT
This sequence comes from Erythrolamprus reginae, assembly GCF_031021105.1. Classification (NCBI taxonomy): domain Eukaryota; kingdom Metazoa; phylum Chordata; class Lepidosauria; order Squamata; family Dipsadidae; genus Erythrolamprus; species Erythrolamprus reginae. Next base: position 207,849,986 of record NC_091952.1, read on the forward strand.
TGGCTAGAGTTAAGAGCCGTTTCCCTGGCTCTGAAGCATTTCTCTCCTCGCATTCCCAACCGGCACGTTCTCATTCTCACCGACAACATTGCCACAAAAAGCCATATCTGCAGACAGGGGGGCACGAGATCCAAGGCTCTCATGAGGGAGGCCCTCAAGTTGGGCCTCTGGGCGGAAAAACATCTCCAGTCGCTCCTAGCCGATCACATCTCGGGGAGCCTCAACGTCCAGGCGGATTGGCTATCCCGAGCAACGATAGACCCAGGAGAGTGGAACCTCCACCAAGACCTGTTCCATCAAATCAGCCTCAGATTCGGCCTACCAATCCTGGATCTCTTCGCGACCAATGCGAACGCCCAACTCCCTCGCTTCTTTTCCAGATTTCCATCCCCGGGAGCGGAAGCAATCAATGCCCTCCGGAGTCCATGGCCTCCAGGCCTACTCTACGCATTTCCTCCAATTCCAATCCTCCCGGACGTGATTCACAAGGTCCTCACCGAGAGGGCCCGAGTAATCTTAATCGCCCCTCATTGGCCCCGCCGGCCCTGGTTCGCGGATCTCCAACAGCTGTCCGTCCAGGACCCTTGGCGACTCCCCGTTTCGGGGGATATGCTGCGGCAGGGGGCCTCTTTCCATCCAGACCCGGAGTGGTTCCACCTCACCGCCTGGCTGTTATCAGGAGAGACTTAGAACTGCGTGGTCATGACCCCGACTCAGTGGAGGTCATTTTAAAGGCCAGAAGGGGTTCGACCAATCGAATATACGACCACACGTGGTCCAAGTTTCACCAGTGGTGTCTACAGGAAGGTCTTTCCCCTCTGTGCATCCCCATACACAGAATTATTTCCTTCCTTATGCAAGGCTTCCATAAAGGACTTTCCACCAGTACCCTCCGGCGTCATCTGGCTGCCATTTCATCTGTCCTAGGGGGCCCCCGCAGACAGCCTCTCCGATCCTTCCCTGAAGTTCAGGAATTCCTCAAGGGCATAGCCAACCTCAGACCTTCCAAGGTCCACAGGTATCCATCCTGGGATTTGCCACGGGTTCTCCATTCCCTCACGCAGGCACCATACGAACCCCTAAAATCGGCGTCCCTCAGGTACTTATCCTTTAAGGTAGCATTCCTGGTGGCTATTACCTCTGCCCGACGCATTTCGGAGCTGGCTGCCCTCTCAATCAGACAGGACCTTTGTCAATTCCATCAGGACAAGGTAGTCTTGCGACTGGACCCCACCTTCTTACCCAAGGTTAGTTCCATGTTCCACAGATCTCAGGATATTGTCCTACCTTCCTTCTGCCTCCAACGAGACCATCCCTTGGCGATTAGATGGCACACCCTGGATCTCACCAGAGCGCTGAGAATCTATATCCAACGCACAGGACCCTTTCGGAGGTCAGAAGCACTTTTTATAGCCTATCACCCCAGAGTCATGGGGGCCAAAGTGTCTTCAACAGTAATAGGCCGTTGGATCAGAGGGACTATATCTAAGGCCTATGAGTCGGCCTCCCTCTCAGTTCCAAGGAACATCACAGCGCATTCCACCAGGAGCGCAGCCACCTCGGCCGCTTGGGCGACTCAAGCCCCGTTGGAGGAGGTCTGCAAAGCAGCCACTTGGGCCTCGCCAAATTCCTTCATCAGGCACTACAAGATTGATTCTTACGCTTCAGCGGACGCTGCCTTCGGCAGAAGGGTACTCCAATCCGTTATCTCACACGATAGCAATCTAATCCCACCCTAGGGACCATCTATTGGGTATGTCCCATGTGACTGCTGGACCCGCTCCTTCAGTACGGAGAATAGGCGTTGATTGCTTACCTGAACGCCTCTTCTCGTACGGTGAGCGGGTACAGCAGTCACTTCCCGCCCTTGTATGTGTCTTCTTTACCTTTCTATATCCTTCTTCCTCTAACAATGAGAGTTGAACACTGCAGAGCTTCACAACTGAGCCTAGTCTATGGATTCGCGAATTCTGGGGAAGGGGCGGATCCGGCAAGCTTTTTTAATACTAGGCTCAGTTCCACCGGATTGGACATGAGCAACCCATGTGACTGCTGTACCCGCTCACCGTACGAGAAGAGGCGTTCAGGTAAGCAATCAACGCCTATTCCCTTGATCAGTCCTTAGCAGTTCAGTTTTTTGCAGAAGTTTCCATATATGAAAACCTTCAATTGGTTTCCAGGCATGTACCTGCTTTGATTAATGTATTGAATATAAATGAATAATCCATATGGCCATGGAAGTTATTGGATAATACTGACCAATTACTCTCTTTAGGTTCACTTTAGTTTTATTGTAGGGATTAATAGATAAGATCTCCATGTAATTTTTAGCCCAGATAATGAATCTCAAAAATATTACAAAACTCTTGAGTGCAATTTTCTACTTTTGTTTTATACTCCATGTGTAATCCTGTCTGCTCTACAAGTTTCATTTTAAGCCATTGAAAATTACTTTCGTGCTTAATTACAAAGGCCAGCTGGTTGCTTAGCTGTGGCAAATGTGTCACATCCTTCTCCTTTCAACTCTGCCCTCCTTAAGGATGATGGCAAACGTCTCTGGTTTCCCACTAACTAAAAAGGAGTGGCTTTAGAAACCTCACAAACCTGTACATCTGGTTGTTAATCAAGCTCTCAGACTTTATTGATCTTGGCTGAAAGTGCTATGATATTACTAGTATCAGAGCAGAAGTTCGGAACATAATGTAAAAGTAATCAGCATTTCCATTCCTTTGTCAAATTACACAGAATTAGTAAAAACATTTTCCGATATGGTCTTCATTTCATTTTTAAAAATATGCTTTTTTAGGGCAGGCTTAATAGATCTTGATACTAAATACTAATACAATACTTAAAAAACCTCTAATAAAACTGCTCTACTTTTGCAAAAAAACTGCAAAACCATATTCAATTTAATTAATTTAACTTCTAGAATTTAACAATCCCATTTACAGGAAACTAAAATATCAGATTAGTTATCCATTCATGAATGTCAATGGTATTGCTGGAATAAGTTTAAGCTACTTTCTGCTTTTAAAGGAAAAGGGGAATATGAATCTAATAACTATATAAAAACTTTTTACATCACTTCATCTGATTCTTTTATAAACTGGAGTTTCCAAGGATTGGATCCTTGACATAGCAAAACCTCTTCTATATATTGCATTGCTATGTTATATGCAACAGAAAACTTATACAATGAAATGTTTATACGCCTAGCGACACCACAGAGGTTCTAGTAACACTAAGTAGAAACGATTGCAACTTTGTGTTGCAAAGTATGTTAGGCAGTAAAGTTTACTGCCTAACATACTTTGCAGAAGTATTTTGCAGAAGTACTTTGCAGGTTAGAATAGTATGTTAGGCAGTAACATTTACAATATAGATTTTACTGCTACTGCATCTTTTTCCTCTTCCAACCCTTAATTTACAAAGCCAAAACTTCTGTTTTAATAGGCTGCATTTTTCACAATTAACAACCATTGCAGCATGCTCATTGTCACATGATCAAAATCTAGATGCTTAGCAATTGGCTCATATTTATGACAGTGACAATGTCTCAGGGTCACATAATCCTTTTTTGTGACTCTGACAAAGTCAATGAGGAAGCCAAATTCACTTTACAATCATGTTACTTAACAACTGTAGTAATCCACTTAACTGTGGCATGAAAAATCATAAAACGGCCAAAACCCACTTAACAATTGTCTCGCTTAGCAATTGAAATTTTGGGCTTGTAAATCAAGGACTACATGTAGTGACACATTGAGGGAATAATAAATAATGTAAGTGCAATATGAGCTGTGATTCTGCAGTGGTTAGCATGCAGTATTAGAGGTTATTCTTTGCCCACCACCAGGAGTTTTGATCTTGACCGGCTCAAAGTTGACTCTACTTTCCATCTTTCCAAGGTCAGTAAAATGAAGATGTAGATTATTGGGGGCAATATGCTGATCCTGTAAACCACGTATAGAAGGCTATAAAGCACTAGGGAGCAGAACAGAAGTCTTCTCTTGCTCTTCTATACTATTTAGATATATCAATGTAGAAAATTGGGACGGAATCTGCAGGCTGAGTACAAACTGCAATTTTATTTTTCTTTAATTTAAAATAGATGTTTACTCCAATGTATTCAGAGGAGGCGCTAAAATAATTTTAAAAAATAGTTAAATGAAAAATATAAATGAAAAATAGCAGCAAGTTGATGTTAAAATTATTGTGAGAGAAATCCAGCTTTCCGGATTTTCTAAATGCCAGCAAGTTGGAGTCAAACACATAGTTCAGGTGCAATACAAACGAAGCTCTTTTCCAGCTTTCCAGAAAATTGGCCTCTGAGAATAGGCCAATTTCAAAAGAATTTCTCCCGATAATTTTAATAGGCAATCTGACTGATTTATAAAATGGGTGCCCCTAGTAGAATTTAAATTTAGAATTTTTTAGAATTTAAAGTTAATAACATAGCCTTATGGTACCTGAGATTTTTACATGGCAAGTGCATAGAAATTATTTGAATAAACAAATACCAACATTTTAAATTATGCTTGGTCAGCAATTAATAGTCAGTGCATATTTTTCAGTTTTTCCAGATTTGCAGGTAGGATAGAATCATGTGAAAGGTGATGCAGTAATTTACAGTAAATCTGACTAACTGGCACCAGAATTCAACTGATTCAGGAAGGGTCATAGCCAGCAACTTAATATAAACCTGTAGAAGTCTTTATTTCGTGGATTCAGCCAGTACCAGCAAATCTAGGACAACTCTGTCATGGCAGGGTGATGCTTCTCAAGTTACAATGGAAATTTATTTTATTTTATTTTATTCACTTAGTTGTCAAACATATAGGAGATAACAGGTATAAGTATAAACATGGACATGAACCCAGGATATTATTACAAATAAATGGGCAGAGTAGAACAGGGGCAGTAGGCATGTGGATATGCTTATGTACCATTTATTTATTTATTGTTCATTTTTCTAGGGATCTGTTTGGCTGCTTGTGTAAATGGAGCCAAACGACAGGCTTCCACTTTCTATATGATCATTATCTCATCACTATCAGGCAGATATTTGGAATGAGATTCAGGCAGGTTCTTTGTAAGCAGCTTGATTTCTCCTTGTTTTTCTGTGAGCCTTTTATTATGAGTAATATTTTTATTTGGGGGGGGGGTTGCAAAGAAAGAAAGAAAGAAAGAAAGAAAGAAAGAAAGAAAGAAAGAAAGAACCGCAAACTTGGCTGGTACTAGACACAGCTTCAGAGGATGCACAGTAAAGGCTGGAAGGGTCTCAGAGGTCATCTAGTCCAACCCCCCACTCCCTTGCAAATGGACTGCTAAATTGACTGCACCCACCTAGTCACATGACAACCTGGTCACTCCCACCCAGTCACATGACCATACCCACTTGAAGCAATACCTACCTGATCTCTAAGCCATGCCCACAAAATAAGCCATGCCCACAGAATCAGTAAAGGAAAATTTCACATTTCACCCCTGGATTTCATGCTTCAAGGATTTTGAAGGAGAAAACAGCCTGAGATGCTGAGAGTGCCTATTTTATACCTTCTGTTGGGTCCCATCTTAAGAGTTTCTTGTTCCTGTACAGAAATGCATCCCATTGGCTGTCAGACTCCTAGGGGGCATGCAGGGGCAACTCAGGCTGTCATGAGCCCCAGGCTTGGCTGATGTAATCTTCCCAGGTACCATTGTTGAGATGGGTAGAGGGCTAATCCTATGATGTCCCAAGGGTGAAGGTCTTAATCCCATCATCTTGGAGCTGAAGGGGATAGATCTTTGTTATGTACAATACATTGGTCCAAGCTATTAAAAAAGTGGGGCGGGGGGCGCTATTAAGAGTGAGTCTGTTTAGTGCCTAAAAGCATGTTTCTACATTTCTCTAGGGATATTCTATATAATATTCTGCCTTTTTAAATATTTCCTAAAACATTTTATTCCTCTAGGAGGGAGGGAGGTGCTTTCTTCCTACACATATTTATCCCCAAAATACAAATTCATATATCTACATGTGATAACATGTTTGTTTTTACATATTTACAATGTTCAAGCCCAAACCTTCAAAAAATGGGATGCAGTAAAGAAAAAATAGGTCATCTGAGATAAAATGGAAAAATATCAAGCTATAGCCGTTGGGGGGAAAAATGGGGAAATCCCCAACAAGGAAATAGGGGAGGAGATAATAGCAGTTTATTTACATAGAGGAAGTACACTGAGTTCATAGTAAACTTGTATTGATTTTTTTGGTCTTCCTCCGGTTGCTTTTAATATCTTGACAGAGTTACCATAATCTATTTATGAATGACATAACTTTATAATAAGTATCTGTGTGCGTTAGAATTGGGTGATATGTTTGTTGGGTATCATCTGCTTGAAGTTCAGGAAGGGATGTGAGTCATGAACTGATGGTAGTTAAGAGAGAGTCACTCCCTTTTCTTGCATGTTGAAAGGTGAACAGGAATTTTCCAGGTAAAGCACTGCGGGAAAGCAGGATAAAGAATGTGTGTGGGCTTTGATTTGGAGCAGATTGAGGGTGGAGTAGAAACAGGCTCAATGCAGAGAGCAAGCCCATAAATTTACTTTGTTGGGGATTGGTGGGAGTAAGGAGAAAGCAGAGACGCACAGAGGGCAGTTTTAAAAACCCTTCCCTCGGAAAGCAAATATTCAGATTACTACTTCGGGCTTTGTGTTTACTATCTCTTTATTACTTGTTCTTTTTATTAATGTGAAATGTTATACTTAGATTTGCTCCAGCCTGGCTTTCTGCACATTTTTGTACTCGTGCCAAGAACACTGTGTTCTGTTAAGTCACTGAGTGACGTTGCAGGCTGGCCTACAGCCAAGGAGGGTCAAGTTCATTCAAATAAGTTTCAGCGTAGGCTCTGACTGGGTGAGGAATGTCATTCGTGTCTTTGCATGATAGCTGCCTGTGCCATGGAAAATTCAGGAGAGACGTAGCACACATGACTGGCAAATTTAAAATAAAAGGAAATTGAGAGAAATTATGCAGAAAGTAAACTGAATAAAGAAAATAATCTCTTTTTTTGTTGTTTTGTTTTTAAAACTATCTGCACGCCTCTTTTCCTTGGAATTGAGTGTTATGCAACTATTTCAGTGTTCTTGCTTGGAATAAAGATAGATTTGGTCCCAGTCTTAGATGTGTCTTCATTTGTTTTTTAATTACTGCCAGAAGCCCATGGGTTTTCTGGAATACGTACTTGAACTACATAAACACATGTGCATTTCATATATTAGGTTCTTAATTTTTACAGAGATCAGCAACAGCCCTTTGGATGAATCCTTCCTCAAGGGTGCACTGTGTAATCACGACAAATTTAACTTTACTGTCTTCTTCCAGCTTCCCTTTTTAGTGAATTGCCGTTATTTCTTTTTTATATTGCTTTTCCTTCCTGAAACTCTGCAACAAATCCCATTGCATTTTTGCCCCCTCTTCTCTTCCTCACTTCTAGTAACTGCTAAGTTAGCGACAGCTGGGAAGTGCTGGCAAAATGTATTGTGGAAGTGCTGGCAAAATGTATTGTGCAAATTTATAAAACAACTAGTCCCCACATTGTAGTAATAGTCAGACTGCAATTAAAATCTCTCGAACAACTTCTGGTATTTATAATCTAACTGGGAATCATTTACCTTCAGTATAGTTTTACCTATATCACACAGACCTCCCTTCATTATGTTTTAATAAAATATTTAGGAGGAGGAGGGAAGGAATCGGTTTGGGGAGTAGCAACAAAATGGGCTAAGAAGAGAATTAAACAGATAATAGACTTTAAGAATTCTGTTTCATTTGTTTTAATTATCCACTTGTTTTGAGGTTATGTGTCAACTTTGGGTCTTGGCTCACCAGGTGTTCATTTTTTAAGGAAGAGAAACAGAGCTGTACCAGGTTCCCATGGTTGAACACCCACTATGGAATAGCTACTTGTCAGAGCTTGCTTCGTTATCTTAATTGTGTGGGAGAGCGAGATCTGATCAACCTGGTACTCATCGCTAGAGGTCATGATTGCAGTGACTTTCCTTGTTTTTCTCCTTTGATTTCTACTTTTGTATGTGAAGAAAGAGAGAGAGACCTCTTTTTTTTGTCTTTTCTTGCCAATAGCAGCTGTTATTTTGGTGTTTATTTACTAATGTTTGTCATTTCCTACTTCTTAAAAGGGCTGTTTGATTAAGAAATAATAAATGCATCCTGATACATGCTTTTAGTTTGCTACATAGATTTAGGACTCATCAATAGTAGATGATCTGCTTATATTGTACCACTTTAGACTGTAGATAAAATAGTATTATACGTGAAACTAGCAAGTGAGGAGCCAGCAGTCTTAAACGGTGAATCTCACCCAAAATAATCCTGTTTAAAAACTGAATACGTCCTGTGCTTGCACTTTCTAAAGATACTTTTAAGAAGTGGTGTGTGGATTTTCATTAGCTAACCAGTGATTGCTTCACTTATACAGTAACTTTGGTTGCACATGGGAAATAGCCAGTGAGACATCTGAAGAAATTGTATATTAACTACTGCATATGACCGTGATGGCAAACCTATGGCACGTGTGCCACAGGTGGGACATGGAATCATATCCGAGGGCACGTGAGGCGTTGCCCTATGTTAGCTCCAGTGTGCATGCGCGCTTTGGCCAGCTGATTTTCAGCCTTTTTTTTTTGCCATTTTTACTCTCCAGGATTCAGGAAAGCCTCCTGAACCCTGGGTTCAGCGAAAAACGCTCCAAGGGGCCTACTGGAAGTCTAGAGACTTCAGTGAAGCCTGTGCGCATATGCAGGGGGGAAAGTGGGGGGGGTTGTATGCATGCAGAGGGGGAGGGCATTGTGTTGGTTGTGGGCACATACACGCATGCTATTGTGTGCTTGCACACCTTTGACACCCACGCTGAAAAAGGTTTACCATGACTGGCCTATGATGTCTGCATTGCTAGAATCTCCAGTTCATTTTAGGTGGTTAATGTGTGCAATAGAGAAACACAACCCCAGAAAAATCTCAAGTTCAATAGATGTGGTTTAGATTTTGGGGTCTTCTTCTTTTCTTTTTTTGACATGACACATAAAATACAGGTAGTCCTCGACTTACGACTAAAATTGAGCCCAACATTTCTGTTGTCAAAGTGAGATATTTGTTAAGTGAGTTTTGTCCCATTTTATAACCTGTCTTGCCACAGTTGTTAAGTGAAGCACTGTGGTTGATTAGTTACTAACTGGTTGTTAAGTGAATCTGTCCTCCCATTGACTTTGCCATCAGAAGGTTGCAAAAGGTGATCACATGACTCTGCATGGACACTGCAACCATTGTAAGTATGAACCAGTTGCCAGGCATCTGAAATTTGATCACATGATCATGGGCGTGCTGCATAGGTTGTAATTGAGAAATGGTCAAAAGCCACTTTTTTCCATTGTGTTGTAACTTTGAACAGTCACTAAATGAACTGTTTTAAATTGAGCACTACCTTGACTACCCCATTATATCTAACAATAAAAAAGGCTTTAAGGTTTTCAAAGATAATGTTCATAAATGTGAAATATACACATTACCAAAGGATTAACTGGATATGTGGAAAAACGGATAGGTCCAGTCATAAAACAGCTAATACTCAGAAGCAAATGCAAAAAGAAAAATAATTTACTCCAGATTATATGTACAAGTTGAAATCCAACTTTTAAAATCCAATCATTTTTATTTCTGTCACTTCTAGACCTGTAACGTGTCTTTTCAAAGACTGCTTAATGGGGTCAAAGATTGAACATTGAAAAAAGACATTGATTTTAAAGTTGACACTTTATTTTGAAGAATGCTAAATAAGGATTTACAATTAAAAAAAAATAAGTGTAAAAGGAGATTTCTGAGTATAAATGCAGCTAACAAAATATATGTTGATACCTGAGCGTGACATTTACCATTAATTAGGAGCAGTAGGTAGAATGGCCATGGAGATGATTTGCTAGCAAAAAACAAAATTTGGATATACTGTATCTAAAAAACTATGCAACTTAAAATTTAATACACAGAGAATGCACAAATGTGGGTGTGACGTTGATTGTAATTTCAGTTGTCCAGTAAATGTTGTGGAATGTGATATTTGTTTTCATTTTGGTTTTATTTATTTTTCTATTGTTCTTTAGCAAGTGCTTGTCAAGTATGGAATTTTGAATTTATCACCACTTGTTATTTTATTCACCAGACTATTTTCTGAACCAAATAAGTTTTCTTCACCTTACAAATTGTAAATTGGTTTTATGATTGCAGCTTTTATAAAAACTTTTATTTATTCGGATGGGGCAAGATACAGTGTTGCCAGACCTGGTCTGAAGAAAGGTATTTGGAAGGCCAAGATTGATTATAAGATGAAGATTGAGGATAATTTTAATAGTAATAACATGAGACAGGTGTTGCAAGGAATTCAATAAATTACCAACTATCGACCAATGTCCTCCCTGCTAAGGGGATGCTTCGTTGGCAGAAGAGTTGAATCATTTCTTTGCTCATTTTGAAGTGAGGACATCAGAGACAGCTACAATGCAGCCACCAACCCATTGTAGCCCTCACCTCATTGTGGAGGAACAGGAGGTGAGGACCATTCTGAGGGCTGTATACCCTAGAAAGGTTGCTGGTCCTGACCTTATCTCTGGCCGAGTGCTTAAAGACTGTGCTGACCAGTTGGCTGGAGTCTTTACCAAAATCGTCAGTCCGTCATAACCCAGTCCACTGTTCCATCTTGTTTGAAGTCTTCCACTGTTGTTCCATTGCCAAAGAAGTTCCCTATCAATAACCTCAATGATTACCGATCAGTGGCACTCACTCCTGTCATCATTAAGTGCTTTGAGAAATTGATCTACCGGCACATTATTTCTCATCTTCTGCATTTGATAAACACCAGTTTGCATACAGAAGACATAGATCTAGAGAAGATGCTACAGCTATCATTCTTCACACTACTCTGACTCATTTGGAACAGCAGGGGAGGGGCCATGTAAGGATGCTTTTTATAGATTTTAGCTCTGCATTTAACACAATGCGGGGTGGCGCAGCAGGTAGAGTGCTGTAATGCAGGCCACTGAAGCTGACTGTAGATCTGTAGGTCAGCAGTTCAAATCTCATCACCGGCTCAAGGTTGACTCAGCCTTCCATCCTTCCGAGGTGGGTAAAATGAGGACCCAGATTGTGGGGGCAATAGGCTAACTCTGTTAAAAAGTGCTATTGCTAACATAGACTAGTGTCTAAACTTATGGATCTTGGGCTTTCTTATTTAATCTGCTTTTGGATTATGGATTTCCTATCTGGCCGCTCTCAGAGGGTCAGATTAAATAATCATATCTCTTCAGCCCTCATTCTTAACACTGGCACACCACAGGTTTGTATGTTGAGTCCTTTACTCTATGCTCTTATGTGCATGACTGCATTTCCACTCATGCTAGAAATATTATTACTAAATTTGCAGATGATAGAACAGTGGTGGGATTGATCTCTTGGGGGGAATGAGTCTGCCTATGAGATGAAGTGGAACGGTTGCTTTCATGATGTGGAGACAATAACTTGGTCCTTAACACAAATAAGACCAAGGAACTTATAGTGGACTATAGAAGGAGTAGATCAAATATCCAACCCCTGCTTATTAATGGAGACTGAGTGGAGCAAGTAGCTAGTTGTAAGTTCCTGGGTGTAAAAGAAGACCTGACCTGGGGCACTCACTAGTCAAAAGGGCCAGCAGAGATTATATTTACCTGAGAGACTTCTCAGAAAACAACTCAATGAAAAATTGCTGGTGGCCTTCTACCATTGCATCATAAAGAATATTTTAACTTACTGCATCTAAAGTATGTATGGTTTGCCAATTGCACAGTGGTAGACAGACAGCACTTCAGAGGGACAGTGTCATTGCCCAGAGAATCACTGGTTGTCCTCTCCCCTCTTTGGAAGAGTTTTATAGCTCCTGCTTCCTTAACTTCAAAATATACTTAAAGATCCACCCCATCCTGGGCACACTTTTCTGAACTATTACTATTTGGCAGATGGTACAGGTTAATAAAAACAAGGACAAGTAGGCTGAAAAACAGCCTATGCGTTAAACTCTTATTTGTCTTTTGATTTCTAGAAGTGATTCTCATTTTCATCATTGGACATAGTTAAAGTAGATTCTAAGGTATGAATCAAGATATATTTTTAGTTAATACTATCTTCTTATCTTCTTTTACTCATACTGTATTTCTTCCTTTGTTTTAATCTATATATATGAAAGCCAAATGCCTCTCGCGAATCATCATCAAAATCTCCAGAATCGTAAAGCCTACAAACTTGAAACTTGGCACATATATTCCCCTTGGCTTCCAGGTGTTCACTAAGAAAGGATTTTTCAAAATGGCCATCAAATAATTAGTATTTCTTATATGCAATATATAAAAATATATACTGATGTTAAGTAGTTGGATGTTCTACTCCCCCTTCCCACGTGAAAAGAACTGTGTTCCAACTGTCAGTGGGCACATGACTTATCTGGCCTGCAGGCTGGGAGTTTAGACATGCTACTCCATGCTATGGAGCTGTCCCCATCTGAATGGGAGAGAAGGGGATAAGATAGGAGAGGCTTCTATGGGGCAAGCCTGAGGGAGAGAAGAGGGACAGGAGAGGATCAATGGGGCTACCCTGAGGGAGTGAAGAGGAGAGGATAGGCCTATCGTAACTACTCATTAATGTTCAAGCTTTAACTGTCAATTTATCAAGCCTGATCACGTAGTTCCATAATGAAGCATGGGTATTTGGCTACTAGTTAGAAATAAAGCAAAGATCAACAGAGAAAAGTATTCTATACTAGATTACATGTCACAGTAATAGCCTCTGATTCTGATTTGTAGGAAGCATAAAAATTCAGAGATCAGCTTAGGTACATAAATAACATAAAAGGAAAGTGAATTAGGGTTAGTGGGTTATTTTCGTTTGCTCATTTTGTGCAGAGGTTGGGAAGACATTAATTTGGGCTGCTGGAGTAGAAGTCAAGTTAATTATGATTTCACAATTTTAAAATAGTAAATAATGTCTCTAGGAAATTTGTAATATGAGATGTCATTTTACTCTTGCTGATTTAGGATGTTTGACCCTATTGATTTAAAGAAAACTAAGAATATTTTCTAAGTTTTTTACACTGGAGGTTTCCATTTGGGTATTAGGAAACAATTTATTTTTGAAAGATTGCACTCTTCCTAAAAGACCATATCTATAGTTTAGTAGTTTTGATTATTTATTTATTTATTTATTTATTTATTCGACTTCTATGCTGCCCAATGCTGAATCTTTGGTTTTTAAGGTTGTAACAGGAGCAAAGAATGGATTTGTATACTTTTGTTTCAAGAGCTGTTCTGATTTAGTAACAATTATCCATGATCTATTTATGTTGAGAATATTGCAACATCCTCTAAACTAGGGTTATTTTTAAAGGAAGCTTTGAGAACTGTAAAATGGCAAATTAGATTGTTAACTAATGGGTTTTGTGGGTGTACAATCTGCACTCCTGAGGGTTTTGTGAAAACTGGTCCCCATCTCAGTCTCTGCTGATTTATGTTAGTAAGTTAAATTTAGTAATTTTAAAATTGGATAAAGTGAGAGAAGATGGATTGGGGAGAGAATCTGTTTAAGAAAAACAAGTCAGTTTAAGGAAACCATGATTCTTATTTCTGCTTTGATTGCATCTGTTTTCCTCTTGTCTTAATCACATACATCTCCTGATACAGTCTACTAAACTGATACTTTGTTTGAAAAAGGTTCAAGTTTTCAACAGTGTTGAAAGAAATGCATGGTTGCCAGCTGTTTTCTGGGCTTAGTTCAAGATACTTGTTTTGAGCTACAAGTCATAAACAACATGTATCCAAGCAATTGTCTGGCCTTCAAACAGTTTTCTGCAGGAGAATTATTTTTGAGGACATACCAGTTCATAGAATGGGTTTGCTTGTTAGGCTAATGGGAAATAGGTTTTTGCTGTGTTACTCTCAAATAGTAGAATTTATTCCAAGATATTGAGACATGTCTTTTTAACTTTAATTTTATTATTTATATTTGTATTATATCATGTACTATTTCTATTTCTTATTTTATTGTATATTACCTTGGCACAAAAAAAAATACTGCAATAAAAAGAGCAAATTGGTGAAATAACAAAGTGTTCTGCTCGCTTTGATAAATTCATTTGGTTATTCCTTTGTGTGACCCACATATGACGTCTAAGTTGTTTTGGAACATTTAATTCTGTTCTGCAAGTTCCCTTTTTGGGATGAATTTGCAATATCCTTTGCAGGAACAGCTTCTTTGAATGTGGATATTTTAAAAGTCTTTTTAAAATATCTTTAGGTAAGAAAGAAAGCATACAGATTAAATGCTGGGAAAATACAAATTGCTTTTTTGGTCAGCTTTAGGGCTTCCTGGAAAATGACCCTCATTAAAAGTTAAGAGATTTGTACTGCAGTCCACCAGTGTGTTTGCACTCACTTGAATGTCATAATTTTCTGAATTGTGGAACTTCAGAAGGAAATGACTTTGCTTTGCATCCTGAATAATGAGAAGTAGATCAAGTTGTCCTGTCCTAGCATATACGGTAATTCAAATGTACCTAAGCATTTTTAAAATGTAATATATGTGCAGAGATACTGCACAATAAGGAATTTTCCTTCTTTGTAAGGATTTGGAAGAGAGGAAAGAAAAAGGGTTTTATTGATAGAAAACCACACTTAGTATTTACAGTATTTTTCAAGTTCCAAACTGACTATCAACATTATTTAGTGGTAAAACAGTTATTTCTATTTAATTGAAAGCAAGGACCAAACTTGTTAGCAGTGCCACACAGATCTCAAAAAGCTTATAGTAGGATTGCATCAGTTAATATTTAGTTAGGAGACCACCAGGAAATCCCCAAGCTTGGGGGTGGTTAAAAAAAACATCCCAAAACAATGCAGTGTGGTAAGCCACACCTGTCCCTAAAGCACTTAAACCAATTGGGCCATCTCAAGGGAATATTTGCCTTTATCTTAGGAAAGAATTTACATAATTAGCAATGATATTTGTGGAACGCCAGAGCCTGATATATTAGGGACCTGGTTTAGAAAAATAGTTGTAGATCATATTGAATAACCTATTGATTGAAATGTAATAAAGATTGTATTCAGAGCATTACATATACATACAGTGATCCCTCGATTTTCGCGGTCTTGATTTTCGCGAAACGCTATACCACGGTTTTTCAAAAAATAATAATTTAAAAATAGTCCGCGTTTTTTTTCCTACACCACGGTTTTTCCCGCCCGATGATGTCATACGTCATCACCAAACTGGCGTCTGCCATTGCTGATTGGCCGAAATCTCGGCCAATCAGCTTTGCCATCGCAAAAAAAAGCAAACATTTCGCCTGACTGCTGATGGACAGAAATCTCGGCCAATCAGTGTTGTTTGCCCAGCGTGCTTTGGAACTTTTGGAACTTGTTAAGACTTGTTGGAAGATGGCTCCTAAACGTTGCACGCGGAGCGGAGGCGGCGACGCTAAAAAGAGCAGGAAGATGCTGACAATTAAGGAGAAAATTGAACTTTTGGACATGCTGAAAGAGGGACGCTCTTATGCAGATGTTGGTCGGCATTATGGGATCAACGAATCGAGTGTGCGATACATTCAGAAAGACGAAAAGAAGATAAGGCAAACTTCTCTGATAACATTCAACAAGGCTGCAAAAAGAATGGTGACGCCTAGAAACAAACGCCTTATGAAGATGGAAGCTGCTTTGTCCGTGTGGGTACAAGACTGCCGCAAAAAGAGCATTGCTTTGGATACCAACACCATACAGACAAAGGCACAGCAACTCTACACCCGTCTTGCAAACACAGAAGGAGGCGATGCAGATGAGGGAAACGCAGGTGAGGGCTGGGGTTTTTTATTCTGTCATTATTTAAGTGCTTTTACCATACAGTACTGTATGCTTTCATTCAAGAGTCACTTCTCTCTCCCTTTCCTGTCATTCTCTGCAGATGAAGGTGCTGGTGAAGGTGCTGATGACTCTGAAGACCCCCAGCCATCAACATCTTCTGCTTCTTCAGCCCCATCCACATTCACAGCAAGCAAAGGGTGGTTCGAGAAATTTCAACGGCGCTATGGCCTGAAGAGTGTGTCATTGCATGGAGAAGCTGCCTCAGCAGATACAGGTGCAGCCGAAAAGTACGTCCAGGGCACGTTTAAAGACCTAATTGAAGAAGGGGGCTACCTTCCAGAACAGGTGTTCAACATGGACGAAACAGGCCTGTTCTGGAAGAGGATGCCTTCACGGACTTTCTTGATGCAAGCCAAAGCCAAAGCCCCTGGCTTTAAGGCCCAGAAAGATCGGATAACTTTGATCATGTGTGGGAATGCAGCAAGGTTTTTGATGAAGCCAGGGCTAATTTATAAGTCACGAAATCCAAGAGCACTCAAGAACAGAAATAAGAATGCATTGCCAGTGTACTGGATGCATAATCCTAAAGCATGGATTACAAAAGCCCTCACACGGGACTGGTTTCATCAGTGCTTCATCCCACAGGTGAAGGATTATTTGGCTGGCAAAGGACTCAATTTCAAGTGCTTCTCCTACTGGACAATGCTGGAGGCCATGATGACCTGGCACATGAACATGGTGGGGTACAAGTCGAATTCTTGCCACCAAACACCACATCGCTTATCCAGCCGATGGATCAAGGTGTTATCCGCATGGTGGAACTTTGGGATCCCAACATGACTCGCTCTACACAGTTTAAGGCCTCCCTTGACAACACCTTTGCACCATATAGAGCCATGTTAGCCCAGAAAAAGAAAATGCGCCAACAACTGCCCATAACTATGTTTGTCACGAAAACCAAGAGGTCTGTCACACCATCACCTGCAGCGTCCATTGTAGAAGTGCCCGATGAAATGGTGATAGAAGAAGATCCCGAGTTATCCTAGTTATGCTAACCCCCCCCCAAAAAATGTAAATAAATATTGTTATCATTTATAACTATCAGGATGACTAAGTGTCTTATTCAATGTGTACAGGTACAGGTAGAGGTAATGGGAAGGGGAAATGGTAATTTATGGGTTAAAAGTGTTGGGACTGAGTGGCATACAGAAGAATGAATGAATGACTGAGTGAATGAAATTCAAACACACGTGAGGGCTGGGGTTTTTTATTCTGTCATTATTTAAGTGCTTTTTAAGAAAGGAAGGAGGGAGGGAAGGAAGGAGGGAGGGAAGGAAGGGAAGGAGGGAGGGAGGAAAGGAAGGATGGAAGGAGGAAGGGAAGGAGGGAAGGAAGGAAGGCGGCGGGCATTCTAAAAGCCGAGAAGCCGTTGCCGCCAGCGCTGCTGCAGGAGGACTCGTGCCCCAAGAAAGCCGGTGAGAGGGGCGAATCGGGCGGGCGGGGGGTAGCGGCGAGGAGGTCGGAGGCGCTGGGTGGGTGGCCAACATTAAAAGCAATCATTGCCAGCCTCCGCACTTTCTTTGCTCCCCGCCTTCAACTTCAAGCCCTTGCGCGGCCATGGAAAAGCGGCGCGCATGCGCAGATGGTGTTTTTCCTTCCGCGCCGCTACTTCGCAGAAAATCGATTTTCGCGGGAGGTCTTGGAACGTAACCCCCGCGAAAATTGAGGGATCACTGTATATAAAAGTTAGGAAACTTTCCCAACCTTAATTCCATTCTGAAACTCTGTAGGGTCCCGATCCTGTATCATGGCATTTTCTGACCTTGCTTATTATAATAGTGTTAGAAGTGGGGTTGTACATTTCCTAGAACGTGAAGCAAATTGCGAAAAGGTATAGAAATACAACTCCATAGCAGTCCTCTCTGAATCACAGAAAGTACTAGACCAGTGATGGGCTACCAAAATTTTTACTACCACACTGTGGGCGTGGCTTATGCATTTTGTTTCAACATCTTTCAGTGCAAATTGCGTGCTCTGGGTGGAGCTCCAAATTTTGCTACTGGAACTGTGTTCCTGACCGTTCCCGTAGGAGCCCATCACTGCCTGTGACCCTTGGGTCATTGTTTCAGAGATATTACCTTACCAGATTCCTCAATGTCTTCAACAATGGCAGAACTTCTAATATACAATACTTGAAGAGTTCTTAAAAATTCAGGAGATATTTAGAGACCTATCTGCCTTGAAAGTAGCCCATACCATATTGTATAGCAGCTTTCCTCAACCTTTCCAGATTTGTGGTACAACTCCGTTTGCACTGGCGACAAGCATGCTCCCCCCACCATCCCCACGGCCCAGAGATTGGGGACATCTGTTGTATACTACAGTTCATACAGCACATAACACATTTAGCTCAGCATACAGCACAAAGATCAAGAGCATTATGCCATAAAATGTTCTGTAATAATTTTTATAACATAAAATGTTTTATAAAGTTTGCCAAATTTCAGTTTCATGAGAGTCATGAGTCTTGCATTTTGGACATTTTCTGTAAATTAACCCATTTAAGGTAACCTGGTTCAAAAGTTTCCCCCTATGGTGCACCATTTGACACAGATTACAGATGCAACAGTTTGAATAATATATATTGTACATGGAAATTACTTTATAAAATGTTCTTATAGCTGGCTATGATGGCTGGGCCGTGCTTGTATTCTAGGGCAGAAAAGTGCTTCAGAATGCATAGTGGTGGAAATATAAACCATCTGCTAATCCTAAAACCAAATTTGGATTTTCCTTGTTTGCGTTGCAGCTACAGAGAGTAAATTACACAATTCTGCAAAAAGTAGATGCTTTAAGGAATTTCTCTCAAATGTACCTTTTATATACCCATTCATTTCAAAATCTAAAGATATACAAACTTACTTGTTGCAGCTGCACAGGCACAAATGTTTCCGTGATCTTTTGGCTGCAGAATCTAAATTCACTTTCACAAGAACCATCTTATATATTGCATACATAATGCTAACCCAACATACATTCATAGATGCTGAGTATGAACCTTCAGCTGTGAGACTTGCACATGCAGCAACATTTTTGCTTATAAAAGTGGGTTCTTTTCCATAACCATGGCCCTTTCTTGGGATAATATTTTCCTGTTATTGAGTGGATGGTCCTGGTTTGGAGAAACGCATGAAAATACATATTTTATAGTAATGATCAAAGCCTACATAACTTCTAGTTTTCAACATCCATCACTTGATCAGAAGGTTCTCTGAAACACTTATAGAATCTAAACAGAGCACCATAAAACAATAAGAATTATTGTTAGAATTGCAGTAAGTTTGCAAAATGTTTAAATGCACAGTTCTCTTTTGGTTAGGTTGAACTTTGAAATACAAAATGCAGAAGTACAAAGTCAAATTCCTAACATTTAGCTGACTCAATACAAAATTTAACTTTAGAATTGTTCCCGTAAAACTGTTCTTGTTAAGCAATTTCAGGAAATATTTTAGAAATTCAATAACCTCATTTAAATCTTTTCTTAATTACCTTTTAAAATCTTGGTTAAATGCACAACTGTTTTATCCTATTTCAGTTCTAACAGACACAAAAGCTTATATTGGATGTTTCTTTATAATAAAATGATTAATAAAAGAAGCCCTCGACTTACAGCAGTTGATTTAGTGACCGTTTGAAGTTAACAATGGCACTGAAAAAAGTGACATGGTGACCAACTTTCCTACTTAGAACCGTTGCAGAACTCCCATGGTCACTTGATCAAAATTCAGACTTTTGGCAACTGATTCATATGTATGACAATTGCAGTGTCCAGGGTGCAGTGTCCAGGGTCATGTGATTATCTTTTGTGACCTTCTGATAAGCCAAATTAATTGGAAAACCAGATTCACTTTATAACTGGGCTACTAACTTAACAACAGTGACAAAAAGGCTTTAAAATGGAGTAAAACTCACTTAACAAATGTCTCACTTAGCAACAGAAATTTTGGACTCAATTCTGGTTGTCAATCCAGGACTATTTATATTAAAGTTGTCAACTTTGGATTCCAACCCATTTTGTAGATATTTTCAGTATAAGTCTGTATAAGTGTGCATTTTGTACTTTAACCAATTTATTATTGTATACATTTTGCGAATCTAACCTCTTGTTTGGAATGATGGTAAGGACTTCTGCTACTTCAACTTTTTACAGATAAAAAGCAGCAGTGAAATTTTACAGAGTATTTTTTTAAATTCAGTTTGACTTAGTTGCTACTAAGTGAGGTCTAGCTGCCATTCTGCCACTTCAAAAATTATTAAATCATTTTAAGATCTTTAATGTTGACCTTATTTCATTTTTGTATAGTAGAAGGATTAAGATTGTATATTCTTCTGCAATGAAGACAAATATAATAGAAGACACTTTAGAGTGAAGGGACCTACCCCTTTGTTCAAATAAAGCACTGGCCTTTATTTTTTTATCTAGGAGGTATTAAAAAGCTTGTTTTAGCAAGGGCAGGCTAGAACAACTTTGATTTAAGTTTAACTTGTAAAAACTGTTTTGCTTCATAAAATATATTTATTATCAGATTTGGAAATTACAATTTATTTAAGTCTTAGAAGGATGTATTTTCTTTATGTCCTTTTTCTTTTCTAATACCAATTTCCCATCTTCTACCTACTAGCAATATATTAGGAAAACTAGAATACAGTAAACTGAATATTTTTACAACATGAAATAATCTTCTCAAGGACTTTGCATTCTATCTTTTAAGATATTAAAGCTTTTGCTTTAAGATTTTGGAGGTTTATAAGAGAAGGTAGAATCTAAGCATCTTGAACTAACAATTTGAAGTAGTACTGTAAATAAATATTTTATTTTGAAGAAGCGTTGATGGGGCAGCCTATATTTCTATTAAGTATTACTTTCGAATTACCGTATATACTCGAGTATAAGCCGACCCGAGTATAAGCCGAGGCACCAATTTTTGCCACAAAAACTGGGAAAACGTATTGACCCGAGTATAAGCCGAGGTTAGAAAATGCAGTGGCTACTGGTAACTTATAAAAATGGAAAACAATAAAATTACATTAATTGAGACATGTTTTAGAATATTTATTTTAAAGAAAACCAGTAAACTAGCTCTGTAAATTTAAAAGAGGGTAAACAAATTAACAATATTAACAATAAATTAAAAAGTAAAAAAAGTAGCTTGATCAGGAACAAAGCTAAAACCTAAGAGTTAAAATCCTTCAAAACTGGATTCCTTCTCATCATTAATTGGATTTACATTATTGTTCTGTTTTTATATATGCTGTGAGCCACCCTGAGTCCTTGGAGAGGGATTGCATACAAATCCAATTAAATAAATAAACAAACAAACAAACAAACAAATAAATAAGTGTATCCAAAGAAGAGCTTCAGCATTAGCTGCTGTGAGGTTATCAGCATAGAAAACCAAATAGATAGATAAATAGATAGATAGATAGATAGATAGATATAGATAGAAAGATAGATAGACAGACAGAAAGACAGAAAAATAGATAGATAGATAGAAATAGATACAGATAGATAGATAGATAGATAGATATAGATAGAAAGATAGATAGACAGACAGACAGATAGAAAAATAGATAGATAGATAGATAGATAGATAGATAGATAGATAGAAATAGATACAGATAGATAGATAGATAGATAGATAGAAAGAAAAATAGTTAGATAGAAAAATAGATAGATAGAAATAGATACAGATAGATAGATAGATAGACAGATAGATATAGATAGAAAGATAGATAGACAGACAGACAGATAGAAAAATAGATAGATAGATAGATAGATAGATAGAAAGAAATAGATACAGATAGATAGATAGATAGATAGAAAAATAGATAGATAGAAAAATAGATAGATAGAAAGATAGACAGATAGAAAAAGAATTCCTGTCTAGCTCTGCCTCATAACACATTATTAGATCCTATCCAAGCAAGGACAGCAACTACCACAAAATACCATTTTTTAAACAGTTTAAATCCTTTCAAAGGAGGGGGAGGAGAATCTGACAGCAGGGGGCCTTTTTAATCCGACTAAGGGCAATGCAGAGAGAGCAAGGAATAGTTACTCACCATTGCTTTTTTCCCCCTCTCGGTTGGAGCAAATGGCTGCCTCCTTTGCTTGAGCTAGGGAGAGGAACTACGGCGTGCGAGAGGGGACAAAAGCTGGTGCCTCCTCGCTCTGGCTCAAGCAATGGCGCCCTCGTGTGGTGACTTTGTCAATGACCCGAGTATAAGCCGAGGCTGTGTTTTTCAGCCCATTTTTTGGGCTAAAAAACTCGGCTTATACTCGAGTATATACGGTATATCCTTCGACAGTGTTTCAAACAGTTGCCACAATATGTGTAGTGCTGAGCTTCACAGTCTACAAACATTTTTAGACAAATGGCTCAGTTGCAAAGAACAATAAAGGTGAACAGGGTTATTGCTCTGGAGTCTGATCACTTTTCATTAAAATATGTATACAGTAATAAATTCATCTTGGCTGCATTTCCAGTATTTAGAATAAATCAAGACATAATTTTGGATTGCCCAGGTCTGAGAGATTGGAAGGCATTGGAAGGAGAATTCTACATCTGATTTGCACCAATGGTGCATCAATATGTTTTGGTTATTAATCTTTGAATTAGAGTTTATTATTTAGAAAGGATCAAAGATTTTTAATCAACATTATTAATTTGTTAATATTACTACACAAAGTTGTAAGAATAAATATACTGTAACATTTTATTAATCAATTAAAATTAATCTTAATTTAAAAAAATAAAAACACCTTGATTTTTGTAGTTGTTTTTTCAGTATAATTTCCAGATCTTTTTCCTCCTCTTTTTAGTAAACTTAATTTACAGTTTTCATTACTACACAAAGTTGTAAGAATAAATATACTGTAACATTTTATTAATCAATTAAAATTAATCTTAATTTAAAAAAATAAAAACACCTTGATTTTTGTAGTTGTTTTTTCAGTATAATTTCCAGATCTTTTTCCTCCTCTTTTTAGTAAACTTAATTTACAGTTTTCATTACTTGAAGGAAACTTGTTTTATATTTTTCTTTGATTTCATTCCCAAACATTTGTACTGATTTCCATTCAAAATAGTGTTTTGGTGAAATTTCATCAACACATACTCTTAGAAAAACCATGCTGACTTAAAAACTAAGAACATTTAAGGATATTATAATGGTGGCTGCATTCATATAGAGATAATTAACTTGTCCTCATGTGGCAAGGCATTAAGATACCCTTTCTGTGATAATGCATTATAGCATTAAAATTCTAACCACATCTCAAAAGATTGGTAAACACAGTTTTGAAGAAATGGGGTGGTGTCTTAAATACAAATTTAATCTGATGATCTTTAATCTGATTTATGTGCCACTGCATTAAGATTAATTTTCTCAACTATCTATGCTAAACTGTTATATAGAATACATAGTAAGATTGGAATGAACAAAAACATTTGGTTCCTAACTGATAACATGGAACACTGAAGCTTCCTGCCATTGAGGTTGGCTAACTACAAATTTAAAGATGCAGTTCAGGAGAGCAAGCATAATCTAGTAGCAGTGCAATGTACCTGACTTTAAGTAAAGCAGAGTTACTGATGGCGTGGGTGAATTATAATGTCATTCATTACATTGCATCAAATATAACATGCAATACATAATAAAACTGAAGATGCAGTCCTGAATATGTGTGCTGTTATGCAGCAAAATTCATCAGCTAGAGCAGTGGTTCTCAACTTGTTGGTTGTGACCACTTTGGGGGTTGAATTACCCTTTCATAGGGTTCACCTAAGTCCTAAGACCATTTCCAATGCTTTTAGGAACCAAGACGCCGCTCCTCTATCCATCTCCAGGCAGGTTCACCCACATGCGAATAGAATAGAATAGAATTCTTTATTGGCCAAGTGTGATTGGACACCCAAGGAATTTGTCTTGGTGCATATGCTCTCAGTGTACATAAAGGTTACAGTCCTAAGTGGGAGGAAATGGGTGATAAGAATGATGAGAGAAAACTAGTAGGAATAGTAGTGCAGACTTAGTAAAAAGTTGGACAGTGTTGAGGGAATTATTTGTTTAGTAGAGTGATGGCGTTCGGGAAGAAACTGTTCTTGTGTCTAGTTGTCTTGGTGTGCAGTGCTCTAGTGCAAATTCACTACTGCAAAAAAAAATATAATTCTGTACCATGGGAATTTCTGAGCATGTGCAAGAGCCAAATTTTCAGCAGTGTGCAAGTGTCACCATCTTGTTTTTGGCTTCTTTTGGCAATTTTTTTTTTTTAAATCAGCACTGTGCATACATGCCCATACAAAGCACACACGTGCCCATGAGGCACAGCCACACAGTGCAGGAGGAAGCGAACCGCCAGTGAGATAAGTTAGAATCCATCCCTGATTTTCCTAATAATTTTATTATTTTATGGTTGTGGGTCACCGCAACATGAGGAACTACATTAAAGGGTCACAGCATTAGGAAGGTTGAAAACCACTGTGTAACATTCTATAAAAAATTCAGGATTCTAATTTTCCACCATTAGTCATGCATTCCCCAAAGCTTTTGTTGAAGGTTGAGGATATTTCCAAAGTAAATTTGTGTTGTGCTAATGGAAGACACTGGGAAATCTCTTCCACGAGATAAAGTTGTGTAATGAAATTGTATAGTATTTAAATCAACTTAGTGAAAACATTATGTTGGGAAGACAGTTTTCTATTATCCTCTCACAGTTTTTGTGATCAATTGTAATCATGAATATACCTTGTAATATTTTGTGGCCTCTTTGTTTGTTGCCCCTTAAAATAATTTAGTAACTCACGTAAAGCAGATAGCTCTGGTTTTGATGTTATCAGTGTATTGACTGCATTAGGGAGCCGAGGTGACACAGCAGGTAGAGTGCACTATTGCAGACCACTAAAGCTGACAGTTGATCTGCAAGTCGGCGGTTCAAATCTTATCACCAGCTCTAGGTTGACTCAACCTTCCATCCTTCCGAGGTGGGTAAAATGAGGACTCGGATTCTGGGGGCAATATGCTGACTCTGTTAAAAAGTGCTATTGCTAACATGTTGTAAGCCGCCCTGAGTCTAAGGAGAAGGGTAGCATGAAAAATATGAATAAATAAATAAAATTAGATATGAAATACTGTACTTAACTATTGGACTGCTCTGAGACAAAGTTTTATACTTTTGCCCTTTTACTATATACTGTATATATTTTAGGAAGAGCTAAGTTTATAATAAACATTTCCCCTGTTAAATTTAATGGAAAGAGAAAGTTCTGTACTGTACTTCACATAATATTTATTTGCATGATTCTGAATGTGAGAAAAAAACATCTGACATGTAATCTAAGAAGCAAATTTCTGTGTGGGATGAATGACAGCACTGTATATACAATACAAAAAGTCAAAATTGCTTTTATATTTAGTTGTTTATTATGGTGAATTATACCCATGCCTGGGTTTTAACATTAATATTTTGACTTGCTTTTATGTGGTTTTATTATTTGAAGAAAACAGGTATGACCTATAACCGTACACACAGATAGTTAAAAGTAAGAGGTTGGGTGTGGTCTACATTTTCTTCTTCATGTTACATACTATAAGATCTTCACAAATAGGTATCATTCATTCAGTTTTTCTCAGGTGTGTTCAATTCCTCCTATCATTTTGTTCCACCTATTTGCGAGATCCCAAGATATATCCTGGTTTGGCTGAGAGTCTGATTTATTTTTTTGCTTCCTTTGCTGCCAATAAGAGAATTTCCAGCAAGCAAATATATTAAGATGTTGCTCACCAAAAGAAGAAAGGATTGCTTCTCTTTTTTTCAGAAACATGAACAGAGAAAGAGGTTTTGAAGTATATTCTCATAATTTAATTAGCCATTCCTGAGGAATTAAAAAAAAATCCTAGTAAAAAGCATATAGAATCCTCACAACTATTAATATATGAAATAATTGTTCATATCAGGAATATATGGTTTAATGAAATATCAAATCTGTTGTTTATTTAGTCTTTATAGGCAAGTGTTCTCTATGTCACCCTGTCAAACACAGCTTCTTTCAATTGTTGCATGTTCAGCTTTGCATCAGATTTGATGTTATCCAACCAATGTGTCCTTTAATTTAATTTAGTTGATTTATACAGCCACCCATCTTAAGCAAATGACTCTGGATAATTTATAGGATTAAAGCACAAATTTACCAGACATAACCTTGCAGGTCCTATGGATGACCCCACTCACCATCAATAGTCACAACACTTATCTGCCTGTCAGTGCAGACAGGCAATGAAAGGCCTCTAGATTTGAACTGTCAGAGGATGAGGACTTTGCTCCAGATCCACCAGCATCTTTCACACTTTTCAATCTGGCCCTATTCAGGTCTCTGCTCCACAGGGCCAAAATGGCAGCGGGCCTTGACGTCCCTTAGGCCTCCAATTTGAACCACATGGATCCAGTTTGCCAAGCAGATGACAGAGGCTGACCTTGTTCCAGCTCCTCAATTTTTTGTTGACACCGTCCATCACCGGTGGTCCTCTCCGGCTTCTGGGCCATCTGCCAGCGCCACTGATCACCACTATTTCCACATAGCGCTGACTTTATCACAAATCTTGCCTGTTCCCTCAATGGACACTCCGGTGATGGCTTTGTATTTGCCTGCCACGATGCCAGGGGATTTGGAGGAACTTCTTCGTCTGGAAGATAGACACTTGAAGCAAGCACTCCAGAAGGTCCATCAAGCTGCTGCCTGGGTGGTTAGGGCATCCGCTACAGTGTCCTTTTTAACTGCTCATCCCTCATTTGGCTCTGTCAGCTTCAAGAGCGGATCCCTTCATCAGACCTGAGAGCGCAGCAAGATATTACTAAATTGATCGCCGTTACCCAATTTTCAGCTGATGCCACCCTACAGGCATTGACGTTGGCATTGAAAGTTATAGCTGCATCTGTGGCGTCCAAATGTATACAGTGGTTAAGGCAGTAGCAGGCGGACACATGCCACAAATGGTGTCTGGTGTCCGCCCCCTTCAAGAGCTAACAGTTATTTGAGGGGTCCCTGGACCTGATCTTGGTCAAGTCCAGGGGCCGGAAGAAGGTTCTTTCAACTTTTTTTCACAAGGGCAGCTTTCATACCCTGATTAGTCTACTTCCTTCCCCAGAACTCAAAGTCAGTACGGCTATTGGCAGCGCCAATTTCAGCACACAGATCCGCCCCAGGAGAGACAATTCAAATGACCTTTTCGGAGTGGTGAAGGTCACCCTGTGTGACGCCCCAGTGTGACCTCCACCACCATAAATCAATAGAAAAGGTCAAACTAAGCTGGGAAGGATTTTGCAATTTGAAGGTGACGATAGAGCTTGGAAGGATCATAAACCGTGTGAGCTCTGTAAAAAATGTGAACTGTGCAGACCCTTTTTGTCTGTTTAAGCAGTAATTCCTGCATTAACACAAACAATACTAGAAACAAAATGTTTTTATATTCAAATTAAATGTGGAAAATCTCTTATTAAAAACTTTAGTGTGCAAATGGAAGAGACTGCCCAAATGACTAAGAAAAGCAAGACAAGTTATTTCTACAGAATGAAGTTGGGGTTGAAAGACAAAAAAAGTAGGAAGAAAATAGAAACTTGAAAAAATGAGGAAATAAACTATACTGAAGCCTTGCCCAACCTGAGCAGTCTAGATCTATGGACTGCCACTCCCAGTTTTCACAAGAATAGCCATATTAGCTGGGAATTCTGGGTGTTGAAGTATAGTCCACAGGTGGGTGCTTAGGTGGTAGAAGGTTACTGTAGAATATTAAAGGAAGGGTTGTTTTATCAAATGGAGTATATATTAAAACGTCTAGTTGTAAAGAAAGATAATAAAAAGAGCCCAGTGTTGGAGGGAGCTCCAAAAACAAACCAGAGAAATAAATAGGTGACTAATATAGAATAATTATTTAATACCCATGTCATAAGGTTGTCTTCTTTCCTCTGTTCTATAATTTAGAAGGACCATGGCATATTTAGTTAGGAATTTAAGAATCAACAGCAGAACATATTATTGAAAAGGCAAGCAAGTTGAATCACCATGCCTCATTCACTTCATATGCTTTCATGCGAAGAAAAGTCATTTCAAATTTTTTGGAGCGTGGCAGGAACTTGATATTACTTTCAAGAAAGATGTGTGAAGCTAAACAAATTTCTGATTTGGTACAGTTTGAAATATCACCTTACATCATGATAATATTTGTCATTTGGAAATAAAATTGGGAGCAGGCAATAATGTACCTGTACAGGTATAAATGCCAAAGGTTAACACTATTATTTCTAGATGTGTATTAATGAAATAAATGAAGGTTTTCAAGAATGTTTGCCACTTACTACATGTAATTAATAGACAATGCAGCATAAATGGTCAATTGCTGAAGGAGGTTATAGTTCAAAAGAGCCCAGCAGAAACTTTTTTTTTGGTTTTGCTTTTTTGGCCATAGATCTCTGCTTAAAAATGTAAGGTGATTATTAGTTATTTATATATTTATGGCATTTCAAAGGGCTTAGAACTCTTTTCTGTCTAGAATATTTGGGGGTTTTAGCTTGGAAAAATAATGACCCAACATAAGGGTAGAATACCACCAAATAAGAGTTGCAGGGGATTAGAGTTGGGAAAAAGCATTTCTTTGTCTCATTCTTACAAGCATCCCTAAGGCATATTTTTGACCAGTGTGAGAAACAAGTAGTTGTTCTAAGGCAATCATTAACCTAATCTATTATGGTAATTCTTAATTCCTAATTGTTCTGTCTGGGTCCCCCCAGATGCCAACACCAACCAAAAAGAGTAGCCAGACACACTGGTAAAAAGCAAAGGCAGTTTATATACTGGAAAGCAAACACAGGTAACAAAAACTGTTCTTACAGACAGGAACACGATGCAGTTTCACAGAGGTTTCACGAAGGCCAGGCAATAAAACAGGATTCTTGCTGGCAAAAACAACTCTGGAGATAATAAATTTCACGCCTCCCCCAAGTCTTCCAGGCTTCTAGGCCACAAGCCAAGATCAGAGATGCCAAGAATCAAAGCAAGGTCACAGGACTCCCAGTTGATAACTCTCCACGAGACTGTAAGGGCGGGCCTGCCTTTTCAATCCTGCTGAGGAGAACCACACCCAAACCCAGCTGTTGCCAATTCAGGGATGGAAATACCTTTCTAATTGGCCCCTTCTTTGAGCTGCACGTCTCTGCCTCATGTCTATTATAGCCTGTGCGTCTTCATCCAATGAATCCAGGCTACTAGCTGGGGAGAGGCCCCCCTGGGGGTCTCAGGCTGCTCTCCCTCCTCCTCCTCCTGACATTCCTCTCCCCCATCTGCCTGGTCCTCCCCCTCCTGGTCACTGTCCTCCTCCTCTGGGCATGGATCCGGCAGAGCTCCAGCCGATCCCTGAGAGGCCTCAGGCTGAATCACAACACTAATGACTACATTTCTCCATGATAATCTGTCCATAAACTGTTCCTTCAGGTCTCTACTCATGGATATACCCAGTTGATTGAGTTTACTGGGTGTACATAACATGAAGTATAATAACCAGAGAAACAGGATCCCACAACATAGTAGATTAAAATATGGTGATTGCTTTGTGGTTGAGCATATTGTATGAAAATAGTCTCCAATTTCCATTCCCCAGGAATACTAGTTTGTAACTCATATCTTCTGCTTATTAAAATACTTCTATGTACAAATTGGTGGCTGCAAAATTTAGATAAATTTTTCTTTAAATAATTATGGCAAAGGGCTGAATTGCATATGTAATATTCATCTAATGGCTTTTGGGGTATAAATAACTTTGGAAGGGAATTATTAAAGGTGAATTTGGAATTATGGATAGAAAAATATTAAGTTCCATTTATTTTGTGTTCTTAATTTTTCTTCTTCTGAACTGCTTTTCATGCTAACGAAAGAATTATTATCATACATGAATAAGTGTAACATGAGTCATGGTGGCGCAGTATTGCGGGCTAACTGCCCAAAGCCAGGAATTCAATCTTGATCAGCTGAATGTTGATTCACCCCTCCATTTTTCGGTGGTCGGTAAAATGACCATCATATTGAACATCATATTGTTGGGAGCTATATGCTGACATTTGTAAACCACTCAGAGGGTAAAGCATTATGGAATGGTATATAAGTCTGAGTGCTATTGCTAAATTGTATAACATTTGATACACTGCTTCTTGTTATATTCTTAACATCTGTGCAGGACATTATGCATGGGTACCGTCCAGAAATGTTGACTCAAAATTCCATATTCAGTTTAATTAACTGTGTTAATTAAAATCATGGACCCAATGGTTCTAAAATGTTGCAGGATATCATGTTAGTGAAATTTCCTGAAGAACATTTATGTATGGAATATTAAGAATGGACACCACATCTTAGTTTCAAAATTCCAGATAACTGCTAGATGGCAGGAGGTATAATGTTCTCTCTTTGTTGCTATCTGATGGTTATCTGGTCTACTATTAAGCATATTTGGAATTTTTGAATTGTATCTACTTTCAAATAATCTGACAGAATGTATAGTCACAAAATTATCGTCATTGTCATCACCATCATCATCTGCTTATCCCCAGGACTCAATAGGAGGATAAAAATGTTAAATCCTGTCTGAAGTTCTGGTTGACTGTACAATGAACTTGTATCCTGCTTTCTGTTAAGTGACTGGGTGACTCACAACAATGAAAACAAAGAAATCACAATAAAACCAACAAAACATAAAAGCTAACAATAAAAGATGTCACCCACGATGAAGTAAGGGGTATACTCTATTTTGCCAAATGCCTGGTTGATGGAATAATGATAGAATGTTAAGGTTCATAGCTGAAAGAGACCTTGTGTTAAGTTCAAAAATGGAGTTGCAGGCCTGCAGAAAAACTCTTGTGTCCAAATAATTATTTAACTCGTGTAAATAACTAGGAGTCAATAGATAATTAGGAAGAGATTCCATGAAACCTGAAGTTTTGTCAGCTCTAATCCTGTTCCAAGTTGCTAATTATAGCCACCTTAGAAACACCTCTTTGTTATCATTTCTAATCCTGTCTCTTTCAGTGGTCCATAGATGTACAGGGGGGGGGGAGTATTTATTCAGACACCAGTTGTGCAAGTTCTCCCACTTAAAAAAGGTGAGAGAGGCCTGTAATTGACATCATAAGTAGACCTCAAGCATGAGAGACAACATGAGAAAACACATCCAGAAAATCACATTGTCTGATTTTTAACGAATTTATTTGCAAATTACGGTGGAAAATAAGTATTTGGTCACCTTCAAAGAAGCAGGATTTCTGGCTCTCACAGACCTTCAACTTCTCTAAGAGGCTCCTCTGTCCTCCACTCATTAACTGTAGTAATGGCACCTGTTATCAGTATAAAAGCCACCGGTCCACAACCTCAAACAGTCACACTCCAAACTCGACTATGGTGAAGACCAAAGAGCTGTCGAAAGACACCAGAAACGAAGACTGAATCTGCAATAGGCAAGCAGCTTGGTGTGAAGAAATCAACTCTGGGAGCAATAATTAGAAAATAAAAGACATACAAGACCACTGATTACCTCTCTCAATCTGGAGCTCCATGCAAAATCTCATCCCGTGGGTTAAAAATGATCACAAGAACGGTGATGAAAATATCTCAGAACCACACTGGGGAACCTAGTGAATGACCTGCAGAGATCTGGGACCAACATAACAAAGGCTACCATCAGTAACACACTACGCTGTCAGGGACTCAGATCCTGCAGTGCCAGACGTGTCCCTCTGCTTAAGCCAGTATTTGTCTGGACTCGTCTGAGGTTTGCTGGAGAGCATTTGGATGATGCAGAAGAGTATTGGGAGAATGTCCTATGGTCAGATGAAACCAAAGTAGAATTGTTTGGTAGAAACACAACTCGTCGTGTTTGGAGGAGGAACAATGCTGAGTTACACCCAAGGAATACCATACCTACTGTGAAGCATGGGGGTGGCAACATCATGCTTTGGGGCTGTTTCTTTGCAAAGGGACCGGGACGTCTGATCCGCGTACATGAAAGAATGAATGGGGCCATATATCATGATATTTTGAGTGCAAATCTCCTTCCATCAGCAAGGGCACTGAAGATGAAATGTAGCTGGGTCTTTCAGCATGACAATGATCCCAAGCACACCGCCAGGGCAACAAAGGAGTGGCTTTGTAAGAAGCATGTCAAGGTCCTGGAGTGGCTTAGCCAGTCTTCAGATCTCAACCCTATAGAAAACCTTTGGAGGGAGTTGAAAGTCCGTGTTGCCCAGCAACAGCTCCAAAACATCACTTCTCTAGAGGAGATCTGCATGGAGGAATGGGCCAACATACCAGCAACAGTGTGTGGCAACCTTGTGAAGACTTACAGAAAACGTTTGACCTCTGTCATTGGCAACAAAGGATCTATAACAAAATATTGAGATGAACTTTTGATATTGACCAAATACTTTTTTTCCACCATAATTTACAAATAAATTTGTTAAAAATCAGACAATGTAATTTTCTGGATGTGTTTTCTCATGCTGTCTCTCGTGGTTGAAGTCTACCTATGATGTCAATTACAGGCCTCTCTCATCTTTTTATATGGGAGAACTTACACAACTGGTGCCTGACTAAATGCTTTTCCCCCCCACTGTAGCTTCTGCTTTCTAATTCCACTGGTATATTTAGCATTGCATTCATGACAGCCAATTTGGGTATTAACTTACTCAGAGGAAGAGTAAATGGACAGGAAAAGCTCTCAGCATGATCTTGGAATGATAAGGTGCAAATGAAAAGGAAATCATGTTATCAAAGGGAAGTTTGCATATAGTAGAATCATGTTCTTGGGAGGAAGTCTTACTTGTGTAATCTATGTAATAATAATAACATTATTGAGCAAAAGGCACTCCTGCTTGGTAAACCCTCACCGGTTTTTTAAAAAGAAATTCTAATTGATCTACTGCTCTGAATAAAGGAGCAAAACTTGTTTCAGTGTATATATGAAATTTAGGTGAAAATAAATTAATTTTAATTTTAATTAATTCCTTTATTCCTCTTTCCTTTTCCATTTTCCAAAGAATTTTTATTACATATTGATGAAGAAGGCCCACTGCAATAATATATCAACCTTGATTTCTAACCAATGTTGATCGTTTGTGATTTGTAATTTAATACTATAATTAATTGCACTGCAAATGAAATGTTTTGAAATGGAACAGTATGTATAAAGTCTGTCAATTGCTTTCCTTTACCTCCAATTGAGCTGAAGCATGGAGTTTTTTAAAAAAAACAAACAAACAGGAAGCCAATCAACATAACTTAGATTTTCTTGATGTAATTATTCTTCCCTGAAAACAGAAAGTTTATAGTCTAAGCATGTAGTTGGGTATTTAGGAGTTCAACTTCAGTTCATTTTGTCATAGACAAAAGGTTTTCATTGGATTGTATAATTAGATTTAAACAGGATCATCTTTGAAGGTTCAGTTGCTATAAATACTACTAGAAATGTTCTTAGATGTGAGATTACTTAAAACAAATAAAAGCACATTTAAATGAACAATGCTTTATTATACCAGCTATTTGACTACTGCTCAGTTTCTTAATACAAAGCATTGGTTTTTTTAAAAAAAACATCCTTCCATATATAAATTTTCTCATCTACTGTGCTCATTTTCACTTTTTATAACTTCCAAATATGATCAGCACATAAGATAAAACATTTTTGCTATGACACCAAAATTGAAAATATTCCTTGGTGTAAAAGTTAAGACTGATCCAGACCATTTTTGGTCAGCTTATGATTACTGGAAGTGAAATAGTATAATAATGTATGTCATGTTCCAAATTCAGCCTTTTAAGGATGGCGGGGAAATCTTGCGGGGTTTTATTTGGACTTTTATAATAAGTTAGCCTTGCAAAGTAGCAACCTTGCTGCAGTAGCTGCAATGATTGCAATTCAGCAAAGTGGAAACACACTGGTTAGTCCTTGACTTACGACCACAAGTGAGCCGAAAATTTCTTTTGTTCTGTGAGACAATTGTTAAATGAGTTTTGCCCCATTTTATAACTTTCTTGCCACAATGATAAGTGAATCACTGTAATAATTAAATTAGTAGGATGGTTGTTAAATGAATCTGGCTTCTCCATTGACTTTGCTTTCAGAAGGTGCCCACCATAGAAAGAGCGACCCCTGGCCAGGAGAGCAAGAAATAGTGAGAGGCAGGTGCGCACACACCCTACGAGACTGGTTCATCTTCTCTGGGCTGCCTCTGACAGTGTTTTGAAACACGCTCCTGCCTGTGAGGAGGCGGTGATGTAGGGATCGATGCTCACTTCCTCTTCCTCACAGACAGGAGTGCATTTCAAATTGCCGTAGGCAGAGCCCAGAGGAACTGAGCTAATCCCGTGGGGTGTCTCTCTCTTGCTTTCTCTCTCTCTCTCATGCACGAATGACAGCAGGTCTCCAGCTTTGCCGGTTTGATGAAGCTTGCAGCAATTCTGCAATTTGTGCATGCAGTGGCACAACAAGCCTTGCAGAGTCCTAATCCGTGAGATGGTGGTGGCAGGCCAGCTGCTCGGCTGGCACCAAGAACAGGGAGGGGAAGTGGCAGCAATGGGACATCCAACATCCCTCCTGATAATAAGCTTAGAATACCATCTCTCAGCTGTGTCGAGGGGGATGTTTGCCCAGGTGTGCTTGGTGCACTAGTTGTGGTCCAGTTTGGACTGGGAGTCTCTTCTCATGGTCACTCATGCCCTTATCACCTCGAGGTTCGAGTACTGCAATGCTCTCTACATGGGACCACCTCTGAAGAGCATTTGGAGGCTGCAAATGGTACAACATGCAGCTGTGCGAACAGTCATGGGCATGCCGAGATATGCCTATGTTTCTCAAACACTCCGCGAGCTGAAATGGTTGCTCATTGGTCTCTGAACATAATTCAAAGTGTTGGTTATGACCTGTAAAGCACTACTTGGCATGGGACCAGATTACTTATAGGACCGTCTTCTGCCTTATATATCCCAGCGACCGATCAAGTCCCACAGAGTTGTCCTTCTCCAGGTCCCGTTAACCAGGAAGTGCCGACTGGTGGGGCTTAGGGGAAGAGCCTTCTCTGTGGCAGCCTCGGTGTTCTGGAATCAACTCCCCCTGGAGATTTGCACTGTCCCAACCTCCCAAAGCCCTGAAAATACATCTCTATCTACAAGCCTGAGGGACTAAGAACTTTTAATACTTCCAGCCCTAATTAGAATAATTATGATAAATGTGGATGTCTGTTTCTTAATGTGTAGGGGTTTTAGAATCAATTTAAATTAGTTTTTTTATTTTTAGTAGCGAGATTTTTAGTACAGTGGAACCCCGACATACGAAATTAATTGGTTCCGGAAGGAGCCTCGTACGTCGAAAAATTCGTATGTCGAAACATTGTTTCCCATAGGAAACAATGGAAAAGCGATTAATGCGTGCAAGCCCGAGGGCTGAGGGGAAAAGACGTCGGCTGAGGGGTGCCCGGTGCTTCCCGGCGAGGAGGAGGAGGAGCTGGAAGTTCGCCAGGAGTCAGCGGAGAAGCGGCGCGCCTGTTTTAAAAGATCGCAGCCGGTTTGGGGGGGCTTTCCAGCCGGGTTCGGGGGTTGCTGGAAAGCCCCCCCAGACCGGCTGCGATCTTTTAAAACAGGCGCGCCGCTTCTCCGCTGACTCCTGGTGAACTTCCCCGCTTTAGGAGTCAGCGGAGAAGCGGCGCGCCTGTTTTAAAAGATCGCAGCCGGCCTGGAGGGGCTTTCCAGCAACCCCCGAGCCCGGATTGGGGGTTCGGGGGTTGCTGGAAAGCCCTTCCAGGCCGGCTGCGATCTTTTAAAACAGGCGCGCCACTTCTCCGCTGACTCCTAAAGCGGGGAAGTTCGCCAGGAGTCAGTGGAGAAGCGGCGCGCCTGTTTTAAAAGATTGCAGCCGGCTTGGAGGGGCTTTCCAGCAACCCCCGAGCCCGGGTTGGGGGTTCGGGGGTTGCTGGAAAGCCCCTCCAGGCCGGCTGCGATCTTTTAAAACAGGCGCACCGCTTCTCCGCTGACTCCTAAAGCGGGGAAGTTCGCCAGGAGTCAGCGGAGAAGTGGCGCGCCTGTTTTAAAAGATCACAGCCGGCCTGGAGGGGCTTTCCAGCAACCCCCGAGCCCGGGTTGGGGGTTCGGGGGTTGCTGGAAAGCCCCTCCAGGCCGGCTGCGATCTTTTAAAACAGGCGCGCCGCTTCTCCGCTGACTCCTAAAGCGGGGAAGTTCGCCAGGAGTCAGCGGAGAAGCGGCGCGCCTGTTTTAAAAGATCGCAGCCGGCCTGGAGGGGCTTTCCAGCAACCCCCGAGCCCGGGTTGGGGGTTCGGGGGTTGCTGGAAAGCCCCTCCAGGCTGGCTACGATCTTTTAAAACAGGCGCGCTGCTTCTCCGCTGACTCCTAAAGCGGGGAAGTTCGCCAGGAGTCAGCGGAGAAGCGGCGCGCCTGTTTTAAAAGATCGCAGCCGGTCTGGGGGGCTTTCCAGCAACCCCCGAGCCCCCAACCCGGGTTCGGGGGTTGCTGGAAAGCCCCCCCAGACCGGCTGCGATTTTTTAAAACAGGCGCGCCGCGCGCCGTGCCCCTCTCGCAGCCCCCAAGAAGGGGTTTTTTGCTTTTTTTCCCCCCCCGCCTCACGGGAGAGAGAGAGAGAGAGCAGCGCCCTGTCAGTTCCGAGCTGCGAGAGGGGCGCGGCGCGCTTTCCCGAAAGGGACGGAGAAAGCCCTCTCTCGCAGCGAAAGCGCTCCCAGCCAGGGAGAGCGTTCAGATCCCCCCACCCCCAGCAGAGAGCGTTCAGATCCCCCCACCCCCAGCAGAAAGCGTTCAGATCCCCCCACCCCCAGCAGAAGCCAAGGACCCGCAGAGCGGGGCGGCAGGGGAGGCGACCGCCTCTCCACTCACCAAGTGCCGGGATACGAGCTGAGAAGAACCGGGCTGGTTTGCTTTCCTTCCTTCCCGCGCTGATGCAGAGCAAAGCGTCACGCCCCCC
Source organism: Erythrolamprus reginae (assembly GCF_031021105.1). NCBI lineage: Eukaryota > Metazoa > Chordata > Lepidosauria > Squamata > Dipsadidae > Erythrolamprus > Erythrolamprus reginae. Next base: position 207,886,997 of record NC_091952.1, read on the forward strand.
TGACGCTTTTGGCGGCAAAAGAGCCCAGCGTCGCTTCGGAAGCCGCCGAAAGCGTCAGGGGGGCGTGACGCTTTGCTCTGCATCAGCGCGGGAAGGAAGGAAAGCAAACCAGCCCGGCTCTTCTCAGCTCGTATCCCGGCTCTTCTCAGCTCGTATCCCGGATTTGAGCTCGGGAGATGAACAAAAATGTCTCTCCCCTCCCAGCTCTTATCTCGAGTAGCTCGTAAGTAGAGCTGCTCGTATGTTGAGGTTCCACTGTATAATGTATTTAAATGTTTAAATATTAGATTTCTTTATGTATTGTACTCTTTGTTGTGAGTCACCCTGAGTCCCGGAAGGGCGGCATAGAAATCTGATTAAATGCATACATTCATAAATACAACATACGTATGTACGTACTTACATACATACATAGGCCAAGGCAATAAGGCCCTATCCTATTTTCGTGGAAACATGGTAGGGTCAGCTGTTCGGGATTAGGTCTGTTTCTGTGATTTTTCTTTGGTAATGATTCTCATTGCTTAGTTAGATGCTGTATTTTGTGTGTTGCTTATACTACCAATATTTTTTAAACTATTGTTAAGTATGTCACTTTTGAACCAGAAAGATAGGGCTTATTTCCATTATCAAATAAATAAGATATACCGGTAGCTACATTGATCACTTTGAATCCTTACATTCTGAATATATAGTGATGAATTATACAATTCCATGATAATAAATCATTATTAGTTAGTGTTAATTCATTAGCTTCTTTAAATAGATGGTTTTTTTTTTCTATCTTGACAATTTCTCCACAGATTTCAGAATATTCATCAGATGATGATAATTTTCAAGGAAACAAGGTAGAATCAGAAGCTACTAATGTAGACTTCCCTAAAAAGTTCCAGTTCTGTTTTGGAATAGGGTTGGAAACCGACGCAGGAAGATCAGCCACTGACTGGCTAAAATCTGCTCAGACCCTTCTACAAACACCTAAGAAAAAAATAGAAAAAAGTTTGAAGACTCCAGAAGATTCTGCCAAAAAAAGAAAATTGCTGAGGTAAGCATCAGTTGCTCAAAGTAACAACATCATTAATTTTAGAATTACATTTTTGAAACTTTGAAAAAAGATGGCATTGGCCATTTCACTTTTTATCATGTTTTGTTGCTAGTTAACTTTTTTCACGTTTTCCACAAAATGATAAAAACTCCTGCTGAGTTTGTCTGTTTGTAATCTTCGATTAGGTATTTCTTTAATGCTATAATCGAGCACCTCCACCTCTTTTTAGCAACAGGGCAGTTAATTTGATTTCTATGTATACCACCTGGTAACGTCTAAGTATGGAGGCCTCATTTTGGTTGTTTGAAGACAATTTGGATTATGAAGAATTGATTGCGGTGGCAGAAATTGATAAGCTGGTCTCTTGCTCATTTTAGTTGCCTAAGCCAGTGATTTTCAACCTTTTTTGAGCCGCGGCACATTTTTTACATTTACAAAACCCTGGGGCACATTGAGCGGGGGGAGGGTGGGGGCTAAAAAAAGTTTGGACAAAAAAATTATCTCTCTCTCTCTTCCTCCCTTTCGCTCTATTTCTCTTTCCCTCCCTCTTTCTCTCCCTTCCTTCTTTCTCTCTCCATCCCTTTCTTTTTTTCCCTTCCTTCCTCTCTCTTTTGCTCTCTTTCTGTCTCCTTCCCTCCCTCCCTCTATGTCTTTCTCTCTCTCTCCTTCCCTCCCTCTCTTTCTCTCTCTCTCTTGCTTTCTCTCTCTCTCTCTTGCTTTCTTTCTCTTGCTTTCTTTCTCTCTCTGAGCTTCGCGGCACACCTGACCATGTCTCACGGCACACTAGTGTGCCACGGCACACTGGTTGAAAAACACTGGCCTAAGCCATACAACCCAACTACATTTTCCTCTAATGTTTGCAACTTTCCCATTCAAATCTCCAATCATGAGCAGCACTTACTTGTATGTCGATTTCAAACTGAACTTAATCATAGAAATCAACCTCTTCTTCTTTTGCATTGGTAGTTAGAGCATAAACTTAAAAGATTGTCTTAATAAAAATATATATTGCAGCACAAAAATACTCTAGAACTTATAATACACGGTATCCACTTAAATACGACAATCAAGCAAAAGCCTTTAATGTGGCTTCAATACAGATTTTTCTTCATAGAAGTAATTCAAAATAGGGTCACAGTTGAAAAATGATGTTTAAGAAGTGAATTATTAAATTATTCAATCATGCATCTGACTGAGAGCAGCTTTACCAAGAACAATTCTTGTTCTTAGCTTTGAGAGTATTGAATATTATTTGCAAATAAGTAAGTTTCAGAACTGCTTTTAATAAAATTGTTTGGAAGTCCTTTCCCTTTAGAAATACTGAACTTTTTCAGCTATGGACAGTTTTCAGACCACAGAAAGTACACACTTGACCTAGCTTATGAAATGAATCATGAGGTCAAGTATGTACAAGGAGTATTTTGGGACACATTCCTTACCAGTGGTCACTTGTCTTCCAGTAATATTCTGTAGGGCAATGGTCAAAAGTACACTTGCCTTAGCTGAAATTACACTCTTCAGGTAGAAAGTTATTCTGACCCAAAGAATATCCTTTTAAAATTGTTCTGGTTTTTATTCCAATTTTTAAAAACTGTTTATTGAAACTTCCTATATTAAATGTAGAATTTATTACACACAGTCTGTATAGAAACATAGAAACATAGAAGACTGACGTCAGAAAAAGATCTCATGGTCCCTCTAGTCTGCCCTTATACTATTTCCTGTATTTTATCTTACAATGGATCTATGTTTATCCCAGGCATGTTTAAATTCAGTTACTGTGGATTTACCAACCACGTCTGTTGGAAGTTTGTTCCAAGGATCTACTACTCTTTCAGTAAAATAATATTTTCTCATGTTGCCTTTGATCATTCCCCCAACTAACTTCAGATTGTGTCCCCTTGTTCTTGTGTTCACTTTCCTATTGTTTAGATTTATTTAGATAGATTTATTCCTATTGTATAAATCTATTCACATACTATTCTTAAATCTGTTGCTAAGATCTCTAGAAATTGTGTGTTGCATTTATTTTTAAAAAGTTGGAGAAAATCAGTGAATTTTGAGAATTTGAAAAGTAATTTCTTCTATCTCTAGGGGAGGGCTAGCAGAAAGATTGAATACACTTCAAAATAGAAAGAGATCCGCAGTAAACCTTTGGAGATATCAGTGTACTTCTTACCATGAAACACTGTCAGATAAGAACTATAATAAAAATATTTTACTATTATTTGGAAAAAAGTATATATTTTTTAAAAAGTCATGTTTAAATTGATATGACTTTGTAATTGTATGCTTTCAAGGCTTGAATGCTCATAATATACTTACCACCCAGAAGCCCTTCGGGATAGGAATTTTAGAAGTTTGATATATAAATATTTTGTGTTGCTTCTTGAAGGAAGAAACATGAAGAGCTTACATTTATTTACACTCAATGGTGTCTTTTCAACTTGTATGTTTGGTGGCTTTTAAATGTTCATTTTAAACATTACTGATTATCCTAAGTGTCTTAGGATAATACAGTTCAATACAGATTAAAGGGCAAGTATATGAACCTGAGTATATCCAATATGCTATTGTGGTGCGACAGAGATGGGAATTTGCTATAATGCCTTGCCCAAAATGTGTTGTCCGTTGCTGTAATGGATTCAACTCTTCTAATCTGGATCAGTTACAATCTACCTTTTCCAGAGTTACCTTGATACCCTGGGTTGAACTTTCTTTGTGTTCCCATGTAACTTTATGGCAAACAAGCTGAATCAAATTTGCTGGATCAGACTGGACCAAATGATGCAAATGTGCCCAAACTGTCTCAACTACCCTTTTTTTTGTTTCATCAGTTATTGTTCACTGGTTGACACATGGTTTCTTTTTTCACCATGGTCTATCACTATATTGCCAAAGACTCCTAGAATGTTTCCAGTTTTTAAACTCTGGTTACAGATGCATTTGTGATTTAGCCCAATATAGCAGGACTGGTAAATCAATGATAGAAAATTTTGCAATTTTGTGTATTAATACTTTTTTAAAAAATCCTGGTTTTAACACATGTTAAAAATAAAAGTAAAAATCAAACAAGATAAAACATTACAATTGGTGGTAGCTTTGTAAGTGGATAATCAAAGTGTGCCTCATTTTTAGACTGCATAACAAAATTTTGCTATGTTCAAGGAGATCAAATCATACCGATCTGATAAGAATAACTGTACATAAAAAAGATCAGAATTTTGCTGGTGTTTTACCAGATAAGAAATTATAAGGTGGGTTTTTGAGTCCTTGTAAAGTGTTGCAGTATACGCAGGACGTGAGCTGAAGTTTCAACAGTCCCTTGTCCCCAGGGGCACAAGTCTCACCTCATAGAGGTTTTTTTCATCAGCCTCCTAAAACTGATGTGTAGAGACCCTTGAAACATGCTCAAGTTAGTACTCTTCAGAATTTGGAATAAGCTATGTGATGGAAATAACTTGTTGATTTATAAAAAGAAATTTGACTGCTCAGAAAAATGTTCTTAGGCTGAGCATACTGATCCTGTTGGGTGTTCTGGTCTTTGATATATTGTTTTGAATAGATGCTCTGAGTGGAAACTCTTGAATTTATTACCCATCATTAAGAATGCATTGGAAAAGCTGCTGAAGTTTTTGTGAAATGGTCCTGTACAATGTTGGTTTGTAATTGTCCACAATAAGGAAAAGAAGTACTGTGGTAAAGGACAATAACTTCAAACAATATGCATTGAATCAGATCAATGCAACAATGGTAGTCTTCCCTTCCTCCTTCCTCAATATTACATGTAGGAAGCAAGTGGCTACCCAAAATATATCCCTTAGGAATATAGAAATGGACACTTTCAGAAGCAAAAAGTAGTTGTGCACAAATCTTAGCTGAATATAACTTCAGTGCTTCTGAGATTTGTTGTGTTCCTCTGTTGAAAAGACTGAATAATGGCTGCTATTTTGAAATAATAGTAAATATTTGTAGCTCGGGTTTTAGATTTTGGCAGTGGTTTGCTTTCCAAGCTTGTTTCAATTTAGTTTTGGAACATTTTGTTACCAGACTAGGTACCATCATCAACAGGATTGTCTTGTCCTATTCCCCTTAGCTTATAAATGTCTTGTATGCCAGTGTGTTCAGTTGGTTGTGTGGTTGGCTGTTCGTTTGGAGTTATATTTAAATTCTGAGCAGCTGATTGGTTCTTTTGTTTATTGGTTGTTCAAATGATTTTTTATATATTCATATGCTGGATCTGGGTCAATATGTTTGTTAATTGCTCCTTTGGTACAATGCCAGGCATCAACAAATTCGTGTTCATAGTGTGAAAATGACTGCTATTTTTTGACTATTTTCTGATATAATTTTAGTGTCCATTGTATTATGGAGCTCTAGAAAGCCATGCCTACATATTTAAAAGAGTTCACTTCATCATTTATCCTCCCAGATATGCAGTTTAGATCCATTTTCAAATTTATTGCATTGACTTTTTCCTATAAGCAGTAGATGGGTAAATGAAAACCTTCAGTAACAACACCAGTGTTTTCCCCCTTGATGGCACCCATTTGCAATATTGAAACACCATAGATATCAAATACTATCCTTGATCTTCATGAGCCAGTTTTTCTTTTTCGATGGTCCATCCAGTATTTTATTGACTATGGACAGCAGTTTTTTTCATTGTAGCTAGCCTGTTTGCTAAAGATGGAGATCAGGATTGCTTGGTCTGTAAATGTGATATTGTCTTGCTTCCCTCTGCTTGGTATTTATTCTGAAGTACAGAGCAACTGAATTAGGAAATGCAGTTATTATAATGGTCATCTTGTGACTTCAGTGCTTCTGCTATGACCTCATCACACCCAACAGCTTTATTTTACTTAAATAGTTGTATATCTGCTTTGATGTTCACAGTGCTTGGCAGCTCCTGGTTCATCAAGAAGATGTAAGTTGTGGAGTGGTTTTACAGATTCTCAGATTCTTTGTGATTATATAGCTGATGGAAATATTATTCAATTCAAACTTCAGTAATGCAACATAGAAAAATATCATGGGCATTGTGAATGTGGCCACTGATATTATGCATACAAAAGATACCATAACATGATATATTTCCCCCAGTGTTCCCATTGCTTGGTAGCTTCTTGCACCGCATTATTACAGTACCTTATTTGTTCCAATTGCAGATGGCAAATGGCATGGTGGATTTGTTGGTATTATCAAATATATTACATATTTACATTCGATTAACAGAGAAGAAAAATATGGGAGAAGGGATGAGCCAGAAGATAGTCAATGGGCAAAAGAGTATACGTTTCTTAATTAGCTATTACATTTTTAAAATCTGAATTTTCTTCTCTCTGAAAAATAGAGTAAAATGTAGTTTTATGTTGTACCTCCATATTAATGGTAGGATACAGGACTTATGTATAATTCCTTAAACCAGCATTTTCTTCTTTCTGAAATTATCTATACTTTAAGAAGTTGCAGATAGTTGTGTGTCTTTGAGTTCTATGAAGTTCTTTGTAATTGTTGAATTTGACATATTGTACAGGCCTTCTATCTATGACCAAGATCTAACTCTGAAATAGGCATGCTCTTTGTTTAAAGAACTATGAAATGAACAATGCCACCTGGTTGCTTCTTTTTCATGAAAAAACTGCATTTTAAGGATGCAATAATGACTATACTCCATTTAGATTATTTTTATTGATAATACTATTTAATTGCCTTCCCCGAGTATATTAATTTTATAATTGCTGTCAATTTCAGTGAATACTAGAAGTAAATATTTTAGAGTTCCAGAGAATGGTGGATTGTGACCTCTGATCATTTATTTTTTCTTTTTTATGTTGAAAAAAATAGTACTTTGTTTCTTTCTGTGGCACATACAAACACATTTGTTAAATAGAAGCCTTTACAATAGCCCAAGAGATATGTTTATAAGAAGCTAGAAAATACATATCAATATCTTCATCTTAAATCATAGATTTCCAAATAGGATTATATGCCTGTAGTTTTTTCTCACAATTGCCTACCTTATTTGAGGAAAGTAAAGTGCTATTTAAGTAAAAGTAAACATTTTTCAAGTCTAAGCTTTTATGATTAGGCTTAAAGTAGCACTTACTTAAGTTTGTACAATGTGTGTACACTCCCCTTTTTTCTCTATGGATTGAGTCATTGGTTTTATGTTTAAAAAGCTTCTCCTGCCAGATGTCTTCTGGCTTAGTTGGTACACCTGTGCACAAGTATCTGTAACCTCCTTCAACAGAAAATAAGAACAATGAAAGAATGTTGTTATATAATTGATAATAAGCTTTGTGGATTTAACAGGATTATATTTTTGGAAAGAAACCATCTTAAGTGTTCAGCATAGAAATGTTATCCTAAAGAACAATTTCTGAAGATAATTTAAGAAATACCAACTTTTTTTTTTTTTTTGCTGCTGGGCTCTTCTTGGGACTTTCCCAAATACTGACCTTTTATTCATTTGGCTTTCCCAGAATTTTCTTCATACTCCCAGGGAAAGAAGTCTGTATAGAAGAATACAAAGAATAAGATAGACAATGACATTATTGCATTTAAAATTGCATGCTTTCACAAATGCAGAGAAGAATAAAAAATAATAACACTTTTGAATATAAGATATGAATGTAGAAAAGTCATAATATGGGAAAATAACTTGTATTAACCCTGCTGTTCTGTTCGAAAAAAGTTCCTAATGTTATGTTCCCGGGTCACCCTGACCCGGACCGAAAACTCTTCATTTGCAGTGCTTATGTTTGGTCTTTTTGAAAGCTTTTTTCACCTGGAAACATGTTTGAACATTTCTGCACACAATGGAATGAAAATTGAACTGAAAAAATTAATCCTTATTGGTTTATTTTGCACATAAATGTGCCTCCCCCCCGTTTTTGTGAAAGTTTTTTCAATTTATGGATAGTTTTGCTTGCAAAATCCATTCTATTTTACTAAAGTTGGTGTGGGATTGGTAGCTTGAACATTTCTGCACACAATGATATGAAAATTGAACTGAGAAAATTAATCCTTATTGGTTTATTTTGCTCATAAATGGGCCCCCATGCTTATACTCAAATAGGCTTATACTCGAGTAGGCTTATACTCGAGTATAAAATGATATGGTCTTATATTCAAAAATAAACCAATAAGAATCATTTTTTTTCAGTTCATTTCTATTTTTCTTATGTTTAGGATTGTTCAATTTAGTATATCAAAACTTTTGAGTTTATTGATAATTTTGCCTGCAAAATGCATTCTATTTTACTATTCTATTTTGGTGTGGGATTGGTAGCTTGAACCTTTCTGAACATAATGATATGAAAATTAAACTGAAAAAATGATCCTTATTGGTTTATTTTGCTCATAAATGGGCCCCCATGCTTATACTCAAATAGGCTTATACTCGAGTAGGCTTATACTCGAGTATAAAACAATAAACCAATAAGAGTCATTTTTTTCAGTTCATTTATATTTTTCTTATGTTCAGGATTGTTCAATTTAGTATATCAAACCTTTTGGGGGAAAATTCCTTAGGGATTTGTAGCCTTAAAAAATATAAATTGACACGAAATTCAAAAAGGATGGGGGGAGGGGCTTTTTGATCAAAATAAAAATATAAGTCTCAATTTTTCCAGTTCAATTTTCATATCATTATGTTCATAAATGTTCAAACTAGTTTTCCAGTGGAAAAAGTTTTCAAAAAGACCAAATTCAAGTACCTAAAAAAAATCATTTTGATCCGGGTCTATATGACCCGAACAGAGTAAATGTGACTTTTTTTTTGCCAAGAAAAAAATTTTTCCCCCACCCCCACAAATATTTTTTTGATGATCAGCATTGTTAAATTGAGTAAATGAATGCGTAAGATTTTAAAGAATATTTCGGATTTGGAGCATAAAAAAATAAAAAGTGAAAATTGTTGCAAGCAGCCAGGGGGGGGGGGAGGCCTTATTTCTGATGTTAAAAAAACAGTAAGAATCATTTTTTTCAGTTCCTTTATATTTTTCTTATATTCAGAAATGTTCAAGGTACCATTCCCACACCAACTCCAGTAAAATAGACTGCATTTTGCAAGCAAAACTATCCATAAATTGAAAAAACTTTCACAAAAACGGGGGGGGAGGCACATTTATGGGCAAAATAAACCAATAAGGATTAATTTTTTCAGTTCAATTTTCATTCCATTGTGTGAAGAAATGTTCAGACTACTTTCCAAGTGAAAAAAGCTTTCAAAAAGACCAAACATAAGCACTGCAAATGAAGAGTTTTCGGTCCGGGTCAGGGTGACCCGGGAACATAACATTAGGGAGGTTTTTTTTTTCAGCAAGAAAGAAACCTCCCACCCCCCCAAAAAAAATTCTCATAGAGAGAACCCCTGAAATGATGAAAAGTCATGAAATTTCAAGTTTCAGATATGCAGGGAAAATTTTTTACAGGGTCTCAAACCTTGATTTCGGGTCTCACAGACCCGAACAGAACAGCAGGGTTAAACACATGTATATGAATTAGTATGTAGAAATGAAAGTATAAAATTAGAAAATATGAACATTGAGAGCTGGTAATGCTGTAATGTGTTTTGTATGGGACATAAAAGATAAAAATTTGAACTGGTAAAGTAATAGGTGATAAAGTGATAGAATTAATTGTTAAGAAAATAAAATTAGTTTGTATTAAAGAGTAAGAGTGATATGGAGAAGTGAAGTAAAATATTTGAAAGTTAGAAATATATGCATGTATATTAGAAATTTACAAAGTGAGAAAAGACTACATCTTTGATTGTTAGGAAGGAGAAGAGTAGGAAAAAGGGAAAAGACAAGAGGATTAAAATAAAAATAAAGGGGGAAATATTAAAATATAGATATTAAGATGAAAGGAAATATGAGAGATGTATCAAAAATGAAATTATAATGAATTGTAACCACTAAAAAGGTATTGCTAAGATTATTGAATGGATATATGAAACTCAGAAAGCAAATGCTCACGACGTGAGATTTTGAAAGATCAAAAAATAAATAAAATTATTGGGGGGATGGAGAGAGAAACAAAAGAATTGGACATTTGTTATATTGGGGAACAACATCCAATTGTTTAAAAGCAGATTGTATATTTTTTAGTTCAAGCCAAAATATCCACATAAATACATTTTGTCAGAATTCAAGGTATTTAATCTGGCTAAAAGAATATAAATAATATTATTTGTAGGATAACTCTGGTTAACAGGTAGCCCTCAATTTACAACAGTTCGTTTATGATGGTTTGAATTTACAACAGCACTAAAAATGACTTATGACTGTTTTTCACACTTACGACCATTGCAACATTCCCCATGATCACATGACCAAAATGGAGATGCTTACCAAGTCAGTCATATTTATGATGGTTGCACTGTCCTTGGGGGTCATGTGATCACTTTTGTAACCTGGCAAGCAAAGTCAATGGAGAAAAGCCAAATTCACTTTAACAATTGTGTTACTAAGTTAACGACTGCAGTGATTCACTGAAAAACTATGACAAGAAAGGTTGTAAAATGGGGCAAAACTCATTTAACAAATGTTTCACTTAGCAACATAAATTTTGGGCTTTAGAGGAAAGATTTCTGACGCCTTCTTTTTATGTATTTGGAGAAATTGAAGATCAAAGAGATTGAGCTTCTTTGCAGAAGAGGAGCAGAAAATCAGTGCCATATTCATCTAGAAGTTTATACTACAGATCTATAATGACTCACTCTGAAACCAATATGGGCTCTGAATGTCATTTTCAGAGTGAAAGAAAGACCTCCAAAATGCTTGCCAAGATAAGAAGCCAAGACTTTGTCATCACTCAGATAATCTGATTTAATAATCACACCATGAGGAACTAGAGGGCAAACTGTTCAGAATCCTTAATTGCTCTCTAGAACCTTTAATTTCTAGAACAGGGAAATATCTGATAGCTTACATCAATTTTTCCTTCCTTCCTTCCTTCCTTCCTTCCTTCCTTCCTTCCTTCCTTCCTTCCTTCCTATCTGTATAGTCTGGAGGACAGAAGGAAAAGGGGGGACATGATCAAAACATTTAAATATGTTAAAGGGTTAAATAAGGTTCAGGAGGGAAGTGTTTTTAATAGGAAAGTGAACACAAGAACAAGGGGACACAATCTGAAGTTAGTTGGGGGAAAGATCAAAAGCAACGTGAGGAAATATTATTTCACTGAAAGAGTAGTAGATCCTTGGAACAAACTTCCAGCAGACGTGGGTGGTAAATCCACAGTAACTGAATTTAAACATTCCTGGGATAAACATATATCCATTGTAAGATAAAATACAGGAAATAGTATAAGGGCAGACTAGATGGACCATGAGGTCTTTTTCTGCCGTCAGTCTTCTATGTTTCTCCCACCCTCCCTCCCTCTTTCCCTCCCTCCCTCCTTCTTCCCCCTCCTCCCCTTACAATAATTCTCAGCTCAACATCTAACAGAATCCAGGTCTACTCATAACAGCTCTGAACTATTTAAATGGGGCTAAAACAATATATGGGTCTATAAAATATAGGATGCAGTGAGAGAAGAAAATTCCATCCATTTCTTTTCATTAGAAAAAACAGTGTCTTGTACTTGAACTTAAATATCACTTTTCGCTAGAAAGGCAGCAGTTCTTTATAAAACACCCTCTATTAGATAAGTTCTCTAGTTCCCAATTAGGGAGGCTACTTTGCCTTTCTCAGTGATTTCTGTTATGAATGCACATAGTTTTTTGATTGCAAGAACTTTGGCTCATAATTATTAAAAAAAAAAATACCAAGATGACAGTAGCTGGCCATCTTTTCTGGCTGCTTTTGATACCACAACGATTTCTCATTAGAGCATATGTCAACTTCTCAGAGGATATAATTTAGAAGTCCAGAATGTTATTGCTGCAGTGATTTGGCAATAGCATGTCCTTCCTCAGAGAAGCAGATGCTCACTTCCTGCACTAGAAAGGAAAAATAAATGCTATGACCATATGGATGATGTAGAACTCATAGTAAACATAGTAGAATGAGGGAGAAGGGGCAGAGTTAAGAGATTCTTCCTTTATAGCGGATTGATGAAATATGTATGAGAGTTTCTAAGCCAAATAGGATTAAGTATAACAAACCTTTCTGAATGGATCAGATTCATAATATTTTGTTAATGGAAATAACAGTTTTAGTCAGTATTTCTAGGTTTCTCCATGCAAATTAGCTTTGGGTATGGGTTTTTTTTTCTTCAAACTTTTGTCTGCTTGATATGGCTGGCACCATAGTACTTATAAGAGCTTTTTGATGTGTTGATTGTGAGCTACTGACAGTGGTACCTCTACCTACAAACACCTCTACTTATGAACTTTTCTAGATAAGAACCGGGTGTTCAAGATTTTTTTGCCTCTTCTCAAGAACCTTTTCCCACTTGCAAACCCAAGCATCCGAAATTGTAACCAGAAAAGGCAGGGAGAAGCCTCCGTGGGACCTCTCTAGGAATCTCCTGGGAGGAAATGGGGCTGGAAAAGGCGGGGAGAAGCCTCTGTGAAGCCTCTCTAGGAATCTCCTGGGAGGAAACGGGGCTGGAAAAGGCAGGGAGACGCCTCCGTGAAGCCTCCCTAGGAATCTCCTGAGAGGAAACAGGACCTCCACCTTTCCTGTGGTTTCCCCAATCGCACACATTATTTGCTTTTACATTGATTCCTATGGGAAAAATTACTTCTTCTTACAAACTTTTCTACTTAAGAACCTGGTCACGGAACGAATTAAGTTTGTAAGTACAGTAGAGGTACCACTGTATAGGAGAGAATGTTAGAATAACTAAATGCAGCCTGAACCAGACATATACAGTATTCAAAATCAAGCAATTGCTGAGAGCAGGCTTTAATTTCGAATGCTCAAGCATACTTTTCCTGAAAGCTCAAGGTATGACTTTAAATGTAAGATGCCTCTGAGAAGGTAGAAACTAGACTTGCAACTGCCAGTAAAACTGAGTTTGAGGTACAATTAATGTATGAATTTCTAAAAAAAAGTCTAGCTGGTAAAAATTACTTGTCCCCAGTTTGTTATAATCTATTTTCCATAACTAATTAATTGTACCATCCTGTGCTATTCAACCAGTGGAGGGGTAGAGGCCTGGACTGGACTCGATTCTAGAAGTGGAGAAAACATACTTCAAATCTAGTCATACAAACTGCTCTGTTTATCTTTTACTAGATATTTGAAAGATTGCGGATTCTTGTTCCTTGGAGAGTGTACAAACCACAGAATTAGTGTTATTTTCAACTCAAAAGAAAAACAGGAAATTAGGTTGAACTGAAACCTAAAACAGGAATTTTATGGGATATGTAAGGGAAGGCTGAATATTATTATTATTATTATTATTATTATTATTATTATTATTATTAAGATTTGTATGCCGCCCCTCTCCACAGACTCGGGGCGGCTCACAACAAGACACAACAATTCATAACAAATCCAAATAACTTTAAAATATTTAAAAGAGAACCCCATTTTTCTAACAAACACACACACAAACATACCATGCATAAATTGTACATGCCCGGGGAGGTGTTTCAGTTCCCCCATGCCTGACGACAAAGGTGGGTTTTAAGGAGTTTACGGAAGGCAGGGAGAGTAGGGGCAGTTCTAATCTCTGGGGGGAGTTGGTTCCAGAGAGTCGGGGCCGCCACAGAGAAGGCTCTTCCCCTGGGGCCCGCCAACCGACATTGTTTAGTTGACGGGACCCGGAGAAGGCCCACTCTGTGGGACCTAATCGGTCGCTGGGATTCGTGCGGCAGAAGGCGGTCTTGGAGATATCCTGGTCCAGTGCCATGAAGGGCTTTAAAGGTCATAACCAACACTTTGAATTGTGACCGGAAATTGATCAGCAGACAATGCAGACTGGGGAGTGATGGTGAAACATGGGCATACCTAGGTAAGCCCATGACCGCTCTCGCAGCTGCATTCTGCACGATCTGAAGTTTCCAAACACTTTTCAAAGGTAGCCCCATGTAGAGAGCATTACAGTAGTCGAACCTCGAGGTGATGAGGGCATGAGTGACTGTGAGCAATGAGTCCCGGTCCAGATAGGGCCGCAACTGGTGCACCAGGCGAACCTGGGCAAACGCCCCCCTCGCCACAGCTGAAAGATGGTTCTCTAATGTGAGCTGTGGATCGAGGAGGACGGCCAAGTTGCGGACCCTCTCCAAGGGGGTCAATGATTCCCCCCCCAGGGTAATGGACGGACAGATGGGATTGTCCTTGGGAGGCAAAACCCACAGCCACTCCATCTTATCCCTCTCTTTGTCTTTCACATCAGCTGCAGGTTAGCTTACCAAACAATCTCTCCAGAGCCCTTAAAAATAGATAGAACTTAGATATATTTCTAGGTTTTACAACACATTCTCCCTCCACATTTGACATGCAACCTTTTTTTTATTCTAAGGATGTATTTGAAAATAATTACCTGCCAGGGAAGAACTTAGCCTAGTGAATTCCATGTAGAACTTAACTGATAGGGCAGCTGCAGTTTCAGGAACAGGGTTTCTTTGATGTTGTACTTTAAGCCCCTTCTTGGCTGTACTTTCTGGTTACCTAGAAATCCTGGGACACCATATTCAAACATCACAGAAGACCTTTTCCGATGCTTTAATATTTCAAAGTGTCAAATGTGTTTCTTGTTTTTCCTTTGCTGGATAGCTCTTTAAAATAAATATGTTTCATACATAAATATTAAAATACAATCTAATATAAGGGGGGGGAGGGGGGGGAATAACAGCACGGCTTGTAAATAAGAGGAAGCTGTACACAGAAGCTGTAGTCTCTTCTTCATATGATCAAGCAACTTGCTAAAATTGGCATTTATATTGTTAAAAACAATTTTGTTATCACTCTTCAATAGTTCATGAGATATTCACAATGGATAAAATTATAGTGGCACACTAACTTCCTCTTGCTTTGGGATTTTATTGCACAATTTATGCAGTATTTTCTTTATTAGAAAATTTTCTTTCTACTAAGATGACTAAGGATAAGTTAGTTAACTAAGTTCTTAGATGCTAACTTTTTTCAGAAGTGAGACTATGAGGCCTGTCAATTTAGTCTCTGTCTTTTGAGGAGTGTTGTTTGATAGAAATACAGGAAATTGACTCATAACTGCGAAAACTACTAGCCTACGAGAGCCTTTAGCACATGTTTTTCATGCCAATTTCTGACAAGCCAAATAATTGGAAATGTTTGGATAGCATTGTCTTAAATATAATTCCATTTTATTATGACATTATTTAATGTTTAAGTTTATTAAAAAGTACTTAAGAATACAGTGTTCCCTCAATTTTTGTGGGGATGCGTTCCGAGACCGCCCGCAAAAGTCGACTTTCCGCAAAGTAGAGATGCGGAAGTTAATACTGTACACTATTTTTGGCTATGAACAGTATCCCAAGCCTTCCCTTAATACTTTAAACTCCTAAATTTACAATTTCCCATTCCCTTAGCAATCATTTAGATTATTACTCACCATGTTTATTTATTAAAGTTTATTTTAAAAAATGTTTTTTAAAGGCAGATGAAAGTTTGGCAATGACATATGACATCATCGGGCGGGAAAAACCGTGGTATAGGGGAGAAAAAACGTAAAGTATTTTTGAATTAATATTTTTGAAAAACCGTGGTATAGACGTTCCGCGAAGTTCGAACCCGCGAAAATCGAGGGAACACTGTAAACTGTTCTGTGAGAGATACAAAGTTTTGTTTTACTGAAGACCCTTGCAATTAAAAGAAGTCCATACAAACTCATTTCTGATTTCTTATTTGTAACTCAGAAGTTTTAGAAAATTTTCTTTTCATATGTTTTCATCAATTCTTAATTGTGTTTTATTGCTTAGGTGGCAAACCTGGGGTATTAATTGTGAAGATCTTAGAAATTCATGAAGAATGCACTCTTTGCATAGCTACCTGTCATCATCTGGGACAAATTTGTTCTGATGGTTCTATCCTAAAAGGAATTGTTGAAAATCAGCCAAGACTTAAAGTTCTTTTTGCAAAAGAAACAGCAGCTCATTTGAAGGCAGTACCACAGGATGTCATATATATTCATCCTCCTTGGTAAGTGCATAAAACATTCTCAACCAGTTATATCCTCAACCAATTATATTGTAGCCAGTTTGGTCCAGTGATTAGGGCATCAGACTAGAAAACAAGAGACTCTTGAGTTCAAGTTCTGCCTTGATCATGAAAGCCAACTGAGGGACTTTGGGCCAATCATTATCTCCCAGCCCAACTCACCTCACAGGGTTGTTGTTGTGAGAAAAATAGGAGGAGGAATATGTGTTGGATATGTTCACCACGTAATTTGCAAAAAATAAAATAAATGATATATTATACTATTATATTATATTGCATTGCATTACATTATATTATTTTTAAAAAAATAAACAAGTGTTCCTTTAGTAGTAACTCTCTTTTAGAGGAGACTCAAATTTAAGTTAGGTTTTATTTATTTTTTATTATAGTAATAATGTAGTTGCCTTTGTTGTCTAGTAATAATGTAAATGCCTTATGTTCCTGCATTTCACTAAATGTAGTTTAGATACAGGAATGATTCAACCATTAACATGTTTAATTTGCATTTGAGAAAAGATTATTTAAAGAGATTCTACCAGGAAAAGAGCTTCACTATTACAGTGGAACCCCGACATAAGAGCTGCTCTACTTAAGAGCAACTCGAGATAAGAGCTGGGAGGGGAGAGATATTTTTGTTCTACTTACAAGCCCAAATTCGAGATACAAGCGCCAAGGAGCTGTCTCCTGAAGCCAAACGCTAACTTCCGCGTTCGGCTTCAGGAGACAGCTGCGAAGCGGCGCGCGTGTTTTAAAAGGTTGCAGCCGGCCTGGGGGGCTCGGGGGGGTGCTTGCAGCTTTCTTTCTTGCTCTTTTTCTTTCTCTCTTTTACCTTCCCTTCCTCTATTTCTTCTTTTCTTTCTCCTTCCCACCTTCTTCCCTCCCTCCCTCCCTTCACTCATTCCTCTCTTACTCTCCCCTTTCATAAGTTTCCTTGCTTCCTTCCTCTGTTCCTGTCCCTTCCCCCTTTCTTTCTTTCTTGCTTTCTTTCTTGTTCTTTTTCTTTCTCTCTTTTACCTTCCCTTCCTCTATTTCTTCTTTTCTTTCTCCTTCCCACCTTCTTCCCTCCCTCCCTCCCTTCACTCATTCCTCTCTTACTCTCCCCTTTCATAAGTTTCCTTGCTTCCTTCCTCTGTTCCTGTCCCTTCCCTCTTTCCTTCCTTCCTTCCCACCCTCCGTCCATTCATTCACCCATTCCTCTCTTGATCGCTTAAAGCCGGTCCCTGGTGCAAAAAGGGTTGGGGACCTCTGTCCTACAGGATTGGGTGGCAGAGAAGTTGAACATATGTAAATTTAAAAGTTTAAGAAAGTTTACAAGTTAAGTGAAAGAAACTTCATTATTCATTTATATGTACATGTACATTTCTTCATTAAAAACATGTCTTTCTGCATAATTTAGACTAACTTTGTGAGTTTTTTGAGGGCTGGAACCAATTAAAATTATTTACATTAATTCCTATGGGGAAAAGTCGTTCGAGATAAGAGCTGCTCGACTTAAGAGCCCAGGTCCGGAACGAATTAAACTCGTATCTCGAGGTACCACTGTATAGTGTTTTTGTTGATCGTCATGCAGGATTAATGCTGTATGATAAAGACATTTATTCTTCATCTCATTTTACTCTGGTATGTATGAGATGAATAGTACGTTGTTTTCCCCAATAAAAGAGAGGAAGATGTTCCAAACAAAAGAAATCAAAAAAATTCTATTACAATTGTTTTTATAGAGATCTTTGATTTCATCTATGCATTTTGAAAAGTTATAGATATTTAAGCAGACACGATGGATAAAAAAAATAAACATCCAAATCCCTACCATCAAAAAGAAAGTAAGCCCTTTTTACATTCCTGCTTTGAAGATTTTGTAGAAACAGAAAAAAGTAAAAAGCTCTGATAAGAGAAAGACACTGAGCCACCCTACAATAAAATTCAACAAAATTCAAAGTTAGTTACAGCAGAAACACTGTTGGAAAAAAGATATAATAGACAATCTGTAGATGATTACCCCTTCAAAGAACTGGAGATAATAAACTATTTTATATGGGGGGAAAATGGAACAGTTTAATTAGTTTCTGCATAATATCATCATTCAAAATAAGATTTGAAGTCCAAATGTCTCATTTTAAAGCAGTTGTTTTTCCTCTATTTGAATTGCGAGAAATAAGCAAATTAGTATTTTATCAAGTTCTTTCATATTTATTGTAGTACATGCTTGGTAATAAAATCTTTAGAAATTTGGAGATTTAGAAATTTTTTGAATGCATGCTAACAAAGCCTTTCCTAACTCTTTAAAACTTTTTTTAAACCATAATATTGGTTTAAATGTTCATGTGACTTTATATATAGTATATGATTTATGCTCCATACCCCTTTGAGTATGGAATCAATCACTCAGAAGACAGCTGGAAGGCACCTTGGAGGTCTTCTAGTCCAACCCCCTGGTCAAGCAGGACACCCTATATCAGTGATGGCGAACCTTTTTTGCCTCAGGTCTGAAAGCGCATGTGTGCTATCATAACATGCACGAGTGCCCAAACCCATAATTAAATGTCCAAGGAGGGTGAAAATGGCTGCCCCTACCCGACACCCTATGGAGGCCAGAAATGGCCCATTTCCTGATTTCCAGTGGACCCAGTAGGCTCATTTTTCACTCTCCCCAGGCTCCAGAGACTTCCCTAGAGCCTGGGAAGAGCAGAAATGCCCCCGTGCCCCCCAGGTCCTCCAGAGCCAAAAACATCTTCCCAGAGCCTCCGCATGAGCCGAAAATCAACTGAGCGGCACACTGGAGTGAAGCTAGGGCTACAGCTTGCGTGCTAGCAGATATGGCTCCATGTGCTACCTGTGGCAGGTGTGCCATAGGTTCACCAACACTGCCCTATATCATTTCAAATAGGTTTCCTTAAAAACTTCCAGTGATGAGGCACGTACAACCTTTGAAGACAAGCTGTTCCACTGGTTAATTGTCCTAACTGTTAGGAAGTTTTTCCTTAATTCCAAGTTGCTTCTCTCCTTGATTCGTTTCCATCCCATTGTTTCTTGTCTTGCCATCTGGTACTTTGGAAAATAAGTTGACCCACTCTTCTTTGTGGTAGCTCATCAAATACTGGAATACTGTACAGTGATACCTCATCTTACAAACGCCTCGTCATACAAACTTTTTGAGATACAAACCTGGGGTTTAAGATTTTTTTGCTTCTTCTTACAAACTATTTTCACCTTACAAACCCACCGCCGCCACTGGGATGCCCCACCTCCGGACTTCCACTGCCAGTGAAGCACCCATTTTTGTGCTGCTGGGAATCCCCTGAGGCTCCCCTCTATGGGAAACCCCACCTCTGGACTTCTGTATTTTTGTGATGCTGCAGGGAAATCCCAGCAGGGAAATCCCAGCAGCGCAAAAACAGGTGCTTCGCTGGCAACGGAAGTCCGGAGGTGGGGTTTCCCAGGGAGGGGAGCCTCAGGGGAATCCCAGCAGCGCAAAAAACGGGTGCTTCGGCTGGCAAAAGGGGTGAATTTTGGGCTTGCGCACATTAATCGCTTTTCCATTGATTCCTATGGAAAACATTGTTTCGTCTTACTAACTTTTCACCTTAAGAACCTCGTCCCGGAACCAATTAAGTTTGTAAGACAAGGTATCACTGTACTGCTATCATCTCACCCTAGTCCTTCTATTCTCTAGAGTGGCCAAACCCCACATTTAATAATGAAGTAGTAGAGCTAAAATCTAACCCTATTAAACTATATAAACACTTTTAATTAATTTGGCTAAGGGTAAATGTATAAATAATTATTGGCTTTTAATTTCCCACAGCTTTGAATAATTATCTTCTACCTGTAACAAGTCTTCATTTAAAAAGTCCAGTTTTCTATTCACTATGAATGTAATAATAAATGAAAACGGTTTCAGAGATAAATAGGTTTGGAATAGATGCTAACTATAGAGAGAATAACATGACATTTTTATTAAAGGCAAAATGTTTTGGAACAAACTAGAAGAATCCCTCAGAGACTAGTTTGGGGCATTTGTTTTAAATTATCAATAAATTTGGGGAGGAAATAAGGAATTAACTTATTTGCTAGTAATAAGTATGCTGATGGGTTTTAATTCAGCTCAAAATCTATGTTAAATGGACTATTCTCCTAAATTGAAACAACAGATATTAATGAAATTGTATATAGCAGTAAAAAAAAGTCATATATTTGTAACCTGTAAATATGAAGTTAAATTGCTGACTGGGAGCTGCCCAGAGCTTGATATAGATGGATCGCTGTATAAATTTAAATAAATAAAACAAATTTAAGATTTTTGGATTAGACAAGAAGATTATTGGGGAAATAGTCAGATGCAGGGAGCCCAAACTCCATGAACAGGCCACAACAGTTAGATTATCACTGATCAATTATATTACGAGGCTCTCCCTTAGACCAGGAGTAGGCAAAGTTGGCTCTTCTATGACTTGTGGACTCCAACTCCCAGAATTCCTGAGCCAATCATGTTAACTCAGGAATTCTGGAAGTTGGAGTCCACATGTCACAGAAGAGCCAACTTTGCCTACCTCTGCCCTAGACTGTCTCCATTTCTTTGGGGACCAACATATAAGGTTTCCCTGTCTAATCTATGATGCTTCCTTCTCCACAGTAGTTCCATCCTAGCACCCCTTTTGACTCTCATCTCCCATTCAGCCTATGATTCCACCACAGGAATGGAGGTTTTGTTGCCCTTATATTGAGTGCACCAAAAGGCAGCCCTGTTAGACAATTTATTATCAAAATAAATTGTTCATTTTCTTTTATATTTCCTTAACATACAACCACAATTAGACCCAGAATCTCAGTTGCTGAGCAAATTGGTCATTAAGTGAGATGTTATGTGATTGCTCAATGGCCATAAAACCTGGTTATTAAACAATTGCACAGGTCATTAAGCAGAGAGTTGAGGTTCCCTGAGTTGGGGGAGATCCTGGGAGGCCCAGGGCACAGCAGCATGCAGAAACTGCTTTGGGCTAGGAAGCATTGGCAGGCTCCAGAGCCTTCTGGCATGCAGAAGGCTGCTGCAGCCCTGGACGGCTTTGGCCTGCTTCCCACCTAGCTATACCAAGGTGCCCTCAACTAACCCCAGGGTGTACGAGTGCACCTGACCCCTCCATGGTCCTAGAGGCCTTTAGCCTGCTCCTCACCCAGCTATATGTGGTAGCCCTTGGCCAGCTCCAGGGCCTAGCAGCTCAGAACTTACATATCAGTTTTTCTGTAATTTCTGATAGATGCACCCAGGCAACGTAAGGCATGGCCTTTATACAAAGGCTGTCTTCTGCTAATCTGCACGTCAGGGCTCTTCTTGCTATCCTTAAGGAGGCTCTTTTTAAAGTATTACATACAGGGGTGGGCTCCTGCCCAGACGGGTCTGTGTGTGTGTGTGTGTGTGTGTGTGAACGCAGTGGGGTAACGAAAATGGAGTCCCACCCCAGAGCACCCAATTTGGACTGAAAGGTGTTGAAAGAAAATGCGGGTCATCCTGCATAAGCCACGCCCATAGTGTGGTAGTAAAAAATTTGGTAGCCCTTCACTGATTACATAACTTTGGGATGCTTGACAACAAGTTATAAATACAGAGGGGTTGCCAAGCCCCCAAAATGCAGTAATTTGACTGCAGGGGGAGTGATATGACATTTTAGACCAATTGAAAAAGTTCTGCAGGCCATAAAGTGTACATCTTTGTAACTATGAACAGTTGTTACCAATTTTGTTACATCCATGATGCACAATGATAATAAAGGCTTTAACTTTGACTTTGTTAAATGACCAATTCTAAGTCAAGGATTATCTATAAACGCTCCTTACCCAATTGAGATAAGACCTTCTAATAAAAATACAGTAACATTTTTTCTTAAAGAAAATAATTGATAAGATATATGGTTGGCTTATGGGGCCTGACCTTTGTACATCTCATTTAAAACACAGAAAAATTGATAGTGGGATTTGACTTATGTTTGGTCTTTTATATTTGGAATAATGTATACCTTATAGGAAGTCCAAAGTTCATTAACTAAAACCCTAGTAAAATACTTTGCTTAATATATATATGGAAAATAATAAATGTATATACAACTTCAATCAAGTTACCGTAATCTTCAATCAATTTACTGTCCCAATGTGTATCCATAATAAAATATTTGCATGCAGGTATTTAGAGAATTCTAACCATTTCAGTAGCTGTTATGCAAGGGAAATGATGATGGAATTATTTTATTTGTTGCATTTCCTACCATCATAACAGTAGGTCAGTAAATCTCCATTAACATTTAATGGAAATGCTTGTGCACAAATACTGTCCCAACTGATCACCATCTTTATTTTAGTTGTCATATTTTTATAGTAATGAAAAAACAATGATTCCTGTGTATGTGCAAAAACAGTTGTATGTTCATAGAAGTAAAAAATTATCTGAAGAATATGTAAAACATAATATCTGGATAAAAGCAGTCCCTATAAGCATAGAAATAAAACAAATTTATCAAATAAATTGAAATAAACTAAACATTGAAGGTAGCAGATTTTGCTAAACTGATTCCAACTATTTCTGTCTTTAGCTTTTGAGTAGGCAAGGGATATTAGCACTAGAACATATAATAATAAAAAGGTTTGTAATTTGTTTGAAAATACAATAAATACAATAAATTACAGCAACAAATTTAACATCAGAATCCTATTATACTCTAGTCTTAGAAGTACACATCTGCTTTTATTTTAGGTTTTAAAATGTCCACTTACCAAACAAATTAGATTTTAAAAATCTGCAAATAAAATGGCTGCTTACTTCAATAAAATGGTTGAATTTATTTCTCTGTTAACATTCTTTGGTAGAGTTAATCTAATAGTTTAGATTCTAATATAGAAATGTCTCCGAATTATTTTAAATCAATGCTGAAAAGTTTACATTGATAAAATATTTATTTGCTTAGTAGCTACTTGCACATGAAATTTAAGTTTAAATATTTATTCATCAGAAATATTAACTTTGTACTAAACAATATATGGGAAGAAAAATCATATCCAGGTAATAGGTACTGAAGTTGTCTGTTTTCAGTAGTCATTGAATGCAAAAGGAAAATAAATGTTTGGAGGATAAATTAAGTGTTGCGATGAAGGTAGAGATGCAATTTTGTTGGGAACTCTGTATGGCACAGTCAATTTTTTGAGATTGCAGCCATCCATTTTTGCATTTTGTAGTCCTGCAGGGGAAGGACTACAGGTGTTGGGCCATATCACCCATATGGGCTGAGTTAAGATATTTTAATCTGTAATGGTATTAGCAATTGTATTGGCAATTGTATTAGTTTATTTGCATAAGGACGCCTACCTGTTTCCCAACAGATGGCTTTTAGAGGCAGCCATTCTGCCATCAAATAATAGTTATTGATCCCTGTGTCGTCCATAAATTGGTCTAGGCCAGACGTAGGCAAAGTTGGCTCTTCTATGACTTGTGGACTTCAACTCCCAGAATTCCTAAGCCAATCATATTAGATCAGGAATTCTGGGAGTTGAAGTCCACATGTCATAGAAAAACCAACTTTGCCTACCCCTGGTCTAGGCCTACTGGTAGTTAGCATTACATCTCTTGGTAGCACATTCCAAACTTTATGTGACGTCTTTAAAAAAGCATTTTGTCTGATAGATGTTTTGGGGACTCTGGCCATTCCTACTAGTTTCATCTTGTGCTCATCCTGTACTTCACCAGAACATTCCCCCCTCTCCCCGCCAAACTATTGCTCTACCAGGAGAGAAAAAGGTTGTCATTTAGATTAACAGCCAACTCTTGCTTAATGCTCCTTCTTTCAAATGGTCTACCAACTTATCTTTCTCTTTGGCCATCAAAATGAAATCCTCAGGTGGCAGTTTTACTATGCACTAAAATGAGGTGCCCAACTCAAAATGCTTAGAGAGCCTAATATTGGTGGGGAAAAGGGTGCCTTCAGAATTACGTGATCAGTAGAAGTTGGCATGATCGTATTTTTGCCAGGTTTATCACCAAGATGTCATTGGTTATTTCTATGGTGAAATTGTGTTGAAAGAAGAGAGAAACCATCAGTTTAATGGAGAAAAGCAGAATATTATTTCAGATTGCCATTGCAGCAGACTAGAGATGCAATATTAGTTGATATCTTTAAGAAATGTTCTATGAAAATAATTAGCAAGGAGACTCCATGCCACAGAAAGTCGGAAGTGAGGATGAAAGGTCAGTTTAGTAGGTGAAAAAGAAGCAGATGCCTTGATATTTGTTAGGTGTTTGAAATGATTGAAATCCTAGTAGAACTTGATTGGGCTAAGAAATTAAAAAGGATGGGCTCATGGTGACTAGTATATGGATGGGAGACTATAAAGAAATGAAAAGACTGTAAACTAGAGTGGAAAGTCAAAAGAGCTGCAGTTATGAACTGCATGTTGATGAACTAAAAGTTGAGTTTGGCTTGAACCTGTCATGTTTAAAGTTGTGATTGCTCTTAGCATTTATTTCAGTATCTAAACATTTAAGGTATGACAGTATATATGAAATCAATAGAGCACAAAAATACCATGTTTTATGTGGAATTTATTTCTATGCCTTTTTTGTTCCATTTTGGACTATGTAAGGTTTCTCTGTTAGTTTCTGAAAAATGTCTTTTTGTTTCTGAAGTTAAAATTGTGATGATCCATGTTGATAAATTATGTTTTCTTAATTTACCGTAAATTTATTTTTTTCAAGGAATCTGTGAGTTTGCAGTTTTATTCCAGAAGCTTTTATTAGCGATTTCAAAGGAATAAAATTTCTTACCAAATTTGGACCAGGGAAAGTTGGATATTATTGCATGACCACAAATCTCTGGAAATGGGCCTTAGGAAGGTCATGGGATTCTGAGGCATATTTGAACAACTTTCTTTCCTTTAAGATACTCATGGAAAGTTTTGCTGTGATAAATAGTTTTGCCTAACTATGCATTCCTTTGCAATTCTTCCTTCCTGCAAGCTGGCTCCTTTGGCTAGTAAAAATGATTTTTTTCCTCTTTCAATAACTGAAACTATTGTTGAAAACAAGAGTTAGAGGAATAATAAAACAAAGCTTTTAAAACAACCTAAAATGAAAGATGAAACCTACGTGTGTTCCTTTTCTAATCCCAACTCACCCAGTTAAGAAAAAAAGCATGGCATGGAATAAACAGATTTTTTTTTAAAAAAAGTTAAATCTGTGATTAATTATTTTTTTCTGGGAAACAAAACAAATGAAAGGTTATTAGTGTTTGTTTCTTTGGAATTGTAAATGCACAATAACCCTTACATGTGCATCTTATTATAAGAACGAGTATTTTATTATGTAAAATTCTACATACAATAAAATAGCTTAAAGATTATTCTAAATCAGTAAGGAATAATGTAGTCTAAGGAATATCAGCAATTGGTATAGGGCAGTGATGGCGAACCGTTTTTTACATGGGTGCCAAAAGATCGTGTGCCCGCGGTCGTGCATATGTGAGTGCCCACAGCCATCATGGGAAGGGTAAAAACAACTTCTTCCACCACCCCTGGAGACCCTCTGGAGGCTGGAAATGGCCTGTTTCCCAACTTCTTGTGGGCCCAGTAGGCTTGTGTTTCACCCTCCCCAGGCTTCAAAGGCTTCCCTGGAGCTGAGGGAGGGTAAAAACGCCCTCCCTCTTCCCCCGGAGGGTCTTTGGAAGCCAAAAATGCCCTCCCAGAGCCTCTGTGTGAGCCAAAAATCACCTGGCCGGCACACAAATGCACATTGGACTTCAGCTAGGACAACGACTCGCATGCCAGCAAATATGGCTTCATGTGCCACCTGTGGCACCCATGCCATAGGTTCGCCATCACTAGTTTAGGGGAACTTCTTTTGGTTATTGAAGACTATCGGTTGTTCACAGGAAGAGATAATACAAATAGTCCTTGTCTTGCAACCATTTGTTTTGTGACTGTTTCAAGTTACAATGGCACTAACAAAAGGGACTTAAGACTATTTTTCATACTTAAAACTGTTGCAGCAATCCCACAGTCATGTGATCAAAATTCGGACGTTGGAATCTGGTTCATATTTATGACCATGTGATAAGTAAGGTCACCTTTTGGTCACATAATCACCTGAAAAAAAAAGTCAATGGGAAAGCCAGATTCACTTAGCATCCATGTTAGTAACTTATCAAATGCAGTGATTCACTTAATAACTAAGGCAAGAAAGGTTATAACGTGGGGCAAACTTCAACAATTGTCTCAACTAGCAATAGAAATTTGGGGCTCAATGATGGTCATAAGTTGAGGACAGCCAATAGAGGACTGAGCAGAGGCAGAAATTGGCATCATTTATCTCTCCACTCATACACATGCACATGAATTGGTAGCATTTCTCAGAAAAAACAATATGGAGACAAATATGGGCCTGCAGCTTGTGGATAATGTTGGGAGGTACACAAGATTTCTAACTTACATCCTTAATGTATATGTTTATATATCTAGATTAGTTATAGGTATAGATATTGATATAGATATAGATTAGATAGGTATAAATTTATAGATATATAGATATAGATACTGTGTGTATGTGTATGTGTGTGTGTGTGTGTGTACAACACATCCATACTGTACATTTGAAAGCCATATGTGATAGGGATTGTGAATATCTCTTCAGCAGTATGTGAGACATTGAGGTATATACAGTGGGGGGAAAGGTATTTAGTCAGACACCAATTGTGCATGTTCTCCCACTTAAAAAGACAAGAGAGGCCTGTAATTGACATGATAGGTAGACCTCAACCATGAGAGACAACATGAGAAAACACATCCAGAAAATCACATTGTCTGTTTTTTTAAATGAATTTATTTGCAAATTATGGCGGAAAATAAGTATTTGGTCAATAACAAAAGTTCATCTCAATACCTTGCTATATATATGCTTTGTTGGCAATGACAGAGGTCAAACATTTTCTTTAAGTCCTCACACGGTTGGCACACACTGTTGCTGGTATGTTGGCCCATTCCTCCTAAAGAGCAGTGATGTTTTGGGGCTGTCGCTAGGCAACACGGATTTTCAACTCCCTCCAAAAGTTTTTTATAAGGTTGAGATCTGGAGACTGGCTAGGCCACTCCATGACCTTAAAATGCTTCTTACAAAGGGACTCTTTTGTTGCCCTGGTGGTGTATTTGGGATCATTATCATGCTGAAAGATCCAGCCACGTTTCATCTTCAGTGCCCTTGCTGATGGAAGGTGGTTTGCACTCAAAATCTCACAATACATGGCCCCATTTATTCTTTCATGTACACAGATCAGTCGTCCTGGTACCTTTGCAGAGAAACAGCCCCAAAACATGATGTTGCCACCCCCATGCTTCACAGTAGGTATGGTGTTCTTTGGATGTAACTCAGCATTCTTCCTCCTCCAAACATGACGAGTTGTGTTTCTACCAAACAGTTCTACTTTGGTTTCATCTGACCATATGACATTCTCCCAATAATCTTCTGGATTATCCAAATGCTCTCTAGCAAACTTCAGATGGGCCCGGACATGTACTGGTTTAAGCAGGGGGACACGTCTGGCACTGCAGAATCTTGAGTCCCTGGTGGCGTAGTGTGTTACTGATGGTAGCCTTTGTTATGTTGGTCTCAGCTCTCTGCAGGTCATTCACTAGTTTCCCCTGTGTGGGTCTGGGATTTTTGCTCACCATTCTTGTGATCATTTTGACTCCACAGGATGAGATCTTGTGCATAGTCCCAGATCAAGTTAGATTATCAGTGGTCTTGTATGTCTTCCATTTTCTAATTATTGCTCCCAGAGTTGATTTCTTTGCACCAAGCTGCTTGCCTATTGCAGATTCAGTCTTCCCAGCCTGGTGCAGGGCTACAATTTTGTTTCTGGTGTCCTTCAACAGCTCTTTGATCTTCACCATAGTGGAGTTTGGAGTGTGATGTTTGAGGTTCTGGACAGGTGTCTTTTATACCGATAAAGTCAAACAAGTGCCATTACTACAGGTAATGAGTGGAGGACAGAGAAATCTCTTAAAGAAGAAGTTACAGGTCTGTGAGAGCCAGAAATCGTGCTTGTTTGTAGGTGACCAAATACTTATTTTCCACCATAATTTTGAAATAAATTCGTTAAAAATCAGACAATGTGATTTTCTGGATGTGTTTTCTCATGTTGTCTCTCATCGTTGAGGTCTACCTATGATGTCAATTACAGTCCTCTGTCATCTTTTTAAGTGGGAGAACTTGCACAATTGGTGCCTGACTAAGTACACCCCCACACTGTATGTATGTATGGCATAGGACTTGAATATCTGAGTAACCATGTGCCTTCAGTTATTTCTGCCTGCCCAGCATGTTCCAGGAGAGTGGATGCATTCTAGATGCCTGTATTAAACATAATCTGTTTTTTTCATCACTATAAGGAAGTGTGCCTTCTCTCACAGTCCCAAAACTTTGTAACAATATTCCCCACTCGCCCAGTTAAGGGAAAGTGTTAAGGACTGCATCCTCTTTCTAGAATTCCAGAAATCTCTGAAAACCTGACTTCAGTCCCAGGCTTAATGTTCGCTTAGGGTCCCTGCCTTGTTTGACTTTCATTGACTTATATTACTCTTGAAATGTTCATTTGGTTTAATGTTTTAATCTGTTTTTATGGCTTTTTTTCTAGTTTTATATGCTGTTCTGAATTTATTGGAAGTGGGTAGCTTCTCAGTTCAAATAAACTAAATATATACATAAAATGTGGAATGTAACAAGTTTTCACTAGTTTTAGATTATGAATCTAACTGTAGATTATCTACATACATAATGATAATGCTATGGTACCTTTCATACCATCAAACAATTATCTGCCCATCCCAGATCCTTTAAAAGGATTCATAGGTTGATAAATATGCCAGATCAAATCTAAATATCTGGTTTGGCTGTAACAAAATGTAATAAAAAATAATAATAATGCCCCATACCCATGTTATGGTACTGCCTCCAGGAAGACACTGCCTTGGTGTGATTATGGGGCTTGTATACTCCCAAGGAAGATGAAAATCATGCCAGAGGTTTGACCATACTAGACAATCTCATTAGAGGAGCATGGTGAGGAGTATCTCTCCCAGAAACAGTATAGTAAAATGTAATTTATGGTAACACAAACCAGATCAGTCATCGCTCAGGTCAACAACAGCAGTCCACACTAGGTGTTGAAGTTCCTGGTGACAAATGGGCTACAGAACTCAGGACTGTTGGCTGACACAGGCCAAGCAGGTGCAGAAAAGTTGTTTACCTGTCACAAATACACAAATATTGCAAGAAAAAAATATTTCTTTCTTTAATAATGTATTATTACAAATCAAGTCAAATGAAAAGAAAATATTTGAAAAGAAAGCATCAGTTCTGGAAAGAACAATATCAGAATCAGAAATTACAGAATGGAGATTTGCACTGATTTATAATTCAAAATAAAATATTCACAGAAGAAGACTTGGAAGAACTGCAAAGGGCAGAGAAGTCAAAGCATTGCCAGAAGTAGCTCAGATTGTAGAGGCAAACCAGGGGGAGTCTGCAATAAAGGAAGCCAGCATAGCTGTTGAATCATTTTCATTCCCAAACTGGGACTGCTCTCCTCTACCTTCTCAGAAGGAACTAAGCTTACAATTTAAAAAACAGCATCCAAGAATTGAATTGAAACAAATAATCTTAGCATATTAAACAATACAAAAGCAACAGAATAAGGTTGCCCATATTGAAGCTTGATCCTATGAAACAGCTAGCACAAGCCTTAAAAGATGCCAATACTCTAATATCAAATAGAGGCAGCTGCTCATTGCAAGAGACAACCAACTAATGTACAGCATAGCTGCAGTTATAACTGAATACTCTGGATATACAAAGCAAGAAAAAAGCCAAACAGTGCACCACCAAAATGGAAGATCAACCTGCTAAGCTCAGGTGAAAACAAGCTAGAACAAAAGAAAAGGTGAAGAACAAGGAAACCAAAGAATACCTGATCAAGAAGTGTCACTTAGATATAAGGAAGATCAAGGAAGCATGGAAATAATAAAGCAGCCAATAACATATCTAGTGAAGAAGATCAGCAGAATTGCCCAACTATCAGCAGAATCTCCAAGTTCAGTTGAATCAGAAATGTTTCTACCAATCTATCAATGGAGACACTACATTGGTTAGGACATGATGTGAACAAGAGTAAAAAACCAATAACCTGTAATGAAAGAATTTAACAGCATAAAGATGAAGAAAACGACAAAAAGATTATGAATAGTTCAAGACCAGGTGAAGAAGAACTGCATGGTGTTTTGTGGAAACATCTGATTGGTCTGTACCCACTCACTGTCAAGCAATTTAATAACATACTGCAAGGAGGTGAAATTAAACATTGGTTAACATCTGGCAAGACCTACCTGAATGAAAGATCCAACAAAAAGGGCAGCACCAGGCAAGTACAGGCCAATTACCTGCTTACCAACAATTTTCAAATTGCTAAAAGGTGTGGTAGTTGATGCAGTCCAACATTGAAAACAAGCTCTTTCCATCTGAACAGAAAGGAAACTGTCCAAGTAGTAGAGGAACAAAAGATCTGGCATCCTAATGGACAAGATGATTTGGAAAAACCACAGTTAAAGGAATATCCACTTGAATGTAGTTTGGATTCATTACAAGGAGGTATTTGATTCTCTGTTACATGACTGGAGAGAATCTAGTGCCTAAGCAGGAATCGGTAGAAATATCAAAAGCTTTGTGCAAAAATCTGGGGAATCCAGAGCATGGTACCATGGTCTTTTGAGACTGAAGGATGCCAATGCAATGTGCAAAAATCAGTGACAGAATGGAAGACACCATTGCCAGTCAATGGTAATAGATTGGGACAAATTAATATTAAGAGAGAAATCTTTCAAGGAGATTGACTCTTACTATTACTGTTTGTTATTGCCTTGATTCCTCTATTAACAATCCTAAACAAGTTATCAAACATCAAAAACATCTGCCAGGTTCTCCATAGTGGGTGGAGCTAGCATTCAGTAATGGGTTGATCTTGTCATTCAGCCAATAGGACTGAGTCTGTAAAATTATGAAGCTCCACCTCTGGCTCTAATTCCCCCTTTTGACTCAGTCCACAGACTGAACAGATGTGTGTGATTTTTTCTCCCATTCCTATTCCAGGCTTCAGCTCCAGCAAGATCGGAGCATTTCTTCTTCCACCTCTCTGGGGAAGCAATTTAAGGGAGCTTTGGTGGCAAACCACTCCTTAACTGGCCATAAATGTGATTGGAGCAGCCGCAAGTTACTGCACCTCTCTCTCTTCTTTGGCTGCCTGATAATTGAGCTAGGCTGCTTCATGTTCACATCTATTGGTTCTCTTCTAATGGCTGTTTTTCCACCTTCCTTAAGATCCAAACTGGCAGGTGATCTCCCCCAGGGTAAGCCTTCAAACTCCCAATATAGGAAGCATCAGGCAAAAGCTTCATCTCTTATAGCACAAGAGTCTGTTACAGATCTATATAGGACCTCCCACCATAAAGAGAAGGCACATAAGCAGCCCTCCTATTGATTGCTTTTATTGACAGCAAGGTTCCTTTCTGTGAGTTTCTGACCTCCCCAACTGACTCTACTTAGAATTTCGGGCCGCTGTGTTGACTTCATTAAGATCAGACTTAAGCACTATCGATAAAAAAGACACACACACACACACACAATAGAGACCCGAAAAGAAGAGAAAGTACTGGAGAAATTTAGAAAGCATGAAAACCTGCAAATAGGAGAATTGTGACAAAAGAAAGCAAATATACTATCAATAGTAGTAGTTGCCTTGAATATAATCCCAAACAACTGAGGTACTACTTAAACGTTGTCATCATTGATCACCTTATCATCTGTTAATTGTAAAAGGCAACTTTACTTTGAACAACGAATGTTCTGTAAAAATATCTTAAGCACCATTAAAATATATCTGTCCCATCCAAATCCTTGGGAAGGACTTAATACGTGAATAAAACTGCTAAATCCAGTCTAAATATCTGCCTGACTGTGCGATCAGCCACAATAATAGCCACTATGATTATTAGCAAGGTAAAAATGTACAATATAATAAATGTTCATAAACTGTAATCTAAGAACACACAATAGTGAGCCGCTCCGAGTCTTTAGAGAGGGGAGGCATACAAATCTAATAAATAATGATGATGATGATGATGATGATGATGATGATGATGATGATAATAATAATTTTTCATATCTTCCAGAATATATAGGTAGTCCTCAGGTTACAAAAGCAATTTGGACTGGGATTACTGTGTAAGCAATCTGGTTGTAATAGCAATAGCACTTAGATTTATACATACCACTTCACAGTGCTTTACAGCCCTCTCTAAGTGGTTTACACAGTTAGCATATTTCCCCCAACAATGTGGGACTTTATTTTATCGACTTCAGAAGGATGATTCAGAACTACCATATGATTCTTGACAAATGTATCTTTTTCTTTTATGTATGCTGAGAGCATATGCACCAAGACAAATTCCTTGTGTGTCCAGTCACACTTGGCCAATAAAAATTCTATTCTATTCTATTCTATTCTATTCTAAAGGCTGAATCAACTTTGAGCCAGTGATATTAGAACTGCCAAACTGCTAACTGTTGACTATAAGTAGAAGTAGCCTGCAGTACTGCATTCTAACCACTGTGCCACCACAGCAATGTCATGTGACCACATCACTTAGTGATGGCTATACTGGCAATTCCAGCTACTGTCACACTCCCAAGACATGCAGGTTGTCAAGTGCGAAGTGGCAGTCGTCCCAGGTAAGGAGTGTGGAGGTACTGTTGGGGGTATATGTGAGGGGAGTCCTAAGAAGGCCAATGTGAGCTGGATGCATGAGTCAAGGAAGGACTTGGCAGACTCAGCACAAATTGCAAATTTCAGAAGACCTGGGAGATCAGTAAAGGATGTGCATAGGAATGGGGAGATACTACAGAAGGAGCAACTTACAGAAATGACTAGCGATTTTCCCTGCAAGCTTCCCCATTATTTTGGAGGAAGTAATCATGAGCTGGCTATTCAAACATACACATTGGAATCACATGTCCATTGGGGTACTGTGATAGCTGGAATTTCAGGAGCTTGTACGTCCATCTTTTCAACAGTGCCATAACTTTGAAAAGTCGCAGAACAAATGTGGCCAGGTGTAGGCAAAGTTGACTCGTCTATGACATGTAGACTTCAACTCCCAGAATTCCTGAGCTAGCATGATTGGCTCAGGAATTCTGGGAGTTGAAGTCCACAAGTCATAGAAGAGCCAACTTTGCCTATCCCTGGTGTAGGCTAATGACTGCCTGTAACAAATTCCTTCTCGGGAGACATAGGATTACTTGCGGACATACTTTCTCACATTCTGTCTTATCTTTGTTTCAGAGTCAACATTTATTAGGTAGGCATCCTATTAAGTCTTGATATACAGTGGCACCTGTACCTAAGAACGCCTCTACTGAAGAACGTTTCTAGATAAGAACCGGGTGTTCAAGATTTTTTTGCCTCTTCTTAAGAACCATTTTCTACTTAAGAACCCGAACCCGGAAAAATTTCCCAGGAAATTTGAGAGCGGCCCGAAGGCCCAGCCACTTTCATGCCATCCCCCCTTTAATCCCGGCCAGATCGGGCTTTTCTGGGCTGCCAGAGGAGCCTTTCTGTGGTACTTAAAGAGGCTTTGGCAGTCCAGAGCGAACGAAGAATTTTCCTTTCTCTGGGCACTTAGAGAAGGAAAAAACATCTGCCAGTGCCCAGAGAAAAGAAACGCTCCCTTCGCTCTGGGCAGCCCAGAGCAAAGGGAGTGTTTTCCTTTCTCTAGGCGCGTGGAGAGGGAATAAACCACTTTGCTGTGACGACTCCCTCTCGCTGCCTCCCATACACACAGAACAAGGTTGTCTCCCAGAGCGTCTGGGCGCAGAAAGGCAAAAGGGGGCACTTCACCCTGACCTGATTAACTCGGCTTCAGCCAAACCGAGGAGTCACTACAGTGAAGGAAAGGGCTGTGAGCAAGTGAGCGAGAGGAGAGGGGAGCCCTTCAGCATGGGAAGGAAGAGGTAGCAGCAGCAGCAGCAGCAACAGCCACCTTTCGGTCAAAGGAGTGGGAGGTTTCCCCCTCTCACCCGCCTGGGTTTCTCTCTGGCGCAGTGCATGGGAGGCAGCCTCGCGCCGGGTATATGGGAGGTGCGTGCTCCTCGCTGCCTCAGAGTCCCTCTTTTTTTAAAAAAAGCCTTAAAATTTTGGGTTTTTTTGATTCCCCTCACCTCACATTCTTCCTTCGGCAGCGACTGCCCTCCTCCTCTTCTTCCTCCTCCTCCTCCCACCCAAAATCCGAACTTTTATTTCTTTCCTAATGGGTTTGCATGCATTATTTGCTTTCACATTGATTCCTATGGGAAAAATTGCTTCTACTTACAAACCTTTCTACTTAAGAACCTGGTCACGGAACAAATTACGTTCTTAAGTAGAGGTACCACTGTATGACCAATTCCATTTTAATTTAAGATACTTTCTGGAATTATATTAATGGTACTTGTGATTTTAGACCATACTAATGATCATTCAATTCTAACTATGTGCTGCTATCCTTTGGTCATACGTATTTCTGTACTCAGAACTAGTAGTTATAGCCTAGAACAAATCATAACAGAATATAGAAACAGTTACTGAATAACTTCTTTTTTTTTTTGGTGGAAGGGAAGGGGAGAAATTTATATCCTGAAGTTTAAGGTATGTAGAACCATGAATAAAGTTGTTTGAGGAAGTCTGGCTGTCTTATTTATATTTTTCTTCCTAGCCTGTTCTCCTCTTATAAAGAAGGAATAGAAATGTGTAGAGCTCTTTCAGGTATATAGTTAATTTTGTTAGAGCAGCAGCTCAAGTTAAAAAATTGAATGCAACAATACTTGCAAAAATAATAGTTGTACTCATGGTGTTTGCTATTTCTTGAAAAAAAATCATCAGGCTTATAGCTGTTTGGGGCAGCCTTTTATGAAAGAGATTAATATGACAGGCTACAGCTGCTATCGCAGTCAATTAGTTCTTCTGGAGACTGGAATTTCCAGACAGTTCTGAACATTGGGAGGGGAAAAGCTCTGCTGACGTCAGGAACTGCTCCTGGGAATGTTTTGCATTCCTCTTCCTGGCAGTGGTCAGGTGGCTTCCAGCAAGAAGGAAGGAACAACCTCTTCCACAAAGGAGGGAAATATTGGAAGAGGGGGAGGCGGAGAACAGCTTATAATACAAGTATTGTGGAGGAGTCACTTTTATTGTAAGCCAGAATTAAAATTACAACCAGATGCCTTGCATTTAAAAGCTGCATACACGTTTAATGCATCTATTAATGTCTCTAGTGTTTGGAGTATTTGGTTGTCTGCCACTTTTTAATCTCATTGAGCTGTAGAGAGAATGAAAAAAAGTTCAGAAAGACAGGTTTATTACAGAGCTTTTCATTTTAGAGCACAAATGAAAAAAAAAGTTACTTAATGCAGAAGCTGATTATAATATTAAACAACCAGCACGAATGATTCTGTTTCTCTATCAAAGCACATATACCCAAACATAATATTTATTTCTGTTAAATAATATATTTACGCTGCCGGGGTAAAATATACTTACCTTTTCTACCGTCTTGCTAATGTGTGAGCGCGCCATCATCTGGACATGTGCAAGCCTTCTGCGCATGCGCAGAGGATCAAAACCAGGAAGTGATGACCTCCCGGTTTGGGAGATGCACAGCCTCCTGTGCTGGTGCTATCGGCTTGCCGAACCACCTGCTGCCGGTGTTACCAGCATGCACGAGCCGGATAGAGCTGGCTGTATTTCACCCCTATTGTGGTGCCCTAAAAAGTTATACACATGCCTGTACAGCTGCAATAGTCAGTACTCATAGTATTATACCTCCATTTATTTGCAAAGTTGCAGAGCAAAAAGGTGAGAACTAAATAGAATAATATGTACTATCTGTAGTGTATCCAGTAAAGCAGCATGTATGGTGAAGACTATATTAGCGGTCAATATTTGTTTGTTTGTTTATTTGATTTTTATGCCGCCCTTCTTCTTAGACTCAGGGCGGCTTACAACATGTTAGCAATAGCACTTTTTAAACAGAGCCAGTATATTGCCCCCACAATCCGGGTCTTCATTTTACCTATTTCGGAAGGATGGAAGGCTGAGTCAACCTTGAGCCGGTGATGAGATTTGAATCCCTGACCTACAGATCTACAGTCAGCTCCAGTGGCCTGCAGTACAGCACTCTACCTGCTGCGCCACCCCAGCTCAACATTGCTGTTTATTACAGAACAAATATTGAATGTTCACTACAGAAAACTCTTTTTAAGAGATTTGCCATTTCTCATAGTTGCTGTAAAGTTTATTGGGCAGGTGAAGTCTATGAATCTGTCAATATGGCATATAGCAGTGATGGCGAACCTATGGCAGGGGTGCCACAGGTGGCACGCAAGCCGCTGCCCTAGATCAGCTCCAATGTTCATTTGTGTGCTGGCCAGCTGATTTTTGGCTCGCACAGAGCCTTGCCGGGGGGGGGGGAGGATTTTTAGCTACCAGAGAGCCTCTGAGGGGACGGGGGAGGGCGTTTTTACCCTCCCCCCCCCGGCTCCAGGGAAGCCTTTGGACCTTGGAAAAGGGTGAAACACGAGCCCACTGGGCCCACCAGAAGTTGGGAAAGAGGC
Source organism: Erythrolamprus reginae (assembly GCF_031021105.1). Lineage (NCBI taxonomy): Eukaryota > Metazoa > Chordata > Lepidosauria > Squamata > Dipsadidae > Erythrolamprus > Erythrolamprus reginae. The sequence continues at coordinate 207,923,859 of NC_091952.1, forward strand.
AGTTTCCAGCCTCCAGAGGGCTTCTGGGGGGTGGGGGAAGCTGTTCTTGCCCTCCCCAGGCATTGAATTATGGATGTGGGCACTCACACATGTGTGATATGTACGTGTCCGCTCGTTCGGCACCTCAGGAAAAAAAGGTTCGCCATCACTGGCATATAGAATACACGAAGGGAATTATTTTACACATTCTGCTTGAGTGTGGACTATGTATTCCACTGTTTGTTTTCTCTTGTTTTGATCTGAAAAGGAACGTTGATGGGATCAGCTCTGGGTTTCCCCCCACCCACCCAAATTACAGATACTACTATCTTCTCATTATATGATCATGTTGTTACGTGTAAATAAATAAGGATCTCAAGTTAAGAGTCTTTTAAATGACATCAATATTGTTATTTAAAAGGCATTAAGCATGGTTACAACCCATGTTTAACAGTAACACAGAAAGTATTCTATTTAAGAACATGGACTGAAAATAATAAACTGAATGTTGAAATTCTGAAGTGTGAATTTTGGAAACAACATTTAAATATCTGTTCATTTGTGGCAGTTAAGTTTTGCATTATACATTGATTTCTATTTACATTATGAAAAATGATGAAAAGATCAGGTTAGCTGTATTAATAGTACTGCACTGTTCAGTGTTGTGAAATAATAGTCAATAAACTGAGAAACAATCTAAACACCGGAGATTATTTGTAGGAAGATTGTCTCTTTAGAGGATTTTGTAAACTGGGTAGATGCTTTGACTAATTATTATTGATTTTATTGGACACAAGTGGTCTTGGTTACTTAAGTGGCCTTATCAGCTTAGATTAAACCAAGGATCTACTGGCAGCTGGCCAAGTGGAGGTAGTCTGCTATAATTGCTTCTCCTTGGTCTTGGTGTATTTCAGTTGTCTCCATCAAAGCTGCTACTGGAATTCTATCATGGCCTGACTTTGACATTTCTTTCCTGTTTCTCTCCGGCCATCATTAATTCTTCTTTTGTGTATTTCTAGACTTTCTGAGAAAGTCTTAGGAGAAGATGTTCTGCTGAGTTGCCATTCAATTGCAGCTGTCTTCTGCTACTAGTACCTGGCATCGTCATCTGTTCCAGCATCAATCTTTGAGACTGTCAAAGGCCTGCTGTCTAGCTGCCTTACAGCTGCTGTCACTTGCTCCAGCAGGCTCTTAATGTGGACCAAGGGCTGCCTATTTTTCCCTCTTCTTTTCTTACAGAAAACTACAATATATTACAGTATCATCCCTGCTTTCCACTTCATTGCAGTCTCTCTTCTGGTTACTGGTGTTGCCTTCTGATGTTGCTACTTCTCTAGGTTCCTTTTTGCTGGCCTGAAGCTTTTCATCCTTGTTCCACTTTTCTGCAGTTAGCAGACAACATTCGGGGGACAAGCTTCTCAACAACAAAGGAGACAGAACTTCTTTACCAAAATAATTGATCACTAAATGGCAATTGAGCTGTTGATTTGGCGTGTTTCTCAGTAGTATTCAGGTAGAGCTCTTAATAAACATAGTGAGAAGAACGGAACACGTAATTCTGCATGGTTCTATTGAGAGAATTCATTTTAACGTTTATTGCTTATTTAGGGCAAGTTTGGTGTAGTGGTTCTGGTGCTGGTCCTCTGTTAAGGCATGAAACCTTCCTAGGTGACTTTGGGTCAATTACTTTTTCTTAGCCCAGCCTTCCTAACAGGACAGGGTAAAACAGGATAACGGAACACTATGTACACTGCCTTGGGTTGTACAAAATAGAGGCAGGATGTATACTGAATAATAAATAGAATGAATTGCTTGGGGAAGGTTACCTTTTCTCATATTCATCTATTGCATCATAGTCATTAACCATTTTCTTCCAAAATCCTCTTCAAATATGATGAGTCATAATGCTACAAAAAGATTATTCGAAAGCTGTCATCTCTTATAGAATTAAGTTCCTCAGAGAACCTTGTCTAAGGTTGTCTTGTCTAATATTGTCTAATATCACACTTTGTCAGTGCTGGATGAATTTTTTTTTTTAATTTGAGATTTTAAGAACAGTTTTGTGCTCTTAGATATTTCACTTTTAGCGCTTTTACCTGCAGTTTCCTGTTTTTGTCCATTTTACCTTTAATTATATTTCACATGTTTAACTTATTTATTCATGTGGTTATTTTGAATATGAAACAGTTAACGTAGAAACTGCGTCCAGTTAATATATTTCTTAGGAATTGACAGTTATCATATTTAATTGTTAAACATATACAGTGGTACCTCTACCTGAAACCTCTACTTAAGAACCAGGTGTTCAAGATTTTTTTGCCTCTTCTTAAAAACCATTTTCTACTTACAAACCCGAGCCACCGGAAAAGGCAGGGTGAAGCCTCTATGGGGCCTTTCTAGGAATCTCCTGCAAGGAAACAAGGCCGGAAAAGGCAGGGAGAATACTCTGTGGGGCCTCTCTAGGAATCTCCTGGGAGGAAACAGGGCCAGAAAAGGCAGGGAGAAGCCTCTGTGGGGCTCTCTAGGAATCTCCTGGGAGGAAACAGGGCCGGAAAAGGCAGGGAGAAGCCTCCATAGGGCCTCTCTAGGAATCTCCTGGGAGGAAACAGGGCCTCCACCCTCCCTGTGGTTTCCCCAATTGCATAATACATTGATTCCTATGTGAAAAATTTCTTCTTCTTACAAACCTTTCTGCTTAAGAACCTGGTCACTGAACAAATTAAGTTTGTAAGTAGAGGTACCACCATACATTAGATTTAAGAATCTCTGTGAGAATTCTAATAGTTATATAATCTGATACTATTCTAAGCAGCATTTAGTGATAAACAGAAGGCATTCCTGTTATTTTTCATGCTTCACTGTAGCATTGCATTTCTGCAGGAAGAGAACGGCTGAAAACAGTGCGGTTGGTACCTTTCCAAAACCTTAATTGAGTGCTTATGTGACTCCAGTGAAATGTGCCTAACTGTATGTATTTCCTGGTATATGCTGAGTTGAATTTTCAGTTTCCTGCTATATGGGAGGAGTTTACACTGAGGAATTTCCAGAAATGTTGAGAACTGCTGACTCATAGTACACAAGCAAGTGATCCAACTGAGGTTAGTTTCAGGGAGGTTTTGGAGTTCTTGGCTGAAGCAAGTGAAAAGTATTGCAATACATACAGTTTTATTTTTAGCAAGGTAGTGGGGAGGCTATGTTTCTTAGCATAAAATGATTGCTGACCAACATTTCACAGTTTGTAAGATATTTTCTTTATCTATTTTTAGCATTTGGAAAGCCAGCTGCTTTGCTGAAATTATTGGTCTTTGTTGTTTTTCCTCAGGCATGTTCTAAGACACTGTCATGGATGCCTTGACTGTTTAATCCTATTTAAGGGTGGCTTTAAATAAGCGGTTATCGATATTCCATTAAAATTATGTGGAATTGTATTATCTACTTGTTTGTGGTTTATACATTTCAAAAACTGTTTTGTTCTTTAAAAAGAATAATACTGTAAAATATTGTCTTTCCTGTATTTTATATAATGTGTGGTGAGGTGTTAGTACTTTATTACTCAATGTTTCCAAAAGCATAAATATTCTAATACAGTGTTCCCTCGATTTCTGCTGGGGATGCGTTCCGAGAACGCCCGCGAAAGTCGAATTTCCGCGAAGTAGAGATGCAGAAGTAAATACAGTGATCCCCCGGTTATTGCGTCCCCGACCATTGCGAACAGGGTAATTCGCGATTTTTCAACCCGGAAGTCAAAATACCATCTACGCATGCGTGCCGGGCACGCATGCGTAGATGGCAACCGGGAGATCAGCTGCTGGGCGGCTTCCCTGGGTCTTCCCCCTCTTGCTGGCGTCAGCGAGGAGTTTCCCCACCGCCCACGCAAACTCCTCGCTGCCGCTCGCCCGCCCTTCGCCTGCCCACGCCGTTCGCTCCCCCCTCTTGCTGGCGGGAGGGCGAGAAGCCCTCCCCAGCACCCGCTCGCCCGCCCTTCGCCGCTCGCCCGCCCTTCGCCGCTCGCCCGCCCTTCACCCTGGCCGCTTCTTCCCAGCGGAGAAATTCCAGCCCCCACCTGGTCCCGCCCGATCCTCCTCCCTGAGGCAGCTCGCCCTCCCATGGCCGCTTCCTCCACCCTCCATTGCAAGCCCTCGCCACCGCAGCCAACGCGCGCTGCGATCTTCAAACCCGGCTCCTTTCGGCCCAGCATCCCGGGCCAAGCAGCTGCCTTCCGTGACTGAGCCTGGCTCGCCCGGAAGATCGTAGCGCGCGTTGGCTGCAGCGGCGAGCGAAGCCAAGCCGGCAGCAATGTCGCCGCTGGTGCAGCCAACGCGCGCTACGATCTTCCGGGCGAGCCAGGCTCAGTGACGGAAGGCAGCCGCTTGGGCCGAGAGGAGCCGGCCTTGATCCGCTGAGCCTGGCTGGCCCGGAAGATCGTAGCGCGCGTTGGCTGCACCGGCGGCGACATTGCTGCCGGCTTGGCTTCGCTCGCCGCTGCAGCCAACGCGCGCTACGATCTTCCGGGCCAGCCAGGCTCAGCGGATCAAGGCCGGCTCCTCTCGGCCCAAGCGGCTGCCTTCCGTCACAGCCTGGCTCGCCCGGAAGATCGTAGCGCGCGTTGGCTGCAGCGGCGAGCGAAGCCAAGCCGGCAGCAATGTCGCCGCCGGTGCAGCCAACGCGCGCTACGATCTTCCGGGCCAGCCAGGCTGTGACGGAAGGCAGCCGCTTGGGCCGAGAGGAGCCGGCCTTGATCCGCTGAGCCTTCACATTCCTCCAAGTCATTTCGCCGCTCATGTCCTGGCTAAACCGGGCAGCAGGAGACAGGCTTTGAGTTTTGGCTGCGGGGCGAGGGAGTTAGGAAAGTCCTACTTCTCCCCCCGCAGCCAAAACTCAAAGCCTGTCTCCTGCTGCCCGGTTTAGCCAGGACACGAGCGGCGAAATGACTTGGAGGAATGTGAAGCTGAAACCGGCCGGTTTCAGCTTCACATTCCTCCAAGTCATTTCGCCGCTCGTGTCCTGGCTAAACCGGGCAGCAGGAGACAGGCGGTGGGCTGGGAGCCGCAGGCGAAAGGAGCTCGGGCATTGTTCTCCGGACCCCACCCGCAGCCTGGAGAGGGAAAGGGCCGCCGCGGGGCTGAGCGGGCGGGGTCCGGAGAACAATGCCTGGCGCCGCGCTCCGATGCCCGAGCTCCTTTCGCCTGCGGCTCCCAGCAGCACTTTGAATCCAGCAGCTTCTGCTGGATACGGGCGGTGGGTGGGACGAGCGGCGCGGAAGCCAGGGGCTGTGGCAGCTCGCCCCCCCATCGCCCGTATCCAGCAGAAGCGGCGGGATTCAAAGGGATTCAAGGCTAACTTCTGCGCTTGGCTTGAGGACTCAGCTCGGAAGCTGCACGGGTGTTTTAAAAGGTCTCCGCCGGCATGGGGGGCTTCCTACCACCTCCCGAACCCCCACTTCGGGTTTGGGGGGGTGCTAAGAAGCCCCCCATGCCGGCGGAGACCTTTTAAAACACCCGTGCAGCTTCCGAGCTGAGTCCTCAATCTTCGGCTCCTCGCTAGCGCTGCGGAATTAAAAACACCATCTGCACATGCGCAGATGGTGTTTGTACTTCCGCAGCGCTACTTCGCGAAAACCCGCTCGTTGCGGGGGTTCCTGGAACGGAACCCTCGCAACGAGCGGGGGATCACTGTACACCATTTTTGGCTATGGACAGTATCAAAAGCCTTCTCTTAACACTTTAAACCCCTAAATTACCATTTCCCATTCCCTTAACAACCATTTACTCACCATTATTACTGGTACTCACCATTGAATAAGACACTTAGTGATCCTGATATTTATAAACATAATTATTTATTAACAATAATCATTTTTTTTGTTATTTATTTGCAAATATTAGTTTGGCGATGACATATGATGTCATTGGGTGGGAAAAACCGTGGCATAGGGGGAAAAACCGCGAAGTATTTTTTAATTAATATTTTTTGAAAAACCGTGGTATAGGCTATTCGCGAAGTTCGAACCCACAAAAATCGAGGGAACACTGTATAGAAAAAGAGCTCTCAATAATGAGGGTTGCATGCAATCCTATTCAGATATTTATTGATTGATTGATAGATTAGATTAGATTAGATTAGATTAGATTTGTATGCTGCCCCTCTCCGGAGACTCGGAGCGTATGTCACACTGAAAATAATGGGACTGTTAACTCCCAAGGACAGATGAATAAGGCTTCAGCCTTTGGATTTTTTTTTTTAAGTCAAAGGATTTTTTTTTTATAGTTTGTTCTTCTACTGAAGTGTTTACCCAGTCATACTTTGCAAACACACACATAAAACTCAACTCAAACATATATTTAGGAGTCCCTATCTAATGTTTGTTTTGAATTTCTAAACAAAGCCCACTCCGATATGTTCTAAACAAAGCTCACTCCGATATGTTCAGTGATAATTTCAAATGAGCACAAATATTTGGCCACTATTACTCAAAGAAAAGAAATGTTTTATTGAGTAGAAACTGAGCTTTTCTGAGGGATTCAATTTTCAAGAAGAGGCTTGAGCTCCATTATTACATTGTTGGTTACAGTTTTTAAAACATGTAATTAAAATTACACATGTAATTGTAGAATGGATTACTGAATTATCAATCTATATAATATACAATTATATAATAGTACAATTAATATTTGTTATGAAACAGAATATAATTTCTTGTTCATATTCTCTTATTCACACACAAAGTAGAAAGCAAACAGAAGAAATGGACCAAATGTTCAGAAAGCATATTCTTTTTAAAATTGTTTAAAGATTGTTAGATTCTCTGATATGAATGAAACTGAAGTTAATTGTTGCAAAACTAAATCTATTTGATTTTAGGGAATTATTTTTACATTTGGATCTCATTCATTGCATGCTGAAATCTGGTCTACTAGCTGCAATGGTCTAATAATTCCTAGGCCCGCTGGAGGGAAACAAAGAATGAATCTGACTGAACACAAATTGTGATTAAGCCCTACATTGTGGCAGTAAGAGCAGCAAAATGTCAATTTTTCTTCACAATTATTGCATTTGTAGAGTGTTGCCTAACACTCCTTGTTTAAGGTCATCTGATCCATCCATGGAAAGGAGGGCTCAGATGATCAGCCTCAGGGCCGTGCAGTGGAGTTTGTGCAAAACTTGATAGATAAAATTGGTCAGATTCTCTCTCAGTTTGAATCTAAGCATGATTTAAATCTATTACATATGCCTAGGAACACAGGCCCTGTTACCTGGGACAAATTGGATCTTGTTAGACTTGAAGAAGTGGACAGGGTCTTCAGGATTGTCAGAACAACTACTTGCTGCTTAGATTCTTGTCCCTTATGATTATTGAAAGCTTTCAGGATGGTGACTTCTAGGTGGTGTATGCAGCAATTAATTGCATCACTGCAAGAGAGGGATACCCTTTAAGGAGGCCAGAGTCCTCCCCTTACATTAGAAACCATCATTAGACTCCTCCTTAACTAGGGAATTTTTGTCCAATTTCACACTTTCCCGTCTAGGGATGGGGGATAGTTCATCCATCCTTGCTCTCCTTCACTTCTTGGCAGTTTTCAGTACCATCAACCATGGAATAGCTGTGGGATTTGGAATTGGGGGGTGCAGTGTTGTGCTTTCTCCATGACTATTTTCAATTAGTGTTGATAGGGTGCAAGAAGTCCAGCTTGCTTCATCTATTTTATAGAATATCTCAGTGCTCAGTGTTCTCTTGGCTCCTTTTTAACAGCTACATGAAACCACTGGTGAGATTATCTGAGACCATGGAATGAGATACCATCAATTTGCTACTGATGCGTAGCTTTACATCTCCATCTTTTGTGATCCTAGTGATGCTGTTGTTACCCTTTTGTGGTGCATGGAGACCATGGAGACCTGGATGAGGGACAGTAGGCTTTAGATGAATCCTGTTAGATGGGGTCATGGTTCCTGCTTAAAGAGCACATGGCAGTCATGGCTAGGAGAACCTTTACACAACTTCATGTTGTGCACCAATTATACCTTTTCTGAATTTTGAGGCTCTTCCTGCCTTGCTGATCATCTCTTGTTTGGATTACTGCAGCACACGTACATGGAGCTACCTTGAAGACAATTCAGAAGCTTCCATTGGTCCAGAATGCACCAGTGCAGATAGTTTAGGAGGCCCCTACGATGGCATAGGTAACACCACTGTTACGTGAGCTGCACTAATGTTGGTTACTACCTTTAAAGTCCTCTATGGCATCGGGCCAGGATGTCTGCAGAATCTTTATTTGCCCAATGCAATTGGCCCATCCCACTGATGATGTCAGAAGGGATTCCATCAGTTAAGGAATTTCAGCTGGTGGAATTCAGGAGAAGAGCCTTTTCTGCCATGCCCTCTGCCCCATGGATCATCTTTCCAGAGAGGAAATGGAAGTGAGACCTGTTTCCTATCCTTTAGCCTTCACGAAAGCCTTAAAACATGGCTGTATCAGTTGGCTTGGGGTTCTGAAGGAGAAGCTATAAGCTAGAATTGGTTGGTGCAGTGTGGTGAAATCACTACCCTACTACTACAAACCCAGGGTTTTAATTTAATTTAATTTAATTTTAATCTTTTTAATATTTATAATTGTTTTTATATTTTCATATTTTATTTCGTTTTAAGCTGCTCAGAGTCACCTCAAACTGTGAGCTGGACAGCAAATAAATTTAATATTATTATGATAATGAACAATTCTATAAAAATGTAAAAGATTAACCTATAGAGCTAAGATAGTATCTATCAGTGAGATTATTTTACTTCTGGGTTTTTTTATTGTAAAAATACTTTCTGATGTTCTATCTAAACTTTTGAAAAGGACCATAATTTCTTATTCAATCCAAAACTTGAGATGTAAATACTAAAAATGGGGATGACCTATAGCAATGATGGCAAACCTATGGCATGGGTGCCACAGGTGGCACACAAAGCCATATCTGCTGGCACGTGAGCCGTTGCCCTAGCTCAGCTTCAACATGCATGTGTCTCCCAGCCAGCTGATTTTTGGCTTCGGGAGAGCCTCCGGGGGGATGGGAGAGGACATTTTTAAACCCCCCCCCCGGCTCTAGGAAGCCTTTGGAGCCTGGGCAGGGCAAAACACAAGCCTACTGGGCCCACCAGAAGTTGGGAAACAGGCCATTTATGGCCTCCAGGGGGCCTCTAGGAGGTGGGAGAAGCAGTTTTCGCCCTCCCCAGGCATTGAATTATGGGTGTGGGCACTCGCGCATGCACAATAGTGCATGTACACACTCTTTCGACATCCGAGGAAAAAAGGTTCACCGTCATTGACCAAGAGTCTTGATTTTACAATTGGCATTTTTTTAATTAATCAAAACAGTTGATTGAGTTTTGATTTTATTTTTTTAAGTTTATTAGATTTGCTTTTTCTAAAATTAAAATGTTTCTTTGACGTCACAAAAGAGTTGCTAAGTGGAAATGGATCATATTTGTGAATCTGTTAAAAGAAGAAAATGTTCCTTCACTAGGTCTATACAAAAAACTTAATAGTTTATATCAGGTTATTACATAAGTAGAAAGAATAATAGTCCTTCAAAGGTATACAGAGTTAACCTGTATTTACATAGTTAGCTTCTATACAAAGCTTCTGGTCCAAAGGGTTTTCTGCTTTGGCACGCTGCAATCTTTGCAAGAGTATGCAGTATGTTGAATGTAGAAAGAACATGCTGTTTTGTCAGTGTTCGGTGTAGAGCTTGGAATTTGTTCAGAGAGGAGGAGCAAAATTCATAAACCAAATGTCAAAAATTATGTTTTTATAATGGGTACACTCTGTAGTTAAAGAACATCCAAAATTGAATTTTAAAATACAGTGGAACCCCGACATAAGAGCTGCTCTACTTAAGAGCAACTCGAGATAAGAGCTGGGAGGGGAGAGATATTTTTGTTCTACTTACAAGCCCAAATTCGAGATACAAGCGCCAAGGAGCTGTCTCCTGAAGCCAAACGCTAACTTCCGCGTTCGGCTTCAGGAGACAGCTGCGAAGCGGCGCGCGTGTTTTAAAAGGTTGCAGCCGGCCTGGGGGGCTCGGGGGGGTGCTTGCAGCTTTCTTTCTTGCTCTTTTTCTTTCTCTCTTTTACCTTCCCTTCCTCTATTTCTTCTTTTCTTTCTCCTTCCCACCTTCTTCCCTCCCTCCCTCCCTTCACTCATTCCTCTCTTACTCTCCCCTTTCATAAGTTTCCTTGCTTCCTTCCTCTGTTCCTGTCCCTTCCCCCTTTCTTTCTTTCTTGCTTTCTTGCTTTCTTTCTTGCTCTTTTTCTTTCTCTCTTTTACCTTCCCTTCCTCTATTTCTTCTTTTCTTTCTCCTTCCCACCTTCTTCCCTCCCTCCCTTCACTCATTCCTCTCTTACTCTCCCCTTTCATAAGTTTCCTTGCTTCCTTCCTCTGTTCCTGTCCCTTCCCTCTTTCCTTCCTTCCTTCCCACCCTCCGTCCATTCATTCACCCATTCCTCTCTTGATCGCTTAAAGCCGGTCCCTGGTGCAAAAAGGGTTGGGGACCTCTGTCCTACAGGATTGGGTGGCAGAGAAGTTGAACATATGTAAATTTAAAAGTTTAAGAAAGTTTACAAGTTAAGTGAAAGAAACTTCATTATTCATTTATATGTACATGTACATTTCTTCATTAAAAACATGTCTTTCTGCATAATTTAGACTAACTTTGTGAGTTTTTTGAGGGCTGGAACCAATTAAAATTATTTACATTAATTCCTATGGGGAAAAGTCGTTCGAGATAAGAGCTGCTCGACTTAAGAGCCCAGGTCCGGAACGAATTAAACTCGTATCTCGAGGTACCACTGTACAGGCCAAATAACTGATTTTTAATTGATGTAGTGAATAGTCACAATATAGTCATAAAATAATCTAGGCTTTGCTGAGAAGCAGAGTTTAGAAATTTATAACATTCCAGTTGTACTTAGAAGAGAAAAACTAGGATGAGCAGGAACATTCCAGCATTGGCAAATTTAGCAAGTTTTTGCTCTGTGTCACATTTGTTTTGCAAAAAATCTCAAGTTGCTATAGTAGTCATGGCAAGTAATATGTTCATTTGTGCCAGTGATTTTCTTTAAATACAAAGACTTGCTAATTTATATTATAGTCACGAACTATAGAATATCTCCATTTGTGCTTTTCCATCAGTTACATTACAGTTCCATAAAGTTATGACTGGTCTTCCCCTTTCTAATCATGTTCTAAAGGATTATCTGTATCCAGTTGTTTCCCTCCTTCAATCCTATTATTTGTAGGAGAAAAAACTATTGTTTTTATTTCATCTCTTTCTACATTTTCCAGCTTGAAGATGATGATAATATTTTATTGATTAGGCATGAAGCTATGTCACATTACAAAATACAAAGCAATAATGAGACCATATAAAAAAGAACAGTAGAATAAATTTAAAAAATTAGAAATAGTATTTCTGTATCACTTCTCCAATGTATTCCAGTCAGAGCTACATATACACTTCTTATTTGTTCTATTTTATTCAAGTGAAAGACCCTATAGTATGTCATATTTGGATTCTATTCACATATAAAATCTATTGTTCTAAATGAGTGAATACCAATTAATTGTTGTCTAATCTAAGAACCAAGACATTGATTTCTTTTTGCTATACAACTTGTATTCAAACAACAGGTTTGATAAGGTGTGTATGAAAAGAGATGGGGGGATGGGAGCATATTAATATCTATGGAAGAAACTTATTTTATATTTTAGCTTAATTAAAATAGGTCTAATATTATTGGCCTAAAGCTTATATCATTAAAGATTCTCTTGTTGCTGCCAGAACTATTCATTTATCTGCAATACTTGAAAAGGTTTTTAAATGTACTTCCTATAGAGGGATGAATGGCACCTATTCTAAGAAAAAAAATTAAAAATAATCTGTCATGTTTTCAACTATTAATTAAAACTGCTAATTTTTCAGTGTAAGATGGGTGGCAGCTAAATTCAATAAATAAATAATATTAATTTTGATGTTTACATATTGACTATTCTAGGGGGGAAAAGGAAATAGTTTAACAAATGGATTAAAGATTTAATTTAATTTAATAGGACTCAGGGTGATTTTAAAAGGTTTCCTTTTAAAAGTTATTCAGCAAAACTTGATTTTTAATTTTTGGATAAAGAGTGAAATCCTAATCACTTTGTTTTCATCTATTTAGACTAAGACTTCTCTTGATTTTAGTTTTCTCCTCTATTTCCAGTATTTGATTTTTTTCATGTAGCCTTCTTTAGTAATGACTTTGACTTGCCCCACTTCTTACTGATCATATTTTGTAGGTTTGCTGCACCCATTTATTATGAGATAAATGTCTGTATTTTGTTGACAGGTTGGCCTTGGTTCCTCAATAATTAGTAGGTTTGTTGGTAAGGAACAATATTTCTGTTTTAAAGCTTTTTATATAAAGTATGCTTCAAATTACAGTGGCAATGAAAAGTGTTCCTCTCACATGAAATCGAATGCCTTTTTGTATATTTTCTTAAATACTCATGCATTCATTGTGTTTGCTATTTGGCCACTTGCCGTCTTGGGAGTATTGTAACTAGCTAAATGAGAAGAATTCCTTGTGAGCATGGTATCCTAGAAGAGATTAGGTAAGAGAGAGGGGAAATCCCCTAAAGATGAATCAGTTCATTTACATTTTATGCAAGAATATGGCTCTTAGTTCACCAGATGATGTTCCCTTAATTTCAGCTGTTCTTACTAAACCTATTGAGAATGTCAAAAGTGCTGCTTTTCAATTTCCAGGTTAGTTTGTTTGACATGCTAAATTAAATCTTGTATTAAAAACATACCTAAACCCCCAAAATTCAACAAGCTACGACAGCAGTCACAAGATTAGTGTCAGTATGTACAATTTTTCAACCACAAATTGCAGATCATCCCTCTTCTTGATATAAATCTGACTCCTGATATGTTGGTGTGAACAAGTATTCACTTTAAGCTATGATGAATTCTCTAAGGGCAATCCTAGAAAAATTGGAAAGGCAGAAGAAAATAATGATCAGATAACAATATATACAAAGATTGTTTATGTTTTCTTTGCAAAAGCAGTGTGATTTCTGTTGGATTCCATGTTTCATCCATTTGTGTGCCACTATAACTAATTGCTACTGCTAGCTTTGTGAACACTTAAATAAACATCAGTAATTCAAATAGTGGTTATCAAACAACTGGCCCAGTGGATATTAGTTTGTTCCAACTCTTGTTGCATCATACAGCTTTGGTTATGCCGTAGGACATAGGTTGTGGAATATGTCATAGAGCCTAGAGCACTAAGGGAGAATCTTCTTTTTGCTTGAGTGCCAAAAGGGCATGTGTGCGTGCCCACACCCATAATACCTTCATGCATAGTTCTCTCTAAGGTGCGCAGTGGGCTGGAGCGCACTAAAAAAATGAAGCCTGGTGCACGCTTTTCTATGGCAGCTCAGTGAGGAGGGTGGCGGAGGCCCACCACTGCCGCCACCACCAGGTCTTTGCCGGGACCGGCAAAGCGGCGTTTCACTCATCCTCCTCCGCCTCCTCCTCCTCAGCAGCTCTGCAGGGCTTTGAAATAACGTCAAACCCTGCGCCCAGGAAAGTGGCGTGTTTTTCAAACGTGCCGCTTTCCCGGGAAGCCGGCTGCCCCCTGCCGCCTGGTCCTCTCCACTGCCCAGAGAGAGAGAAAGAGAGAGCCGCTGTGCTGGTGAGGGGCCGGTGGTGGTAGAGGCACTGGCGGTGACGTCACGTTAGTGTCGCTCTCAGAGACCATGGACGGCAGAGAGGGTTGCGACGGCTGGTAAGGAGGCAGCCAAAGGGGGGGGCTGAAGGGGGGAGCCGGCTGTCCAGGCGCCAGGAGTCCGGTGGGTGTATGTGGCCAAGTTCCTCCTGTGTGGGCTTCTCAGGTGAAGCAAGCAAGAGAGAGAAAGAAAGAAAGCAAGAGAGAAAGAGAGAGAGAGAAAGAGAGAGAGAGAGAGAAAGAGAAACAAAAAAGAGAGAGAAGTGATTCTTGATTTAAAGCATACGGTAAAAAACACCCAAATAATAACAGCCCCCAGTCCTCATCTGTTTTTGGAAATGATTTAAGAGTTTCTCTCTCTCTTTCTCTCTCTCTCTCTCTCACACACACACATACAAGGGAGGGAGGAGATGGATGGAAAAAGAGAAAAGTGAGAGGGGCAAAGAATGAGAGGAAGAGGGAGGAAGAGGGAGAAATGAGAAACAAATGAGAGAGAAAAGGGGGAGGGAGGGACAGGAGAAGTACCCCAAAATGAGATAATGGTAGAAATTTGAGGAGGGATGATTGATTATTAAATATGGATTGACTATGGAATGGTGTTGTTTAATATTAGGTGTTGTTTAATATTAGGATTTATTAATTCATAAAATTCGATTAGAATTATACAAGTATATAGAATTACATAGGTAAAATTAATGGAAGATACGTATGATAAATAAGGGGTTTATGATATGTACTGTATGATTTTATGACTTTGCATTATGAATTTAAAATATACTTGAAAATGTAGAAGATTGACGAGAGTTAATAATAGTAAATGCTAAGTGCCTGAAAATTATTTGAGCTTGGAAATATTGAATGAAATTACAGAAAAGTAAATATGGAAATATATTAATTGATGCATTGGTGTTCAGATAGATTTCCATAGTATTATTAGATTACTATAATACTATGATAAATATTTAAGAAATGAAGATTTTAAAGTATGGATTTATTAATAGTTGTGTTTTTGGTTTTGCTGGTTGTTTTAGTTTTAATAGTAATAGATTTTGGTTTTGTTTTATTATTAATTTCTTTTAATAAAAAAGAAGGGATTTTAAAAATTATTTATTTATTTATTTATTTATTTTTACTTCTATGCCGCCCAAGCCCCGAAGGGACTGCCGCTCATACACTATACTTTTCTGTCCACACCAAAAAAAATTAGAGGGAACACTGCCTTCATGTCATTAAAACAAATAATTTTCATTCAGTGTGTTTAATTGCAGAAAAGCAATTGATACATAAAACTGAAGCAGATCATCATTCAAAATAATGATTCAAAATAATTTGAAAGCTAACAAAACGTATCCTTTGTTTCAGGCAAAAACTCTTTCTGCAAAATGAAAATATTCCAGTTATCCTGAATACATATTTCAGTCAAAAGGCCACTCTTAAAGAATCAACAGATATATCTACTGATATAGACAAGCCCCGCTTGCAAGAGCCAACGCTTGCTAAAAGGAATGTATCTTTAGCCTGGGTATTTAATTTATCTGATATAAAAGACAATTGCTCTTTAACACCTGCAAATCAGGTAAGGTTTATTTTGTGATTTAATGCGTTGTAATAAATTGATGAATAAATGTTTGAAAATAATGGACACAAGAATTTGTATTTGTTCCCATTTGAACAATGTTTGATAGGGGACAAGTTTCATGTAATTTTTACAAGCATTTTTCTCCTGCAGTCTTTAGTATAATTGGTCTTCATTGACCAGCAACTGTTCAAATTCAGGGGGAGCGGGGAGAGGAAAGGCTGAAAGAATTGCACTTGTGACTCATAACTCTGCCCATTCACATATCTGTGATCATGGGTGTTGCCATTTTGACTTTTTGTATTTTATTTATTTGTTAAAATTTTTTATCCCATCTTTATTGCTGTATTAGTAACTCAAAAGTGGCAAAAATATCTAATACTCCTCCTTCCTCCTGTTTTCCTCATAACTACAACCCTGTGAGGTGGGTTCGCCTCACAGTGACTGACCTACAATTATCCAGCTGGTTTTCATTCCTAAGGTGGGAGTAAACACAGTCTCCACAGTTTCTAGGCGAGCACTTTGCCAAAAGAGAAAAACTGTTGTTTGAAAAACAAATTGAAATCTTTTAGGGGCAAAAATAACAATAAAAAACTTACTATAACGTGGTTGCATAAGTGTGCACTTATGCACACTTCTTATAAGTAGCAATGTTACCAGTTAGGTCCCACAGAGTGGATCTTCTCTGGGTCCCGTCAACTATCGACCATGGTATCCTTCTGCGCCGGCTGGAGGGGTTGGGAGTGGGAGGCACTGTCCTTCAGTGGTTCTCCTCCTACCTCTCTGGCCGGTCGCAGTCGGTGTTAGTGGGGGGCCAGAGGTCGACTCCTAGGTTTCTCCCTTGTGGGGTGCCTCAGGGGTCGGTCCTCTCCCCCCTGCTATTCAACATCTACATGAAACCGCTGGGCGAGATCATCCAAGGACATGGGGTGAGGTATCATCAATATGCGGATGATACCCAGCTTTACATCTCCACCCCATGCCCAGTCAACGAAGCGGTGGAAGTGATGTGCCGGTGCCTGGAGGCTGTTGGGGCCTGGATGGGTGTCAACAGACTCAGGCTCAACCCGGATAAGACGGAGTGGCTGTGGGTTCTGCCTCCCAAGGACAATCCCATCTGTCCGTCCATCACCCTGGGGGGGGAATTATTGACCCCCTCAGAGAGGGTCCGCAACTTGGGCGTCCTCCTCGATCCACAGCTCACATTAGAACAACATCTCTCAGCTGTGGCGAGGGGGGCGTTTGCCCAGGTTCGCCTGGTGCACCAGTTGCGGCCCTATCTGGACCGGGACTCATTACTCACAGTCACTCATGCCCTCATCACCTCGAGGTTCGACTACTGTAATGCTCTCTACATGGGGCTACCTTTGAAAAGTGTTCGGAAACTTCAGATCGTGCAAAATGCAGCTGCGAGAGCAGTCATGGGCCTACCTAGGTATGCCCATGTTTCACCATCACTCCGCAGTCTGCATTGGTTGCCGATCAATTTCCGGTCACAATTCAAAGTGTTGGTTATGACCTTTAAAGCCCTTCATGGCATCGGACCAGAATATCTCCGAGACCGCCTCCTGCCGCACGAATCCCAGCGACCGATTAGGTCCCACAGAGTGGGCCTTCTCCGGGTCCCGTCAACTAAACAATGTCGGTTGGCGGGCCACAGGGGAAGAGCCTTCTCTGTGGCGGCCCCGGCCCTCTGGAACCAACTCCCCCCGGAGATTAGAACTGCCCCTACTCTTCCTGCCTTCCGTAAACTCCTTAAAACCCACCTTTGCCGTCAGGCATGGGGGAACTGAAACATCTCCCCCTGGGCACGTTTAATTTATGCATGGTATGTCTGTGTGTGTGACTGTTAGCATATGGGGTTTTTTAAATATTTAAATATTTTAAATTTGTCTGATTGCTTATGATTTGTTTTTTACATGTTGTGAGCCGCCCCGAGTCTTCGGAGAGGGGCGGCATACAAATCTAAGTAATAAATAAATAAATAAAATAAACTAAAGAATGTCGCTTGGCGGGACCCAGGGGAAGAGCCTTCTCTGTGGCGGCCCCGGCCCTCTGGAACCAACTCCCCCCAAAGATTAGAATTGCCCCCACCCTCCTTGCCTTTCGTAAGCTGCTTAAAACCCACCTCTGCCGTCAGGCATGGGGGAACTGAGACCCTCTTCCCCCTAAGCCTTTACAATTCTATGCATGTTATGTATGTATGTACGTTTGGTTTTTTTATATTAATGGGCTTTTAATTATTTCTAACATCAGACTACTATTGTACACTGCTTTATTGTTGCTGTTAGCCGCCCCGAGTCTCCGGAGAGGGGTGGCATACAAATCCAATAAATAAATAAATAAATAAATAAATGTCTCTTTATTCAAAATTAATCAGTCACATTCAAATTAATGTTAGATAGTAGTCAGTACATACCTGCCATCAATTAAAGTGACTCTCATCAAACCTAAATAAAGTTCAGCTAATCTAGTAGGATTTTTGAGGGGAACAGGACGTATACAGGTAGTCCTTGACTTTTTAAAGAAAATTTATTTATTTATTTATTTTGTCCAATACACAATGAGAGTTTTAGTGGGTATATATACACACATAGTAAAATACATGATGAAGGTTATAGAGGAGATACTCATAGTAAAATGTATCTAAGAAATAATAGAAAAGAAGATTACAACAATGGATTTAATGGCCATTCAAAATTACAATGGCAATGAAAAAAGTAGCTTTTGACATTTTTCACGCTGTCAACAATTGCAACATCTCCATGGTCACATGATCAAAATTCAGACCCTTGGAACCAGCAGGTATTTTTGAAGGTTTCAATGTCCCGGGGTCATGTGATCACCTTTTGCGACCTTCTGACAAGCAAAGTCAATGGGGAAGCCAGATTCACTTAACAACCAGGTTGCTAACTTTTGAACCAGAGTAATTCACTTAACAAATGTGGCAATTTGGGACTCCGTTATTATAAGTGGAGGACTACCTATATTCATTTGCCTCTGACAACAGAAGACCTGTCTACAAAGAGCTTATAAAGCATCAAACGGATCTCCTTGTAGGAAGATACCAGTCAGGAGAAGAATGTTCCAAGGCATTGGATATACTATGAAACACAATGAGGACAGTCATTAACAAATGGAAAAAATACAATAATATTACCAAGAATTAGATGTCCCTCAAACTTGATTAAAAAGAAGAAAACTGACCTGAAAAGTTGCCAAGAGGCTATAATAACATTAGAGGAACTGCAGAAATATCTATAGTTGTGTGCTATACGTGACAACAATTTCCATATTCTTCATGTGTCAGGCCTGTGGAGTAGGGTGGCAAGACAGAAGCCTTTCCTTCTAAAAAAAATTTTTAAAATCCAAGTGTGGCTGCTACAATTTACAAAAATCTACATCGAGTGCAACAAAAGTATTAGGGAAAAGGTGTCATGATCTTATGATACTAAGTTGAAGTTTTTGGCTATAATTCCAAAAGGTATGTTTGGCATAAAAATAATTGCACATCACCAAAGGTATACCATACTCACAGTGGAGCTTGGCGGTGGCAGCATTATTCTTCAAAGGTTGTTGTTTTTTTTCAGCTGGAACCAAGATTTAAATCAAGATAGTCCAGTTCCAAATAGCAATAGGTTTTGCTGCAAAATCTTCAGGTGTCTGCTAAAATGCTGAAGATGAATAGGATTTTCATCTTTCAGTAAGGCAGTGACACAAATTGTATCTCGAAATAAAAGAATGGATTCCCTAGAAGAGGATCAAAATTTTGGTCTGTCATAGCCAAATCCTGGGCCTGAATCTGATTGAAAATCTGGGATGACCCAAAGAGCAATTGCCCTTGGAGTCTGAAAGATTTGGAGCATTTTTTCAAGGAGGAGTGGGCAAAGATCTCCAGGACTATACTGATAGGCTCTTATCCAAAAGAGCAAATTCTGTCATAAAATCAAAAGATGCTTCAACAAATATTAGTTTAAGGATGTGGAAACTTATACAACCACATTGTTCTAGGTTTTTATTGTTATTTTCCCCCTAAAGTATTTCAGTTCAGTTAAATTGTGCAATTTATATATTATATTAAATATAGAAATTATGAAGTGATTTGTCTTGATCTGATTGTTTTACATCTCAAAAACCTGGGATTTTGACAGGGGTGTGTAGAGTTTTTATATTCAGCGTAAGTTGCAATAAAAATTGCATGTGATCTACAGAAAGTTTTCTTTTGTTACTCTCTTCCAAAATTTTAATGTATTATTTTGTGATATATTTTAAAGAAATCTTACCACAAACTTTGTTTATTACTGGTAATCAGTTTGGAGAATTTAAATATAAATACAAATGCATTTTGTAGGAGAAAGATACAAGGTAAATTTGGAAGCTTTAAATATATAATTTTCGACATTGAGCATGTGTTTATTTATAAAGCTCCATTTTCCCAAGATATAGTTTCTTTACCAGGAATTAGCACTTTATTATTATTATTTATTAGATTTGTATGCCACCCTTCTCCAAAGACTTCCTCCTGATTCAAATGTATTTACTGATTTCTTCATTTGAAATTCCCTCCTTTCTCAAACAGTCCACATTTAAAAAAACAACTTTTACAGAGTGGTTTAGAGCTGTGTTTATAATCTTACTTTATTTTACCCTTGCAGACTTTTTTCTCTTTCCTCTAGCTAGAAAATGTTTTGGGATAATAAATAGCCAGAATAATTTACTACAGAAGATAATTAGTCTAAAGTAGTACTGGCAGATCTATTGACTTTGTGTGGCTCATAGAGGCCTGGATAACAAACCTGTCCTTTTCTTAAATCCCTGCCTATGAGAGAAGACTTAGGAAGCAAACCGTCATATCACTGAAATAATCTCTTGATTTCTGCAGAAGGACATAGAACAGTGGTCTTCAAATGTGGTATCTATAAAATTTGTGGACTTCAATTCAAGTCTTAAAGTTGCCGAGTTTGAAGACCTCTGATATAGAAGCTAGTGATTCCATGCCTTTTTCTCTATAAACACAGTTCATCAGGAGTGGGTTCCTCCCGGTTCGGACTGATCACCTGAACCGGTAGCGACCTGCTGATGATGTCACAATGGCATCACGGATCCAGTTCAGTCAGTGCCAGTCCGTGGATGCAGCCATCTTGTTTTTGCAATTTTTTTCTCAATTTTTTACTGTTTGGAAGTTTTTTCCTCTGCTGCTGTTTGAAAAGGGGCCATCCTACCCAGCTCCAAGTTTATACTTACCTGTATTCCTTTGCCTGAAGTACAGTTGATCAGCTCCTCAGCTGTGTTTCGGGCTGATTATAGCTACTGAGCACGCATAGAAACAGAATTGCATGAGGGGATGCGCATGTGCGCTATGTCATGATGCGAACTGGTGGCAAAGGTAACTGGAACCCACCTATGCACTTCATGTAGAAGGGATCTTTTCCTCCTTTTCCTGAACTGAGTAGCTTTTTTCTGTATTGGGAAACAAAGGTTTGACTCCTTCTCTTAAAAGGAAAAAGACTTTCCTTTTTGAGAGGACAGACTGCCTACAAAATGGCCAGCACCTGTACTACTGTTGGCCTTTCCCTTTTAGCCCTGTCTCTAGCCTGCACAGCAATTGTTGACTATAAAAGCAGAGCAGAGAGGTAGTTAGGGGTCTTGGTATTTGTGAGTGTTTGTAAAGTAGCCTGAAGATGCCCAAAGCACAAATAGAATGAGATATTATTCTCTAGCAGTAGGGCTCATATGAGGAATAATAATTGAAGGAGCGGTAGGAGGAGGTGCAGTAGAAGTAGGGAAAAGTGGAGTAGTGAGCAATATACTAGCCTTTGAGTCCTTGTGTATGTGTTGCTGAGGGACTTGTGTTGTTATGCTGTCTGTTGTAGATTTTGAAGCCCACTGACTTGGGTATATGTTAAAAGGTCCAGGGCATAGAGCAGTGATTCTCAACTTTTCTAATGCTGCGACTCCTTAGTACAGTTTTTCATGTTGTGCTGACCCCCAACCATAAATCTAGCACCAATTCTCCCAACAGAGCTTTAGGTTGATTGGCAGGAAGGTCAGAGAGACACCCCCACTATAAAAATGTTTTCCAAGATGGCAGAATAGAAGCTTTAGTTCTAATATCATGGGAAATTTGTCTTTTCCCATGGTCTTAGGCGACCCCTGTGAAACGGTCATTCGACCACCCCCCCAAAGGGGTCCTGACTCCCAGGTTGAGATCCACTGGCATAGAGGGGAAGGAATCTAAATAGAGAAAATATTAAAGGAGATGTAATTTGGCTGAAGGCTCTTGGCTTGGATTTTACTCTGCTTTAAATAATCTTACAATTTTAATAAATCATTATTCTTTAAATCATCTTTTATTAGTTTTATATTTATCTTATGCTAAGCTTGAACCAAGTGCATTGGCCTTCATTAGTCTTTCTCTTAAACCTTCCTGTTAAAGTTTTTTTCCCAATAGAATAATCTTCTATTGACTGTTTAATGATTGTTCTTTGATTCTTTCACTTTGCTTAGAACATAGTTTATAAATATATGGGGGTATTTTATAAAGGCAAACATGTTTTAGGCATGATACTACTTTTACATTAAGCTAAATTCTCTATTTTTAGAAATGGATAAAGCCTAATTTTTGTTCAGTGTTATCCAAAACATAAATTGATTTGGTACATAGATGGTATACCACAAGTTCTGGAATACATTCTGAAAAGCACATTTAGTGGTAGCAAGATGGAAGTATTGCATGTCTTTCACTTCTGAATAAATGAGTATGACCCCAGTTTTATAGCCCTGCATTTTGAGGCTATTGCCATATTCATCACTGATGGTTGAAATTGTTTCACCAACTTTGGTAAACCAGGGAGAACTCACCCGGATAGTTTGGACTTTGGACTTCTTAAAAAATGTGATAATTAATTTCCCAATAATTTGTGTAGTAATTTGATGTTTTTTAATAGATTTCCTGTACCAATATGAAGACTTCTAAAAATGCAGAGAATTGTTTCAATATTGAATCTAAGGAACTGGTTATTTCCTTGAATGATTCTCTTCTTGATGTTGTGGAGATGCAAGGGACAAATGAAAACACTGCAATCCAAGTCCAAGTAGTTATTCAGAGAGTCTATTATTTGGTTGTTGAAGATGGTTTCAGATGTCATCCGCATGGAAGTAATCCTCCCCAGAATATGGCACCATTTTTAAAAACAGACCATCAGAATTTAAGGTAAGTAAAAGAATGTGGATTTGTAATACTGAAGAAAACTTAAAGTTGAAAAAGAAGCTATCATAGGTTTATATTATCAAATATTTCTTATTTGAAGTACTGTCCATTTCAGGAATCTTTTCTGAGTTTGGAAGGCCATATCATTTGCTCATTCAGATCTGTTCATATTGTGAAATATACAATTAAGGTCTAGATATAGAATCAAGACTTAGTAGATTCATTAAACCTACTTTCTGCACAAAATGAATGTAGCTTCCAGAATTTCAGACAATGGTGTTTTAGTGAATCTATGTGAAAATCCCAGAGACTGATGTTGGAATACACAATGTGTAAGGTTATAAAATTATGTTTTAGTGAGAAGATTATATTAAGGGTAAAGGTTCCACTCACACATTTGTGCTAGTCGTTCCCAACTCTAGGAGGCAGTGCTCATCTCTGTTTCCAAACTGATGAGCCAGCGCTGTTCAAAGACATCTTGGCTGGCATGACTAAATGCCAAAGGTGCATGAAATGCTGTTACCTTTCCACCAAAGGGGATCCCTGTTTTTCTACTTGCATTTTGTATGTGCTTTTCAATTGTTAGGTTGGCAGAACCTGGGACAAGTAACGAGAGCTCACCCCATTGCATGGTACTAGGGATTCAAACCGCTGAACTGCCAACCTTTCGATTGACAGGCTCAACATCTAAGCCGCTGAGCCTCTGCGTCCCTAGAAGATTGTAGTAATAAAACTGACCTAATCATTGTTTAAAAGATGATATTTTTTAAGGCTGAATATATATCATCCAGAAATTGCTGCTGATGTTATTCCTAAACTGACATTCTGACATGATTGTCTTATTTTTTTCCTTCATACTCTTTGTGTGTATGTGTGTGAAGATTTAATCTTTCAATAAAGGAAAATAGATACTGAGAGGACAAACTCTCAAACTCTAAATCCTTTCTGTGCCTCACTATTTACAAAAGCAATGTGATGCATAATTCCAGGTTTCACAATAACTGCAATCTCTTTTCTTGCTCTTACCTCTTTTTGTTGTCAGATAGCAATGGACTTAATTCTTAATTAACAAAAAATGTATTGGCATTATACATTTAAAAGCCTATAAGATTATTCAGTTTCTCTATGATGTAGCAAGAAGTTTGATGGTAATTTTGATAAAGCAATTTTAGAAATTACATCAATTTTGACTGCATAGTTTTATTGATAACAGAATAACAGAGTTGGGGGGGACCTTGAAGGTCTTCTAGTCCCTTGCTCAAGCAGAAGACCTGTACAATTTCAGACAAATGTTTTGTCTTTAAAACCTCCAGCATTTGGAGTAGTCACAATTTCTTGAGGCAAGTCATTCCACTGATTAAACATAGAAACATAGAAGTCTGACGGCAGAAAAAGACCTCCTGGTCCATCTAGTCTGCCCTTATACTATTTTCTGTATTTTATCTTAGGATGGATATGTGTTTATCCCAGGCATGTTTAAATTCAGTTACTGTGGATTTATCTACCACATCTGCTGGAAGTTTGTTCCAAGGATCTACTACTCTTTCAGTAAAATAATATTTTCTCATGTTGCTTTTGATCTTTCCCCCCAACTAACTTCAGATTGTGTCCCCTTGTTCTTGTGTTCACTTTCCTATTAAAAACACTTCCCTCCTGGACCTTATTTAACCCTTTAATATATTTAAATGTTTCTGTCTGGAAATTTCTCCTTAGTTTTAGGTTGGTTCTCTCCCGGAGTTTTTCATGAAGGCATTTAATCACCTCTTGTATTAAGTGGTTTGTTTATATTTTCTTTATTGTAAATCAAGCCTCTGTGGTTTGCAAATCATAGTTTATGGCTTTGGATTATATGTGAGCTACACCACCCCTGTTTGTTGTATAAACCATATGTAAAACCATCAGTTACTTTTAATGCAGTGTGGGGATATTTGCTGTATCTATTGCATGAATAGATAGGTTGCTGTTGCTAAGATACACATAAAAATGTCTCAACTCTACTCCTATAAAAATTCTTATCAGACAAATTAACAGGAATATGTGGGTCGACTTATTTTCTGCAGCAAAAACAAAAAAACCCACCCCAGTTTTCTAATGTTAAAAATTAAGGTTGGCTATCACATCCAACTATATAGATCCGATATAGCAGGCTATATAGATCCTTTATCTCTGCCTTAAAAGTAGTCACAGGAACCCAATATTTTTTTATAGGCAGCTTTATTAAAACACTAGTTTACCTTGGTGCATAAATTTTGAATACGGTAATTTAGTTATTTAGCAATCTAAATAGACTGATTTAAATCCCACATTATATTTTTTTGATGATTTGTGCCTATTAGTGACAAGCAATCAAATTCAAAATATTTAGGAGTTTATATGAGGTCTGGAAAGTATAGGTAATGAGGATTAATTTGCCTTCTAAAAATCAATAATTTTAGAAGGAATTATTAATAAGTCATAGCATTTTTATTTATGCAATTCTAAATGGTGTCTGGTTCAATCTAAAATATTCATAAACTCTTTTATAATTTTTAACTTCTACGTTAACTTACATTTATCTTACATTTATCTGAAGTCAAACATCATTAAATTTATTGCCAGATCTCCAACTGAGTAAAGATAGTATTTCCAATGCTATTGCTAATGTTTCAAGGTAGGTAAATTAGAATTGAGGTCATTGGTAGTGTTTGCCCTAAGGAAAGTCAAAATTTGAGTTACACAAGACTCGTTTTGAATTGCTATTTGCTGAGAGTCAAGAGGGATGAGAGGGAAAGGATTTTTCTGAGTAACAAATGTTAGCTGTCTTCATTTTGTGTGGGTGGGCAATTCTAATTCTGTTTACAGCATACCATTCATTTTTTTCAGCTAAATGTTTCTAAACAAAACATTTCATGAAAATATGATTTTAAAAACTTAAAATTCTGGGAGGCATATTTTTGAGTGCAAGATAAACTGGAAGCAGACAATTTAAATGTACCTGATGGAAGTACCTTGCAAATGAAATATGTTTTTAATTGTCTCTGAGCTGTTTTAAGTATTAGTCAGGCTGCTTTATTATTTTTGTCTGAATGTATCAATTACAGATAGAAAAACAATCAGATTCTGCTTTGAAGTTTAAGGAACTATTGTGATTGTACAGAATATAATATTGCTTCTATTCTTTCTGTACCCTTTGTCATCTGGGGCCTCATAAAATATCACATACTATACACACAAACACATAATTTTTGAAGTCCCCAGCAAAGCTTTATGTGTGCAAGTTACAATCAGTACTTATATACTAGCAATTTTATTCTGACCAAAGGGCAAATTAATGTTTTTACTTACCACAACTAATAATGTAATCAATTTTGACAATTTACCATATCTATTGCATAGTAGTATATATTAATAAATAAAAGTGCCTTGTACAAAAGATAGAATAAACCCATCTTTTGATATTCTAGATGGAAAGCGAAGATGGCAGAGATTGATCCAAATCCCCATTGAGTACATGAATTAAATGAGATTTAGAAATTTCCTGTACACATCACATATCCATGTGAAAAATAAAATATAGAAAGTGAAACAGTATCCAGCACTGATATTTGCAGTTATAAATGCCTGTAACAGGAAGCAGCATGTAAATAGATGATTTGTCAGCTTGAAACAATAGTGGGAATAGCAACTTCCTTTAGCAGTGAACTGAGATTGAGAGAGCCTAGCAAATTAAAACACTGTAACTAGACTGTCTCATAAGGATTGCTAGAACTAGGAAGTATATGTGTGTGTCTGTATTATCTCAATATGTCTGCATTTCATTTTTCCAGCCAATTGGCAATTGGTACAGCAATATGCCAAATTTGAAAATACTCAAGTATTATTTTAAAAAAGATATCCTAGAATGATCAGGTTCAGATTTACCCACTGAAGAATAGAAGCTGATTTTAAAATCTCAATACTTGGAAAATGCTTTGATATCTGTCGATATGGTATGACATATACTACTTCTATTAAAAATAGAAGCATATGATCAATTCAAGGCATTTCTTAAACAACAAGTCTTGGACTGGAATCACAAAATTAGTTGAATTAGTTCCTTATAGTTGTAAACACTGGAATTTAAATCTGAAACAAAGTCCACCATCGGCCAAATGTCTCTTTACTTTGGAACTGCCTGAACATTGCAGTGCCTTTTTTCATGTTCAATTTAACATTTTCCATCTGCTCTGCTGGAAGGCAGATAATAGGACCCCCTAAAAAGAGTGTACTTTGTGGCTCAGGAATTTGGCATGTCTTATCATATTGTGAATATGTTAGGGATGTACACTATAAATTTATGATGTTCTTGTAGCAAACTTGTCTGTCTCTTTCTGTCCCTTGGTCTCCTTGTTATTTTTCGTTTGCTACATGGTATAGGTCTATAAGGTTAAATAACTGTGTTACAGCATATAGAGTAAGACAGTCAGTTACAACCCAAACAGGTAATCCAAGTCTCCAAAGCAATAGCAAAGAATCACTATTTATGCTGTTTTCTATTTTCTTTATTATGCTAATAATGTTATTAATGTTTATTAAAGAAATAAACAGTGTTTGACCAACCTTTAAAATGAAAAAGAAAGATAGTTTTACAAGCAAGTCCAGAGATGGGCAAGCGAAATGGTGCAAGTTTTGAAGGACAATACATATCAAGACCTTGAAGGAAATGAATATATGCAGCCTGAAAGATAGAAGTGAAAGGTGGCAAATAATTAAAACCTTTAAATATATTAAGAATGTCAGTAAAGTTTTAGAAGGCATTATTCTGAATATTAAACAAAAATAAAGAACACTGGCATAACCTTAAATTGGCAGGAGGGAAGTTCAAAAGTAATATTAAGAAAGTATTATTTCACAGAAAGCGCAGTGGAAGCTTAGAACAAATTTCCAGGGCAGATAGTGGGTCAATAATCAGCAACTGAATTTAAAGATGCTTGTGATCAATACATGTCTATCAAACAACAAAAATTAATAATTCAAATAATATATTATTTTGGATGCTCTGGAATTCATTTCATTCTATTATTGTTCATTTAGGGATCCTAAAATAAGGAGAAAGCAAGAAACCAGGAGTCTGAGTTTTAATCCCATCTTAGGCACAATGTCAGTTGGGTGAACTTGGCTCAGTCATGTTCTCTCAGCCCTACTCACCTCCCAGGGTTGTTGTTGTGGGAAAAATACTATAGTAGGAGGAAGGGGGTATCCGTTCATTGCCTTTTGAGATGAAGTATTTTTAAAAATACAGTGATACCTCGTCTTATGAACTTAATTGGTTCTGGGAGAAGGTTTGTGATGCGAAAAGTTGGTAAGACGAAACAATGTTTCCCATAGGAAACAATGTAAAAACGATTAATACGTGCAAGCAAAAAAAATATATAGCAAAACCGGCGCTCCGCTGGGTGGTGCCGCCCGGGTGTCACCTCCCGAAACAGCCGGGGGGCTTCTCGGTGTTCTCCTGAATGCCGAACCTGGAAGTTCGGCAAAAGTTCAGGTTCGGCGTTTGGGTTCAGGAGAACGCCAAGAAGCGCCACCGCCCGGCTGTCACCTTTGCAGAAGAGCTGTGGAGCTGTCGGCCAGTCGGGAGGCTCAAACAGAGGTGGGGAATCCCAATAGGGAATTCCAGGGACAGAGCTTTGATGTCACGGAGATGTCCTTCCTGGCCGGCCAAAACGTGGACTCCAGGAAGGATGTCAAAGCTTCTGCAAAGGTGACAGCCGGGTGGTGGCGTTTCTCGGCATTCACCCGAACACCAAACCCGAACTTTTGCCAAACTTCCAGGTTTGGCGTTCGGGAGAATGCTGAGAAGCCCCCCAGCTGTTTCGGAAGGTGTCAGCTGACGGCGACGCTTCTCGGCGGCCACACTTCCGGGTTTGGTGTTTGCGGCGGCAGGTTCGTAAGGCGAAAAAAGTTTGTAAAAAGAGGCAAAAAAATTCCGTACCCCGGGTTTGTACCTCAAAAAGTTTATATGATGAGGGGTTCGTATCACGAGGTACTACTGTAATAAAGGCAGAAGCAATTGAGTAAATAACCTAGTTTTACTACGTAAGGCAGGGAGAGAAGCATAAGTAGGATGAACTGGACTGCCTAGCATTTGTGGGTTGGGGGTTTACATATACATTCACCCATCTAACTGGAGAAAGTTTGGCGCAGGCGGGGAGAGAGCAAGACCCCCCATGGTTGCTGCATTCTGCTTTTTTGCTTGTGGGAGTCACAACTCATCAATCTGATTGTTTTGAAAGAGGGAAGCTAAGGAAGAATAAGAGAGAAATGAGGTGAAGACTACTAGCTTTGAAGCATTACCCCCGCGGTACATTCTTGTGTTTGACATATATAGGTTGCCCAGGCTGCCTTCCTCTCTTTGGGGGATTTTCTTTAATTTCCTCTACACGCAGAAAAACCAAGAGGAGAAACAAGAGCATTGATATTTGGTTTTCATCCCTTCAGCTTTAGGAAATATAGTAATTTTGTGAAAAAGTCTTGTCCTCTCCAAAAGAAAAATGAAACAAACAAACTTTCAAGCACTCTCCTAAGTAGTTTTCCCTCAGCCTAAAAGAGGTGAGCATGGGGCAACCTTGATGGTCTGATATAGCTGGAAGGCATTCAATGAGAGGGGCCAGTCAAGTTGTTCCTGCAAAGCCTGTCTGTTTGGGGCCACAATTGGAAGTAAAGAAGTTGGAGAACTGGGTAATAATGACCTTGACTGGAGTATCTGTCAAAGTGCTGGTGTCTGGGGCATAAATCGTATACTTGTTTTCCTTTTGCCTTCAATAGCAAAAGACTTGGAAATTTCACCAAGGCAGTGAATAAATGTAACTTTCTAGGAATCCCAAGAGGCAACTGGATTTTCTTGTTTTTCTTTGAAGACATTTCGCTTCTCATCCAAGAGCTTCTTGAGAAGCAAAATGTCTTCGGGACCACCTTCTGCCGCACGAATCCCAGCGACCGGTTAGGTCCCACAAAGTCGGCCTTCTTCAGGTCCCGTCGACTAAACAATGTCGTCTAGCGAGACCCAGGGGAAGAGCCTTCTCTGTGGTGGCTCCGACCCTCTGGAACCAGCTCCCCCTTGAGATTAGGATTGCCCCCACCCTCCTTGCCTTTCGTAAACTCCTTAAAACCCACCTCTGCCGTCAGACATGGGGGAACTAAAACATCTCCCCCTTGCCCATGTTGTTTGCTGTCTGATTGATTGTGTGCTTGTTTTTTATATATACTGTATTGGGATTGTTTTATGAATTTCTCAACTTAAAATTGTAATTGGATTGGTGGGCATTGGATTTGTCACTATGTACTGTTTTTTACTATTGTTGTGAGCCGCCCCGAGTCTGCGGAGAGGGGCGGCATATAAATCCAATAAATCTAATCTAATCTTCCAATAATAATAATAGTAATACT
Source organism: Erythrolamprus reginae (assembly GCF_031021105.1). NCBI lineage: Eukaryota > Metazoa > Chordata > Lepidosauria > Squamata > Dipsadidae > Erythrolamprus > Erythrolamprus reginae. Next base: position 207,953,790 of record NC_091952.1, read on the forward strand.
GTAGTAATAATTCCAGTTGCCTCTTGAAAAAGCACCTTTGGGACAACTGGATGACTGAGAATCTTTGTAAAAACTTTATAGGAAATGGAAGCTTTCCTTTGACAGATAGTCTGTTTACAGATTGTAGCCTTTCTGTATAATATCCAAGATCCTTCATACTTGGCTTCTACAGTTCAGTGACATCTGGAGGGCTAGAGATTATAAATTAAAATATAGTTATTAAAATTGAATCATTTGTATTCAAAGTTTGAAAAATTTTAAATACTGCAATATTCAGGCTCATAGTCCTTGTGTGATACTTTGACAATGTGAATGTGAAAACTTGCTTGAAATATTCTTTTTGAAGGCTGATTCAAGACCTTGCTATATATAGGCTGAAGGCTGATCCTAGACCTTGCCATCTGTAGTGTGATTATGTCAATCAATTTCTGGCCTGGAATAGCAAGTTCTGATACAAATGTATTTATTGTTTCTTTATTTATTGCTGATATTTCTAGGCTGTCCTACTTCAAACAGCTCTAATAATATATAAGGGTTAAAATAAGGGTTAAAAATAAGTGACAGTATGCACTGTAATGGTATTAACTAGTAGGGGTAGATCCTAAAAATCTAACATCCCTCAATGAAGCTCTTCAGAACTGTCAAATCCTGACAATGAGATTTTAAAGACAATAGTTCTAAGCCTTCCAGTATATTAAGTAAAGGTTGAACTATCTATAGAGTTCATGTATAAATGGGTATCAGGATAGATTTTGACTAATCAACTAATAACTATTTGATTCTTCTTCTTAATCGTATGTCTCTCTAACTTTTAAAAGATATTTTTATCCCATCTTTATTATTTTTATAAATAACTCAAGACATCTAACATATCCAATACTACTTACTATTTTCCCCACAACAACAACCCTGTGAGATTCGTTAAGATGACAGACAGTGAGTGGCCTAAAGTCACCCAGCTGGTTTTAATGCCTAAAGTAGGAACAAGAATTCACAGTCTCCTAGTTTCTAGCCTTCTGTCTTAACCATTACACCAAACCACTATCTTTCTTCTGGATCGAAAAATAAAAGGGAGTCCATCATCCAGAAATCATCATGAAAGAAAAGTAAGATGTGGGTGTATGTTTGTGTTGTCTGTGTGTATGTGTGTGTGCATCTCTCTCTGTATAATACTATACATAGAATATATATAAAACTATAGGTTACCGTGTAGCTTATATTATGTTAACCTCTTGTGGAAGTATGGTATGATTCAGTTTCTGCTGTTTTAGATGTACAAATTGTCAGACCTGACAGACTCAAACTATGGTAGCAGCCATCACTGCCATAGAATATTCCTGAAGCAGCATGGATGAAAAATATACCTTTCCAAGTTTGATCAACTCCTGAAACACAGAAATAGGTTCTGCTTCATCAACTTAAATAAATCAGGGCACTATTTGATGCTCTAGAACTGTGTAACTAAAGAACAATGATATAAGATCAGAAAGAATGTGCTCTGACTTCTACCTTGTCAAAGTAAAGGGTGTGTAATGAATGGCAAATTCCTAGGCTGGCAAAAATTTGGCTGAGACTTCCTGGAAAATGCAACATGGCAAAGCTAGTAAAAAATCTGAAGCCACTTCAATCAGAATTGCTTCCAATTACTAGGCTGCTGATTACTTACTTACTTACTTACTTACTTACTTACTTACTTACTTACTTACTTACTTACTTACTTACTTACTTACTTATATAACTTTAACTCTACTTATTAGAGTTAGAAGGGACCTTGCAGGTCATCTAGTCCAATCCCCTGCTGATGCAGGAGACCCTACATCACACAAGTCTAATAGCAGTCCAGTCTTTTCTTGAAGGTCACTAGTGTTGGAGCATTCACCACCTCTGCGGGCAAGCAGTTATGTCTCTTACACTTAGTGCCAAATGGTACTTACTGACATTTTCAGGATTTCTGCTCTGAGAAACACTGTCTCCCAACATAGTTTCTGTACTGCACAGAGTACAAATTTCTTATATTTGGCAGCATGCCTTAAAACAAAATTACAAACTCTTAATTTCCCAGTTGCAATAAATTTATGTGCAGGTGTAAATTGTTGTGTAAAATGGTTACCAATCTCTAAATGTACATCCTTCCTGATCTCCATCCCTCCTTTCCATTGTTAATCCCAGCTAGTGACAGCAGAGATAGAATTTGATATGTTAAGAACTAATATTTCCCTAAGTGGGTAAAATAAATTACAAAGAAAGGTAATCATGGCCTCCTAGAACCCTTGAAAAATATGGAAGGAATCATTTCATATGCAATGCATACAGTACTATGATTTATTGCATATTATTTGAATATTTTACTGCTTCCTACAACTACTACAATTCAGTTGGTGGAATCACATTTAGTTAAAGGATTGACATGAAATTGACTTCGAAAAAATTAAACTACTCTCCAAAACAAAACACGTATATAAAAGAATAATCATGGAAGCCATAGAAATAGGAAAACACCCCCTCAGTATGAATAAACGTGATGACAAGTCCCGCCTACCAGAAATTTGGAAGCCAGCCCTAACCAAAAACACATCACAATCATCACCATGTCAATCTTTGAACTAAATGTGATTCCACCAACCAATCAAATCATTAAAACACAACCACCCAATCTATTTGCAACATTTAAACCAAATCTCCACCCCCAACACTATTTAGAAGGAACAAATGGCAGTTGCAAACAAACTATATTCAAAGCAGCACGAAGCTAACAATTTCAGCCTGATGATGGTGAATGTGATTTCACTGAAACACCGCATAGACGTGAACTCAGAACAATCTACATATACAGTAATACCTCGTCTTACGAACCTAATTGGTTCGGGAAGTAGGTTCGTAAGGCGAAACATTGTTTCCCATAGGAAACAATGTAAAAGTGATTAATCCATGCAAAAAGAAAAAAAATCGCAAAATGGCGCTCTGCTGGGCGCCGCTGCCCGGCTGTGAAACAGCCAGGGGGCTTCTCGGCGTTCTCCAGAACCTGAACCCGAACTTTTCGGGTTCGGGAGGCCGCCGAGAAGTGCCGCTGTCTGGCTGTCACCTTCTGAAACAGCTGGGGGATTCTCGGCGTTCTCCCGAACGCCGAACCTGGAAGTTCAGGTTCGGGTTCCGGAGGCTGCCAAGAAGCACCCGGCTGTTTCAGAAGGTTACAGCCGGGCGCCGCCGCTCGGCGGAATGCCGTTTTTGCGATCGGCGGTGGTATTTTCGGCCGATCTGGAGGCTAGAAAGGAGGTGGGGAATCCCAATAGGGAATTCCATGGGTGGAGCTTTGACGCCACGAAGATTCGGGAGAACGCCGAGAAGCCCCCCGGCTGTTTCAGAAGGTGACAGCCGGGCAGCGGCGCTTCTCGGTGGCCTCCCGAACCCAAAAAGTTCGGGTTCGGGAGAACGCCGAGAAGCCCCCCCGGCTGTTTTAAAAGGTGACAGCCGGGCGGTGGCGCCCAGCGGAGCGCCATTTTGCGATCTGCGGTGGGTTCGTAAGCCGAAAAAAGTTCGTAAGAAGAGGCAAAAAATTTCCGAACCCCGGGTTCGTTTCACGAGGGGTTCGTATCACGAGGGGTTCATATCATGAGGTACCACTATATATACATATACATATACATAGTCTCCCTTAATTTTAAAATTCCAGCTAAAAAAAACATTTGACACACATATATATATATATATATATATATATATATATATATATATATATATATATATATATATATATATATATATAAATATATATATATGCTTTCATAATTGCAGGAGAGCAAGGAAATAATATTCTGTACTTTTAAAATTGAAGACATTAAGCCTTTAATTTCCACATTCAATGAAATATTATATTAGGATCACTTTTGTCTTCAGATTAGTTTTTCCCAATACTGCATTAATCTCCCTTCCCTTTCACCAAAGAACACTTTTGCTTCCTGGTCTTATTTGCTATAGAAAAGCACATATCTCTCAGTGATAGCCATTGCCTGAGCCAAGGGATCATGTGATTTCTCTTTCCCCGTTTTCCCCCAGGATCAGTGTGTGTCTCTGCACATGCTGTTCAGTAAACAAACTTCAAGGAAGCAGACCAAGCTAGTTCAGAGCAGGGAGTTCATTCACATAGAACACTTGGAAAGTGATGCCTATGCACAGCCTTGACGTAGGGCTGTGAAGGGTAGAGGGTGAAGGGTGGGGGTAGCAAAAGCTAGTACTGTATTTGTGTTTTCATTAATCTTTTTATAGCTGGGAACCAGCTGTAGCTGGTTAACATTTGCCTGTGACATCTATTAGCGTGCAGACATCTATTACGTAGGATTAAAGTCTTCTGATGGAAACAGAGTTAGTTGTTAGTCATCATATCACTAGTTTATAAGAAGGCTTTTTGACTTGCCACAGTTTAGATATTAGACATCTGTTGTACATTTTAAGGGTTTGGTTCTGCATTCAAGAAGTCTCTTACAGCACAGATACTAACTAGTATTTTTTATCAGATTAAGCTTTGAGGAAGCACAATTACAAGGGAAGGCAAGTTAGCAAAATAATAGTTCAATATAAAATAACTCTTTGAACAGCTGGGAAATTTACTAAACCACTTATCTAAACTTACTTGTCCAGTTTTTTTAAAATATTGGAAATGGCTGCAATTCAATGGTACTGCATGTATTTTATAAACAGCAGGGAGCTGATTCAGCATGTGCTGAACAGCAGCTGCCAGTCAATCAGTGCAGGCAGTCCTTGTTTAGCAACTACTATGTTTAGTGACCATTCAAAGTTAATAATAATAATAATAATAATAATAATAATAATAATAATAATAATTTATTAGATTTGTATGCCGCCCCTCTCCGAAGACTCGGGGCGGCTCACAACAAGGATAAAAACAATATTATACTGGCACAAATCTAATATTAAAAAAACTAAAAACCCTATCATAATTAAAAACCAAACAGCACATACATACCAAACATAAATTATAATAAGCCTGGGGGAAAGGTGTCTCAAATCCCCCATGCCTGGCTGTATAGGTGGGTCTTAAGTAGTTTACGGAAGACAAGGAGGGTGGGAGCAGTTCTAATCTCCGGGGAGAGTTGATTCCAGAGGGCCGGGACCGCCACAGAGAAGGCTCTTCCCCTGGGGCCCACCAGACGACATTGTTTAGTCGACGGGACCCGGAGAAGGCCAACTCTGTGGGACCTTATCGGCTGCTGGGATTCGTGCGGTAGCAGGCGGTTCCGGAGGTACTCTGGTCCAATGCCATGTAGGGCTTTAAAGGTCATGACCAACACTTTGAATTGTGACCGGAAACTGATCGACAGCCAATGCAGGCCACGGAGTGTTGAAGATACGTGGGCGAATCTGGGAAGCCCCACGATGGCTCTCGCGGCCACGTTCTGCACGATCTGGAGTTTCCGAACACTTTTCAAAGGTAGCCCCATGTACTGTGGTGAAAAAGTAACTTTATGACCAGACCTCCTATTTATGACCTGAAAAGCAAAGGAAAGGGGAGAAATAAGATGATAAGCACAGTCAGGGTTTCATTTAATGGCCACTTCACTTAAGAGTCAAGTTGTTGGTCCCTATGGGATAGCCAAACAAGGATTACTTATACTCAGGGGTGAACTACTGCCCGCATTGGGGGGGGGGGACTCAGTGGGGTAGTGAAAATAGAGTTCCACCCCAGAATTCCTAATTTGCACTGAAAGATTTGAAAGAAAATGCAGGGCGTTCTGCATAAGCCACGCCCACTGTGTGTCAGTAAAAAAATTTCATAGCCCTTCACTGCTTATACTATATTCAAGGTAAATTTAAGTCTTTATTTAATTCATCTCCCATTAGTACTTTGAAAGATTTCAGTGGCAATTAAACATAAATAGCATTTTACTTCATCTTCCCATTGGGACTTTTAATGTACTGTATTAAGCATTCTAATTAATTTTACTTTCCAGTTTTAAAATAAAGTGATACAGCCACTAAAATTCTATCCTGGGCATAGAGGGTTAGTGTTGATGAATCTGCTGCTACTATGTCAAATGTGTAACTTTTTTAGGATTTAAATCTATTTTAAAAAAAGTAGTCCAACATGAATCTTTCAGAAAATATTCTAAATTGATTGTCTTAAGCTTACAAAATTTAAATTTAAAACCCTTAAGTCTATATTTACGAGAATTACTTAATGTTCTAGGGCTGGGGTGTCAAACTGGTGGCCCATGGGCCAGATGCGTCACACACAGGCCACACCCACGCCAGCTCCAGGAATGGGAAACATCACTTGATGGCAATGTGATGCCATGAGTTTGACACCCATGTTCTAGATTTAATCACCTTTTAAAATTAGTGATTAGACTTTATTAAGAAAGTCATTTATAGTAATAAACCATATTTTGAAATGGAATTAAACTTTTAAAATCTGTTTGTGATTCTTTTCTTCCTGTTGTAATGCTTTTTCATAGTTCAAATCTGAACAGAAGTATTTATATAGAACCACCTATACATACTGTATTTTGTCTTGTCGTCACTATATATGCTAACTGGTTGGTTATGACCTATAAAGCCCTTCATGGCACCGGACCAGATTATCTCCGGGACCGCCTTCTGCCGCACGAATCCCAGCGACCGATTAGGTCCCACAGAATGGGCCTTCTCCGGGTCCCGTCAACTAAACAATGTCGTTTGGCGGGACCCAGGGGAAGAACCCTCTCTGTGGCAGCCCTGGCCCTCTGGAAGCAACTCCCCCCAGAGATCAGAATTGCCCCCACCCTCCTCGCCTTTCATAAGCTCCTTAAAACCCACCTCTTCCGTCAGGTATGGGGGAACTGAGATATTGTTTCCCCTGGGCCTCTATAGTTTATGCATGGTATGTCAGTATGTATGTCTGGTTTTTATAATAAGGGTTTTTTAGTTGTTTTATTATTGGATTGCTACATACTGTTTTTATCACTGTTGTTAGCCGCCCCGAGTCCACGGAGAGGGGCGGCATACAAATCCAATAAATAAATAAATAAAAATAAATAACTGCTTTTTTGCTATGTAAAGGGCTTTGCAGAATCAATTCTCCAAAACAGATTATGGAAAGTTTATAAAAATCCCCATGTGCTACCAATTTGAAGTAAACATGAGACTCTCAAACAGGTATAACAGAAAAATATAATCCTAGAAATTTAGACTTAAAGACATTTTAAAACAAAATTCTGATTTTGTTTATGAACATCATTCAAGATAGTTTGAGAAAATTGAAATGCAGGCTTTTAAACAAAATATTTAGCTTTCTTTTAATGTGTGGCTAGTTTTCATAGACATTAAGAGAGATTCTCTGTCAAGTTCCCTTTTGCTTTTACCTCCAAAATACTATTAAAAATTTATGGCTGCTATTACTGAATACTGCACATATTGTGATCCATTCAGTCATTGTTTCAGAGATATTTCTTTACTGGATTCCTCAGTGTTTTAAAATTGGCAGATCTTTTAAAGTATGTGAAAAGTTCTTTAAAATTAAGGGATATATTCAGATGTATCAGCCTTGAAAGTAGCCCATATTGAACTATTTAGTGCAATAAAAACACCAGTTGACACAATTTGCATTATATCATATATGTTTTGTAAGAATTTTAAGTCATAAAATGTTTTATAAAATTTGCCAAATTTCAATTCCTGGGAGTCATGCATCCTGAATTTTGGATGCATTCTATATTTAACCTATTTGGGGTAGCTTGATTCAAAAGTTTTTGCCCTATGATACATTATTTTGCCAGTTAGAGGTTACAGACATTAGAGTTTTGGTAGTGTGTATATAGATAACAAAGGTCTTATTATTTTGGAGCATGTAGAGCAAGACAGGGCTCCTATTGCCCTCTTACCTGATTTTCATCTCTGTCTCCCTAACCAGAAGAAATGTCAAGGATCAGCTGCATAGGTGTTTAAATATTTGTAGGGGATTTTTTTTTTGGGGGGGGGGGGCTTATTTTAGCACATGTGCTCAAAAGTCCAATTAGGATTATTATCAGAGGATGTCTTATTTTCAGGGAAACACAGTATTTATTCTTATACTTTATTCGAGGTTCGACTACTGTAATGCTCTCTACATGGGACTACCTTTGAAAAGTGTTCGGAAACTTCAGATTGTGCAGAATGCAGCTGCGAGAGCAGTCATGGGCTTACCTAGGTATGCCCATGTTTCACCATCACTCCGCAGTCTGCATTGGTTGCCGACCAGTTTCCGGTCACAATTCAAAGTGTTGGTTATGACCTTTAAAGCCCTTCATGGCATTGGACCAGAATATCTCCGAGACCGCCTCCTGCCGCACGAATCCCAGCGACCGATCAGGTCCCACAGAGTGGGCCTTCTCCGGGTCCCGTCAACTAAACAATGTCGGTTGGCGGGCCCCAGGGGAAGAGCCTTCTCTGTGGCGGCACCGGCCCTCTGGAACCAACTCCCCCCGGAGATTAGAACTGCCCCTACTCTTCCTGCCTTCCGTAAACTCCTTAAAACCCACCTTTGCCGTCAGGCATGGGGGAACTGAAACATCTTCCCCTGGGCATGTTTAATTTATATATGGTATGCTTGTGTGTATGTCTGTTAGTATATGGGGTCTTTTAAATCTTTTAATTTTAAATTTGTTAGATTATTTATGATTTGTTTCCACGTGTTGTGAGCCGCCCCGAGTCTTCGGAGAGGGGCGGCATACAAATCTAAGTAATTAATAAATAAATAAATTAATTAATAATAATATACTGAGACATTACACTATTTGATTGCATTATATGAAAATGTGTTATTGAAAAGATCATATTTGAAGTTCCTAAAGTGGGACTTAGATATTATTCTCCAATCTAGTACCTCAAGGATCATAAATTATATAAACATTTGTGCATTATTATTGACGTTACAGCATGTTCCATGAGAAGCGCAATGGATCACATGGTTACAATGCTGGTTTGGAATTTAGCAATCACACATTCAAGACCTGAGTGCTGCTGTGTGGCGGGTGACTTCCCGTTACTCGCTCCAGCTCCTTGAGAAGGACATGAAAGGAGCGCCTAGAGTGTCCCCCCAGGCAATGTCACCGGTAATCTTTTCAATCCACAAGCACCTTAAATGGTGCCTCCTACACAAACAGGATGGGGACATGTTACATATTTGAATGTGTCTGCCAAACACCTATTATTTCCTTTCCTTTCTTTTCCTTCCTTCCTTCCTTATTTATTATTGTATATTATGTCATATGATCTAAAGAAGACAATCAAATTTGAAAGAAGGTGTGGTTCATCATATGTTGAATATATTTTACAATTGGCTGTTTTAATTCAGAATGTATGATAATAACAAATAACAACAACAGAGTTGGAAGGGACCTTGGAGGTCTTCTAGTCCAACCCCCTGCTTAGTCAGGAAACCCTACACTACTTCAGACAGATGGTTATCCAACATCTTCTTAAAAACTTCCAGTGTTGGAGCATTCACAACTTTTGGCAAGTTGTTCCACTGATTAATTGTTCTAACTGTCAGGAAATTTCTCAGTTCTAAGTTGCTTCTCTCCTTGTTCAGTTTCCACCCATTTCTTCTTGTTCTACCCTCAGGTGCTTTGGAGAATAGGTTGATTCCTTCTTCTTTGTGGCAACCCCTGAGGTATTGGAAGACTGCTATCATGTCTCCCCTGGTTCTTCTTTTAATTAAACTAGCCATGCCCAGCTCTTGCAACCGTTCTTCATATGTTTTAGCCTCCAGTCCCCTAATCATCTTTGTCACTTTTCTCTGCACTTTTTCTAGAGTCTCAACATCCTTTTTGCATCATGAGGATCAAAACTAAATGCAGTACAGTATTCCAAGTGTGGCCTTTATTTACACTTCAGGTGATCTTGATTCTATCCCTAAAACTGCAGCCTAAAACTGCTGGCTTTTTTGGCAGCTGCTGCACACTACTGGCTCATATTTAAATGGTTGTCCACTAGGACTCCAAGATCCCTCTCATAGTTACTACTGTTGAGCAATGTATCACATATACTATACCTGTGCATTTTGATCATATCCATAAAAAATGTAAGAAAACAACTTATTCCTATAGGAAATACATTCAGCAAACAAGAGGCAGCTTAATTGTTTTGGTCTGTTTTTATTTTTCTTGTTAATAAAAGTTTTGATGTAAAAGGATGGGCACAGGGGTTTAATGTTAAACAACAGCATATCTCTATAAAGTAATTGACTTTGTGATGCATATATTTTATAGCAATCTAAAAGAACTATAGGGAGAAGGAGTGAGAAGCTTAAAAATTGCTATGCATGCATTTATGTAGAAGGTGATGTTATGTTCCTGGTTCCCTGACCATATAATGTCTGAATCATATAAATTCTGGGGGGAAATTGGTAGACATGCCATTATTACATTAGTGCAGAATATTTCTAAGAAGTAAAGTAGAGAATGTGCATTAGGAGGAACAAAACTCCTCTTTGTGTTAAGTGTTAGTGCTTAGCTAGTGTCCCAGCATGCTGTAGAACTATTGCTGTTCTGTTTGTACTAGAAGGAGTACTCTCACCCAAGTAAGGGATAATCCAAGTCTGAACTACTTGTTCAGAATTACTCATGTAGCTTGAAGATGAGTAAACTGATGATGTTAACAGAATGCCCTTGTCCAGGTCTAATTGTGTGATTACCTTCAGCCTCCCTCTGTAGCTTAGATTAGATAGGCGTTCTTTGCTTTGTGTTAAGCCTTTGGCTAGTAGTAAATAAGGCCTGTTTTTCAATGCTGATAAAGAGTATCTTATCCCTTTCAGGGAAATACTGATTATGTGGCTGGAGCAGAAAAGTAGAATAGATACATCTTGAAGATAGTTTGTCCCTTTGAGGTCCTTTGTGATGAAAAGCCCTATGGAAGTGTGAGATTGTTATTGATTAACTTGATTATCGTTCTTCAGTTTGCTTACTGCAGATTAGCTGACATCTGTTGCTTCTGTTTTAAAATTTGTTTTTAAACAAATAAGAAATAGAAGCAAAGATAAATGTCACTGTACTTTAACATAAATTTTAAAATAAATACAGCACCAACACATGTGAAAGGAATACAAGCCTGTCCTGGAATCAGAATCAGAATAGAGCTGGAAGGGATGTTGGAGGTCTTCTAGTCTAGCCCACTGCTCAAGGGAACCTATACAATTTCAGACAAGTAACTGAAGCCTCCAGTGATGATGCACCCACAACATCTGAAGACAAGCTGTTCCACTGGTTAATTGTCTTCACTGTTAGGAAGTTTTTCCTTAATCCCAGGTTGCTTCTCTCCTTGATTAATTGCCATCCATTGTTTCTTGTCTGGCCCTCTGATGCTTTGGAAAATAAATTGACCACCTCCTCTTAGTAGCAGCCTCTCAAATACTGGAATACGGCTATTATGTCCCCCCAATACTTTTCTCTAGCCAAACCCAAATCCTGCAACAGTTCTTCATAAGTTTTAATCTCCAGGCCTTTAATCATCTTAGTTGCTCTTCTTTGCACTTTATTCAAAGTCTGAACATCTTTTTTATAATGTGGTGACCAAAACTGGATGCAGTATTCCAAGTGTGGTCTTACTAAAGATTTATAAAGTGGTACTAATCCTCCACATGATTTTGATTCTATTCCTGTTTATAAAACCAAGGATTGTATTAGCTTTTTTGACTGCTGGCATACACTGCCTACGTGATTGTCCACCAGGACTCCAAGGTTTTGGAGCCAGGTTTCGCCTAATCTGTTCTTGGACCTTTGCTTTTTCCTGCCCAGTGTTTAAACCTTGCTTTTCTCTACATTAAATTTCATTTTGTTGGATAGGGCCATTGTCAAGTCTGTCAAATCTTTTCATTCAACCTGTCCCTATCTCCATTATGATAGGTTGAGCGGTCAGGACTGTCTGAACAGGACCTCTAAATACATATAGAATCATATTTTAATCATTAACACTAATTTTGGGGATTTCTAATTTTGCACAGGTTCTATATCAAATTAATATAAAGGGTTCTCAACATTAAGTCAATATAAGGTTTGCACATAATTCATTAAACCAAGTACTGCAGCCTTGAAGGGTTTTCATACAGAAGTCTCTTTTGAGATATAAAATAAGGAAATTAAAAATATTACAATATGGCAGTTATAAAGATTTTACACATACTCAACACATCCTGATGAAACGAACTAATTCTATTTTTCAATGGTCTGGCATCCTTTTCGTTAGCTAGTCTTCAGCTCTGGATCACCCGATGTAAAAAAGCCTCTTTGTACTTGAGGGATCAGTTCCAGCAGATATTGGTGTGAAAGCCATCAAATTTCCTTGTATACATTTTTGGACTTGGTATGTCCACTTGGCACAAACACCTGAATGGGCCCTGCCTGCAAGCCTACAATAAACATGAAGTAGCACACACACGCAAACACATACACACACACACACACACACCAAGTTAAACTTTTAATATAAAAGGCAGGTACTGTACTATCGTTTGCTGTTCTAGCAAGAGAAAACAATATAGAAAAAATGTACCTAACATGCAATTCTTTATTCCTAATAAGATCATCAATTCTACGTACACCATAGTCAACTTTTACTTTGTTCTAAGACATCGTCTCTATGATTCATTGCCATTTTAAAATTTTACCAGAAGGGTAAAGTTTAATCTCTGCCTCATTCAGAAAGTTTTTACACACACACACACACACACACACACACACACACACACACAGAGAGAGAGAGAGCCACCTGAAATGTCATCTACTGTTAAGCAAACAATGCTTAAGCCTTTAACAATGAGTTTAACTTCTGAGAAGTATCATGCAGCTTAATCTGCTGGGTAATGCAGAAAATATTAATACTGATTCATGATTCTCAATTTTTGAGCAACATATTTTGGAGAATAATTTTTAAAAGCCATACAGTCCATTTCTTATTCCTTTTTGCGCCTTGTGTTTTGGGGATGAGGGAGAGAAGGAATATTACATATCTCTGTATCGTATATATGCAGTTCCCAGAAAAGTAGTGTATCTCTTTACAAGTTTCAGCCCATAAGATGAGACGTTAAAATTTTTAAACCCTTCCTCCAGATCCCTTTTGGTCTACTTTACTTTAGTTCTTTCTCCTTGTGTTTTAAAGTATCAAATCTCAAGATTAAATCCTAAAACCACTGGCTTGAATTTTATTTAAAATTATCTGATTAATTTTCAGTTCAATATTCCTGGTTTTTCAAAAGCTTGAATGAGACCGATTAGGTCCCACAGAGTTGGCGTTCTCCAGGTCCCGTCGACTAAACAATGTCGTTTGGCGGGTCCCCGGGGAAGAGCCTTCTCTGTAGCGGCCCCGACTCTCTGGAACCAGCTCCCCCTGGAGATTAGAACTGCCCCCACCCTCCTTGCCTTTCGTAAACTCCTTAAAACCCACCTTTGCCGCCAGGCATGGAGGAATTGAGATATCTCCCCCGGGCCTATACAATTTATGTATGGTATGTCTGTGTGTATGTCTGCTTAATAACGGGTTTTTAAAAAATGTTTTTAAATTACAGTAATACCTCGTCTTACGAACCTAATTGGTTCCAGGGGGAGGTTCGTAAGACGAAAAGTTTGTAAGACGAAACATTGTTTCCCATAGGAAACAATGTAAAATCTATTAATCCGTGCAACGAAACCCCCCCGCAAAAAAACGCCGCCGACCAGCTGTCACCTTTTGAAACAGCCGGGGGGGCTTCCGAGCGTCCTCCTGAACCCGAACGCCAAACCCGAACTTCCGGGTTCGGCGTTCAGGAGGACGCTGGGAAGCCCTCCCCGGTTGTTTCAAAAAACGACAGCCGGGCGGCGGGGCTTCTCGGCGGTGGCGGGTTCGTAAGAAGAAAAAAGTTCGTAAGAAGAGGCAAAAATTTTCTGAACCTCGGGTTTGTATCTCGGGTTGTTCGTAAAACGAGGGGTTCGTATCATGAGGTACCACTGTATTAGATTTGTCATGAATTGTTTTATTGCTGTTGTGAGCCGCCCCGAGTCTACGGAGAGGGGCGGCATACAAATATAATAATAATAATAATAATTATTATTATTATTATTATTATTATTATTATTATTATTATTATTATTATTAAAGAGGAGCCATTAACAATAATAAAGAAGTTGAAAATAGGTTCATTGCGGGGCGGGGAACCCTCTTTGGTAACTATAGCCAGCTTTTTATTTAACTGTGGCCTCAGGTATTGTGACCTGCAATATCTTGTATAGCAAATGGTGAGAATGATATGACATCTGATATCTGGAGGTTCTTTGGCAGATCGTTCATAGATACAGCATATGGCAGAAGTGAGGAATTGCCAATACTCTAGAAACTTCATTACAAACTCAGCATATTCATTTCTGCATGCTAGGTAAAAGTTCTGAAAATAATTCAACAAAATGTGGAGCCAATAAGTTTCTTTCTTATATTATACACTAAATGGGTAAATACCAAAAACATTATAATCAATATAATTTAATTTATATCTTTAGATAGTTATATATGAAAGTAGCCTGAGATATGTCCCAGTCCTGGTTGAAAGATTCCCATTTTTTCCTCCAGATGCTTTACATAAACTATTGGACTATCTCTGATGTCTGACAGTTTATCTCTACTGCCACTTTATTAATTACAGATTTATATTTTATCACCGATTTTCAAGGAGGAAAAATCTTGAACTTATTTCAACGCTTATTTGCCTGAAAAACATTTTGTTTTGACACTGTGCATAAAACAAAACAAATTTCCGCCGTGTTTTCAAATGATAGAAGATTTACACATTGGAGTGATTTGTGAAAGAATGTTGCTGAGATTATTCTTTTTAAAAAAACAAATTCTGCAAGGAAAAAGCTCATGTGCACTCTAGATTGTTCAGTTAACCACTCAACAAATAAAAAAGTAAACAAGATTAACTGTTTACTTGAAGTGAGCCGAAGTCTGGATGTTTTTCTGAAGAAGAACACAATGTACTGTTGTATCTTGTTTCCAGAGTGGTGTTTATCATAATTCCTTGTGCTGTGGTTGGTAGAGTGCTGGGAAAGCACTCCGCCCACTCATGGCTCATTCGTATGCATTCCCTCTCTCCCTCTCCCCTCCTTCCCCTTCTCCTCTTTCCTTCCTATTGAGGCCTCGCTATGGATTGGAAGGCTAAGCGAGCTGTCCTGTGTCAGCTTTGCTGCCTGTCATGAGTCGACACTGACCTAGAATAAAATAACAGAGGCCGTTTCCTGGAATTTTCGGAGCTGCTCTGAAGTCTAGCATAACTTTGGTAAACAGCCTACTCATAGAAACACACAATTCACACTTTGGCGTGCATTTAGGAAGCAGAGCCAGCAAAAGTGGTGGAAGGCCAAAAAAACCCAAAACAGTTGAAGTTTATATGTATGGAAGGAAGAACTAATTCTTAAAAGTTTGAAAAATAGTATTTTTTTTAAATTTTGCCAAATGAGAATCCCCAGCAGATCCTTTCTTTTTTTCCCCCCTTTCTGTTCCCCACCCCCACTTTGTTTTTCATCTTAGCTCGTTTTCTTGAAAAAGTAGAACATATTTTAGTTCAGTTTCAGCAAAATAGTGTTGAGTTAAACGGTAGAAAAAAAACATGACCCCAAATATATGCACTTTATTATACCTTTTTTGCTTTTGTTTTTACAGTGAAACAATATAATAATTAAGTCTGCTTTGTGTAACAGATAATCTATTGGGCTTTCCCCCCCCCCCCCCACTTTTCTAAATAAATGGATTCTAATTTTTTTACGGGTGGAAATCAATGTACAGTATATTGATGTTTTCATTCTTCTAAGTTTACTAAAGTTAAATGATATAACAAATGAATATTTATCTCTGCCTCTGTGTTGCTTTTTCTTACTCAAAGGTGCAATTTTGTATTGTACATAGAAAATTAACTGTTTTCCAGTACAGTGGTACCTCGAGATACGAGTTTAATTCGTTCCGGACCTGGGCTCTTAAGTCGAGCAGCTCTTATCTCGAACGACTTTTCCCCATAGGAATTAATGTAAATAATTTTAATTGGTTCCAGCCCTCAAAAAACTCACAGTTAGTCTAAATTATGCAGAAAGACATGTTTTTAATGAAGAAATGTACATGTACATATAAATGAATAATGAAGTTTCTTTCACTTAACTTGTAAACTTTCTTAAACTTTTAAATTTACATATGTTCAACTTCTCTGCCACCCAATCCTGTAGGACAGAGGTCCCCAACCCTTTTTGCACCAGGGACCGGCTTTAAGCGATCAAGAGAGGAATGGGTGAATGAATGGACGGAGGGTGGGAAGGAAGGTAGGAAAGAAAGAGGGAAGGGACAGGAACAGAGGAAGGAAGCAAGGAAACTTATGAAAGGGGAGAGTAAGAGAGGAATGAGTGAAGGGAGGGAGGGAGGGAAGAAGGTGGGAAGGAGAAAGAAAAGAAGAAATAGAGGAAGGGAAGGTAAAAGAGAGAAAGAAAAAGAGCAAGAAAGAAAGAAAGAAAGAAAGGGGGAAGGGACAGGAACAGAGGAAGGAAGCAAGGAAACTTATGAAAGGGGAGAGTAAGAGAGGAATGAGTGAAAGGAGGGAGGGAGGGAAGAAGGTGGGAAGGAGAAAGAAAAGAAGAAATAGAGGAAGGGAAGGTAAAAGAGAGAAAGAAAAAGAGCAAGAAAGAAAGCTGCAAGCACCCCCCCGAGCCCCCCAGGCCGGCTGCAACCTTTTAAAACACGCGCGCCGCTTCGCAGCTGTCTCCTGAAGCCGAACGCGGAAGTTAGCGTTTGGCTTCAGGAGACAGCTCCTTGGCGCTTGTATCTCGAATTTGGGCTTGTAAGTAGAACAAAAATATCTCTCCCCTCCCAGCTCTTATCTCGAGTTGCTCTTAAGTAGAGCAGCTCTTATGTCGGGGTTCCACTGTATACTTACATTGGCATATTGCATATGCGTATTATAAATAGAAGTAGAAATACCCATTAGAATAAATAGAAATGTACATGTTTATTACCAGTATTTATCTCTTTGAATAACTCTAGATCAGTAGTGTCAAATTTAATTTGTTTGAGGACTGGATCAGCATTGCAGTTCTCCAGTGTAGGCTGGCCGGGGTGAATACGTGGGGGGTGCATGCGGAGGATGCACAAACACATGCATGGGAGAGGCAAGGCGCATGCAGGGGGGCACTCGCATTGCATTTTGGAGGTTTGTATACATACTCCCTGCGCCCTGTTTTAGGCCTGGAAAGCTGCCTGCACCAACCTGGAAGCCAAAAATGGGTGAGAGGGGATTGGGTGCATGCATGGCGGGGTGGGACACATGTGGGTGGGGGGGCAGGGAAGATGCATTGGGGACGCATTGCATCTTGGGGGTGCGTGCTTGCGCTTTAAGCAGTCGGCACGGAAAAGGTTCTCCATTACTGCCTTATATACTTTGAAATGCCCTTCATACCATATCTAATAATAATAATAATAATAATTATTATTATTATTATTATTATTATTATTATTATTATTATTTATTAGATTTGTATGCCGCCCCTCTCCGAAGACGTGTTCATGTGACTTTCATTTCCCAAGCGTAGAAGTATTTAAAAAAACCTGAAAAACAATGTTATTAAGAGTCCCCACGTGCTTGTTAAATGCATTAATTTGTGGTTTGTATGTAAAAATATAGAGCCACTTAATTAAGATCTTCATGTCTTAAGTCAGTTTCATTAGCTTTACTTTTGATCGCTAACCACAATCTATGTGGATTTCCTTAATTTTCCCAAAATCATACTTTTAGACTAAGAATGTTGTTTCTGACTTTCCTTTGATATTTAAACATGTGAACAGTCCTATTTGTACAGGTGAATACAGTGCTAATTTTGGAAGTCCTTGAAGCTGCCTTACAATATCAGTCTGCTCCATAGATCATTAGTGCAATATTTTGAAGAAAATTCACTTAATTGATAATTAGTTCAATATGCATTAACCATATTTCTGTCTTTGTCATAGAAAAGCCCCTTCAAATCCACTACATTAAACATGTTCCCAGACAAGAGTTACGACAATGTTACATGAAGCTGAACTAACAAATAAAGCTATACAAATGAAAATACCTTGAAAAGGAATATAAAGTTTCAGAAGTTGTGGTTATTTGATAGGTTTTGCACAATATTAAAAATTTAGTTATGAATAAACAGTGGTACCTCTACCTTAGAACACCTCTACTTACAAACTTTTCTAGATAAGAACTGGGTGTTCAATATTTTTTTGCCTCTTCTCAAGAACCATTTTCCACTTACAAACCCGAGCCTCCAAAACTGTAACCGGAAAAGGCAGGGAGAAGCCTCCGTGGGGCCTCTCTAGGAATCTCCTGGGAGAAAACAGGGCCAGAAAAGGCGGGGAGAAGCCTCTGTGGGGCTTCTCTAGGAATCTCCCATGAGGAAAAATGGCCCGAAAATGTGGTGAAAAGCCTCCGTGGGTCCTCTCTAGGAATCTCCTGGGAGGAAACAGGGCCTCCACCTTCCCTGTGGTTTCCCCAATCGCACACATTATTTGCTTTTACATTGATTCCTATGGGAAAAATTGTTTCTTCTTACAAACTTTTCTACTTAAGAACCTAGTCATTAAGTTCGTAAATAGCGGTACCGCTGTACTTCGATGTAAGCCTCATAGAATTCAGAGGGACATTAGTTCAGTTATGTGTATTTAGGAATGCATAATAAAAATGCTGCTGATTTCAGCAAAACACAACAAAACATATCCCAAAACTTGTTTTCAAAAACACCAGCTGCTCGGTAAAAATTCTAGCTTGGATTTTAGTGCTTCCTTCAAATCTGATGTAGTTCCCTCAAAATGGGATTTTGCCTTTATTCCCAGAAATACAAATAATTAAATTTCTTGTCTGTCATAAAGAATCTTGCTTTTCTTCATATGAGAAAACTTCTCTGTAACAAATATATTTTCAAGTTGGTTGCAATTCTGACTAATTATTCAGGTTTTAGTTAGTGTGGCTTTGTGTTATGTGTGTTTTTTTTCTTATTAAAATACATTATGAAAGAACACACAACAGCCGAAACATTATTCTATGGAGGTGTGAGAATATTCTAGAACTGATAAGAAAGATGTTAGAACTAATATGACGTTTCTTTGCAGAAGAAGAATTACTTTTAGAATTCTAGTATTACAGGCTAGAAAAGAAAGGGCTTCTTTATTTTTATTTTTCAGTGCCTACATATCTGATTGCCTGATTCTGATTGTACGCCTGATAACGTGTGCCGTTGGTGGAGGGCTTTTGTTTGTATTAGAAAAATTCAGATAAATTAAATCCACATTGGGTGGAGCCTTGAGGGTTGCTGTTTGATTCTAAGCCACACCAGTTGAAGCTACTTGAGCTCCACCTCAAGACTTGACCAGACAGGTTGTTAAGATTGGAACTCTGTGGGCAACCTTGTGCTTGTTTTGATTAAAGGAGTGGAACACAAAGGTCTTGTTAAGAGTGCATGTGCCTCCTCATGCTTTGTCGCTTCCTGGGATGCACCTAGAGATAAGTTTTCCTTCAGGGAGCAATCATAATTGCCAGGCATAAATTTCAAGATCACTGCATTTTGGAAGAGCAAATGTCTTCATTGATTGCAGGCAATATGGACTCTACTCTTATTTTTCCTCTTTTCTTTTTAACCCTTCTCTATACTTCCATTAACTCATAAAATTAACAGAAGAGTGAACAGTTATTTCCTTTCCGTTTATTAAATGTATTCAGTTATTCTGTATTTTTGCTTTTACAGTATCTATCCAAAAGCAGTGTTCCCTCTAATTTTTTTTTTTGGGGGGGGGGGGGCGGAAAAGTATAGTGTCTGAGCGGCAGTCCCTTCGGGACTGGGCGGCACAGAAATAAACAAACAAACAAACAAACAAACAAATAAAAAACCCACCCTGTTTTGCCTCAGAGAATTTCAAAATAAAGTACTGCACTGTGTGTCTATAACAGTGAGCTC
Source organism: Erythrolamprus reginae (assembly GCF_031021105.1). Taxonomy (NCBI): domain Eukaryota; kingdom Metazoa; phylum Chordata; class Lepidosauria; order Squamata; family Dipsadidae; genus Erythrolamprus; species Erythrolamprus reginae. The sequence goes on from NC_091952.1 coordinate 207,973,751, forward strand.
ATAATAGGGCAACTCAATCAATATCAATATCAATCAATATCAAAATGCCACTTAAATAGTTGAGCTAGTTTCAAACTAGATTTTGATTTTCTTTCTCTCTTCCTTACTCCCATTCTTTTTCTTTCTCTCTTCCTTCCTCTCTTTTTTCTATCTGTTTCTCTCTCTTCCTCTCTTCCTCTCTCTCTCCTTCCCTCTCACTCTTTCCCTCTCGGCTTCTGGGCAGGTTTGGAAAACTCTGAGTTGATGATGATTTTTAAGTGAGCGATTGCTCATTGCTCAGCTTAGAGGGAACTATGTCCGAAAGTGTTATTACAAATATCTAATGTTACTTCCCCACCCCCCCTTTTGGGTCTTTCTGTTATACTGATATCTTCAGAAAAGCATTAAAAAACCCTGTCTATTTTATAGAATACATTTCAGCCTTAATCCTTTGGAACAGTGTAAATCATAAAAAACAAACCCGCCAACCTCATTTCCAAGTTTCAGGGCATATGTGTATAATTACTGATGAAAAAAGTAAATTTCTATCTTTCCCAAGAAGGGTGACTAATTAGGTGGGGGTATGATGGCATGATACCATTTCCATATAAACAGTGGGAAATGAATAAATACAAGCATTGCCAACACAATCTTAAAAAAATAGTGAAAAGTAATTGGCCTCACCTTCTCACTCCCCTGCCTCCAGCTCTTTTAGGGAATTAATGGAATATTCCCAAGCTTTGAAATGGGATTTTTATTGTTTTATCTGAATTACTTCTCACTGTACTTGATACACTTGCATCTATTTACCTCTGATACTCCAGGAACATCTACATGTTACAAATAGCCTTCCATATCAAAATCCACCGTCCTATTGCAAGCTTGAAATATTAAGAAGAGACCTAGTTTAGCATGCCAGATATGAAATGGTTTATTTATTCTTTTCATAACAACAACAACAACAACAACAGAGTCGGAAGGGACTTTGGACATTTTCTAGTCTAACCCCCTGTTTAAGCAGGAAACCCTACACTGCTTCAGACAAATGGTTATCCAACCTTTTCTTTAAAACTTCTAGTATTGGAACATTCACAACTTCTGGATGCAAGCTGTTCCACTGATTAATTGTTCTAACTGTCAGTAAATTTCTCCTTAGTTCTAAGTACTTCTCTCCTTGTTTAGTTTCCACCCATTGCTTCTTGTTCTATCCTCAGATGTTTTGGAGAATAGGTTGATTCCCTCTTCTTTGTGACAACCCCTGAGATATTGGAACACTGCTATCATGTCTCCCATGGTCCTTCTTTTCATTAAACTAGACATACCCAGTTCCTGCAAATGTTCTTCATGTTTTAGCCTCCAGTCCCCTAATTTGTTGCTTTTCTCTGCACTTTTTCTAGTGTCTCAACATCCTTTTTGCAAACCTAAAAAGGCGACCCAAACTGAATGCAGTATTCTAAGTGTATTATAAAATGGTATATATACCAAAACTGAATGCAGTATTACCAAGGCATTATAAAGTGGTATTAACACTTTGTGTGATCTTGATTCTATCCCTCTGTTAATGTAGCCAGCTGCTGCACACTGCTGGCTCATATTTAAATGGTTGTCCACTAGAACTCCAAGATCCCCCTCCCAGTTACTACTGTTGAGGAAGGTACCACATATAATGTACCTGTGCATTTTATTTTTCTTGCCTAAATGTAGAACCTTACTTTTTTCACCATTGAATTTTATTTTGTTTTGATAGCGCCCAATGTTCAAGTCTGTCACGATCCTTCTGTATCTTGAGACTATCTTCTGGTGATCTGGCTATTCCTGCCAGTTTGCATCATCTGCAAATTTGATGAGTTCTACATCTATCCTTTCATCCAAGTTATTGATGAAGATATTGAAGACTACTGGGCCTAAAACAGAGCCTTGGGGTACTCTACTGCATACATTCCTCCATGTAGATACAGTTCCATTGAGCGCTACATGCTGAGTGCAGTTGGTAGCCAGTCTTGAATCCATCTGGTGGTGTTGCTGTCCATTCCACATTTTTCTACTTTATCTAGTAGTAAGTTATGGTATACTTTGTCAAATGTCTTACTGAAGTCCAAGTCAACCGCATTCCTCTGGTTCATTAATTTTGTCACTTTGTCAAAGAATGCAATAAGATTAGTCAGGCATGATCTGTTTTTGACAAATCCATGTTGGCTTTTGGTTATTATTTTGTTTGCTTCTAGGTGTTTGTTAATTCATTGCTTGATTATCTTTTCCAAAATCTTTCCTGGTATTGAAGTCAGACTGATAGGTCTGTAGTTTCCTGGATTTGCCCCCCCCCCCCCCCGCTTTTTTTGAAGACAGGAACTACATCGGCTCTTTTCCAGTCCTCTGGCAGTTCCCCGGTGCTTCAAGATCTTTGAAAGATACAGTTCGGTGGTTCTGAGATCTCGTCTGCCAGTTCCTTCAGAACCTTGGGATGTAATCCATCTGGTCCCAGTGGGAGCAAAAGGGATGAACTTTCCCCTCTTGCTGGAATGAGGGAGCAGGTGGTGGAATTGTTCAGGGGGGAGGGAAATAGAATGGAAGGTTTGGGAAGTGTTGGAAACTAGTGGACACATAGAGAGCAAAGGTGATGAATCTCCAACTTTCCTCTCTCGCTGGAATGAGGGAGAAGATGGTGGTATTATTCAGAGTGGAGGGAAACAGAAAGGAAGGGTTGGAAACTGAGGTGGTGCGGTGGGTAGGGTGCAGTACTGCAGGCCACTAAAGCTGACTGCTAAATCTGCAGGTCAGCGGTTCAGATCTCATCACAGGCTCAAGGTTGACTCAGCCTTCCATCCTTCCAAGGTGGGTAAAATGAGGACGCGGATTGTGGGGGCAATATGCTGGCTCTGTTAAAAAAAAGTGCTATTGCTAACTTGTTGTAAGCCGCCCTGAGTCTAGAGAGAAGAGAGAAGGCATTGAAATCGAATAAATAAATAAATAAATAAATCCTCCGTGCAAATTAGTGAACACATAGAGAGCAAGAGGAAAGTTCCATGCAAACTAGAAGAAAAGTTCTTGCTCCTCTGATTGGCTGGCAGCAAAGTGTCCCATACGCCCAACACATAACCTGTGGTGTGCCTGACTGCCCCTACTTTTTTGCCACTTGTTTCATTAGTGCACATGGTATGGCGCTCACAATATTAAATGCTTGGCTTTGCTTGACAGCAGGGCTAATAAATTTACCTGCACACATGTGTTCACTGTTAACTATTGGTTTTAGATTCTCTGTACCCTATGTTCATTTTAAATGTTTATGTAGGAAATCTGTGATAATGCACAAGCATTACTTGTACAATTTCTTCCAATAGGCACATAGATTTATTGTTACAAGGAAAATCAGGTCAGAGGGAGGTAGGAATATTCTAATCTATGCTATTTTCCTTATCTCAGATAGCCTCTGCCTCTTGGCTCCTCCCAGTAAACCATGTGCCTTGAGTGTCTTGTTTACCTGTCTTTTCTCACACCCTCAGTTATATGTACTACACACCCAACTACACCTATAATAGTCTCTCTTTTTGTGTTTCGGCATATGCATATGATTTTGAAATAGTAATTGTGGAGAAGATCAGTTTTATCCCTGGACAATTTTCCACCTGCTTTATGTTCACCTATATTTGTTTTCGTAAATTTTCACGGGTATATGTATGTAGATTGTTCTGAGTTCGGGTTTTGCCCTGTGTAATATTTTGCATGTCTATGCGACGTTTCGGCGAAATCACATTCACCATCATCAGGCTATATAAATAGCCTTTTCACAAATGAAGACAGATATACTTATCGCAGGATAATGTTTCAACATCCAATCTTGTTTGGTTATCAGGATCAAAGGTTTAGTCGTGTGAGTTTTTGGATTCCTGCTGGAGCCAATCCTTGGGGAATTGAGAAAAAGAATAGTTGCTTAGAACTAATGAATTGCTTCTGTACGAACGGTTTTTTAATTTATTCAAATTTCTTCCTTTTTGGAGGGTGTGGGGAAATATTTCAGCTGTAGGATTGCGTAGGAGGGAATTCTGACAAAGTTCCAATATATGTAGAGATCACTCATATGGAGAAACGGATATATGCCAATTTAGGAAGTAGTAATTATTATAAATAAGAATTATGTATGAGTTCAAGTATCTCCACTACAAATTGAGCTCTGCAAGAGCTCACAGAAAAAGAAGAAATTACAAATGATTATTTATGAATTATATACACTAAAACGGTTTAAAAAGCAAATTTATGAATTGATTTAAGTGAAAAGCACTTAAATCAATTCATTAATTAAATCAATTCATAAATTGATTTATGGTCATAAAGTAAATCATTGCAGTTAGTAAGCAAATTGCAGTCAGTAAGTAAATCCAATTTCCCCATGCGATATTTTTCCCCAGTATGGAAAGGTTCTAAAGTATAGCCACGCAACTGCAGAACACTGTAGCTGGGAGCTCGTTACCAAGCACCTAAATTGCAATTTGTGAATATGCAGCTGGTGTGACATTATTGTGAAGACAGGTTGTATATCTTTTTCTGAGGTTATTTTAACCTTGAACTATTATTAAGCAGATGGTCATAAGTGAAGCACTTACATGAGCAGCATTTCATCCATTTAGATGCCTGAATATCAATATATTAAATTTTTAAAATGTTAAAAAATAACAGCCTGTTAATTTTTTTTATTATAAATAAAATAGTTGAAAGATTTCAAACCATAAAAATTTGATCAGCATATTTACTTTCTGCCAATCAATTTGATAATTACACTTTGCATCTAATTGTTTTCCTAAATATATTTCAAAGTCAGATGCATTTCTAACATGAAGCCAGATCATCTCCATCTGCAATAGTGTAGACTCTGCTCTAAGCTGTGTTCATAACAGAACAGAATAATAGAAGGGAAGAATCGTGATCGTCTTTTAGTCCAACTCCCTGCTTAGGCAGGAAGCTCTAAATTATTTCCGACAAATGTTTGTCCAATTTCTTCTTAAACATTTCCAGTGTTGGAGTATCCACAATTTCTTGAGGCAAGTTGTTCCACTGATTAATTGTTCTAACTGTAACTGTCAGGAAATTTCTCCTTACAGTTGTTCTAGATTGGTTCTCACCTTCATCATTAGTTTCCATCCATTGGAATCCATTGGTGATAATTGGGACCAAGAGGAAAGGCATTTATTGTGGTGACCAAATTTAATATAATATTAAATTTGGTCACCACAATAAATGCCTTTCCCCTTGGTCCCAATTATCATTAATAATAAGTAATTAATAATTACTTACTGATAATATTTCTATTGCTCCTAAGCTTCACCTGACTTACATGCAATATAAGCAACACTTGCATCTTACCTGCTTATTGGTTACATTGCAGGTAACCTTAGTTAGCTTAAATTATTTCTTTGGTGGCTTTAATGTTCACAATAAATTGGTAGTAGAACATAAATCTACAAAATAAGCTATGAGAAATACTATTGAATAGGAGACTTCTAGTGTATTATGTCCAGTTTAATTGAATTTTTCAGGTAAGAAATTCTTTATTATTCTCTTTTTGCTGCTTCTCTTAAAGTTGACACCACAGAAAGGCAATTTGACAGGTGACATTGTGTTGTACTTTACAATTTCCCAAATCTTTAGTCATTGGCCATAGTAGCCAAGATTCATGTAAATGATTGCTGAAAATATCTTATGTAATTCTCCTTTTAAAAACTGAAATACTTAATACGGCTGTTGATTACCAGTTGCTAAGTATTCCAGTTACATTAGAATTTACGAAGTCTTAAAGTAAAAGTAAAATTTCTCTCCTAGATTTCTTCCCCCCAATGATCAAAGTATAGAAATAGTGTGTTGCTAATGAGATGACATTTATATACTCTGTGTAGGTTATGTCTGCTGGTTCAGGACATCTATGGAATATTTAGTGAAATACAGCTTCCTGTTCTATGTTCCTCTTCACAACAGATAGAAAAATATAGGAAAAAATGGGAAGGAAAATGCTGCTGTGTTTCTAGATTGAGAATTTTGCGAAGAGTTACCAGGGGAAGGTAAGAAACGTCATAGTAGGTTTTTTTGCATCTTAAGGTGGAGAGGCACCAGAAAACCAACAATTCTCCTATAGTCCTACTACCATAGCTCAATGAATTTGAATAACATTGTACTTAATTGTTAGGGGGGGAAATTACTGTGCTCTTAAGTTGAAAAGTTTTATTACCATGGAACGAATTCCTTGGCCCTTGTTGCTATTGTACACTTCATTATTTTTCTACTGTTTTTGAGAATGGATTATTAGAATGCCATACAGTCATTGCTAAAGCAACTGGATTAATTCTATGTAAAGCAATATCTTTGTTTCCTGACATCCTTTCCAGTTATTGTGCTGATTCATGCATGATTACCTTTCTTCTCAATGTTAACCTGAATACTTTACAGCTGTTTAACAGAAGGTGACTAATGAGAGATTATAATAAAAGAAGAAAAAGAGAACAGTGTGCTAAATTTTATCATGTAAGATGTTCTGTGTTTTTTGTGCTATACATTTTATTTGTGTAGGAAAAGAACTAAAAACACAATAATTTAAATAAAAATGTTTCTACTGGCAGTAGATGTTATAATTTCATTGAAATTAGCATACAGTATTTGGTTTCAATGTGCACCACAGGAAAAAAAAGACATATATCAAAAGTAATTTTACTTTGATATCATTCCTAAAAAAATTAAACATATCATTAATTTGTTATGTTGGATTATCTGTAAAACTTTCTTCAGATTAGTTTTGCATTTTCCACTGCTTCCTTTATAACTTAACATATTTTACATCTTTTCTGTTTTTCATATTTAAATTACAGGCTTTGCATTGTATTTTAATTCTACATATATTGGGATTCTCATAGACACATAGCATTCCATCTAGAATGGCTTCTGTATCAATGTATTATGAAATTTATTTTACTGGTAGTAGTAGTACAAGATTCCATTGTAATTCAAAATAATTAAAATACAGATGCAGTATTTTAAAATGCAGATGCAGCAAAAATAAGAAAAACTATTTTGATAGTATGTTTCTAATGATTAAACTTTTATTGTATATATTCACATAGATTTTATCATAGTTGTCCTTTGCTTACTTGTTTTGACAGAACTTTAGGGCTTTTTAGTCTGATTGACAGTCTATGGCCACCATTATCACCTCTTCAAGTTCCCGGCAAAAGACAAGGAAATAAAGCAGTAAGATACTTTTAAACTTGGTTTTTTTCCTTTCAAAATAATCATATAAATAAAATTCCCTTAATAAATTATTCTCTCAATTCCCTCATTTACACTTTAAACATTGTATTTTCCTCCCTTAAGATAATGTCACCAAGAATTATTGATCCAGGTTATTGGGTAATGTGTAACAAAAATATTATATTCTTTGTTCTATGAGAATGTATTTAAATTTAAAAGCAAAGTGTCCTAAAAATTGAGATTCCTGAAGAAAATTAAAAATAAAATGTTCAGTATAATTACATACAAAGTTCCAAATTAATTTGATTTAACCTAGGTTCATTTTAAAATCTTCAAAGAGTAGCAACCATCATTATTTAGTCACAATCTTATATACAATCAGAGCTGATTTGAAGATTATATATGAAGGAGATAAACTTCTATAATAGAATATGCATGCTAAAACAGTGCTGTTAGCTGTAAAAATTGGATAATATGAAGTAAATAAAATTTATACAAAATTTGCAGTAATTATCATAGTTCGTTGTTGTGTAAAATTTGACAATAATGAGATTCTGAGGTTTTGTTGTACTGATTTATAACTATTGCAGTTTGAGAGAGAAAGATAGCTAAGTATATTCTAGCATGGAAGATGCATTTTCTGCTACAAAAGCAAATTCAAAATGATATTAAGGCAAACTCAGTAGTGGGCAGCAGTTGGTGCACTCAAGTGCTCCTTTGCGGTAGGAAATTCCGGGATGCGTTTGCAGCTGCACGCTCCTGACATGCCCCGTGTGAGATTTGGCTTCTGCGCATGTGTAGCAAGCAAAATGTTATGTGAGGACGCTCGCACGAGCGAGATTTGTAACTTTTGCCAATTCTTTGCTTCTGTGCATGTGCAGAAGCAAAAATATCAGCAAAAATTGCCAAAATCTCGCTCAAGTCAATGTCCTCGTATGAGATTTCGTTTGCTACATATGCGCAGAAGCCAAATCATGCACCGTGACGGCCTTGGAGGGCGCACTGGTAGGAGGTAAGACGAGTGGCCCTTCACTGGGCAAACTAGAATATTCTTGTAGTTAATACTGAAATCAATTTTTCTCAAATATAGCATAGAAATAACCATATTTTAACTGTTGCTTGTTTTGTAGAAGTAGATAAGATCAATGTTGCATAGATTTTGCATATTCAATTTGCAAGGAGATTTTTCTGTGCCTCTTAGGAAATAATTTCAACCTCTTTCTCTCCCCCCTCTTCCTCTCTCTCTCCTTCTCTTCTTCCCCCCCTCTTTCTCCCTCTATTATTTAAGGTTCCTACTTAATTATAACTTCAGTGTGGGAGGGACTTTAGAGAATATTAAACCCCAGATTAAAATATGTTGATGTTTATGCTCTTTGTGTAAAATTTAAAGAAGTCATGCAGGAATTGAATAATGGAACAGGCAGAGGTATGGTTCAATTTGGTGCAAAAGTTAAGGTACCAGGCGTTGTTCTCCTCTCTTAGCAGTGGAAGACATACACGTTTAAGGGGTTCCATCCTGTCCCTGTGGGTGCAGTCCTTCCAAAACTGTCATTCTGTCACTGCTATGTTTCCCTTCCTATTGTTAGTATGCTAGCTGTGTTCTGAACAGCATGGGAGAAACCCAAAAATGTTCCTTCACCAGCATAAAGTTGGTGAAGCCCCAGCCCCGGGTTACTGCTGTGGGGAATTCACCACCAAAGCTGAATTGGATTAATGTAGCGTAAACCCGTTTTCTGGCCCTTCATAAATCAATCTTTCTTTGAAAGCTCTTTCCAATCATTCCGCCCATCTGCACAACACCCACTTCTGCATTCTGTCAGGAATCATGCCTTGTGCAACATAAAAAGTACTAATATTGATACAAGGGGCAATAAAATATTTATTGTTGGTTTCACCCTCATGTTTAATATTCTAAATGACAAAGTATGTGAATAAATGAAAATATTAGAATCCCATTTGGCCAGTATTATAGCAAAAGCAATTTCTACGATTTGTTGCTTTGTGCTTAGCTATATTCATTTGTGTCATACTCAGAAGAAAGCGTACATGAAATATTTCTGATTTTGCAAGATGATTGACATTGGAGTTTTTGTCTGCTAATTGTCTCTATAATTTATTTATTTATTATTTATTTATTAGATTTGTATGCCGCCCCTCTCCATAGACTCGGGGCGGCTCACAACAGCAATAAAACAATTCATGACTCTTCTCACTTATTTAGAAAGGCTAAATTAATTTAGTACTGAACATCCATTTATTAAATGACTTTTTATTATTTTCAGCACATTTCTGCTAATCAGCTTCCTCCAAGTTTCTGTTACATTCTTGCTACTTCTGCTGATTACATTGATGCAGATGAAACGGAACAATTGTCAAATTTATACTTTCCTCCAGCTGTTCATAGTCTCCAGGAAATTTACCAGGTATTTTTTGCCCTAAAAAATTTACAATTAGTAAAGTAATCAATCAGTAATAGTTTGGAATTCAATTCCAAATTTTAATTGTTTTTTCAGATGGGTGATTTACCTCAGCGTTGCAGTTTTTGGGCATATGTTATATATCGAAGACTGCAGGTATTGTTTTATGTAAATATTCTTTTTTTATATATCAACATGTTATCTTTAATTATTATTGCATTTATGTTCTGGATTTAAGAGCTCAGTGTGTGCATATAGGAATCTCCCTTTATTTTATTTGCACAAAACCTTGTGAGATAGGTTGAGCTAAAAGGAAGTGACTAGATCGAAATCACTCACTTTGGTAAAACAGATTCCTGAATCTCATTCTTGTTATCCCAATCCAAAATTAAACCACTAAATATGTTGTCAGTCTAATGAGACTCTTTTCGTTTGCTAGAGTATTCTTTGCATTTGGTAATAGTAGAATTTCTTCTTCAGAAATATAGGAGCCATTTTCTACATTGAAACTGTTTTGTAGTAAATGAATTATATGTGTCTTCAATTCATTTCTTTGCAATTGTATAAACAAAGGCTTTTTGCTCTTGTTATCATAAACAAACATGTTCATTGGTCCTATTCAGTAACAGTTCAGTTCTCCTTATCGCAGTTAGTTTGCAAGAAGATTGTTGACATGCTCTCATAATTCCAATTACGCTCAACAGTTCAAAAAAATGGCCAACGCAATTTGTTAAATGAGGGGACCTTGGTGCTCTCTGAGCTTGGTTGTTGTTGTTTTGCAGATGTTCATTATCCAAACTGGCACTGCTAATACTGATGTTACCTAGGTTAGGTAATTAAATGTCTGCAAGATATCAATCAAGGTCAGAGACCACTAAGCACTTCTCATTTAAACCCTGAGCTACAAATACAGTGGTACCTCTACTTACGAACTTAATTCATTCCGTGACCAGGTTCTTAAGTAGAAAGGTTTGAAAGAAGAAGCCATTTTTCCCATAGGAATCAATGTAGAAGCAAATAATGTGTGTGATTGGGGAAACCACAGGGAAGGTGGAGGCCCTGTTTCCTCCTAGGAGATTTCTAGAGAGGCCCCACAGAGGCTTCTCCCCATCTTTTCCGGCCCTGTTTCCTCCCAGGAGATTCCTAGAGAGGCCCCACGGAGGTTTCTCCCTGCCTTTTCCAGTTACAGTTTCGGAGGCTCGGGTTTGTAAGTGGAAAATGGTTCTTGAGAAGAGGCAAAAAAATCTTGAACACCCGGTTCTTATCTAGAAAAGTTCATAAGTAGAGGTGTTCTTAGGTAGAGGTACCACTGTACTCTCCTTTATTGGTACAATTCCTTAAAGCCTGATGGATCCTTAAGAATTTCATTAAAAGGTTTCCATCTTTATAGTTGTCTGATTGTTATTCTGTCTTTCCTCTAAAAGCTTAAGATTTACATGGGGATTTCCTTGCCTTTTATCTCAGGAGCAACACCCTCATGAAGTGGGCTCAGGGAAAATAACTGGCCCAAATTTACCCAGTTGGTTCCCATGAATATGGACAAATGTGAACTTTGTTGCTTCCAGTCCTTCATATTGGCTGTCTAATTATTAAATCAAATTACTAGATTATATAATGCCAGTACATTCATATTAAAATTTAAAAAATCATTTTAGAGAAGTTATTTACAATAAATAAATAAAGTTATTTGCAATAAAGTAAAAACAGTATTATGATACTAAAGAAATAATATGTTATATCTAAAATAATCTTACTCATTTAGACTGTGAATAATATAAATAACTCCACTTACAAAAAGTTTTGTGTACACAGTGCCAGAAAGAAGATTTTGATTGAACTGGAACTATTGCATTCACCAGAAACTACTCTGAAAAATACAAAGATGACACCAAATGCATATTTATACATTGAAAATATTACATAATTAGATGAGAGATGACTAAGTGTATAAATCTAGAAACTGCAGTAAAAACTGAATTTATCTGCGTAGATTTCATTTGCCACTCCTTTTGCCATTTATAATTCAGATGGTTAACACTTTATTTTTGCCTTCTTCTTTCCATGCTATCTTCCTAAGATTTCTAACATTTTCTTTCGCTAAACATTTTATATGGGCTTGTGGGCAGCTGTTGGAGTTTACTTCTCATCACAGCTAGAAATTACTCCATCAAAACCTATATGACATACCTGGTTGAATTGCATTCCAGAGATTTTAATTGGATATCGCATTAAAATGAAACATGAAATCTTCCATAAAACGACACATGGGAGACACTAATAGTTCAAGTCTTATAAAATGTTGTTTGTTTTAGTTACTACAATCTAATACTATTATCAGTCATTAAAAGACAACTTAAACATTAGGTTACTTTTAAGCAATAAAGTATATTTTACTTAGTAAGTGAAATAATGGTTGTCTTAGCTTTTACAGAATCAGTGATAGTTAATTGAGTTCTTTTAACAGAAAGAAAGAAAATTGCCTTCTCAAGCATTGCTCCAGACACTTTGGGTTCTTGCATAATTTGTATGCCTCCTGGTTACATCTGCTTCATGTTTGGAAGTCTTTAATACAAGACACCAGCAAGGTCTGTTGAAATTAGCGGTACATCTGGGAAATCCTCAGTCCCCACAGCTAAGCATGTTCATGATGGCTGTTTTATCCCTAAGCTTCAGCTTTGCCAATAGGATATTAGGAAAAGGAAAAATAGGCTGTTCAAAAGTGACTTTTCTACATTTACATTATTGTAAAGTAGAGGGAGTTTAAACAAACATTTATTTTTAATTTAAGGCAACATTTAAGACAATTTATATGCCATCCCCAATGTTTTTCATTTCCTGAAACCATCTCTCTTCCTCCGCCTTTAAAAGATACTGTCCCATCAACAGCAGGATGTATATATAAAGTCTATAGGACTGTGCTCCAATTAACTATTAAACTGTACTATAATTCACAGAAATTTGTGAGATGATAAATTAGTTTATATTGGCTTGAAGAACTGCTCAAGGGACTAATAATGCCTTTTTATAAGTCTGATTCTTTCACAACAAGCCCATAATATGGATAAAAAAGCATTAACCGTTTCATGTAGATATTAGGTGGCTTTAAAGTTCTGGTGCACCAAATGTCATAATAGATCTATATTCTTTTTGAGATATAGTAATTAAAATTATATTCTAAATTTGATAATAAAATAAATGTCTTTAACCCAGAGGGATGTAGTCTATGTAGTCAGTGACTCACTCTGAACTGTCCATAGAAGAGTAGTTGGGCAAGATCCAGAATATACAATTACAGTGATATCTCTACTTAAGAATGCCTCTACTTAAGAACTTTTCTAGATAAGAACTGGGTGTTCAAGATTTTTTTGCCTCTACTTAAGAACCATTTTCTACTTAAAAACCCAAACCCGGAAAAATTTTCCAGAAAATTTGAGAGCGGCACAAAGGCCTGGCCAGTTTCCTGCCATCCTCCCTGGGTTTCTCTCTGGCACAGTGTATGGGAGGCAACCTCCCGCCGGATATATGGGAGGCACGTGCTCCTCCTCGCCGCCTCAGAGTTCCTCTTTTTTTTTAAGCCTTACAGTTGGATTTTTAAAATTCCTCTCACCTCACCTTCTTCCTTTGGCAGTGACTCTCCTCCTCCTCCTTCCTCCTCCTCCTCCCACCCAAATTCCAAACTTTTATTTCTTTCCTAGTAGGTTTGCATGCATTATTTGCTTTTACACTGATTCCTATGGGAAAAACTGCTTCTACTTAAGAACGGTTCTACTTAAGAACCTGGTCACAGAATGAAGTTCTTAAGTAGAGGTACCGCTGTACTTCCAATTTTTGATAATCCACTTTCAGAATTACATTAACCACTCAGGAATATTCAGATTTTTCTGTTTGAGTGGAACAGAGAAAAAAATATGTATTTTGGGAGGGGAGGGTGTTATTAAAAATTCCACAACGCTGCCACAGAATTTTGTACACTTCTGTTATATTCTCCTTATTCCAAATCTTTTATAACCATAATCCCAATCATTAGATTAAATCTTCATGAGAAATCCAGCTATAATAATGTGTTTATATTCATTCTCATACTTTCTGGGATTACTGGGCACAAATAAAACATGTATGCTTCTGTCTGATAATTTTATTCATTTTAAACTATCCAATGCAGAGCAGATGGGCAGTTCAAAATGAGGTGAGAGATAGATAGATAGATAGATAGATAGATAGATAGATAGATAGATAGATAGATAGATAGATAGAGTTAACCCCAGAGTTGCCGAGAGGTAAAATTTGCCAAGAATAACTAGTGCAGGACACTAAGAAAATAATTCATTTCAATTAAATAAGCAACTGATGAATGTTAAAATTAAATGAAAGTTACTTGTGTCTGAACATAGCTACATATTAGTCTTGGTTATGATTAAGCCCTACTGTATTCCAGTATAATCCACTGAACAGCTGGTGGGCACCACTGATTGTAAGCAGTAGAGCTCCCTATTAGGATTTTTTTCATCATCTCAGGTGGCCATACAAAAAGTTGTTGCAAGCTTAGGAGAAGACTAGAATCATATAATAACACTGTTGATTTGTAGTACAGCTTTTCAAATGTATGGTCTTTCTTTAGTTTCTCTGATCCTATGTTCTCAGTTTCCACAAATTAAAAGCATAGCCTTTGTACTAGAAACATCCCAGGTGATTTTGTTTCACATGAGCATTAATTTTGTTTTAATTAGTATGATTTTTTTTTAAACGAGAATTCTGCAACTGAATAGCAGTGTTAGTTCAAATATTTAATTGTGGGTAGTGTTTTATAGTAGTCACTTAACTCTTCTTTATCAGCATCTTCAAAATGGAAAAAAGATACATTACTGGGAATGAGGTCCAGAAATTAGGAAAATGCAAGGGAGCTCACCTAGGTTAACTGTTCAAGAAATAAAATGTTAGGGCTGGAACTTGTTTACTAGTTCAATGTCTGCTACCAAGGATGTGTCCTTCATACAAGCCTACTATATCAAAAAATATGAGGGAAAGACCTTGGTTCAGTTTAAAAAATTTTGCAGACTAATTCATTCCAGGAAAAATAATCTTTTCTGACTATATTTTGTGTGTAAGAGTCAAATCTCCTTTTGTCATCTTTTTAAATCAGAACTCCTCCAGAGAGCTAGTGGAGCTAAAATTCCTCAGTTCTTTCTCTGAATTGGGAAATGGAAATATTGTCTTTTTATTATTACTATTCAAACTAAGTATTATGGTACGAAAGGACAATGAGGAAATATATTCCATCTGGGCTCGGGGAACAGTACTGTCACATAACTCAATCCTGCTGCTGTTTGTCTGTTCTGTCCTTTTTGTTCAGAACAAATTGACACACATACAGGAAGATGATGGTTTTTAAATGATTTATTGTTATTTGCTTTCTGGCTGACAGTCTTGTTGGTCAGAATCTAAAGGTTAGTAATTCAGTTTTCCAGGGTTTCTGCTTTATGTCTTTAAAAAGTATAATTAAAATTCAATTTTCATTTAACAATTAAAATGAGAACAGCAGCAAAACAAGATTGAAAAATTATACATTGCAGCTTATTAACCTTTTTTGTCACTCATATTTTCCAGTGGGTTTTTTTTTGAAACCATAAATAAAATGAATATAGAATTATTTCAAAAATAAAATGCAAATATCAGATTAAAGCTCTAACATTTTACTAATGTTTTCCTGTTGCTGTTTTCTAATTAATTTATAGGGTAAATTGTGACTCTTGAAATTGTGGGGTGGGAGAGTGTTTAACTATTGTCTTTATCAATTGTATATGGCTTGTTATGCCCTTTGCTAAAAGAGCATTATAAATAAACATTAAAAATTTTATATTCTTGATTCTGAAGCGATACGGTATTTATAGAAATTTGTTAATGAAAAAGTTTCACAGTGACATTTTAAGACTAATTTAATTGTTGTGTCTACAGATGATGATGTTACGATAAGTGGGAGTATCCTTAGTTCTATGATAAGCGGAAGTATCTGTATAGTTGGGTGCATGCCAATAAAATTCCAAATAGTTCTCTTAAACTTTTAACTCCTTGAAAGGGCCATTTGGTTCTGTTGAAATGGGTGAATTATGGCAGAAGTACTGAGAAGAAAAGGGAGATCGTGATCCTGCTCACTTGTCATTATTTTAAATTCAACTGCAGCATCACTATTTCAATTTAAACATTCTCATTTTATAGATATTTGATAACACCTTTTGGTACACCACATGCCTTTAATAGTTGTTTCTTTTATTTCTGAGATGGCCTACTTTTGGAAGAGTGTGAAGTATTTTCTATGAAAATCTTGAATAATGACAAAAATGTCAAATGATAAAAATTGAACAAAATTTTAATCTGAAGTTATTCTGCAGTACCTTCAAGAATTGATACTTTTCTGTATTTATATTCACTATTTAATAGTAAAATTTTTAGTACAAAACTGAAACCCTTTGAATATAGAAGGAGGCAAACAATTTCATTATGAGATCATTTGTTTTGATGACCTTTATCTTCTGCTGAATATATTTATCTTCCTGTCCCAAATAGGATATTTATGTTGCTAGAATTTATATTTCTGTTTCTCCTGCTACCTTTTATGAATCATTTAGTTTGTATGCATCCTTGAAAAATGTCGAAATTTATCCAGGAAGAAAACATCCATGTTTATATCTATAGAGTTTCTACCAAGAAAATGGAGCACATTACACAATATAGGAATAATGTTTCTGGTATTTTCTTTATTCAAAGAAAAAAAACACATACTAGTAATAATTGTTTAAAATTTCAAAATTGTACTAGTCAAGGCATCACATTATATAACATGTTTGAATTGCTCAATAATTATGAAATCCTCAAAGTGACTTATTTGAAACCAATGCACTTAAGGAAAACATTTATATTTAAACCTTAATTAAGGGTGAGGAAAGACTTAATGCTTTTAGTGACCAGAAACTTCTATATGTGGAAAGATGAGGTAATTTGGGTAAACTCAGAATTTTTCTAAAGGAATTGGAATAAATCTCTGAGATTGATGTTGAAGTCTACCTTCAACCATGGAATTTGACTGGATGACTACCAGTCACTATTCAGCCCAGCCTACTTTAAAGCAGTGATTTTCAACGTTTTTTGAGCCGCGGCACATTTTTTACATTTACGAAACCCTGGGGCACATTGAGCGGGGGGGGGGGGGGGCGCTAAAAAAAGTTTGGACAAAAAAAAATCTCTCTCTTCCTCCCCTTCGCTCTATTTCTTTCTCCCTCCCTCTTTCTCTCCCTTCCTTCCTCTTTCTTTCTCTCTCTCTCCATCCCTCTTTCTTTCTCTTCCTTCCTTCCTCTCTTTTTTGCTCTCTTTCTCTCTCCCTCCCTCCATGTCTTTCTCTCTCTCTCCTTCCCTCCCTCTCTTTCTCTCTCTCTCTTGCTTTCTTTCTCTCTCTTTCTCTCTCTCTTTCCCTCTCTTGTTCTCTTTCTCTCTTGCTTGCTCTTTCTCTCTCTCTCTTGCTTTCTCTCTCTCTTGCTTTCTTTCTCTCTCTTTCTCTCTCTCTTTCCCTCTCTTGTTCTCTTTCTCTCTTGCTTTCTTTCTCTCTCTCTTGCTTTCTTTCTCTCTGAGCTTCGCGGCACACCTGACCATGTCTCACGGCACACTAGTGTGCCCCGGCACACTGGTTGAAAAACACTGCTTTAAAGAATTATTATTCAAATAAAATGGTAAAAAAGAGTACCATGTATGCTGCATTGCAATACTGGAGGAAAAGCAAGATATAAAACTAGCAAAAGAAATGAAGTTTAGAACTTACAGATTTTATTGGTATTTTTCACTTCAATTTTTTACTTGCAAAAGGGGACTCACAGAGCTGCAATTCATACCTGCACTATAGTGACTTTCACTTTGACCAATAAGATGGCTTGCAATGGCTTGCTGTGTCAAATTGCTATAGGTAGACATTAGTTAACAACTGTCTTCTTTAGCAACTATTCAAAGGTATGACAGCACTTTAAAAATAACTTTATGACCCGTCCTTGCATTTATTTATTTTTTGATTTGATTTGATTTGATTTGATTTGTATGCCGCCCCTCTCCGGAGACTCGGGGCGGCTAACAACAATAACAAAAACAGCATATAACAATCCAATATTAAAACAGTTAAAACCCTTATTGTAAAACCAAACATGCATACAGACATACCATGCATAAAATTGTAAAGGCCTAGGGGGAAAGAGTATCTCACTTCCCCCATGCCTGGTGGCAGAGTTGGGTTTTAAGAAGCTTACGAAAGGCAAGGAGGGTGGGGGCAGTTCTAATCTCTGGGGGGAGTTGCTTCCAGAGGGCTGGGACTGCCACAGAGAAGGCTCTTCCCCTGGGTCCTGCCAAGCGACATTGTTTAGTTGACGGGACCCGGAGAAGACCCACTCTGTGGGACCTAACTGGTCGCTGGGATTCGTGCAGCAGAAGGCAGTCCCTGAGATAATCTGGTCCGGTGCCATGAAGGGCTTTATGACTGTTGCACTATCCCTATAGTCACACATGATCAAAATTCAGGTGTTTTACAACCAGATGTTTGCAATGATCATAATGTTTCGTGCTCATGTGTTTGTCCTTTGCACACCCTAAACAAGCAGAGTCAGTTGAAAGCCTGGCAGTAAAATTACAGTTAACAGGAAAACAGAATTGGAAAGGATCTTGGAGGTCTTCTAGTCTAAACCCCTGCTCAAGCAGGAAACCCTGTAATATTTCAAACAAATGATTCTCAAATCTCTTCTTAAAAATCTGCGATGTCTTGCTTAATGACTGTGAGAGAGTCTCTTAATGATTGTGGTAGAAGTGAGGTTGCAAATCCCTCACAGTCACTTGATAACTCCCTTAATGACCACATGCCTTAGTAACAAAAGTGGTCCCTAATTGTGGTTGTTAAATGAAAATTACCTGTATAGCAACGTTGAATATGGTACTGTGCCCACCCTTTTACTTTCCAAGTTTCAAATCTAGTCATATCATATACTTGCATACCTATGGCAATCAATAGGCATCAATGATGATCATTGATTTTATCCCAGCACGTATACAGGACCTGGATATCTTTCTGCTTATAGCTGGAGTGCAACCATAATAATCTCCTAATGTTCTGAAGATTTACAAAAGGTCTAGTGATTTTATATGTGACCTGAAACAATATAAAATTTTAACCAATATTTTGACTTTGGTGGTGGTGGTTAAAGGTGAGATACAGGAAGAAGATAAACGATGTGCAGCCATTTTCTTAAAATCACTCTAAATGGAATAAAATTGTACCATAAAAATTTGGCATTTTTTTTCCACTGAACTTCAGTTTGGGGGATAGAGTAGGCTGCATGTGTTACATGATCCGTTGATTATATTTTGATTAAAATGCTGCTAGCTAAATAGAAGTTTTCATCTGCTTCATTGCCTTTAATTTTATGCTGGTTAGAAAATATATTTCTTCAACTTTAGCATTTAAGTTATTTATTTTTTTCTTTCAACCCTAGGAAATGGGCAGCGCTTCCACAGACAAATGGTTATTTGTTACTGATTTCTCATTGCAAAGAGAGTCTCAGATCAATTCTGGAACCCCCAAAACACTACCTGTCTCAGTTACTTCATCATGTGTGATTGATGTGGAAGTAATGGAAGTATTAAAGAGCTCGTCCCCTTGTATTGTTTTCTTCAAGGATGCTATGTGTGGAAATGGTAAGGGTTAGTATTTCATAACAAAATAGAAATGAATACAAATAACAGAAATTAAAAGAATGAATGCAAATGTTGTTAAATGCATATATACAGCAATGGTGGGCTGCCGTTGGTTCGGGTGAACCAGTCATTTTGACCAGCAGCTGGGCCTGCCCACCCGCCCCGGCACTATCACCTCCTTTATAATTGCCAGTTTTTCGATGCTGTACACATGCGCTCACATTTTCGGTTCTGGGCGAACCGGTTGTATGTGGTTCACACCTCTGATATATAGACTAGCTTTTAAACATATCATTAAATCTTGAGGACCTAAAATAATATACAGTGATCCCTCGATTATCGCGAGGGTTCCGTTCCAAGACCCCTCGCGATAATCGATTTTTCGCGACGTAGGGTTGCGGAAGTAAAAACACCATCTGCGCATGCGCGCCTTTTCCCCATGGCCGTGCATGCGCAGATGGTGGAGGCGGGGAGCGACGAGAATGCGGAAGCCGACAGATTGCTTTGAATGGCGGCTGCCCCCGCCCCCCCCCAGCACCCGCCGTTTGTCGCTCGCCTGTCCGCCGTTTGCCGCTATCACCGCCTTCCCCACCCAGACTCGAAGTCCCGGGGATGGCAAGGAGGGAGGGAGCGACACGGGTTAAGCCCTCCACGGCCTCTTTAACACTTGGGCAGAAGTCGCACTCCTCCTCCGGGTGATGGAAAAGACGTGGGTACTTGGGAGCCCAGGCGCCCCGCTCGAAGTGGAGGAAAGTAGGCGGTCCCCGGGGAGAGAAAGCAGACACTGGGCTTAGAGGCGCCCGTCCCAGCGGAGCAGATGGAAACGCTCCGCCTGCGTATCGCCATCCCCGAAGATACGCAAGCTCTCCCCCACCACACAAACACACACCCCGCCCGGCCAAACTCTCCCTCCTGCTGCCCCTTGCTAGCCGAGCGCCTCTTCGGCTCCGGTTACTTTCCCCGTGGGGCGGGACAACCCCCCCACCGGGCAAGTGGTTCCTGTTCAGCGCCATGTTCCCGGCCAATGGCAGCGCCTCCAGCCTCCTCGCCGCTCGCCCGCCCGCCCGCTACCGCCCCTCTCACCGCCGAGTCCTCCTGCAGCAGCGCTGGCGGCCACCGTTCCCCGTAAGCACCCGCCCGCCACTCGCCCACCCGCTCGCCGCTACCGCCCCTCTCACCGCTGAGTCCAGCGCTGGCGGCCACCGTCCCCCGTAGGCACCCGCCCGCCCGCCGCCCCCCCGAAAGAAATGAGAGAGGGAGGAAGAGAGTGTGAGAGAGGAAGAAAGAGAGAGAGAATAGTGGAAGGAAGAGAGAGAGAGAAATGATAGAAAAAAAGAGACAGAGAAGTGACTCTTGGTGATGACGTATGACGTCATCGGGTGAGAAAAACCGTGGTACAGTATAGCAAAAAAAACGGGGAGTATTTTTTAATTATTATTTTTTGAAAAATCGCGATATAGCGTTTCGCGGAAAATCGAGATCGCGAAAATCGAGGGATCACTGTATATCAGTCTTTCCATTATATAGAAAACAGTCTTTGCCCAAACTGAAAGCAAATAGAAATCTGAAATCCAAGATTATAAATTTATACACTACCCACGGTTGTTTTGGATTATAAAATGGGTAGCATAAAAACAAACAAATAATAACAACTAAATAATCTGGTCTCACATAATTTTTCCAACTTCTAAGAATAATTGATTTGAGAAAGCAAACGGAGGGCTATTAAACCCAAATAAAGAAACAATCTGAATTGGATATAATATGTAATATGCAAATATAATATGTCCCCTTATCCCTTTTATACTTGCAATAGTCAGTCACTCTTAAACATTCTCTGGGTATTCAATAGGCATAAAAATTAACATATTGTTGATTTCTTAAGATCTTACATTTAATGTTCTTTAAAACTTTATTCAATGAATTGGTAAAAAAGGATAAATGAATAAAATCCATATCAATTTAGTGTTCATTTTCAACAAGATGTCTTCCAAAAGCAAATCACAGAGTTTTCAAAGAGCATGGTTTATAGTGAAAGGAAACTTAATTACCCTGATATCTGTTGGGAGACAAATTCTGCCAAGCATGGTACTTGCAGTAAATTCTATGTCATCTTATCTGACAACTTTCTCAGATTGGTATATTCTAACTTTCTCCTGCAAATGATATAGCACAAGAAGATAAGGCATATTTAACCAGATATCAACAAATACAGAATGCTTTGTTGATGACATTAAAACATGAGAACATTGGGAGAACTGGCATTTTTTAATTTTAAGGAAAGCAAAACATAATACTGAGATGGAATCTCAAATACTAAAAGTTGAAATTCCCTGAGGTTAATAAAGGATGCCAAGAACAGTAAAAATAAAGGCTTATTTATATATCTTCAAAATAAAAACAAAAAATGTATTACTTTACACATTCCTTATTTACTATAACAAAATTTGTATAACAAGTAACAAAAAAAGAGCTTTTGAACTCTTATTTGGATCATTTATTAAATCCCATAGCAGTAAATTATGAGAGCAGAATTAAGGGCAGAATTGTAATTTGGAATTGATGAAAGCATAATTAGAAAACATTATTTTATTCTTAATGAATTTAAATCTCTAAGGTTGGATGATTTGACTAACAGTTTCACCAAGTGCTTACATACTATTTTTGAGACATGCTGGACAGTGTATAAAATACAAGATGCTTATAGGAGAGAAATTGTTATTGTTAGTTGCCCAGAGTCTACTGGAGTTGAGCGGCATATAAATCTTATTGAATGGGTGAGTGAGTGCATGCATGCATGCATGCATGCATGTATGTATGTCTCTGTTCAAAAGCATAAGTGGAGGAGGACTCAGAAAACTACAGACCATCAGTCAGAGGTTCATACAGCAGATCATGAACAAGTAGATCCGTAAGCATCTTGAAATGAATGCAGTAATTACCAAGTAACATTGTTTTAAAAATTATTTTTTCATTGGGAAACTTTCTTAATAGATAGTGGGATTAATATGGACATAATTAGTTTCAGTAAAGCATTTGGTAAAATACCCTAACATCCATCCATCTCAGAGATTTTATTGCTGTGACATGCTCCCAACATGCTCCCAAGTGAAGACGAATCTGATCAATTTTGTTCATAAAGGAAGATGCACATTTTTATAGCACGTCACTAGATGTTCCTTTCTTCTTTCTTCTTGATGAAGATGCTGCACCTGTCTTATGAAGATACAGTAAAGGCATAAAATAAAGTTTCTATGCTGCCTTTTCATGCATGCAAAAAAATAGGAATCTAAGAGAGTACTTCAGATAGGTCCTACTCAATTTGATTTGTCCTGACTTGGTTCTACAGCTAATGTGCCACCCAGTTCATCACTTTCAGCTCCCTAGAAAAGGAAGGGCTGATAGTTTCTGCAATAGAGGTGAGAGAGAAAGACAATAAATATTTTTGTATCCCATTGATCAACCAGGGTGTTGATGGTATTATTTACAAACGAGATAGAAAATTCCCTAATTGAGGAAACTATCCAGTTTCATAAGGTTTCCATATCAAGATATTTTAACTAGTTCTGCACTCTTGACAGATGCTCATGTCACATGCCAGATCTGTACTTTTATTCATAATTAAATGCTGGATAATATGTTTAGCCAGCAACTAACCTAGCAATCAACAGCAGCATTTATGATTATAAGACCCAACATCTCTTGCTTTGAAATTTTCAGTTAGGCAGCAAACTGAAAAAGATGGGAGAAAGCATTCAACCTGCCTTTTCTTTATAATGGTCAAACTGCCCTCTCCCGCAGGATCACCCAATAATTACTTTTTCAGTTTTCATTACCATCCAGATTGTTCTCCAGATCTCTAATATAAACATAAACATTGCACAATAAAAGGGAATTTCTTCAGCCTCTAGATTCATTCTTTAGCCCCAAATTAAACAGATATCTGACACTTAGACATTACAATATATTAAAAATAGAGATTCAAATCTTATTTTCTGTGATTTTTGCTGTGTTGGTTAAAGGATTTTTAGCATATCCACTTTTCTTTACAAGTGGAAGAAGATTTGAAAGCAGTTTATTTACTAAATAAGATGACTTTCCTACATTTAGGCATTTCTACCAACAAAAAATAACGATGATGACTTGAAAGGAAGAAGGGACTAAATAATAAGAAAACATAGAGGCTACATTTTAGAATTACAGAGTTTTGTAATTACAATGGAATAGAAAACAGTGGAACTGTATTGTTAACAAAATTGAAGAAGCAATCCTTTTCATGCTTTCCACTGCTTAATCTTTATTGATTTGAGAGCCTACCAACCTTCAAGTTGTTGCTTCACGAACACTTGATATATACTAATTTAATGTGCACCAATTAAAACAGTTTGTTGTGCATTACGTATCCAGTACAGTGGTATCAAATGGGAAGGAATTGTAGGGAATTATGCACTGGAATAAGTTTTATTGTTGTTAACACTACTCCATCCTTTAATCGCAATACATTTCTCTAAATATAATGGCCCAAGCCTAACTTTTATTTTAAAATACTGTACAAATCATGCTTGTAGGTATTTCAATGAAGAGTTACTGGTTAAGAAATCAGGCTAAAAACCAAGGGACTGCAAATTTTAGTCCTACCTTTGGCACAAAGCCAACTGGGTGACCTTGGGCTATTCTCAGCACTAGCAAAAAGGCATAGCAAAGCACTTCTGAAAACCTTCCCCGCAAAACTGCAGAGACTTGTCCAGGTAGGCTCCAAGAATTGGACACCATTGGCTGGAAGAAGAGAAAGTAAGTGTATCTGCATAAAGTTTCCACCCTAGTAGTAGTATCAATGCCAATGCTGTAGCTAACACTACTTGAGAAGAATAAAATTTAATTCTAATCATGTTCAATATAAGCTAATCAGTACATATTTGGTCATTGTTGGCTATCAGATTTAAACCTCTGGCCTATTTGCACAAATCTGTTACCATGCTTCCAGAACTGGAGACACTCCAGGAGACACTCCTCTGAGCAAAGATTTGACTACCTTGTTCTGGGGAGCAAAGTACAATATGTGAATAACTTTGGAATAATTCCCAATCCCCCATTAAAAGATAAAGAAAATTCAACATGCAGCCAATTTCCTTTCTGAATAAAACCAGGTTACTGGATGCTGGCAGACTGTTAACAAGAATAGAGTACTCATTTGAATAAATCAAAACTAAAATAAGTTTACTGAAATGCTTGCAGGAATTTGTCTTGATTGGCTTAGATAATTAATATGGCCACCTTTTTCTTTGTCACCGTAACTTATCAAAATGTCTTGGTTGGCAGGTAAGATTATTTGCATTGAACGTACTGTTCTCTTGCTACAAAAGCCCCTTTTGTGTAGGGCTGCTGGTGCTGACATCACTGAACTGACTGGTCCTGTCAAACTAGATTATCTGGATTCTACTACTCCAATCAATTCTATTTGTACTGTAAGAGGTTTGTAGCTATATTTTTTGTGATTTGAAATCTTAATGCTAACTGTTCTTTTGCCTGTTTTCCAAGAGTGTGTGACAAATTATATTCCTTGTTTCTTGCTTCTTCAATTAATTTCCATTTGAAGACGTTATGGTTGACACCTCTGGTGCAGTAGCAGATGGCAATGAGACTATTTATAATAGTTGTTCTGTTGGCATTTTATGGGTGCCATTATATTGGATAGTGACCTCACAAGTGATCCTTTATTGTAGGGTCTGGCATTTTGGTCACTCCATTTATATAATGGGATGGTAGCAAGGATAAAATTGGGAATGTCTATATGTACTGCCTTGAGAACCTGGGAAGAAAATTGGGGAAATTGGGGCTTTGGCTTACATTTCTTACTTTATCTAAGCTTTCGTCATCATTTAAATGATTTTTTAACTCATTGTAAAGCTTAAACTGTATACAGTGGTACCTCTACCTACAAACACCTCTACTTACGAACTTTTGTAAAAGCAGGTGTTCAAGATTTTTTTTGCCTCTTCTGAAGAACCATTTTCCACTTACAAACCAACCCTCCAAAACTGTAACTGGAAAAGGCAGGGAGAAGTCTCCATGGGGCCTCTCTAGGAATCTCCTGGGAGGAAACAGGGCCGGAAAAGGCGGGGAGAAGCCTCTGTGAGGCCTCTAGGAATCTCCTGGGAGGAAACAGGGCCGGAAAAGGTGGGGAGAAGCCTCTGTGAGGCCTCTAGGAATCTCCTGGGAGGGAACAGGGCCTCCACCCTCCCCGTGGTTTCCCCAATCGCATGCACTATTCGCTTTTACATTGATTTCCTATGGGGAAAATTGCTTCTACTTAAGAACCTGGTCACGGAACGAATTAACTTCGTAAGTAGAGGTACCGCTGTATACACACACACAAAAACAAACACACACACTGCTTTTCTCTCAGAACCCTGAATTAATTACATATTCCTGCACTGGTATCTAGTACAGGTGGTCCTCGACTTGCAACTGTTCATTTAGTGAGGTTCAAAGTTACAACAGCACTGAAAAAAATACTTATGACTTTTTCACATCTCCATGGTGACATGATCAAAATTCAGTTGTTCGACAACTGACTCATACTGTGACCCTTGCAGTGTCGGGTAATTTGCTCACCTTTTGCTAATTTCTGATAAGCAAAGTCAATGGGGAAGCTAGATTCACTTAACAAGTATGTTACTGATTTAACAACTGCAGGGATTCATTTTAACAACTATGGCAAGAAACATAGAGTGGGACAAAATTCATTTAACAGGTGTCTTAGCAACAGAATTTTTAGTCCATTGTGGTCGTATGTCAAGGACTACCTGTGTATGGTATTATTGCCACTCCTGATTTTCCTAATAATTTCATTCATTTATCAAAAGACAAGCATGTTACTCAATCCTCAGGGCTTTCTGGCAATTTGCCTTTGACACTGTAGTATTGACAATTGTAATCCATTTATTTGCAGGTGTTTTAAAATTACTCATATGTTTTGTTTGCAAACATTAATGTTTATTGCTTGGCTCAGCAAACTGCTATTGTTCTAAATCTTTTTACTAGCCTCCCCATAAAATACCCATCTTGCTTGATTTATAACACTAAACAACAATGCTTACCAGTGATCCAAATATCTGTCTGACCTTCAGTTCTTCAATGTTTCTAGTCACGTACATGGCTTGAGAAAGCATAATTGAATCTCATTTACCTAGATATAAATAAAGAACAGCTCCTGGTGTTAAACCAGTGTAAATATTTTTTAAAAGCTGTGTCATGTCTGGTTTTCTTCTTCATTTCGGTTTGTTTCAGGTTAAAATAATAGCTATATTTAGAGAAGTATAGAAGAACTGCATAAAATGAGATATGAACATCCTTTTGTTCAAATGACTTCTCTAAAAGATGGACAAATAGCAATAGAACTTGGACTTATATACTGCTTCACAGGACTTTACAGCCCTCTCTAAGCAGTTTGCAGAGTCATCATATTACCACCAACAACAACAACGATCTGGGTCCTCATTTTACTGACCTTGGAAGGATGGAAGGATGAGTCAACTTGAGCCAATGGGAATTGATTTGGCAGAGTTCTGCAGTTGGCAGAATTAGCGTGCAAAACTGTATTCTAACCACTGCGCCACCATAAAACATCAAGTTATGGAATAAATTTAGGAAATCATCCAATAATTTTAATTCCTTTATTCACCCATATCAAAAAACTGTTTAATAGCTCTAGACAAGGCAGAACATTTCATCATCATTTAAATCTGACTTCATGCCCTGGTACTGTTAATCAGAATTTTTTGGTTCAAAGGAGGTCTGGTGTGTTGACTTTTACCATGAAGACAGAAATCAAGAGAGGCACTATTTGCTGGCAAAGAATATTAATTTATTAGCTTATTAAATTGGCTATACAATCACTCAAACTTTGCATTTGAAAACATTTCCTTTTTGATATGGAAAGAAAGAAAATAGAAATTAGAAAAAAATAATAGAACAGGTTACAGCTTTTTAATACATAGGAAAGCAACTAGGATTGGATTACAATTAAATCTGAAAACAATGGAAATCTAAATATTGCTAATTATACTTATAAAAAAGGAGAAGAAAAGGTATTTTCAAACAGACATGATTGCTTAAGGCATTCAGAATCAAAGTATACTAAATTTTGCAAATCATTTTACCTTTTTTTCAGGTACTGTAGTTGGTATTAATGAGAGAACTGCTTTCTCTTGGCCTATATGTAACAGATGTGGCAATGAAAAACTAGATCAGCATCCACAAGACAAGTAAGAACATGTTGGATTAATTGGCATATTGATGATCCAGTAAGTCGGGTGTCAAACTCACAGTGTCATGTTGGCATCGCGTGACATGTCACAACTTTTTCCCTTTCATTAAAATGGGGGTGGGAATGACCAGCGCATGAGACATCTGGCCCACAGGTTTGACATCCCTGCAGTAGGTATTCACATACAAAGTCTTACTTCAGTTGTTGAGGTTCATCACCTCATACAGAAATGGAATAGTTATGGAATAAAAAATCTTCAGTGTTATCTTGGGTAATTTGTATCCTGGGCCTCTATCTATTTTTGGTCCAGATTTTATAGCAACATTGTCTAATTTCATCCAGGAGTGGAAACTTATTATCAACAAAAAAAATTTAAATGACATATTTCATACATCAAATAATCTTTGATTTATTTCTTCTAATTTCCTTTGATTATATAACAGTAGTAGCATAACATATCAATACAGGAAGGGAAGAACTATGATTGTTAAAAAGAACAAAACTTTGGAAATCATGTACATTGGTAAAGATTGAGGCTTAAGATTTATAGGCCTGGATAGACGTATTGTCCAGGAATTTACCCAATTCCTTAAATCCATGCAAGGTGGTTGTCATCGTCTTGTTTTATTGGATGGTTGGTTGATTGGTTGATTTGATTTGATTTGTATGCTGCCCCTCTCCGTGCACTCGGGGTGGTTCACAACATGTCAACAGTAAAACAGTGTACAGAATACAATTGGATCCAATTAATATAGTTAGTTCAAAAATATTATAAAAGCTGAATATCAAAAATCATTCATTCCATACAAACCAAACATAATAGGCATTCATTGGCCAGAGCCTGGGATCTAATGACCCCAAGCCTGGTGGCATAAATAAGTTTTCAAATTCTTATGAAAGGCAAGGAGGGTTGGGGCAGTATGGATCTTATATTAGTGATTTGAAAAGGAAGAGAACTTCATGCATATCAACCATGTCCCTTTCATTTGTCTTTTTCTAAGCTAAAAAGTACATTTTTCCCTAGTTTTTTTCTCACAATAAAAGTATTGGAGCCTTTTGGCTTGTTTTCTTCCAAATCTTTTCCAGTTCTATCTTTTTCCATATACTGCAACCAGAATTGTGTGTGTGTTTGAAATGCATTATAGATTTATATATGAATGTTATGTGGGTGGTTGCATTTCCAGTCTTTCTTAGTGAACCTAACATGGAATTCATCTTTTTTTCCCCTAGCTGCCATACACTGAGTGGATATCTTCATTAAATTACATATGACCCAATATATTTTTCCTAGTTGGCTATAGAAGGCAGTTCAAATCCCATTAGTATTTATATAAAATGGAGAGGCTGTATGTTGTTTCAGTATATATCTATTTACACTCATTTAAATTGAATCACAATTGTTTGATCATTTTTTCAGTTTAAAGAAATTTAATTTTTCAAAAAAGATTAAAGAGAACCAGTTTGATGTAGAGATTAGAGTACTGTCCAAAGAAATCAGGACATGAGTGCTAGTTTTACCTCAAGTGTGAAAGTTAGCCAGCTGATTGTGATCCAGTCAGTCTCTCAGGCCAACCCTCCTCACAACATAGTTATTTTGGGGAAATATGAGGAGGAAGGAGTATTAAATACTGCTCAAAAAAAATAAAGAGAACACTCAAATAACACATCCTAGATCTGAATGAATGAAATATTCTCATTGAATACTTCATTCTGTACAAAGTTTAATGTGCACAACAGCAT
This sequence comes from Erythrolamprus reginae, assembly GCF_031021105.1. Taxonomy (NCBI): domain Eukaryota; kingdom Metazoa; phylum Chordata; class Lepidosauria; order Squamata; family Dipsadidae; genus Erythrolamprus; species Erythrolamprus reginae. The sequence goes on from NC_091952.1 coordinate 208,003,100, forward strand.
GTGAAATTGATTGTCAATCAGTGTTGCTTCCTAAGTGGACAGTTTGATTTCATAGAAGTTTTATTTATTGGAGTTATATTGTGTTGTTTAAATGTTCCCTTTATTTTTTTGAGCAGTGTATATATTCCCCACTTTAACTTACTTATATAAAATAATAAAAGTGGCGTAAAAATCTTAAAAATAATTTAAAAATTAAAATAATCCTTGAGCACTTTACAGAAATTTTGAACAGTTTGTTATCATCCACAAACTTAATTAGATTACTGCTTACTTATCCCTAAGTCAACATGATTTATCAACAAATTGGAAAAAATCCTATCAGTTCTTGAGGGACACCTATTCTTATCTCTTCCATTGAGAAAATCGTGCCTTTATTTCAGCTCTTAGTTTTTTATTTTGTTTAACTATGTAGCATAAAAATGGTCCTCTATCCCATTACATTTCCTTATGCTCTTTTGATAAGGAGCTTTGCATTCTTTACAGTGTGAAACAGACTGACAATGTCAGCAGGTCACCTCTATGCTTGCTGATATTCTGAAAAACCTCTAGAAGATTGGTGAAAAAAATATATACTTTTTTTCACTGCAAAAAATACACTTATTTTATTTCAGCAAAGCTTGTGCCTCAGTGCTCTTAATGTGGAATGAGAACAACTGTACTTATCACTCACCAGTTTGGTAAGAACTGATGTTAAGCTGACTAGCCTATAATATTCTCATCTTGCCAGCCTTCTTTTTAAAAAAGTAAAGTTGCATGCACTGTTGCTGATCCTTTTGTATCCTAGCCCAGTTTGAAGGATATTTTTCTTTGCAAATGTGAGGAAATGTTAAATTTGAATTGTTTAATGATTCTTGGGGATGCCATCAGGACCCTTAGAATGCTTCTGATAATTCAAGATTACTTCTTCATTCTACAAATCAGCATTTAAACAAGAGTACAGCTTAGCATCCAAGAACAGTAAGAGCTTCTCTATATGGCCATAACTAGAGTTATTATTAAAACAATATTGCAATTGTAGGTCTGATAAAAATGCAGTTCATCTGTCAATTTAGCATTCAAATTTTGTCAGTGACTTTTTCAAGAAGAGTAATTGACTATAGCATAGTGCATCAATTGTCCAATGATAAATTATTTATTAATTTTAAGTAATTTTTGATTTAGAAGCTAAATACCCTTTTTAAATTTAGAGTTAGCACGCTAAAAGTGTTTAATATATGTAAACCTAATTTTGATGTGTAATCTATATTTTTAAATATTATTCTGACTTCTTCAAATACTTTTTCCATAGAATATATTAATTTGTGCTTCATCCCCCCCTTTAAATTTGTTTATGTTATTTTGATTTCTCCCTAGAAAAGTAAAAAAAACCACCCTATCAGTATCTATTCTTCATCTAGATATTGGTATCTGCCTTATTCTAAATATGATGCTAGGTTTTTAGCTTGTTCCAAAAAGTTATCTGATAACCAGTAAATCTAAATATCTTGCACAAGCTTGACAAATGTGGAGACCACTGTGCTCTTTCTTTGTAGTTGATTTTCTTTGTGGAAGAAATAGTATTTCTCACAATATGGACTTTAGTCATCTACCTAGTAGCTTAAATTAGTTCCAGGGTGGTTTACTTAGGTTTTTTAAAGTTGTTAATGCTAATATAGACCATGGATACTACTTTTACCCCAATATTATCCTCATGTGCATGACAAACCCAACTCAACTCACACACAATCAAAAGTTGTCTTATTATTATCATAGATAATAATTGGGCTCATTGCCTACAGAAAATACTGTATATTATGCCATCCTTAGCGCTTGTTCTCCCTGACCATAAGGGAGCTGTCATTCTGGGAGTAGGAAAAAGCTGTCATATCCCAGAAAGTTTCATCCACATACTTTCATGTCTGTCTAATATCTCCACTGGTTTCAGGAAAACAGATTAGCTTCATGAGAGCTAGGAATGCAGGAATGAATCATGACTTATGCTTTGCTGGCTGGTACTTATACGTTTAACTCTCTGTAGAGTAAACTGGAAAATATCTTCTCCCTTCGCTTTCTATCTTCATCTTACTTACTGTTAATAACTTGGATTTTTTTTAAAAAAAAACTGTTTTATCCTATGTTACACTTTTACAGAGTTTGTACTCCTGTTTTCCTTATGTTATTTCTAAATTCATCTTGCTACTTAGCTCTGAATGTGGGAGAGTCAATATGTGCTTCATCCCCCCTTTTAATTTTGTCCTAAAGTTCTCCCATTCCTATTAACTTGTTCTGCTTCTGAGCTTCAAGTATTTCTCCTCTTGGGAAAGACTCCTGGCTGGGACTTCCGATTGGCTAAGGCAGGGGTAGACAAAGTTGGCTCTTCTATGACTTGTGGACTTCAACTCCCAGAATTCTTGAGCCAATCATGCTAACTCGGGAATTCTGGGAGTTGAAGTCCACATGTCAAAGAAGAGCCAAGTTGGCCTACCCCTGGGCTAAGGAATGCTAAAAAGCCAATAGCCAATCCCTTGATCCGTGATTTAGCTGTAATTCCCTTCCCTCAGCCCATGTGCTCAGACTGCAAGTAAACATATACCCAATCAACAAGGGGGGAGAGGAAATCAATCTCACTCAATTAAACTAGTGAATTTTGAGAGCTGATCAACTATTTGTAAGAAAGATTGCGCATGTGCCGAATTGCTTTCTAGGCATTTCACCTCTGGCTCCGAACAAATATAAAATGTAAAGAGTTTTCTCCCTCTTAAAAAGACTATAAATCTTCCTTAGAAAAATATAGGAAGAAACAAGAATCTGTCGGCATCAAAGTGAGTTTGAAGATTTATGATTTCAAGCAAAGACGGAGGTGCTTTCGCTGTAACAAGGAAGTGATAAGTGAGTACAATAAATCTTAAAATGGCGGAGGGAGGGAAAAAAGAAGACCTCTCTAGTCTGGCTAACATTGAGCAAAAGTTAGATAAACTGCTGGAGATTTGCAGCGGGTTTGAACAGAGATTCAACAAAGTTGAGAATAAAATGGAACAGATGGATTTAGAAGTTAAACAAATTAAAAAGGAAGGGGATTCTTCTGCTGGAAAGATACTGAAAGTTGAGAAACAAGTGATGGATTACGATGGAAAAATAAGACAAATAAATGACAGAATCGCAAATTTGGAGGACAGACAGAGAAGGAGGAATTTGCGTTTACGAGGGTTCAGAATGGATTTGCCCTCTGAATTTAAGTTAACAGAAGCTGTCTGTGCTTGGTTAAATAAACAGACAGGCGTGCAGGTCAGCGTGGAGGAGCTGTTGCGTGTTCATTGGGCAGCCCCCAGGAGAGACGGCAGACAGAGAGATGTGATCATCGCTTTCCTTAGTGAAAAAAAAGCAGAGATGATTTATAAAACTTTGAAGACTTCTATGAGCCTTAAACAAGACGGAAATGAGATAAGGGTTCTGAGGGATCTTTCCTGGGAAACCCTGAGAGCGAGAGCTGTGTTGAAACCAATTGCAAGCCGGCTATATCAAAGTGGAACCAGATTTAGCTGGGGCTACCCAGTGGCCATCTTGGTGTTCCAGGACAATAAAATGTACAGAGCACGTTCATTGGAGGAGGGAAAGGCTTTACTGGATCAACTGGGGATTAAGTTTGATGAAACTGGAGCACTAGCATATGAAGAAGAAGAGGCTTTTGACGGTCGGAGTACCCCAGATGAGGAGGAAAGACGAAGGGAAGAGCAGCTGAAGGAGTTAAGCGGGCAGGTGGAGGCCATCAGAAAGGAGCAGAGAAGAACACGGGCTCAGCGTGAGAAGAGAGCCAGAAAGTGATGGTGTTTGGTCCCTTGTCTTGTTGTGGGGGGGGGGGGGGAAAGGAAAAGGAAAAGAATTATTACTATTACTATTACTATTATTGTTGTTATTATTAATATTTTTCTTGGGGATGCCTTGGGATTCCTGTATATCTGTCATTCAGTGGGGGAAGTCTAAGGGGGAGGAAAAGGGGGTTTAAGAATTTAAAATTAAAGAAGAAATTAAAGAAGGAATTATTTAAAGGAGAAAGGAGGGGGGGAGAAATTTTCTCTTTTATAAAATTAAAAAGGGTCGAAAGAGGAGCTAGTTTGAGTGGGAACGCAATCCAGATAATATGCCTCAGGTATGGGCAAGGTTTTTTCTTGTCTTTTCCCCTCTCAGTGGGGGGAGCACAGGGGGAGGCACGTTGGGGGGGGTAATAGGGGTAAAGAAAAGGGAAAAATATAAACCAAGGGCAAAACAAGAGGGGAAAAGGGTGTTTTTGGTATATTATGACGGAGTGTAAGATAATGGTTTTAAATGTGAATGGTTTGGGATCGGATTTGAAACGTTTTAGGATATTAAGGATGGCTAAGCAATATAAGGTGGATATTATGATTTTGACAGAAACACATAAAAGAAGGGGAGGAAGGGATAACTTGATTAATGATAGAAATTGGAAATGGGTGTTTGAGTCAAGAGGAACGCAAAATAGTCGAGGTACAGCGATTCTGATTCATCAGAGGGTTAATTTTGAAGAGGTGGGAATTCAGAAAGACAGAGAAGGAAGGTGGATATTTGTTAAAGGAAAAATAAATCAAAAGAAGTTGACATTAGCAGCAATTTATGCCCCAAATGGGAAAACAAAACAATTTATAATAAATACTAAGAAGAAGTTAGACAATTTTAAGGAGGGCTCAACTTTTTTGGCAGGAGATTTTAATATGCAATTAACAAATGGGAATGCAAATAGCAGGATGTTACATTTAAATAGACTTAATATGGTGGATCTACATGCAGATATTTTAAACAGAGCTACATATTATTCAGCAAGATATCACACATTTAGCTGCATAGACTACATATTAATGAACAGGGGAGGTAATATACAAGTTAAAAAAGTAGACATTAAAAGTATATGGATATCAGATCATGCCCCACTATTGGCAGAATTGGAAATAGGTCAGGAACGAAATCAAAAAATTTGGAGATATAATGCAGTTGTAACTGCTAGGGAACAAGATAAAGAGAAATTGCAAACAGAGTTATCAGAATATTTTAGAATTAATGATGTGGGTGGTATTAAACAATCAATTGTATGGGATGCATGTAAGGCCTTCATGAGGGGACAATGTATATGTATGGAAGCAGATATTAGGAAGAGGTGGGGTAGAGAGAGGGAAAGGAAGATAAGGGAAATAGATTTGATACAAGAGCAGTTAAGAATGACGAAAAGTAGAGATTGGAATAGTTTACTGAAATTGAAAAAGAAACAGTTGATGGTGTATGATGAGATTAAATGGAATAAGATGAGAATGGCGATGCGACAAAAAATACAGAGTTGGGGGACAAGATCAATGCAGCAAATGGCGAGATATCTGAAGAAGAGGAAAGAAAAATCATGTATTTTAGCATTGAGGGACACCAGTGGAGTGGTTAGATATGGTAATGACCAGTTAGAGGAGATAATGAGGAAATATTATGAAGATTTGTATAAAGAGGAGCAAGTGAAGATAGAAGTCCTCAAGGTTGGGAAAATAGTAAGTGAAGAAGACAAACAAATTTTGAATGCAGAAATTACACGAGATGAAATTGCTAGAGTAATTAAAGGGTTAAAACAAGCCAAAGCACCGGGCCCAGATGGGTTTACAGGGGAATTCTATAAAACTTATGTGAATGTTTTGCTGCCGCATTTGGGGAAATTGTTTAATAATATATTGTCAAATCGTGATATCCCGCAGACATGGAAGCTTTCAGAAATTGTTACCATTCCGAAGATGGGTCGAGATTTAAGAGAGCCTGGGTCTTACCGTCCGATCAGTTTGGCAAATCAGGATTATAAAATATTTATGAAAATACTGGCAAATAGATTAGAAAATATTTTACCAAAAATAATTGAAGAGGATCAATATGGATTCGTGAAGGGAAGGAAAATAAGTGAACCAATTAGAAATGTAATGAATGTGATGCACCATGCTACCGCCACTAAAAGGAAATTGGGAATTTTGAAATTAGATGTTTATAAAGCGTTCGATAAAGTTAACCATAGTTACTTATATAAATTATGTAACAAATTAAATATGGGGAAAAAATTTTGTGAAACTATAAAAGAGATTTATAAAGGAAATGAAGCATATATAAGAGTGAATGGACAAAGAACGCAGAGTATTAAAATATTAAACGGCACCAAGCAGGGATGCCCTCTGTCTCCAAAATTATTCGTAATAGCAATAGAGATCTTAGCTAATAAGATAAGACAAGATAACACTTGGGCAGGATATAGAATAGGGGAATTAGAAATGAAAATAAATTTATTTGCAGATGATGCAATTATATTGACCCAGACCCCGATGGAGATGATTAAAGGTATAATAAATATTTTACAAGAGTTTAAGCAGGAATCGGGACTGTCGGTTAATATGGAAAAATCAGAGATTATGTGTTTAAATACAGATCCGAGAGAACAGATAGAAATTAGGAAAGAATCAGGGTTGAAATTAGGACTTAAAAAAATAAAATATTTGGGAATTTGGTTATTAAAAAACCCAGTGAAAATGGAAGAGATTAATTATAGAATAACATGGAGGAAAATGTTGAAACAGATGAGGAGCTGGAAAGATAAAAAGCTAAGGAGACTCTCTAAAATAAGAGCTTTAAAAATGATGATAGCTCCCAAGATGATGTACCTATTTCAGGTGCTGTCGGGGGGGTTATCGGTATGTAAGGTTAAAGAGTGGGACAAAAAATTAAATTATTGGATTGAAGAAGATAAGAGACCAAGAATAAGAAAAAAGTGGTTAATTGCGAATGAAAAAGAGGGGGGATGGGGTGTTCCATGTTTGGAGCTGTATAGGGAAGCTTTTCAAATGGAAAGGTTAATGGAGTTGCAATTAAGTGAAAATAAATGGGCGAAATTGGAAAAACAGATAAACGGGATGAATAATAGAGAATTAATTTTTAGGAAGTGGAATAGGAGAGATATAGGAAAATTAATAGGCCCAATGAAAGGGACTATGGAAATTTGGAAAAAATGGCAAGGGAAAATAGGATTATATAAATCTAAACTGTCATCGCTTTATGTAATAAATAGAGAAAACGAAATTAACTTAAATAGGGTTATAGGAGAGTTGAAGGGAAGAGGGATAACTAAGATAGAACAGTTATACGAGAAGGATGGCAGGCCAAGTAGAAATCGCATAGAATGGTGGTTAGGTAAGGGAAGGTGGCTACAAATAAATGCAATATGTAAATATCTAAATGAAAGGGAGAATAAAGAAGTATTATGGCGGGAGGAGACAGGGTTAGAGAAAATAATAAGAGAAAAAAGTGAGGGGATAAAGGCGCAAGCAACTAATATATACAAACTGCTAGTGCAGTCAGATGGGGACACGATTGATGGATTGACTAAATGGTGGCAAAATGAGATATTAGTAGAGGTACAAGAAATGGAAAATATAGTAGAAGATATAAGGAAAATTAAAAATACAAGAATTAGGGAAATGAGAAGGAAAATATTACATAAGTGGTATTTTACTCCCGTTCAATTTGCACATTTTCAGCAGAATGTTAGGGGGAATTGTTGGCATGGTTGTCAAGATAAAGGAGTGTTTATGCATATGTTTTGGGAATGCCCGATAGTGCAGGAATTTTGGCAAAAAGTGAAAGAGGATATCAATGGAATGTTAAATATACAATGGACAATCACTAAGGAAATGGCAGTACTAGTAAAAAGCAATGCGATGGGAGAATTTAGAGAAATAAAAAAAGCAGCAATAGAAAGTGCTCAGGCAGTAATAGTTTTGGGTTGGAAGGATGCAACAAAATGGACAATGCAAAATTGGTATAGGTACATGGTGGATCATATTCAATTTGAAATTATGGAAAAAAGGATAAATTTGGATAATGAAACTGATTTGGGACAGCTGATGGGACGGTGGGACAAGGTAAGACGATATATGACGAGCAGAATCCGAGACCAAGCTACAAGAAATAAACTAGAATCACTCTATAATATGTAGACAGAGATATTGCTCTTGGGTTAAGTGGATTAAAAAAGAAATACCCCCAATTTGGTGGTGGGGAATGTGTGTATGTCGGGGTGATGGGCACAATTCACATTTCACTATGCACTGTTTTATGTTGTGTGATTTTAAATTGTTAAAAAATCAATAAATAAAATATTAAAAATTAAAAAAACAAAAAAAACAAATAGATGATCAGCTCTCAAAATTCACTAGCTTCCTTTTACAAAACTGTTTCTATCCCGGTGATGAGCTCCCACTGGAAGGGCTATAAAATCATAAATAGAAAGTAAATATAAAATATTGTTTCCCCTCCAGCATTTATTTTTACTTATAGTCATTCAGTAAAGTTGATTATGCTTATAGTAATAGTAGTTACAATAGTAGCAACATTCTTATTTCCTTGGCACTTATATAGAGCATAGTACAAGTGTGAGAATATTTGTGTCAATATCATGTGCTACACTTGATAAGAATAGTTCTAATTTCATTAAGTCTTGCAGAAACAATGCTTGCAAAAGTATTTTAAAAGGAAAAAAAATGCCTACTTCATGAAACTATAATTTGTTATCACAGAATGTCTTTTTAAAAATTAAAGTAATTTAGAGAATAGGTTTTCTGAATGGTTTTCAACAGTCACAGAATAGAGATTCGGACTGGAATCTTACTGGGAACAAAATGTCTCATCATATTTTTTTGGTTGCAGTCTATTCTCCTTGGCACCACAGTGAAAGTGATGGCATTAGATTCTAAGAGACCATCTGTACGAGAGTCCTTTTGCCCGTCAACTGTTCCATTTCAGTTGGTCAATATTAGAATTATTATGTAATTATGATTATGTACTATTAAGTCAGGGCTGACTCTTAGTAATCTCATAGGGTTTTTTTCCCCAGGAAGCCTTCCCTCAACCTGATCCTTCTGATTTTCCAGCATAGCACTACTGCTGTAATTGAGTCACCCAATTTTCTCTTCTACCTTCTCAGTGTTACAGACTTTACAAATGTTTGCACAATGTACCTAAATATAATACAGTGATACCTTGTCTTACAAACTTAATTGGTTCCGGGATGAGGTTCTTAAGGTGAAAAGTTTGTAAGATGAAACAATGTTTCCCATAGGAATCAATGGAAAAGTGATTAATGCGTGCAAGCCCAAAATTCACCCCTTTTGCCAGCTGAAGCGCCATTTTTCCACTGCTGGGATTCCCCTGAAGTTCCCCTCCATAGGAAACCCCACCTCCTGACTTCTGTGTTTTTGGGATGCTGCAGGGGAATCCCAGCAGGGGAATCCCAACATTGCAAAAACAAGCGCTTTGCTGGCAAGTCCAGAGGTGGGGTTTCCCATGGAGGGGAGCCTCAGGGGAATCCCAGCAGCACAAAAATGGTTGCTTTGCTGGCAACGGAAGTCTGGAGGCGGGGCATCCCAGCAGCGGCGGTGTGTTTGTAAGTTGAAAATAGTTTGTAAGAAGAGGCAAAAAAATCTTAAACCCCAGGTTTGTATCTCGAAAAGTTTGTATGATGAGGCGTTTGTAAGATGAAGTATCACTGTAATTAGAACTAGATCATTTGTGCCATGATGGAAAGCCTGTTTCTTGGTTATCCGTGATATTGCCAGGACTCTTCTCCAACACTAGCATTCAAAGTACTGTATCAATATTCTTTTATCCTACTTGTTGACAGTACAACTTTTATTTACATAAGACTATCACAAGCAAAACTAGATGCAGCCATATCATGGCATCAGAATGTCTAATTCTAAGACTGGTTGATGTATTTATTGTCATTTTTTCAGAATGCTCCTTGTTTTTTAAATATTTAGCTATCAGCATAGTATCATCGGAACAGTACAGAATATTCTGACTGCTCCTCTTTTTTCAGTCCAGCTTCCCTCAATATATATTTAGCATAAAGGTTGAACAGAATAAGAGAAGCGTATACAAATTTACGTCACTCCTTTCCTGAACAGGAATCAGTCTGTTTCACCATGTTTCCTCCAGACTCTGGCTTCGTGATCTTGTAAAGCCTTCTCATTAGGACTAGAAGATATTCTGCGGTTCCCATTTTCCTAAGCACATCCCCCAGTTTGACAAGTTAACTGAAATATTTCTATAATGTATAAAGCATGTATTGACTTCTTTTGGGTATTGTTTGGCTTTTTCAATTATCCAGCATGAATCAACTCTAATGTCTCTTGTTCCTCAGCCTTTCTACGTAAAGCTCTAATCAATATTAGTTAACTCTTAAAACTTTACAAATTCTTTTTAGATTGCTTGCCAAATTTATGTAGATACTTTATCAAATCTTGCAGTCATTCCAATTTGATAATGATTGGAGTAACTTCATCTTCTATTATTAGTGGTTTTGTAAGTAGAAAACATATCCTACTTAAATATATTAACATCTCTACTAAGTATATCGGATATTGACATCTCTACTGAATTCCAGTAGAGTCCTTCCATTTTGCTCAATGCTCTTGGAATCAGTTACTGTGGTCCGTTAGGGTTTTTTTTAGCAAGTTTGGAACTTCCATCTGGATTTGGATATTTTTTCTAGAAGACTTTCCTTGTTTTCCATGTTTCTTTCCATCTTCAGTATCTTTATAAGATTATTGTAGTACTACTTCTTGTCTTTTGACAACTCTCAGAATTTCATTTTAATTTTCTTTCCATTTGGTCTTCTTGGCTGTAATATCTCTTCTTGTTGGCAAATTCCATTGTCCACTATGACATCCAGTTTATTTTTTTCCTGTTTCCTGGTCTTTGCCATCTTTTTTCACATTCATCCTTAACAACTTTTATTTTTTTTCCACATTTCTATACTTCCCTACCAATGAGATTCAGGATTTAAAAATAATTTCTGATGTTTTCCTTGAAAATCCTGGATATGTGTTCAAGATCACACCATGGAAGTTTTCTTCTTCTGCAATTAGCTTGATTTGGATCTTGCATACAGTTATGAACACATAATTTTCTATTTCACAGTTAGCTCCTGGCCATATCTTTGTTGTTATAACTAAGCAATTCCACCATCTTGTATCAATAATATAGTCAATTTGATTTCCCTGTATTTCATCTAAGTTATGTCCATTGTAGATTGATACCATAGAAATCACTGCATTGACTGAAATTGTTAAATTATTCTCCATTTTTTTCCCCAGGCCATAAAATTCAATTATATTTTCCTCCTTAATATTTCCAATGTTGGCATGACAATCTCCAACCACAAACAACTTTCTTAAATATCCTGGTAATTTCAAATTGAACTTGACCTCCTCTTCTTCTGTATGAGTGCTTAGAATATAACGTGGATAACCTCATATTTTTTAAAAAAATATTCACAAAGTCTAATAGGTATTATTGTGAAATTGATTGTATTATATACAAGTAATATATTTGCTATAGCTTTCATGACAATGAAAGCAATGCTTTTCTCCAAGGACTTGGGGCAGCATACAAATCTAATAAATAAATAAATAAATAAATTTTGCATTGTAAGCTAGAACACATATTGTTCAAATATTCCCAGCTTCCTTGATTTAATGTGCAACAATCCTGTAAGAGATGAGACAAAAGATAATCAAGAGAACACAAGATTCTCAACTTTATGTTCCAGTGTCAATACTATCAAAAAAAGTAAGGGAAAATTTGAACCTTTTACAACTTATTGGTTGTTTTGATAAAATGACAATCAAGATGAAGATGTCTATAAGCACACTTTGACATGGATATTTGGGCCCTTTTTCTCATGTATTTCAGAGAGTTACTCTATTGCAGCCATTGCTGTGAAGTTGTAGCTTCACCAGTTTTGAAGATGCAACTGGAAGTCTTTTTGAATTGCCAATCCCAATCAAAATCCACAGTAAAAATCAAGGTATTATAAGAACAATAGTGTTCTAATTCAGTATTTTATTATCAGCTCTAAGTGAAGAAAGATATATATTTTTATATCTAGTTGGATACCATAATTTTGTTTCCCAGAGCATAGAGGCAAGATGTAAAAACATGCAAGCAAATAGGCAAATAAATCTTCTACCATGTTTCCCCGAAAATAAGACGTATCCCGAAAGTAAGGCATGTCAGAGGTTTTGCAGAATTTGCTAATATAAGGCGCCCCCCCGAAAATAAGGCATAGTCAAGTTTACATACTGTTCATAATTTTGCGAGGATTGCGTTCTGAGACCGCAAAATAGAGATGCTTCCTTTCTTCCTCCCCCCTCCATTCCTGGTTTTACTTAACCCCAAAACTGAGCTGCTTGGTGGCTCACAGGATCTCTGCTGCCGCAGATCTTGCCACCATGTCTTCTGTTGGCCGCTTCGGGGGCAGGAGGTGCAATCTGGGCAGTGGCGGCCAAGGCTCAGCCCCCTCGCCAGACCCGTCATTTTTCGGTGGCGGTGGTGCTTGGGGAGGAGCCCTCGTTGGCCATGGGTGTGTCTCCGGATCCGGAGGCAGAAGACAGCCCAACGGATGGGTGGCTACCCGCCTGCAGCAGCAAAGGGGGCTGACGGTTTGGACTGGTCAGCGTCGGGAGCTGCTCCTCCGTTGTGCCGCCGCGACTGACAGAAGACACGTGGGCTGCCAGACAGCTGAGAGGCCCGGTGGCAGCGAAATCGGCGGTGGCATCCCGAAAGCGGAGGAGCAGCTCCTGACGCTGACCAGCCCAAACCGTCGGCCCCATTTGCTGCTGCAGGTGGGTAGCCGCCCATCCGTTGGGCTGTCTTCTGCCTCCGGATCTGGAGGCATGCCCATGGCCACCGAGGGCTCCTCCCCAATCGGTGCCGGCGCTGAAAAAAGACGGGCCCGGCGAGGGGGCTGAGCCTTGGCCGCCGCTGCCCAGAAATATAAGGCAGCCCCCGAAAATAAGACGTAGCACAACTTTTGGAGCAAAAATTAATATAAGAAAGTGTCTTATTTTCGGGAAAACACGGTAGATAATCTGTAGGATAATTAAATATAGATTACTATGTGTAAGGTTTTGACAAATAATTTTTTTTCTATAAAAATATAGATAACAGCTAGCAGGTAATAAATATGTAGACCTTAGGGAGACTTTATTGTTTTCATAATTATAATACATTATTCTTTCTCTTACAACAGCTCTTACAGAAGTCTATTTCTTCACTTTTAGAATCAGCAACCATGGAAGATGGGGTATGTGCATTTAAAATGGCAGCTTCATAATTCTAATTCTTTTGACGCTTCCCCTCGCCCACCCAACTCTGTACTTTCTAGATGTATTATTCCTCAATCTCCATCATTTTCATTTAGAGTTCATAAAGATGTAGATTCTGGATGACCTGTCCCATTTGTAATATTTTGATTATATTGGCATATGAATAAAAATATAATTATTAAGTGGGTGATCTTTTGGTCTAATGCTCTATTGAAATTCCTGGAATACTTTTGTAGAAAATTTGGCTTTCTATTAAGCGGTTCAGAGAATTTTTTATTTGAATTTCTTTAATAAAATTATTTCCCATAACTGTTAGGATTACATGGGTTTGGAGCAGTAAAAAAGCAAATAAGGAAAAAAGCCCTTAAGAACTTTTTTTACTGAAGAGTGTTCAGCGGTATGTTGGCTAGGACAAAATGTACAAGATTATTTGTTTCAATGACTGTGCTTTATCATTGCAGAGTTATGAAGTAACGAGTGTGCTGAGGAAAGAGGTGGGGTTTTTGAATTGTTATGTCCAATCTATAACCAGCCACCCATCTAGTTGTATTGGATTGGAAGAAATTGTTCTCTCCGAGGCCTGAAAGAACTGAAGGAAATATTGTCTGCTTCTGTCTATGATTTTTGTAACAAATTTGCTGCTTTTGAAACAAAACTCTTGTGCCTTTTTAAAATATACTCAAGGAATAGTAACCATGAACAAGTCTTAATTCAAATGCAATTGTCATTTCAATGAGAGGATTTAGATGCACATTTTAAAATCTTTTCTCATGAAATTAATGGAATCCACACAGATATCTGGCTATATATCATAGCACTCAAAAGGAAACCTATTTTTTTGCCAGCAGCGTTGTTGTTTTTTTGTTTTGGAGGTTATATTTTGTAATGAGCTCAGGGGTTGAAATAAGTTTTGACTGACTAAATGTTAAATGTAAGTTTTTGAAAAAAATTGTAATTAATGTCCAAGTTGTTAATTTAAATATATATTTTCTTAATTGACCCACATATAAATACTGTTCAGGATTTCATGTAGAATAAGTGCTCAGTATGTCTGGCTCAGTAAGTAGCATGTATTTTTTATCATTACAATTAAATATGATGAAAGAGTATATGTGAACACAGGCATATCTACAGCAATAATCATTTAAATAGGAATTATTTATACTTGTATTTTTAAAAAAGTTTCTATAAAGTAGATTAATATATTGTAATTAAAATGTTTATACCCTTTACTTGTACATTTTGATTTGTGGATGAAATTATTATTTGATGCTGAAACACTGCAGTCATTTAGTATCTGATTCAAATTCCTGTAATTTCATTTAGACAGAGCTTGGCATGCATAGGATTTCCTGTTATTTGCATAAAATATTCCCATACTTAACAGCTGGATCTGGATTTTTGGGTTTAGAAGATGCAGTTGTGGAGGACAGATGTGGGATAGAGGGACATGTAGAGGGATCTGGAATCCTATATTAAACATACTTTCTTACATACATACATATGTACGTACACATACATATCATCACGCTGTTAATTTCTCAAAATAATGGCTCTGTTGACTCTAGCTAATTGTATTTAGTGGGGCACTAGGTGACAGCCAAGAGAAATAAATTTAGGTGGTATAGAGAACAAAATGTTTTCTGTTGAGGACACCCCAACAGACAGAAAAGCAGGGAATGGATTCTAAATCAATCATGGTACAGGTAGTCCTGTGAGCTCAAAAATTTAGATTTTAGCATGAGACAGTTAAGTGAATTTTGTCCTGTTTTACAACTTTTCTTTTAAGTGAATCACTGGTTATTAACTGGATCTGTTTCCCCCAGACTTTGCTTGCCAGGTTGCAAAAGATGATCACATGACTCTGGGATACTGCAACTCTCACAAATCTGAGACAGTTGCCATGTACACAAATCTTGATCCCATCTCCATGGGGATGCTGCACATTTTAAGTGTGAAAAATGTTCGTAAGTCACTTTTGAGTGCTGTTGTAACTTCAAAGTCACTAAACAAATGGTTGTGAGTTGAGGATTACCTAAAGTGTGCACAGAGTCTTCGACTTACCACCACTCATTTAGTGACCTTTCAAAGTTACAAAAGCATTGAAAAAACTGATTTACGGCCATTTTCATACTTACAAGCGTTGCAGCATAAATTCAGGCGCTTGGCAACTGGCATGTATTTATAATAGTTGTGCTGTTTTGGGGCCAGATTCGCTTAATGACTGCATGATTCACTTAACAACTGCAATGATTTGCACAAAAAGATCATAAAATGAAACAGAACTCACTTAACTATCTTGTTTAGCAACATATATTTTGGTTTCAGTTGTCATAAGGACTACCTCTGTTTTGAACTTTATAAGTAGCTTTGGAAGCCATGGCTGTTACGCCTTCTCTTTGTATTCTGCTGCAGGAGAAAATACCTGTGGTATATTATATCCAAAGTTTCATGTAAACTTGAAAAGGTGAGGGAATGAAAAGGGAAAATCTTCCCATAGGTGTGTAAATCAGCAGTAGAATTATCTTGTAAAATCACTATTCCAAATCCCACCCTTCTCTCATGTACTTAAAAAAAAAAATAGGCCAATGTGTTTTGCTAATAAGGCAAAGTAACCTTTATTTTTTTCCTGTGGAAAAAATCCTTAAATTACACTAATTTTGAAGCTTTGTTCTCACAGTTGATCTTTTTCTACCTGTTGGAATATTTTTCCAGTGCTACTTATTTAGAATTTTTTTCAGCCTGTTAATCTCATGCTTAAACCAAATTTGTTATTGCATTGCAACTTCACAATACTGTGCACTGATCTAACTATGGCATTTGTCTCAAAGTATTTTTTGCAGACAGTATGTCCTCTTTGGACATATAGGTGTTGTTTACTTATGGAATAAAGGTCTTCTTAACAGTCTGAAGTTGTAACAAATTCAGTGAGGCACTTTTTCAGGTGTCTGAGACACTCCTTTAGGTGGTTGAATCCTGTATGAAACTAATTACCGTATTTTTTAGAATATAAGACACACCTTAGTTTTGGGGGAGGAAAATATACCAGGCATTCATCTGGCTAGCATTTTTAGTCTGTTCAACTTCAGCACATTATTTTATCTCCTGGTTAGGGCTGAAAAAGCCTTTTTCAGAGGGAGTAGGAATGAAAGCAAGCCTGCAAAGTGTTAGGGCAGGAAAAAAAACCCTTTCTTTGGAGGGAATAGGAAGCTGGGAAGATCATTAGTATTTAGTTAGGACTGGGAAAAAGTTTTACATAGGAAGTATAAAACCAAATTTTCAGCCTCTTAGGGAGAAAAAAGGTGTGCCTTATACTCTGAAAACTCCCAAAAAATAAGGTACGTCCAAGAGTGTATCATACATTTTCCATTAATATTCAATCACAGCACCTATGTAATGTCTGCCTTTTTAAAAGTATTATTTATACAATTGACCTTTAAATGTCCTTGAGGAAATACTAACCATGGCATGTTATCATTCATTTGGATGGTATACTTTACATTTTTCTACATTCCCTCAGTACACATTCACATCACAACAAATACCAAGTCGAATACATTTCAAGGGTTTTTTTATTTTTAGAAACACTGTAAAAATTTTATATAAAAGTTTTGAGCATGCTCAGCCTACTGTTTCCCTCCTACTATTTATAAACAAAAAGTGTTGGAAAAGTCCAAAAAATAGTTGTTTTCTTACAAAGTACCATAGCTGCATCGACAAAGGGGGGAGGGGAAAGGGAGGGTGATCGTTATAAAAAATAATTTAGGAGGAAAGACGTTTAGCTTCTCTTCTGCTTAAAACAAACAAACAACTTTTTGGCAAGTTTTGTGGTTAAAAAGACCCAAGCTTAGCCCATTCCAAAAAAAAAAAAAAGGTAAAACACGCGCACACACACAGGCTGTTAACCCCCCCCCCCCCCAGCCCCCCACTCGTCGTTCAGTCCGGCCTTCCAGGCTAGGTTTCTTGCTTGAGGGGAGAGGCGAGGCCAAGAGCGCCCCTCCTCCCGCGTACCTTTGGCACAGTCCCCGGGGCAGCCCGAGTCTTCTAGCCTGGCCCCCCCTCCCCCCCTACAGTTTGTGCGACTCGCGCTGAGGTATTCGTGAAGAAGTTCAAAGTCCTTTGCCGGCCGTGGCGGCGTTTCCCTGCAGCCGGTTACCGGCAGTCCGTGGCCGCGGAGGGCTGTAGGAAAGAGGCGTTGGGCAACTGCTTGAAGAAGTGTCGGAGGCTGGTTAAGTCCCGGCTAAGCTGCTCGATCTTCTTATGCAGCCGGTCGTTCTCGGCCGACAGCTCGACCAGTTTCTGCTGCATGTCTTGGTTGCGGCGCTTGGCTTTGTCGCGGCTCTTGCGCACCGCGATGTTGTTGCGCTCCCGCCGCTGCCGGTACTCCGGGCTGAACCTGTCCACGCCCTTTTTGCCGCCCGTCCGCTCTTTGCAGCCCGACGAGGACGACGAAGAGCGGCTGCTGTAGCTGGACGGCGAGGCGCTGCCCGGAGGCTCCGGGGAGGTGGGCGGCGTGGGTTGGCCGTTCAAGTTGACGACGGTTTGGGCGCAAGTGGCAATCTGGGAGGGCAGCAGCGAGCCCGACGCCTCGTCGCCCCACTCGGGCTCTTGTTTGACGGCGCCCCGCAGCGGGCCGGGGAGGACGCTGGCGTGCAGCAGGCTGGCCAAGGCGCTCCCTCCGGACGCTGCTGGTGGAGGCGGCGGCAGGTAATCCCCGTAGCCCCCGCTGCGCTCGCCGCCCTTGTGGTTGCTGTTGAAGAGGTCGGCGAAGAGCTCATCGTTGCACAGCTCCAAGTTGGGCACGGCCGCCATGGAGTCGATGTAGGAGCTGAAGTCGATGGCGCTCTCGTCCTCGTACATGGCCGGCGCGGCGGCGCTCAGCTCCGCCAGGTCGCGGCTGCCGCCGCCGCCACCGGGAGCCGAGCACATCCCGGCGGAATCCTCGCTGGCCTGGGCGACGCTCACGCCGTTCGCCTTGCAGGAAGGGCTCAGCACGCCGATGTGGCCTTCGCCCGCCTTGGCGTCGTAGAAATTGGCGGGCTCCAGAGACCAGGTTCTATAGCACGACAGCGAGTCCAGGGGCTCCAGGGTGGCGGCGCTCATTGCAAAGTGAGGGAAGGCGAAGACTTCGCGGGGAAGGCGGGAAGCTTCAACCGGCCGTCGGCGCGGCTTGTTGCCTTGACCTGTGGGCTTCCCCCCGGATGTTTCTCGCCCCCCAAACCCCGATGGCCACTCGGGACTTTCGCACAGGGCACGACGCCTGAGAGCCCGAGACGGCACACGTGCGTTTGCAAAGGGGAAAACCTGGCGGCGAGCTCCCCGCTACGGCCCTTTATATCGACAGCGGCTTCTCGGACCCCACCTCCTTGCCCTTCCTGAGGGCGGAGGGTGTGGCCGGAGAAATCCCGGGAGGCGGGGGGGGGGGTTTGAAGGCAGCGGCTCTGGCTCTGGGCGCCTCTCGGGGCGGTGAGAGGAGAAGCAGCTGCTGGGATTGGCCCGCGAAACCCCGGACCTCCCCTGCCGCTTGGCCACCTTTGATCGGGACCGGGAAGCCACAAGCTAGGAGCGGCCTTTAACCCCCCTACCCTCGTCTCCCTCCGCCCCTTTCGGGAGATAAAGACTGACGTCCCTCGAGGGGCCAGGACGGCGTCACTGCTCAAATGGCAGCCCGCCTGCCTTGGCTCAAGCTGAGGGAGCCAAAGGGCAGCTCTCTGGCCCCGTCACTCTCCGGATTTAAAGGGGCTTCTGGGCTGAGGCGGCGAAGTAACCGGGAAAGGAAGCCCCTTCTTAAAGAACAACCCGGGGCGCTCTGTATAATTTGGAGAGATATAGGCTCTCCGCCTGGGTTGGGTTGGCAAGCAATAATCAAACTTGTTCCCACAGCAAGGAGCCTGTCGTCCACCTCAGAGGTGGGCAAAGTTGGCTCTTCTATGACTTGTGGTCTTCAGCTCCCAGAATTCCTGAGCCAATCATGCTAGCTCAGGGATTCTGAGAGTTGAAGTCCACATGGCACAGAAGAGCCAACTTTGCCTACCCCTGGTCCACCTAATAATCCGCACGGGGGTTGGGGAGTGGAGGGGGGGCGGACGGTTGTGGGGTGAGAAATGGGGCGGAACGGAAGCTGTGCAAAGCCCCATCTTTTAACTGTGGCTGCGCTGGGAGTGAGTGAGTGGGCGGCAGAGGGTGGATCCCTTTCTGATAGCCCATCCTGCCCGTTTGCTTTTGGATGACGGACGGCTCAGCTCCCTTTATTTATTGTTTTATTAGAGTTGGGAGGGACCTTGAAGGTCATCTAGTCCAACCTCCCCCCCCCCCCAATTGATCTCAGAGAGGCTCCCCGACAGCGTTTCGGAGAAGGCTGAGTGCTAATTTTCCCGGGCCCCGCGCTGTGCAAACAGTGCCATTTTGGTCTTGCTAGCGCCCTGCGTTGTATGATTTTCTAAGATCTCTGAAACGACCCCCCCCCTCCAAGTTGGTCTCATCTCAAGAAGGGCTGTTTGAATTTACAGGCTCTACAGTTCAACTCCCAGTCAGCGTGGAAATACCCTGATCGGGACTACCTATTTTATTACTTTGGGGGAATCCATAAACCCACTGATAGGCATGCGATCGTTCTAAAACGCATCAAGGATAGAACAAGACAAGACAACTAAGATAGTTTGAGTGAATTCAAGCTCACTTTAAAAGTGGGAAGCTTGCCAAATCTTTAGAAAAATCAGTTGTTTAAACATTTTTATCAGAAACTTCTAGAAAAATATGCAGGGGCTGGTTTGACAGGGCATAGCCCCGGGATTTGATTTTGGGATTCCAATGTTTTACTACTGGTTTTATGTATACAGTACTTTAATTTATACTTGACATAGAAAATATCGATTGGTTATATCTTCATTGTATATTCCTCATTTAAACAGTGCCCTCTAGTGGCTAAATACTGCCCGTACTGTTGTGATCCAGAACAGTTTCTCCCGCTTGGTTTGGTTTTGCAGCCCATAGGAAATTTTGTTGCCATCTTGAGGCAATTTAAAAAATACAGAAAGGGTCTTCCTGTTTTCTCAATTCTAATTATCAGTTTAATTCTTTTGTGCCTATAAATCGGTATTGACTCCTAGGAACTCTCATGTATAATAAGTAAAATCTGAATGTTTTTTGTTATTTCTTCAAAAAGGGAATTGTTGATTCAATATTATTTAAATGCCTTAAGTTAAAGAACATTCCGTTGGTCCACGAGAAAAAGAATCGAAACTCCCTAAGGGTATGATATCTTTATCACAATCAAACAAATCAAAGAAAAAGTGTGTCCAAAATCTCTGAACAAATCAGAGAAAAAGGTTATCAATAATACATTAGTAGTTTTTTAAACAAAACAATCAAAGCACTGTGTACCGAACATCACAACAGTTTTGTTCAAGAAAATATTTAAAAGTTGCTTTCATAGAACAGTGATATACAGGTGAAACTCAAAAGGTTAGAATATTATGCAAAAGTTCACTCATTTTTAGCAATGCAACTTAAAAGGTGAAATGCAATATATGAGAGACTCATTACATGCAAGGCAAGATAGTTTAAGTCGTGATTTATCATAATTGTGGATCAACACCAGCACATGACATGGTTCCCTAAGTCAACACAGACTGTGGAAACTTTTGCATCTCATTTGGAAGCAAAGGACCCAGAGTATGGAGGAAGAATGGAGACTGCAAGATGCTTGAAGTCCAGTGTGAAGTTTCCACAGTCTGTTGATTACTGGTAAGTTCCGGGTCAACGCAGCCATCTACCAGGAGATTTTGGAGCACTTCATGCTTCTTTCCGTAGACGAGCTTTATGGGGATGCTGACTTCATTTTCCAGTAGGACTTGGCATCTGCCCACACTGCCAAAAGCACCAAAACCTGGTTCAATGACCTTAGGATTATTGTGCTTGATTGGCCAGCAAACTCACCTGACCTAAACCTCACAGAAAATCTTTGGGGCATTGTCAAGAGAAAGATAAGACAGGAGACCGAACAATGCAGAAGAGCTGAAGGCCGCTATTGAAGCATCCTGGTCTTCCATAACACCTCAGCAGTGCCATAGGCTGATTGATAGCTTCCATGTCATGCTGTAATTGCTGTAGTAATTGGGGCCAAATCAAGTACTGAGTACCTATGCATGCTTATACTTTTCAGAAGCCCGATATTGTTCTATGTACAATCCTTGTTTTATTGATTACATGCAATATTCTAGTTTTCTGAGATTGTGGATTTGGGATTTTCATTAACTGTACCCCATAAATAATCATCACAATTATGACAAATCACGGCTTCAACTATCTTGCCTTGCATGGAATGAGTCTGTCTCATATACTGTATTCCATTTCACCTTTTAAGTTGCATTACTGAAATAAGTGAACTTTTGCACGCTATTCTAATATTTAGAGTTCCACCTGTATACAGTATTTTATAAATACACACACACACATGCACACACACACACACACACACTTACATACTATGTTACAACAAAAAGTATTAATGTAATTACTCTAATGCAAAGATTCAGTACAGTGATGACTGTAAAGTAGAAGCTGGCTAATTGTGAGTGAAACAGATAAGCCTCAATTGGGAGCAGAAAAAAATGCAGTATTTACTGGTTAAAAACATTGATATAGCAATTAGTACTTGTCTGCCTAAAGGATCTCTCTGGTTGTTTTTGAACCATCCTAGTGGTTCCTTAACTGTGCAAGTAAAACCAACTTACAATCCTAGTTAAGGGTAAGCATGATCTGTAGGGAAAAATTAATGATGCTGATGAGAGGATTTGGTATAGTAGCTAATTCTCAGCAGTCATCAGCTTTGTAATTCATATTCTGTTTCCTTAGTATAAAATGCGACCATACACACTGACTTACAAAGAAGCTTTTTAATCCTTGAATAGAATAGAATAGAATAGAATTTTATTGGCCAAGTGTGATTGGACACACAAGGAATTTGTCTTGGTGCATATGCTCTCAGCGTATATAAAAGAAAAAGATACATATTCCTACCCATTCATAAGAGTAGTTTTAAAAGAACTACAATCTTTTACAATTTTCATAAAATTAAAATATGAAGTTGCAGTGGTATGAGCAAGGCTGCAAAGTGGATCAACACAGATAAACAGAATTAATTGGTCTCTTTCCAGCAGTGTTCTCTCTAATTTTTAGGGGGGGTGGGCGGAAAAGTATAATGTCTGAGCGGCAGTCCCTTCGGGACTGGGCGGCACAGAATAAATAAATAAATAAACAAACAAACAAATAAAAAACCCACCCTGTTTTGCCTCAGAGAATTTCAAAATAAAATACAGTGATCCCCCGCTCGTTGCGAGGGTTCCGTTCCAGGACCCCCCGCAACGAGCGGGTTTTCGCGAAGTAGCGCTGCGGAAGTAAAAACACCATCTGCGCATGTGCAGATGGTGTTTTTACTCCCGCAGCGCTAATGAGGAGCCGAAGATTGGGGCGGCGCGGCTGTTTTAAAATGTCGCCGCCGGCATGGGGGGCTTCCTAGCAGCCCCCCAAACCCGGGTTGGGGGTCCGGGGGGTGCTGGCAAGCCCCCCATGCCGGCGGCGACATTTTAAAACAGCCGCGCCGCGCTGGCTGTCGGCGCTTTTGAGCTGAGTCCCGGAGCGAATTCGCTCCGGGACTCAGCTCAAAAGCGCCGACAGCCAGCGCCAGCGAACGGCTTCTCCGCGCTGGCTGTCGCCGCTTTCGAGCTGAGTCCCGGAGCGAATTCGCTCCGGGACTCAGCTCAAAAGCGGCGAGAATGAACGGCGTGGGCGGGCGAAGGGCGGGCGGCAGCGAGGAGTTTGCGTGGGCGGTGGGGAAACTCCTTGCTGATGCCCGCTGCTCGCCCTCCCGCCAGCAAGGGGGAAGATCCAGGGAAGCCGCCCAGCAGCTGATCTGCCGGGCGCCATCTACGCATGCGTGCCCATAGAAAAAAAGGGCACACATGCGCAGATGTTGTTTTGACTTCCGGGTTGAAAAATCGCAAATTACCCTGTTCGCAATGGTCGGGGACGCAATAACCGGGGTATTACTGTACTGTACTGTGTGTCTATAACAGTGAGCTCATAATAGGGCAACTCTATCAATATCAAAATGCCACTTAAATAGTTGAGCTAGTTTCAAACTAGATTTTGATTTTCTTTCTCTCTTCCTTACTCCCATTCTTTTTATTTCTCTTTTCCTTCCTCTCTTTTTTCTATCTGTTTCTCTCTCTTCCTCTCTCTCTCCTTCCCTCTCACTCTTTCCCTCTCGGCTTCTGGGCAGGTTTGGAAAACTCTTGAGTTGATGATGATTTTTAAGTGAGCGATTGCTCACTGCTCAGCTTAGAGGGAACTAGCTTTCCAGCAGGAGTTGATTTGTATTAGAAACTGGTTTCTAAATCCTCTTCACCATATGTACAAGGAGGAGTATCTTCTGTGCCCAGCAGCTGTATTTGTTCTTCTCTTTGCAGCTGCAGGAATTCTCTCGGGATGGGAATTTAAAATTCTCAAGTCTGGACAGAACTATTTGGAGTTCTCTTGCTATCAGTTGCCTGGTACATCCTGACAACTAATATGATCAGGATTGTTGAGGGCTATTGCTGTCACTCTTATACTTCTGCTCACTATTTGTTGGTTATCCAGTGCTGATAACTCATTCTTCACTTTATTTAATAAGTTTAAGATCTGTTCCATTTTCAAACTACTCGTGGAATTTTCTAGGTTTTAGCTTTTATTACTGAATACCTTGAAACCTTTGCTCTGTTTGAAGATTTGAAAGCCACTTGATTTTAATGACTGGATATCCCAGAGTAAAGGCAATAAATGCTTGCCATAGTACATACTGATTAGCTTGATGATTAATCATTCTCTGTAGGTAGGAAATGTACTGTACTGTCAGTTGTTGGCTTGATATACTGTATACTGGTTAGGTTTCCCCTCCTGCTAATTATTAGCCTACCCTTAGCTTTTTATTCCATTTGTCCAGATAATTTGATTCTGACATACTATTTTTTAAAATAAAAACATTAAAAAAATTAAAATTATTTAGATAAGCTAATCATGTTTAATAAAAATAATATGGATTACATTCTAGTAAAAATTGTAAAGTGTTCTGTCTGGGTTTTCCCAGACCTCCACACCCACTGAAAAAACAGCCAGACACTCTGGTAAAATCCAAAAGTAATTTATAGCAGGAAAAAATAAGCATAAAGGAAGACCTGTCTTCACAGCAGACAGGTTACAATACTTAACAACAGGGTCCTGATGTCCAGTCAATTCCAAAAGCTTCTTGCTGGCACCCCCCCCCCCCCCAAGGTTTCAAGAGTCCAAGGCACAAACCAGGATTGTAGCCACCAAAGTTCACAGACAGGTCTCACGAATCTCCAAGATAAAACTCCACAAGCCAGGAAGGGTGGGGCCGCCTTTTATCCTTTCCCAAGAGCACCACACCCAAACCCAGCTGTGACCTCTAATGCTGGAAATATCTAGCCAATTGCGTTCTTCTCTCGTTAGCTCTCCTCTGTCGCATATCTATGAAGTCACTAGCATCTTCCCCCAGGGAATCCAGGCTGCTTGCTGGGGAGAGCTCCCCCTGGTGGAACTCTGGCTGTCCTTCATCTTCAGCCTGGGATTCAGCTTCGTCGTCAGTCTGCCCCTCCTGGTCCTCAGCCTCTGAGCTGGACACCGACAGCAAATCAGCCATTCCCGGAGGGGTCCCAGGCTGAACCACAACAGTAAGGTATCAATTTTTACCAGACTAAATTGATCCTTTATCTATTATATGTTGAAAACAGGTATACTTTAATCATTTGCTAGTCTTCTGAAGAACCAACCACATCTTAAGCATTTATTAAGCTTGAACTAGCCATTTATCTGTATGTTCACAATTCATCAGTTTGGCCTAGCAAGCATCTCTTTGATAAACTATTTTATTAGATAGCTCTTAAGACGATCAACCAGAAATTTCTTCCCAACAAATCTGGTCACCAGTGGGGATTAGTGTTCTAACACGTCAGTTCATATAGACCACTAGTAGAAACCTATAGAGCCCAGAAACCCCAGTCAGCATGGCTAGCATGACGACAAGTCCATCATCAACTTTGGGTAACTACAAGCTTTCTACCTGAAAGCATTTATTTATTTATTTATTAGATTTGTATGCCGCCCCTCTCCGAAGACTCACTTCATGGCCTTAATGTTTATTCTTTTATGTTTTCCTTTATGTCTGGAAGAATTAATAGAAAATGGGAACCAGGACGTCAAAGAACGCGGGTGGCTGGACCCCATCCACAGCATAGAAAAAAAATCAAAGAAGTAGTGCAATATTGGAAAATGTGGAGGGATGGATAACATCCTCATTATGGCCTGAAAGACTTTAATAGCAAGATAGAATCTTTACAGAAGATAACATTTTGGGGGGGGGGGGAGCAAGGGGGATTATCAAAATTGATTAAAGTGAACAAAACAAATTCCATATAGTCCAGGATTTATTTTATAATACTGGAGGCATAACCGTACAGAAAAACATCCATGCAATACAGGATTTTTCCCCCTGTAGCTGCAACTACAATGAAATAATATTTTTTTAAAAACTAAACTCCTTTTGAAAGCTTAGTAGTACAGACCAAACTATTTGGGAAAATGATCTTTAATATACAGTACATCTGCCTGACATTTGGAATACGAACCTATAACAAAAAGCAATTGCCACAAGAATGCTTTACTATGCATGCATTATGATTGAGACTTGGTTAAATTATAACCTTAGAACTTTGCCCTTTAAGCCTATGGGTCAAAGTGCTTAGTAAGTGAAAAGACTGGGCAGAAGTACAAATTAATGCCTCCTTTTAAGGCAAGTACCTGAAGTACCAAAGCTGCAGCTTCTATTGAGCTTCACTTTATTTTCTTCACAGTGCAATTGCTTTAAAAGTAATTGCATCTTTATTGATATAAATATAAAAATGGAAGATTTGTATCGAACAGAAAACAATTTTAATAATTCATTATAGATACTTGCCAAACAATGCAACTAGATAGAGGAGATATGAAGGCAGAGGAACTGCCCTTTTCTAAGGACTGGCTACAAAAAGCAGAAAAGATAAAGGGGTGGATGTGGATGTGTTTTCCCACTATATTTTTATCAGATATCTCCAGTGATGGGCTCCTACAGGTACGGTCAGGTACCCAGTACTGGTAGAAAAATTTTGCTCAGGTACACATATATGTACTGTACATACATTTTATATAGTAGATAATCAGGGATGGGCTACTGCCCGGATGGGGGGGAACGCTGTGGGCTAGCGAAAATGGAACTCCACCCCAGAGCACTCAATTTGCACTGAAAGATGTTGAAACAAAATGCATAAGCCACGTCCCCAGTGTGGTAGTAAAGATTTTGGTAGCCCATCACTGGATATTTCCCATCTTTCAGAGTGGAAGGGAAAACTACTAGCCAACATTTCTATTAATCCTGAATATGGAGGCTGCATAACTAGATTATATTTTAATGCCCATGCAATATTGGCTATATGCAGGCAAGGGTTGCTCGTCGTCGTCGATCCCAGTGCCTGGCAGGGTGCGCTTGTGTCTGGTGGGTGTTGGCATGAGATTCGACTTCTGTGCATGGGCAGGAAGCCAAATCTCATGCGAGGACATCACATGTGTGAGATTTTACTAATTTTGGGCGATTTGTTTGCTTCCGCGCATGCACGAAAGCAAAAAAAAAAAAAAAAAAAAAAAAGCAAAAATCACCGAAATGTCTCTCGTGAGTGTCCTCATGCGAGATTTGGCATCCTGCACATGCACAGAAGCCAAATTTCATGCGGGTGCATGTGCCTGCCTGCTGATCACACAGAACTGCACACGCACTTCATTTTCGCTACCTATCTATAGAGTAGCGCATACCAGTAGGAACCTGTTACTGATTACATGAATTTTTTACACTGACTTGGAAGATAAGGTTTCATTCTTCCCTAATAGGAGGTGGAGGAGGATGTTATCCATTCAGTGGTGTCCAACTCGTGACGATTCTATGGGCCAAGTCTCTCCCCACCTTCCAATCTTAACCCTGTTCTGTCTGGGTCCCTCCAGAAGCAAACACCAACCCAAAAAGAGAAACCAGACACACTGGTAAAAAGCAAAGGCAGTTTATAGAATTCAAAGCAAACACAGGTAACAGAAAATGTTCTTACAAACAGGAAGACGCTGAAACTTCAAAGATGTTTCACGAAGGCCATGAAGTAAAACAGGATTCTTGCTGGCAAAAACAACGCTGGAGATAACAAACATACACCTCCCCCAAGTCTTCCAGTCTTCTAGGCCACAAGCCAAGATCAGAGACGCCAAGAAGCAAAGCAGGGTCACAGAACTTCCAGTTGATAATGCTCCACATGGCTGAAAGGGCTTGCCTGCCTTTTAAACCCTGCTGAGGAGAACCACACCCAAACCCAGCTGCTGCCAATTCAGTGATGCCAATACCTTTCTAATTGGTCCCATCTCTGAGCTGCACGTCGCTGTCTCATGTCAATTATAGCCTGTGCTTCCTCATCCAATGAGGCCAGGCTACTGGCTGGGGAGAGCCCCCCCCCCGGGGCTCTCAGGCTGCTCCCCCTCATCCTCTTCCTGACTTTCCTCTCCCCTGTCTGCCTGGTCCTCCCCCTCCTGTTCACTGTCCTCCTCCTTCGGGCCTGGATCCAGCAGAGATGCAGCCGGTCCCTGAGGAGCCTCAGGCTGAATTACAACAAACCCTAATAAAAGTTAGCAGCCAAATCACACCTGGACGCTGCCAACTAAGCTTGGACCCAATCATTATGTTCAGAACTTATATTTGTATGCTTTTAAAAATGCAGCATGAGGTGCAGTATAGCAAATAAGTCCATGCCATATTTTAAAAAATGTTTTGTTAAATTCAGTATTATTTATTCAAAATATTATGGTAATTTTGTACATCCTAAAAACAGGTTGATTACCTGTCTGAAAAAGGGTAAACCACTTCTGTGATTTTTATGAGGAACTCTTTTAAGCCATGTTTGGGAGTATCTTTACAGATGGGCCTGATGTATCTTTCAAAGGTACCCTTTCCCCCCTCTATAGTCTGGTTTCTATAGGAAGATAGGGTCTTATTGACAACAGATATTATTTTCAGTTTCATTTAAAAACTATGCACATATTAGAATAACACTTCATGAGTGATCAATTTCACTAATCATCATTAACATCTGTGTCAAGGAATGACAGAACTCAGAGTATATATTTCAAAGTGCTCTGTACGCATCACTACTTGCTTATAACTATTGAAATATGCCTAAACCATATTGTGTCTCTCCCCTGACACATCACAATATACAATGATTTTTTTTTGTTCATGGAATAATTTAAATAAATTACTCATTTTAGCCACTATACTTATACCCATTGACAGGCAACATGACACTCATGAAATCAATTTGGTGTATCACAATTTTATTTAATATTCATTGTTAATATAAAAACTAGTTCTTACTACATTTTTCTAACTTTTTGAGTAATAATTTTAGGTATCCTTTCATTAAGTTCAGCAATTTAACATATACTTGTACAAATGTGTATAATTCAAGTTTTCCTATATTACTTAATTTGAAAACCAGTTTACAGAAATGCCAAGAAATATATACAATTCTATTGCTACATTACAGTTTGAAATGTATGCTTTAATACTTTTTTCATTATTAAAAAATAATATCTGTCCAACAATATCCAGTCCTTTCAGCCTTCATCCCCAGGTCAACTAAACACTGATAAGCCAGAACTTTGTCCTTCACATCCAGGGTTCCCATCCTTCCCAAGTTCTGCCAAGGATATTTGGGTCTGTGGCTTGATCAATAAGGCATTTCACTTGTATCTCTTCTGCAAGTCCATCCTTTGGTTCTTTGGCCCGGATGTTGAACTGTTTGCTCCCTTGTGCTACAGACATGTATTCCCTGAAGGCCTCAGATTTCTCATGGCCCAGACGTAATTCATCACTTAAAAACAAAAACAAAAAATTGTATGTAGTACTTATTGGACAAACCACATTTCCCCAATTACATCTTCCTGTTCCACCATCTCTGAGACCTGGCATATAGCTGGCTCTTTTATTTAGGGACGTACATTTTGTGGACCTGGTTGGTATGGCACCTGCATTGCAGAATATACTCCTCTCCCTGGGGTTGAGTTAGCACCATCACTCCTGACTTTCTGAAGTCCCCTCAAGACCCATTTGTGCCATTGGGCCTTGGGACCTCCAGTAATAGGCAATCTACTAAGATGGTGCTGTTATTATTAACACCCCACAGCCAATGATTTGTTTCAGCTGCATTTTAATCTTTTAATATTAACAATTGTTATTTGCAAATTATAATGCTTTAATTTTGTTTTACACCACCCAGAGGCAATAGTTTTGGAACTGGGTGGCACAGTACATATACTTTATTATATACAGCAACACAGGCATCACTTAGTCTTATATGTAGAAACATAGAAGATTGACGTCAGAAAAAGATCTCATGGTCCATCTGCCGCACAAATCCAAGCGGCCAATTAGGTCCCAAAGAGTTGGCCTTCTCCGGGTCCCGTCGACAAAACAATGTCATCTGGCGGGACCCAGGGGAAGAGCCTTCTCTGTGGCAGCCCCGACCCTCTGGAATCAACTCCCCCCGGAGATTAGGATTGCTCCCACCCTCCTTGCCTTTCGTAAACTCCTTAAAACCCATTTCTGTCACCAGGCATGGGGAAATTGATTCCCCTGGGTCGTTTCCATTTTATTTATTTATTAATTCATTTATTAGATTTGTATGCCGCCCCTCTCTTATGTATGGTTTGTATGAGATGTATGATTGTTTTTTTATATTAAGGGTTTTAAACTGCTTTAATTATTGGATTTGTACTGTTTTTGCTGTTGTGAGCCGCCCTGAGTCTTTGGAGAGGGGCGGCATACAAATCTAATAATAATCATAATAATCATAATAATAATCATCATCATCTAGTCTGCCCTTATACTATTTCCTGTATTTGATCTTAGGATGGATATATGTTTATCCCAAGCATGCTTAAATTCAGTTACTGTGGATTTACCAACCACGTCTGCTGGAAGTTTGTTCCAAGCATCTACTACTCTTTCAGTAAAATAATATTTTCTCACATTGCTTCTGATCTTTCCCACAACTGACCTCAGATTGTGCCCCCTTGTCACGCAATAATGTCACTCAATAATAATAATGTCACTCAATAATTATGTCACTCAATAATATCTGGAGAGCCTAAGGAATGTATACAGTTATGAGAACAATGTGTGTGTTCAAAACTCATGTATTGCCTCAGAGCTTTAAAATACTTAAAGTGAAAGTATGTTCAATGATGTTTGATTTATGAGAGCTCTTGCACTCTCTTGCTCCAATGCAGCCTTCAAGAAACGAGCATGAATGTGTGTATCTTACAGTTGTACAAAACAGCTAAAGGCTGAAATATTTCATCCCCGAATGTTCTTTCCGGACCTCAAAAAAAGGGATATTCTCCTGCTGCATCTTCAGCAAAGGTGAGACTGGCTATAATTTGATGTTATATAAATGGCTCATTTCAAACCTGGAACTTGTTTTTATAAAGTCAGAAAATTCTCCAAACATTTTACATACTCTAAATAAATTCATCTTAAAATAGAACATTATATTAAAATTCCTATTTTTCAGGAAATAATTCTTGTATTTGCATTTTTCATTCAGATCCACACATTTAAAATGTCAAACTCATACCAGGTAATGACGGCTGGATTAGCGCCTGCCAACTTTCTTCTTGCAAATTTTACTTTTTGTAGAGGATACCAATTCACTTCGTCTGTATTTATTTCCTTACTCCATGTACCTCCTTTTCGCAACTGTTTCAGTTCAAAATTCTAAGGAGAAAAAAAGTCAATCCGTGAAACCAATATTGTATAATACCAGTGCATATCATTAATGGCAGTTATCAATCAAAATTTAAATTCCTACTTCATGTATGTATGTGTGTGTATGTAGTGAAACTTAAGGTACACATATATTCAAGACTGATTTTACCAAAACAAATAGTTTTTTGCTTAAATTTCAAATGGCAAATATACTTTCTCATTTTTATTGCTATTAATATTTGAGTTTTGTTGTGGTTAGCTCTGGCCCTGCTCCTGCCCCAAGCACTGTGGATGTGGGAGAGACATCCACATGCTGCAGGCCTGTTTTGCCCCCGGTGGAATCTGCTGATGAAGGCTACTCTGACCAAGAAGACATGAGTGACAGGGAGGAGGAGAGTGTGGCAGACAGCTCAGAAGGAGATCAATTATCTAGCTCCTCCTTAGATTCAGAACAAGAGTTAATGATGCAGCCACGCATGCGGAGAGCGATGCATAGGCAACAACAACTGAGAGATTATTATCAAAGAAAATGAGGCCACTGTGGTTGGGTGGGGCTGTGGTAATTAGTGAGGCTGCTATAAAGAGCAGCCTGTGGGTTTAGCCATTGTGGAGGATTATCTGATCGTTGTGTTTCACGACTGCTTTGCTGACTTTGATCTTTGTGTGCTGATTTCCCCCCGCTTTGAAACTAACCCAGAGCAAAGTGTGTTTCACTTTGTGAAAGAAAGAGGACTGAATTGCCTCACAGCTGCAAGCTAAGTATCACAGAACTGATAAGGGACTTGTACAAATTACCAATTTGTTTGGAGACAAGTGCTCTTTGCTATACAAAGAGAGTGCTCTGTTTATTTGCATTTTCCGTATAAAGAACATTGTTTTGAATTTTCAAACGTGTGTGTGTCTGAAATTGTATCTGTGCATTTTTTGGGAGGATTCTACCAGAGAGCTCGACAGAACAAGTTTAACTTCTTATTGTATTGTTTTATTGCTGTAAGCCGTCCTGAGGGATTGGGTGACATATAAGTCAAACAAGCAAGCAAGCAAGCAAACAAACAAACAAACAAACAAACAGACAAACATTTATTTATTTAGAGAAGAAAAAGTGAGACTCAAATGTAAGAACAAAACTATTTTAAAATTCAGTATTTGCTTGTTGAATGGTAATTAATTTAATAACTTTTTCTGTTTTTTTCAGGTGTGCCAAAATTAAGCCATTAAGTCAAAAGCTTACTTTCCAATCCAAAGAAGGTTCCTTTACAAATATATCCATGGTATTAATAAGAACATCTTGATTTATACGGTAGGCTCTTAAGGAATGTACCATCACACTATATATAAGACCAGATTCTTTCATTGGCAGCATCAAATTAACAAATTGTCGAGTCAAGCGGAAAGGCATCAATTCTGGAACTTGCAGAAACTACAAAGAAAGAATAAAAATTATGAAAAAAAAATCCATGTAATAAACAAGAAAACTTATTTTGCTCATAGTAGAAGAGCCTGTAATTTATGAATAGCAGAAATCAAAACATGGTAAGTCAAAACATGATATGCCACCCGAGTCTTCGGAGAAGGGTGGCATACAAGTCTAATAAATAATAATAAAGCTTCTAATTATAAATGCATGCATTAATACATTATGTCTATACTGTCTCTGACTTTTAAGGCACACAAAGATGATATTAAATTACTAAAGATGCAAAATAAGGGGACTGGCAAATACTTTCCTTTAAATTTCAAATCTATTCTGCCTAGCAGGAAATGTCTGCTATTGTAGAAGTGTGTGAAGAAAATAAGCATCGACCCCAGAAGGCTATTACATTTTGGTCCTCTTAGCTAGAGGAATTGTGAGAGCAGAAAGATGGGGGTGGGTGGGGAGAAAGGATGCTCTGAATGGCTTGACCCAGCAAAGAGCAAGAGCTCAAGGGATATCATTTATTTATTTATTTATTTATTTATTTATTGGATTTGTATGCCGCCCCTCTCCGCAGACTCGGGGCGGCTAACAACAATGATAAAAAACAACATGTAACAATCCAATTTAATAAAACAACTAAAAACCCTTATTATAAAAACCAAACATACACATAAACATACCATACATAACTTGTAATGGCCTAGGGGAAGGGATATCCTAAGTCCCCCATGCCTGGCGACAAAGGTGGGTCTTAAGTAATTTGCGAAAGACAAGGAGGGTGGGGGCCGTTCTAATCTCTGGGGGGAGTTGATTCCAGAGGGCCGGGGCCGCCACAGAGAAGGCTCTTCCCCTAGGGCCCGCCAAACGACATTGTTTGGTCGACGGGACCCGGAGAAGGCCAACTCTGTGGGACCTTATCGGCCGCTGGGATTCGTGCAGTAGAAGGCGGTTCCGGAAGTATTCTGGCCCAATGCCATGTAGGGCTTTAAAGGTCATTACCAACACTTTGAATTGTGACCGGAAACCGATCGGCAGCCAGTGCAGGCCGCGGAGTGTTGCAGAAACATGGGCGAATCTAGGAAGCCCCACGATGGCTCTCGCGGCCGCATTCTGCACGATCTGAAGTTTCCGAACACTTTCTGTGAATAGGAAAAAGCCCCTTAAAGTCCCATAGTTCCTCAAAAACATCACCAAGGCTGTCAGATATGTTCTACCCTGGCTTTATTCAATATACCTAAATGTGTTTCCTGTAAACATTAGAATAAGGGCAAGAGGAGACTACCTGTGTTGCTGAACCAAACGCATGTCCAAAGTCTATTCCCACCAAGCCTCCAGTCTCGGTACTGATCATGAAATTTGATAGGTGTCGATCACCAATGCCAAGAATCCAGTGGCTGATGCACAGCAGTGCATGGGTGCTGGCAAAATGAGATCGCAGAGACAGCAAGGCTTCTGGAGTTGTACTCATTTTAACGAAGGCTTTCCTTTAGAAAATAAATAGATTCTATATTAGATGAAGTACAACTACCTTGCGGATAATTCCTGGAAATCACAACATTTAGAAAATCAGAAAAATGGCTCATCTTTTCAGACACAGAATAAAAAGTGAAATGAAACAACATAATCGGACTGCTTCACAAAAGTCAGAGAAAGATTTTCTTTAGCAAGTATTATGGCACTAGAGCACAGGTCACCAACTGGTGGTCCATGGATCACTGGTGGTCCGTGAGAAACCTTTTGGTGGTCTGTGGAGAAATCTTGGCCCCTGGCCAGATATGGCCGAGAGCAATGAATGCAGTCGGTGTGTGGGAACACAAGACTGCGCTGCCCCCACTCTTAAGGCTGAGTGCAAACTTCATCTTGAGTATAGCGGTGCGATCCACATAAGCTAGAACAGGAAGGTAAGACCAAGAACCTACTGCACTCAGCCAAATGGCTTCCGGGAGGGGGGGGGAGATTTAGCCGCCTTTTGGGCCTACATCTCTCCTGCAGGGCGTCTGGATGGGGGACCTGAAAGCGCCTGCTAAATGGGCCCCCTGCAAACTCTCGGCTCTTGAGTCCAGCCAAAGTTTTCCATGCTGCTTCAGCGAGCAGTCAGCGAGATGGGTTCGCTGGGGGTCAAGGTAGCGTCCACAATGCACATATGGGACTGGCCGTGGTGGGGCTGGAAATCTCTGCCCTGATGGCACTTGCAATGTGCAACTTTGCAGGTAGTGCAATATCCAAAAAGGAGCACAGCCCTCGCCAGCTGGAACAAAATAGTGATGCTG
This sequence comes from Erythrolamprus reginae, assembly GCF_031021105.1. Lineage (NCBI taxonomy): Eukaryota > Metazoa > Chordata > Lepidosauria > Squamata > Dipsadidae > Erythrolamprus > Erythrolamprus reginae. The sequence goes on from NC_091952.1 coordinate 208,037,852, forward strand.
TTGCACTGGGGGGGGCGCTACACAAGTGGGCCGAAGTGGGGTTTACTATGGCTGGAAGCTGCGGGAACAAAGCACTACTTGCATTTGCATGGCATCAGCATTCCACCTCAGTGTATTTGTGCCAGCCGGTGGTACAAGGGTTAGGGTGTCTCCTGCCACTTGGGACTCAGAGAAGTAAACTGCATCCGGTCCGGGGAGCACCCAGAGTTTGCTATCCATTGTGCATGCTAGCTCGCCCCCCCTGCAAACTCTCATCTCTTGAGCACTCGCTGAAGTGGCACGGGAAACTTTGGCCAGGCTCGAGAGATCTTTGAAAGATCACCCTTATCTGACCTTAGCAAATCTTCAGGAACACAGTCTTGTCGATGCTGGAAGGACATCACTGCTTCTGTTCGGCTAGCTCTTCTGAAAATTAGAGCAAACAGTGAGATTTATAAACAGGCAAAAATGTGAATTGCTATAAAGGATTTTGTAGTAACGTTTATTTTTAATCTCTGCTTATCCTGAATCTGTCAGTCTATAAACTACAAACTATTAGGATGTACCAATAAAAGTGAAAGTGTAGCACAGTGGGGTATGATGCTAGTTCACCTCCTCCTGCAACCTGGATTAGGGTGGGTTGTGGATCGTTTTGCTGCCGGTGTGTTGGGCAAGCGCCTGCAGCAATCAAAAAGTAGCTTCTGTATAAGAAGCAAAATCCAAAATGGCAGCGTCCATGAACCTGGCTCCATGACATCCTCATCTGTTTACTAAGGGTTCTAAAGAACTGGTACCCAATTCTGTCCCAGATAGCATGGTAGTATGAACTAAAGAAACAGCTGGTAGCTAGATTACATTGAGGAATTGACAGTTAATGAGAGTTGGCAGCCAGATATCTTTGTAGAACTCCTGGCTCTCTAAATACATGGCAACGGATAAACAAGACGGGCCTAACGGGACATATCAAGGCTGGTTTCCAGAAAGCATTAAAAATCACATCTGTGTACATCAACTTTACTACAGCTTACAATACCGTGTGGAGGAAGTGGGATCTTATCTTCTCAGTGTGACTGTGGTGCTCCTTGACAAAATATCCACCATACTGTGTCCGAATGTCCATCAAGAGCTTACACCGACTCAATGTCTGATTTTTCAACATAGACCACCCTGCCCTTAAATGGTTGGGTAGACTGGACATTAACATTTGAATTACTATAAGTCCATGTCTTTGCCATATGCTAAATAAATAAATATAACACGGAGAATTCTCTTCTAAAATAATTCTTTTTTTGTAATTCTAATATTAATGTTTTATAATGTATAAATACTTGTACAAAACACCAACATATTCGCATCAAAGATACATAGGCAAAAATATAAATAAATTGTGTTGTATATTTCTGTGGGGTTTTAAATGAAACAACTTACGTAATATACTGAATGTAATTAAACTAAATTGTTCTTAATTCCAAAGATGATATTCTTACCTGCTTGCAGTGTTTCTCCAAAAAAGAAGGCTGGTCTTATTTTCTTTTGACTGCTGAAAAAATGGCTAGGCCTTTTTGGAGGGTTCTAACTACTGACTCACTTTGTGGTGGTGGCACAGAGAATCCCACCCAGCAGGAGCCCGCTGCTGGTCCACTTCTTCTGCAGCTGCTTGCCGCCACTCACACACATAATCCTGGCTTCCATTTCGCCTTCAGATGCCTTCTAGGAGACATCTCAAGGCAAAGCGGAGACCAGGACAATGCGCGCAAATGGCAACAAGCGGCCACAGAAGAAGGCGAGGCAGGTGTCGTGGTGTGCAAGGCCTGGTAACTAGGGCAGCTCAAAAAACCCATCCCCACCCTAGCTTATTTTTTACTTGTGGGCTTTGCCCAAGCCCTGGCATCTCAGTGGGCGGGTTCTTAACTAGGGCTAATTTTGTAGGTGAGGCTTAATTTGATCGCATGAGCTCAAAAACAGGATAAGGCTTCTTTTCAAGGTGGGTCTTCTTTGGAGAAACACAGTAAAAACACAATCACAGACTTGCAACCACTCCTTAATAACATTATTCTGTATCTTTTAGTTGTTGCCTTTTGTTTTAACTGTGCTACTCATAAATGTACTTCAAGCCTATAAATTGCTATATTCTTCATATTAAATGCAATAATTCAACAAGTGATAACAAACCTTTCCATTTGGTCCTCCGCAATACAAAAATATAAGGGACATCATCATTTATAAAATGATCACAAAAACTTTCACATGGAGCAAGTCCAGTAAATTTTACATAGCGGAAGAGGACAGATTATGATTATAGAGTCCATATTAAAGTAATTATAATAAAATTTTATATCCAATCAGTCTATCTGATGTCTTTCCTGGAAACTTTATATCCAGGAATTACTTCTCAGTGTATACACAGTGCTTTTAACACATCTGTTTCCAAGTCTTCTAAGCTAGTTCAAGCATAAGGTTGACTCAGTCTTTCTTCCTTCGGTAAAACGAGGACCCAGATTGTTGGGGGCTAAATGCTGACTCTCTAAACTGTTAAGACCAGGGTTGTGCTATTGATATTGCTGTAAGTATGTGGTATGCAGAGAAATGGAGGCAGGGGCAAGAAGGGGACCAGGTGTAGATTATCAGTCACTGTAGAACTGCTGTATCTTCAGAAGCAGCTCTAAATGCAGTGTTTACTATTACTATTACTGAGTATCAAGAGTATCCTGCTGACAATAATTTATGTGTGTGGTGCAGGAAGGGGTACCAAAGTATCTGATGGAGAATAAATATTTCCAAGACTTACTTGAACATAGTCATGTAACGTTCAATTCCATCTCTTTCCCCCATCTTGCGCAGCCAATCATTATAGTCGGCACAAGGACCTTTGGGGCTTTAGGGAGGGAAGAATACAAACTTAATCTACTACATGCGGGCATTCATACATCATTTGACATTAAAATTGCTTACTTTCTCATTTGATTTTAGCATTGATAAATTATAAAAGAAAGTAGTGTCCAAATGTGCAGTCCTTGGTCTTCTGAGCATGTTTTTTTTTCTTGCAGACACTTCATTACTAAACTAGGTAACATTATCAGTGCACTGGTGATGTTACCTCATTTGATAATGAAATATCTGCAAAAAACCAACCACTTTCAGAGAGCACCAAAGACTCTACAGTTCAATCTCAAGATATAAATATTCTCTGCTATTGGAAATGTACTGTTTTACCAATATTCTAGAATAATATAGAGAGTAACTTTATTTGTAGATGAACGTTACATCTGTTAATAAAACATAACCCAAAAGAATGTGAACAATTATCAATGCGGTATTCAATCAAGTCAGCTCAAACTTTTACAAGAACTCCCACAAACTGTTTAAATATCAATGGAAAAAATAGTTCGTTGCATAAAATCTGTTAACAGAAAAATGCCAAGCACCTGATGTAAACCAAAAGACAGAGGGGCTGAATAAACATGCAGATGGATTTGTGCATTTAAACTCAAATGAAGCTATCAAACTATGTCACAAAATATCACAAATTTTTGATAAAGGCCAATAAGTAAAGACAAGCACTGAAAAGTTGGCAGAAAGAATTTTCTTTAATTTGGCCTTCATATAAGCCTACAATTGTACATGATTTGTCTATACTTAAGAGCTGCTTTCACCATTTATTATTATTATTATTATTATTATTATTATTATTATTATTATTATTAATTAGACTTGTATGTTAGCATTCATGAGGGGGGAAAACCTTCCATAATGAAAAATGCCTTAGATTCTGTTAAGTGATGCAACAATGAGGGTTCTTCATAATCCTAATTTTTCCATAATAATTATCTCCTGCTGCTATTGATCTGAATAGCACCTACACAGATCTGAGTTCTAATTTAATTAAAGCTGACTTCCTAGTTATGTAAACTAAAATGAAATTTAAAAATTTCTTTCTTGTAAAAAATAGTCTGTTGATAAGAATATGGTGATAAAAAAGCCATAGGTAATAAAAATCTTCTGGCTTAAAGTAATAAAGAAAATATATAGGTGAACCCATGCTGAGTAAGCAAACAGCTTCCAATTATTATCTAGGTCAGGAAGTACTTCAAATAACCTCTGAAGATAATTCTGAGCTGATCCAATGGACCTTAGTACAATGAGTAATGTTAACTGATTAGAAATGCCTAATAATAAAAGCAAAGTAAGTCATTAACAGATCAGAACAAAGTTATGCTCCACTTACCTGTTATAACAACTCCTTTCCTGTTCAGACATGTTTTTCAAAAGGAACTCTTTTAATGTATAGGTATTCTCAAGCCATTCAATCAGTCCCAGTCTGTAAAAAAATAAATTTGAACTTACTTTTGTAATGATATGGGTGTAGGATGATTGGCAGAACCAGAGGGAAGAGTTAAAAGAGGCATTAGTTTAGAATCATTACAAAGCCACAAGCAGGGGTGAAATTAAATTTTTTCCCATACCAGATCTGTGGGCATGGCTTGGTGGGCAACGGCAGTGGAAGAATACTGCAAAATCTCCATTCCCTCCCCACTCTGGGGCCAGCCAGAGATGGTATTTGCTGGTTTCCCAAACTACTCAGAATTCCCGCTACTGGTTCTCGAGAACCTGTCAGAACCTGCTGAATTTCGCCCCTGGCCACAAATCAACTAAGTCCAACACCCCCACTCTCAAATGCCATTGATCTAGTTCTAACCAGGTACAGTGGTACCTCATCTTACGAACGCCTCTTCTAACGAACTTTTCAAGATACGAACCCGGTGTTTAAGATTTTTTTGCCTCTTCTTCCGAACTATTTTCACCTTACGAACCCAAGCCGCTGCTGCTGGGATGAAGGGGTTTCTTTCCCCCCCCTTTTTTGAAGAAAGAAAGGGGAGGGGCTGCTTGGAGTAGGAAAGATTTTGCAGAGAACAACGTGCTTGCAAAGGCACTGAAAGGGTGTCTTTTGAAGAAAGAAAAGGGAGGGGCAGCTTGGAGGAAAGATTTTGCAGAGAACAACCTGCTTGCAAAGGCACTGAAACGGTGTCTTTTGAAGAAAGAAAAGGGAGGGGCAGCTTGGAGGAAAATTTTTGCAGAGAACAAGGTGCTTGCAAAGGCACTGAAACGGTGTCTTTTGAAGAAAGAAAAGGGAGGGGCGCCCCTCTTGCCTTTCTTCCTTCCCACTCACCCTTTAGCCTAGCCTTGCTTCTTCCACCCGCCCCCTTTAGCTGCTCCTCCCTGCCCACTGTTCGCCTCCCTTCTAAAGTTTGGGATTTTCCTGAAGGATTTGCACGCATTATTTGCCTTTACATTGATTCCTATGGGAAACATTGTTTCATCTTACGAACTTTTCACCTTACGAACCTCCTCCTGGAACCAATTAAGTTTGTATGATGAGGTACCACTGTACTAACCATTATTCCGAGAAGATTCCTGTGCATAGGCTTTAACAATAAATCTGTAATCTGGAACTTCTGTGTATGGATTTGGTTTTTCACACCCGAAAATAGCAAAATAAACAATGTATTCCTTATGGAGGAAAAAAATATCTAAAGCAACTAGACAAATCTTCCATTGTTAAAATATTCTGAACCCACAAGAGATGGAACGGTGCATGTTTTGAAAACAGCTTTAGAGGAGGAGTTTAAGACTGGGAGAGGGGCACAAGTAATTCAGAGGTGATGCTCTGGAATAGACAGGAATTATTTCCAAGGTCTTATGATATAGAAAAAGTCTCTGTGCTACATAAGGGTTTAGCATGTGTCTACCTGGTCGTCATTGGTATAACCTGATAGGTTTTTATCTGCATGTTTCTTTGACTGCAGGCGGCATCTCGTGAAAGAATGGTATTCATAATTTCAAAGAGCTGCTCAATGCGTTGATCTTGCCTCAGGTCTTCTCCTCCTTTCACAAGAAAGGGATATTCCCGCTCATCATTGCCTCTGATAACTATACGTTTTGGTTTCCGGATGGATTGCATTACTTTTATCTTTAACAGAACGTAGAAGAAGAAAAATACAGAGCAGATAAGAAAATACTATGTTATACAAACTGACCCCTAAATAAGCTACATATTTCTCTGCAGCACCAGAAATGAAACCCAGAAATGAAACTGACTCCTGAGATTTTCAAGAAATATTGTCTCCAAATGATAGCTTATACAGTGGTACCTCATCTTACGAACACCTCTTCTAACGAACTTTTCGAGATACGAACCCGGTGTTTAAGATTTTTTTGCCTCTTCTTCCGAACTATTTTCACCTTACGAACCCAAGCCGCTGCTGCTGGGATGAAGGGGTTTCTTTTTTTCCCCTTTTTTGAAGAAAGAAAGGGGAGGGGCGGCTTGGAGGGGGAAAGACTTTGCATTAACAAAATTAGGAGAACAGTGTGCTTGCAGAGGCACTGAAAGGGTGTCTTTTGAAGAAAGAAAAGGGAGGGGCGGCTTGGAGGGGGAAAGAGTTTGCAGAGAACAGCGTGCTTGCAGAGGCACTGAAAGGGTGTCTTTTGAAGAAAGAAAAGGGAGGGGCGGCTTGGAGGGGGAAAGACTTTGCATTAACAAAAGTAGGAGAACAGCGTGCTTGCCGAGGCACTGAAAGGGTGTCTTTTGAAGAAAGAAAAGGGAGGGGCGTCCCCCTTGCCTTTCTTCCTTTCCACTCACCCTTTGGACTAGCCTTGCTTCTTCCACCCGCCCCCTTTAGCTGCTCCTCCCTGCCCTCTGTTCGCCTCCCTTCTAAAGTTTGGGATTTTCCTGAAGGATTTGCACGCATTATTTGCTTTTATATTGATTCCTATGGGAAACATTGTTTCGTCTTACGAACTTTTCACCTTACGAACCTCCTGGAGCCAATTAAGTTCGTATCATGAGGTACCACTGTATTGTTTATTTTTACATTTTATGTTTTTGTATGTCACAGGGATTTACTGACCTACAATTTGTAGTAATAATAAACAAGATTTACAATAAATTTAAATTAATAAAATTGGAATGTATGAGCAGGAGGAGATACATTAGAGATGGTACAGAATTACTTTTGAACAAAAGTAACAATATCACTTGAAAAATCATACCTGAAAAATTTTCCTATTTTAAAATGCAAACAATCCAGTTTTAGGAAAAGTCAAGGATATCTTAACGATTCTTAATGACCTTGATGCTGCTTTTATGTTTGGTTATACATACAAGCAACAATGAAAAAACTATGTTGCAAATTAACACATTCAGTTTGCTGCAGGTTGCTGATTTTCAAAAGACACATCAATTAATATATAGATTTCCAATCAGGAATCTCATTGACAGCTGTCATGGGCCTTTCATTTGAATTTACAGCCACTTGTGTTTTTGAGAGTGATAATAAAAACTATGTTCCTTGTAGTCAATGGGTTATATGCAGTGGGAAAATCAATTTTATAAATAGAATCTCTTTATCTTTCAACCGATTAATTTTAATTAATAGATGCGATTAACTTTTCCTGTTTTGGCAAATGAGTTCTGGAGAGGCAGATGCTGCATGGATGTATCAACATTTTTATTGCACTGAGTAGATTAATATGGGGGAAATGTTCAATTATTATTTAAAATTGAGATAAATTTCTACTACAATGCTAACCGTATGCTCTGTAGGTTAATAGTTTAACATACCCGCTCATCAAATCCAGAAATTTTTGCATGATATTCCGGCAATGGCTTTCCTTTACCATCATACTGACCTGAATAAGTAAAAAGTTGGGTGTTTTTTTTAAAAATAATGTGACTTTAAAAAAAGTGCTTGTTAGATCAAATAACAAATAACTTCATCAGAATGTATTATATATTTGATACATTTTTATCTGGTATATAATGCAGTATTACATTTGTAGGAAATCTCAGGTTATTTTTTATAGTAAAAAGGTAGTCATATGGGAAGGATGCCTGTTAAGAAAATTTCAATAGGATTCTTGCAATTCTAGTTTTGACATCAAGATTGTCAGCAAAAGCTTTTAGAAAAATGCTGCTTGCTGCTTTGGAAAGTATTGTCAATTAAGTTCCAGTCTAAAAAGGAGCTCTAATAGAGCCGGGGTGGCACAACAGGTAAAGTGCTGTACTGCAGGCCATTGAAACTGACTGCTAGATCTGTAGGTCAGCGGTTCAAATATCATCACCGGCTCAAGGTTGACTCAGCCTTCCATCCTTCCGAGGTGGGTAAAATGAGGACCGGATTGTGGGGGTAATATGCTGGTTCTGTTAAAAAGTGCTATTAGAAACATAGAAACATAGAAGACTGATGGCAGAAAAAGACCTCATGGTCCATCTAGTCTGCCCTTATACTATTTCCTGTATTTCATCTTACAATGGATATATGTTTATCCCAGGCATGTTTAAATTCAGTTACTGCGGATTTACCAACCACGTCTGCTGGAAGTTTGTTCCAAGGATCTACTACTCTTTCAGTGAAATAATATTTTCTCACGTTGCTTTTGATCTTTCCCCCAACTAACTTCAGATTGTGTCCCCTTGTTCTTGTGTTCACTTTCCTATTAAAAACACTTCCCTCCTGAACCTTATTTAACCTTTTAACATATTTAAATGTTTCGATCATGTTCCCCCTTTTCCTTCTGTCCTCCAGACTATACAGATTGAGTTCATTAAGTCTTTCCTGATACGTTTTATGCTTAAGACCTTCCACCATTCTTGTAGCGCGTCTTTGGACCCGTTCAATTTTGTCAATATCTTTTTGTAGGTGAGGTCTCCAGAACTGAACACAGTATTCCAAATGTGGTCTCACCAGCGCTCTATATAAGCGCTCTATTGCTAACATGTTGTAAGCCGCTCTGAGTCTAAGGAGAAGGGCGGATAAAAATTGAATGAATGAATGAATGAATGAATGAATAAAAAATAAATAAAGTCACAATCATTTTAGATCAGTTGAGAAATTTGTCAGGGTTGTTCTGGTGAGTGATGAAGCACTCATTTATTAAAAACTCAATAGTTCAGGATTTTTTTTTTCCAAACGAAGACTGACTTAGAAATCTAAATGCTAAAACCTAAATATTAAATCACTTTTATGAAGTCCAAGTGATGATGTCCAGAGATTACACTACCACAGATACCTTGAGGAAAAGCACGTATAAAGTATTAAACAATGTCAATTAATACACACACTAAACTCTCTGACCATACTATAATTAACAGGCAAAACTAGAAACAGAGGGAAGTATACCCTCATACCTTTTATTTGCCATAACCCTCAAATATTTCCCATAATCCTCAGGTTTCTTTTGTTCATTTATTTCAGGCACATGAGCACAATTGCAAACAAATTGTATGTTCTGGAGATAAAAGGGAGGCTGGCGATTAGTATGCTGTTTTGCAGCATTTTTACTAAAATCAATGGGCCAGGCATGCCGATAAGCACACCATGCAGGTACCATTTTAGCATCTCAGTCCTGAATACCAAGCAAAAGCAAAATGCCATTGTTTCTTTTCCTGTCACTGTGCTAAAAACAGTTCAATGTTGTTTTAAATTGTTTTCTATCACATTTCAACCAAGATGCATTTTCTCATACATAAAGCTTTTATTTATTTATTATTTATTTATTTGAGTTGTATGCCGCCCCTCTCCGTGGACTCAGGGCGGCTAACAACAGTGATAAAAACAGCATGTAACAATCCAATACTAAAACAACTAAAAAACCCTTATTTATAAAACCAAACATACATACAAACATACCATGCATAAATTGTAGAGGCCTAGGGGGAAAGAATATCTCAGTTCCCCCATGCCTGATGGCAGAGGTGGGTTTTAAGGAGCTTACGAAAGGCGAGGAGGGTGGGGGCAATTCTAATCTCTGGGGGGAGTTGGTTCCAGAGGGCCGGGGCCGCCACAGAAAAGGTTCTTCCCCTCGGTCCCGCCAAGTAAGTTCGAAGATGTCATATTATGTCCAAAGTGATAAAAAACCACAGATAGAAAATATCAAATAATCTAGTCCAACTGATTGTGATTATATAATTTGAGGGTATTCAATTAATTTTTTTTTTCAATAGGGACATTCATTTATAGGGAATTTTCTTCTTTTTTTAACCCTCTGAAGTATACTTTACCGGGGATTTCCAGTTCGGTCCTCAAGAATTCTGGTTTGAATTCACTCATCCAAGGGGAGCATTCCTTTAGATTCCCAGGTTCTTTCTCACATTTCTTCATCTTTACAAAGAGAGAGAGCGCAACTTTATTGAAGACGCTGGCGTTCATATCCAGCAGTTTTGAACCTCCTTTTCCAAAATGATCGTCAAATTCCTTTCCAAATTCCTGAAATAAAATTCATTTACAACAAAAGTACTAGGTTTAATACAAGAAAAATCTTTAGGCCATAATGAAAAAAAAAGTACAATGGTATCCTTAACAAAGGACCAGGGTAGAACCTTTACAAACTGCCAGGACCTAATTGTAAACATACCAAAAGTTAAGTGATCAGCGAAAAGTACAAGTTGTGGCCAGGGAATGATTCCATGTATTTCAAGAATTGTGGGTTGTGAGTGATGAATGCATACAATGGGGTGGAAGTTTCTTATGAAATTTCCAAGCATTACCACTGGATTGTCTCTTTGTGATGGCTCTTTTCACTGAAGCTAGTAAAAGGGTACATGGTTAAATATGTCCTCTTAGAGAAGCTGCCACACTGAACTGGAATCAAAGCTGCATGAACTCCTCTTTTTACTAGTGAAATAAAATATAACTATGCCAAAAAGAAAGACAGAAAAAATCCTAGAAATCAAGGAATCAAATTCCAAGTGTCCAGTCATAGGAAAAATGAAATTAAGAACTTTGCAGGAATAATTTACATATAAAACCATGAAACAGTGCTTTCTAGCAGTGTCCAAGAACAACAAAATCATAGTTTTTCTAATATTCATTTACTTCAGATCTACCAATGCAGCACCAGTTATGTCTGGTTTCTACCTGACCTACAATCAGTTAATATAGAAGATTCCCAAAATTCTGCCAAATCATCATCCATAGAATACATACTAATTTTTGAATTCTAAATTCTATGAATGAATAATGCTAAAAATCAGCTGCTGCACTGATGACTTTTAATTATTATTCCTAAAAACATAGATTATGCAGAACATTTTCATTTTTACTTTACTGTGCTCAACAATTTCAAAAGAGGCTGAGCCTTGAAAAAGGTTGAAAAAAAATTCTTAAAGTTGGATCTAAACTCTCTCCTGTAGTTATGTTCTCTAGTTATGCAACTTGAAGCTTCTCCAGTCTTCTTTCATTCTGAAAAATCAGAATGAATACTCCCTCTGGAGGAATGTTTCGAAACCTCTATTTCATTTTCAACTTTTCAATTTGCAGCCTGAGTAATAATAATAATGGTGGACTATCGTAAATATTTTTTTTTGTTTGACAGTTTTTTAAAAAATGTTTTCAAACTGTGCATAAAGGCCAAGATTTCTGAAAGCTGTGCTAAAGAATGTCAATATGACTTGGATATGTAACCCTATATGTGTATATGTGTGTGTGTGTGTGTATATGTCACATGTTTTTTTTGCTGAATTTGAAATTAAGGGAGACTAAGATAGACCTATTTTGGCCTTATTTTGGCCTCATCAGCTAGCCATACCCACTGGGACTTGAACCTGCAACCTTTGCCTTGTAAGGCAGAGAATTATCCTCTAGGCTACAGTATCCAATCCCTTCAGCTTTGCAACAGGGAAGGGTTACATATTTTTGTGTCGAATCACCCTGGTGTATTGAAGGAACATCATAGCTCCTTATATATATGGATTATTTTTTAGAAAACCAATAGTTAATTTATAAACTCACTAGAATTCTACTGTAAAACATGATACATACTTTAATAAATTGCTTTCTGAACCACCCAAGACCAGGAGCCTCTAAATTTCCAAGGTTTTGGTACATCCCATCATACAATTGCTGAATGTTATTTTTATTTTTATTTTTTTTCCCCAGCTCATTTCGGACATCTTCAATCCAATCCTATAAATGCAGAATAAAAATTATTTTCTCTCTTGTGAAATAAACTGATAGGAGACATTAAAATGTAATGGCAATCATGTCATAATCAGAAATTCATGCTCTGAAGACAGAGATAATGTTTTATTAAATTTATATGCTACTAAATTCCAGAGATTCTGAGTGTTTTACAAATAGCTACATTAAAACCAAAAAAACAATAAGAGATTTTTTTTTAAAAAAAGGGTAAAATGGCATGACAAAATTAGATGGTAATTTTAAAAAAAACCAATTACTGGGTGAACAGCAAAAACAGATATTCTGGCATATTCAAGTCACTAACTAAATAAATAGAGATTATGAAGAATTTGACAGATGTACCTTGAATAGCATTGCTGGATTGGAAAGCTGTTCCAAGGAACGAACAAAATCTTGTATCACTCCTCCTTCATACAACTTACTCTTCACTCTACAAAAGAAAGAAAGAGTACAGCAAGGAAAGAGAAATGTTCCCCTTAATTTTTTTAAGTGATATCCTAGCACAGTTTTTCAACTAATAAGCAAACTATTTCAGCTATGATCATCTAAATCAAACAAAGTTCCCTTATGTTTTAATACTTTATTTTCTTGTGGGACTGGATTACTAGTTGTCTAAGGCCATATATTATTATTATTATTATTATTATTATTATTATTATTATATATTAGATTTGTATGCCGCCCCTCTCCGCAGACATATGGTCATGGGTTGAACATATTTGGTGTAAAAGAGACTATACCTTAGTTTAAAGTTTAATGATTTAATATAAATTACTCTCTAAATTAAGATTCCTTACTCTTTAGGTTAAGTTTAAAAATGTCTTTCTTTCTTTCTGAACAGATATAATAAAAAATAAAATTAAAAAAAGACAATCATAGTGTTTGAGCCACAGATTAAGGACAGCAGAATCAATAAAATGAACAAATTTACAATTTAGTTTCGGCAATTATATAATTCCTTAGTAGGAAGAATTAACCTATTGACATTTTTTAACCTTTAACAAACCAAAAAAACCCTTTTAATTTAAATGTAGCGAATGAAATTATATGTACGCTACACTTTTCCCTAACCATAAAATAAATTTTGCTTTTCTTCTAAAACATGTTTTCTTTCATTTTTAACAATACCTTTCTACAAACTCCTTATTTTTACGACCTATGGCAGTTTCTGGGAAAGAGAAGCTTTCACTGCTGATCATGAAGGGATACACTATTGCTTGTGGGTACATAGAAGCAATGTCTTCAACTATATGCTGAATGGCAGGTGCTTCATTCTTATCCAGCATTGCCATCAACTGGCTGATCCAACCAATGAACTGCCAGCAAGGAATTGAAGAAATCTGTGAAAACAGTAATTGTGAATGTAGATTACAGCAAAAAAAGCATGCTCCTATCCTGAGTCCCCTGAATTCAATAAAAACTAAAGCCTCTATCTATTGGAATATGGACATATGTGTAGAATGTATAAAAAGTTTAGCAAATTCAGCCAGGAACACAGTAACATGTTTCCAAGAACCAATGAACTTGAGATGAACAAACATCCACCAGGTTTTGCCCAGAATTTGTAACAATATTCTTATTAGCTATGGAAGCAAACCACAAATCTTGTATTCAATGCTGACAGTTGCATGTATTGTATTGTTCCTTTGAGTGCTTATCCTAAACATTTATTATATTTAAAAATACCTCGTCTTACGAAATTAATTGGTTCCGAGAGGAGGTTCGTAAGGTGAAAAGTTCATAAGACAAAACAATGCTTCCCATAGGAAACAATGTAAACTCAATTAATGCGTGCAAGCAACAAACCCCCCCCCCCCCGCAAAAACGGCGCTTCGCTGGGCGCCGCCACCCGGCTATCATCTTTTCAAACAGCCAGGGGCTTCTCAGCATTCTCCCGAATGCCGAATCCAGAAGTTCAGCAAAAGTTCGGGTTCGGGAGGCCGCCAAGAAGCCCTGCCGCCCGGCTGTCGCCTTTTGAAACAGCCTGGGGGCTTCTCAGAGTTCTCCCAAACGCCGAACCCGAAAGTTCGGCAAAGTTCGGGTTCGGCGTTCGGGTTCAGGAGGATGCCGAGAAACCCCGCCGCCCGGCTGTCAGCTTTGCAAAAGAGCCGTGGAGCTGTCGGCCGGTCGGGAGGCTCAAACGGAGGTGGGGAATCCCAATAGGGAATTCCATGGGCGGAGCGTTGACATCACGAAGACGTCCTTCCTGGAGTCCACGTTTTGGCCGGCCAGGAAAAACGTCTTCGTGACGTCAAAGCTCCGCCCATGGAATTCCTTGCTTGTGAATGGAAATGAACTTCTGTTTGCCCCGTTTTTTTTGCCATTCCCAAGGTTCAGGAAAGTCCCCTGAAGCCTGGGGGTGGCAAAAATGACCCAAAAGGCCAAACAGAAATTTGTTTCCATTCACAAGCAAGGCGGCACTGATTCCAGTAAGAGATTAGGTACAGATGTCTGCAAGAATATCTTCTCTTTTTTCAAAGTAAACCATCAGTGGTTTTAATTTTCCAAAATTTATTTATAAATGTACATGCTGCCCACCCAAAGATTGTGAGAGGCTTACAAAAGTAGATAATATATTTTCCTTTACATATGGGAAGACTCACCTCTTGTGCCATGAGTCCCAAAATCTTTTCTGGATATTTCTCTACAATTTGCAATAGTCTGGGGAATTTTAATCTTGCTTCGTTTGAATTTAGTTTCAAAGCTTTTATTACTTTGTCCACTACAATTGCTGGAAATATTTGCAAATCCTCAGTGTTTACATCTGGCAGAACATAAGATCGTCAACAGAATATTAAACTTTTAATGCTGATTAAAATTGTGATTTATTTAACAAGGTTTTTTAAAGACTACATAAAATAATACACTCAATTTTTTTCTCTAAAGTACTTTGTCAAATCTTCTGTAGATCTGACATTTCACCTATCATCACATTCTTCTCAAAAAAACAATATATAGTATGAGTTTTAACAGCTGGCAGGAATGACATTTACAATAGTAGGAATAATAGTAAGAAGATATCTATTGATTAGGTGCAAGGCAGCAAGTCCCGTATTTTGGATGATATTGTGGCCAATTACCAGAAACTTTAATCCAGGGTATGTGTGTGAGATTTAGGAGATAATTTACAGCTACAAAAACTGATAGCTACAACTCATTTCTTTTGAAACTGCTCTCTACATGGGGCTACCTTTGAAAAGTGTTCGGAAACTTCAGATCGTGCAGAATGCAGCTGCGAGAGCAGTCATGGGCTTACCTAGGTATGCCCATGTTTTGCCATCACTCCGCAGTCTGCATTGGTTGCCGATCAATTTCCGGTCACAATTCAAAGTGTTGGTTATGACCTTTAAAGCCCTTCATGGCATTGGACCAGAATACCTCCGAGACCGCCTCCTGCCGCACGAATCCCAGCGACCGATTAGGTCCCACAGAGTGGGCCTTCTCCGGGTCCCGTCAACTAAACAATGTCGGTTGGCGGGCCCCAGGGGAAGAGCCTTCTCTGTGGCGGCCCCGACTCTCTGGAACCAACTCCCCCTGGAGATTAGAACTGCCCCTACTCTCCCTGCCTTCCGTAAAATTCTTAAAACCCACCTCTGTCGTCAGGCATGGGGGAACTGAAACATCTCCCCTGGGCATGTACAATTTATGTATGGTATATTTGTGTGTGTGCTTGTTAGTATATTGGGGTTCTTTTTAAACTTTTTTAAATATTTAAATTTATTTGGATTTGTTACGATTTGTTTATGCCTTGTTGTGAGCCGCCCCGAGTCCGCGGAGAGGGGCGGCATACAAATCTAAATAATAAATAAATAAATAAATAAATAAAGTTTCTCTTTAAATAATCTTACTTGGTTACCATCACACGCAATAGTGTTAAACTTCAGCATTTAACTGTACACTGTTACCTACCGTATTTTTGGGAGTATAAGACACACATTCCACCCCCTAAAAGTGGGTGAAAACTTGGGTGTGTCTTATACATTGAAAGTAGCCCTGCCCAGCCTTTGACTTCTGCCTTCTAGCAATTTGCCTCCTTGCAGCGAACAGCTCAGAGCCTGATTAGTAGAAGCAACTTATTATCAGCTTACCGATCATCAGCTGATTCAGGCTGCAGGCAGGCGGCAATAGGCTATGGCAATCCCTGCAGTCTGAAACTATTAGCTGCTTGTGCTAAAACTGAAAATAAAACTAAAACTGCAAGAAGGCAAATTGCTAGGAGCTAGAGGCAGATTTTAATTTTCTTGTATTAATTAGACTGTACTGAAACTGGCTGTTTGTTGTTTGCTGCAAGGAGGTAAGTAAATAACTATAAATGCCTATAGAATGTTCAAATTATTAGACTTATTTTTTAAAGACTGTTTTATTTATAAGAAGAAGCTTTTTAAAATAAATGTTTGATCTGAATAGGCTCCGTGCTGTTGTATCTTCTTTTATTTTTATTTTTTTGTACCTTATTTTAAATAGCAGAGAATAAGTATATTTCCAGAATACTACATAAAATTTAAAGGTCTGTAAAAATATACAGTGATCCCCCGGTTATTGCGTCCCCGACCATTGCGAACAGGCTAATTTGCGATTTTTCAACCCGGAAGTCAAAACACCATCTGCGCATGCGTGCCCTTTTTTCTATGGGCACGCATGCGTAGATGGCGCCGGGCAGATCAGCTGCTGGGCGGCTTCCCTAGGTCTTCCCCCTCTTGGCGGGCATCAGCGAGGAGTTTCCCCACCGCCCACGCAAACTCCTCGCTGCTGCCGCTTCGCTCGGCCGCTTCCCAGCTGAGTACTCAGCTGGGAAGCGGCCCGAGCGAACGGCTTGTCCGCAGCCTGCCTGCCCGCACGCCCGCGCGCCCTTCTCCCGCCCACGCCGTTCGCTCGGGCCGCTTCCCAGCTGAGTACTCAGCTGGGAAGCGGCCCGAGCGAACGGCTTGTCCGCAGCCTGCCCACGCCGTTCGCTCCCCCTCTTGCTGGCGGGAGGGCGAGAAGCCCTCCCCAGCACCCGCTCGCCCGCCCTTCGCCGCTCGCCCGCCCTTCGCCCGGCCACCCGCCGTTCGCTCGCTGCTCGCCCGGCCACCCGGGTTCGGGGGGTTGCTGGCAAGCCGCACATGCCGGCGGCGACGTTTTAAAACAGCCGCGCCGCTTTCCAATGAGTCCCGAAGACAAATGCGGAAGTTTGACGTTTGTCTTCGGGACTCATTGGAAAGCGGCGCGGCTGTTTTAAAACGTCGCTGCCGGCATGGGCGGCTTCCTAGCAGCCCCCCAAACCCGGGTTGGGGGTCCGGGGGGTGCTGGCAAGCCTCCCATGCCGGCGGCGACGTTTTAAAACAGCCGCGCCGCCCCCAATCTTCGGCTCCTCGCTAGCGCTGCGGAAGTAAAAACACCATCTGCGCATGCGCAGATGGTGTTTTTACTTCCGCAGCGCTACTTCGCGAAAACCCGCTCGTTGCGGGGGGTCCTGGAACGGAACCCTCGCAACGATCGGGGGATCACTGTAATCTGAAATGTAACAGTGTCCTGTTTAGTATTAAGATAAGGCAGCTGAGTTAGAACCTGACTTAGTCATGTTTGGAGTAGATCCATTTAAATAATTGGGAGCAGTTTGTGTGATTACCCTTAAGAAAACTTTCTGGGATTAATATACTGCCATAATGTACATTTCTCCAATTCTTTGCTATTTCTATGGGTCAGACACACATGCCCAGAAAAACACAGCAAATAGTATATATCATCTGTACTATTTGCTATTTTCCTGGGAGGCAAATTGCTGGGAGACAGAGGCAGACTATTTCCATCCTTGCTTTCCTCCCCACAAACTAAGGTGCATCTTATATTCCAGTGTGTCTTAAACTCTGAAAAATACAGTAAGTAATCTCATTTATTCAGACATTTTCCTGCATTATTTATTTAAATTGATTACCTTTTAATTTTAATAATGATACTTTTTTTAATGTAATTTTTTTACATCTCTCATGATTTTTAAATACTTCTATTTTATCTGTTTCTACCTGTTTTGCTTTGAAGTACAATATCCCAAGTATTGTACTCTTTCCAATAGGGGAGGGGCTTTTAACAACCCAAACATTTTGTTTGTCATGTTCTGAACATTTTTCCTGCCTACTACATATTAATTGGCATTATGGGGCATTTAAAATTAATAAATACAAGTATAGGTGAAGTAACTTAAATATTTTCTTAAATGTATCTTATTTTTTTAAAAATTACAAATCAATCAAGTTACATTTTTATATTGCACCAAAACAGAGTAAATTTTAGATAGCATGAAAAAAATAACAGGAATGTATCATTAGCATGGTGAGAGCTGGTATTTACCAAAACAAAATAAAGATTAGAACATAAGACTAGCTTTATGTTGCTACACGTGATCAACTAAAGGTGACAATGTTAAAAATGACATACAGTGTTCTCTTGATTTTCGCGGGGGATGCGTTCCGAGACCGCCCGCAAAAGTCGAATTTCCGCGAAGTAGAGATGCTGAAGTAAATACACTCTTTTTGGCTATGAACAGTATCACAAGCCTTCCCTTAACACTTTAAACCCCTAAACTGCAATTTCTCATTCCCTTAGCAACCATTTAGATTATTACTCACCATGTTTATTTATTAAAGTTTATTAAAAAAATATTTATTAAAGGCAAACTAAAGTTTGGCGATGACGTATGACATCATCGGGCGGGAAAAACCATGGTAAAGGGAAAAAACAGCAAAGTATTTTTTAATTAATATTTTTGAAAAACCGTGGTATACCCGTTTCGCGAAGTTCGAACCCGCGAAAATCAAGGGACCACTGTATATCAATCTGAATTGAATCTTCCCTGGCATTTGTTACAGAACCGAAATAATGAACAAGTCATCCTTCAACCTACCGGCAGAATTCTGTTCTTCTTTGCGGAGATGACTATCACAGAAATTAGCCAATGTCATATAAGCATCAATAATTCCACTTGTGTCTATGTGCTCAAATGACATGGACTGTATTTCTTCCTCAGCTTTTTTCACAGCCCCACTGAAGCACAGGAAAGCTCTCTTGTTCAGCCCTGCTATCACCTGAAATTAAATATGAGAAATCTGGGATCACTATCATAAACCACAAAAAGAAACAATAAGAAACAGAATATAAAATCATAAAGTTTATGTGTTATTGCTTATGTGGGTAATGGTTTTCATTCAACATTAACAGATGAAACTAAGAGACACAAGTGGGAACACCCTGCTCCTGTTTCTTATCCTGAACCAGGATTCCCTGGAAAATGTTTTTTTAAATATCCCAACCAGTCTGACTGGGCAGGAGGGCATACTCCATTCCCATCTGCTAAGGAGCCTTTGAAGACTTAGCTCTGTGCTAAGTCTTAGCTCTGTGCTGAAACCTGGGGACCTAATCTATGACAGAGCCAATTTTTTTGGTTGTGCTGAGTAACCAATTATTGCTTTTGAAATTTTGGGGGGAGGGGGGAAAGACTGCTGTGTTTCTTATGGGTTTTTGGGGGACATATTTTTATTATTTTTTATATTGTTAGGTGCTCAAAGCCATATACAGTGATACCTCGTCTTACGAACCCCTAGTCATATGAACTTTTTGAGATAGGAATCTGGGGTTTAAGATTTTTTTGCCTCTTCTTCCAAACTATTTTCACCTTACGAAGCCAAGCTGCCGCTGCTGGGATGCCCCACCTCCAGACTTCCGTTGCCAGTCGAAGGCTCCCCTCGCTGGGAAACCACACCTCCGGACTTCCATTGCCAGCGAAGCACCCATTTTTGCGCTGCTGGGATTCCCCTGCTGGGATTCCCGTGCAGCATCGCAAAAACATGGAAGTCCGGAGGTGGGGTTTCCCATGGAGGGGAGCCTCAGGGGAATCCCAACAGCGCAAAAAACGGGCGCTTTGCCTGGCAAAATGGGTGGATTTTGGGCTTGTACGCATTAATCACTTTTCCATTGATTCCTATGGGAAACATTGTTTCGTCTTACGAACGTTTCACCTTACGAACCTCGTCTCGGAACCAATTAAGTTCATAAGACAAGGTATCACTGTATTTGAAATGGGCAGCCGTATAAATCTTCTAAATAAATAAGCACATAAATAAATGTAAAAGGAATCACTGAGAGCGAAAGGAGTTAAAAATAGACAATCTCAAAAGTTCACCATGCTTCTTTATTAAGAGAGTTTGGTTCGGCTTCAAGTATTTCCAGAGTTCATGAGAACAATAATATCTGCTGAACTTGCTGCAGTGTTTTTGCTTTTATATCATACATTTTTGACAAGGTTATAAAAAATTCTCAAATTCTACCTTCATTTTTCTAATTAGGCATATGTATTTTAGGAAATGGGCATCTTACTTTTTCAACATTATCAGGTCTTTCTTCTGAAAGCATCAAGACTTTTTTAGCCTTCTCTTCTTCAATTTGGTCAAGGCAAGTTGGATCCTTGGAAAGAGCATTGGCCATTATATGAAAAGTGGTTCCCAAGAGGAGGTTTTGGTTACGGAATGTAACAGCATTATTGCTCAAGCTGCTCATTTTAATCTCATCTGTTGACAAAAATAAATATAAAATTAGTATGCCGGTATATTTATTTATTTAATTTATTAGATTTGTATGTCGCCCCTTTCCGTAGACTCGAATAATATTGCATGCCTAGAAAACACAACCAAGAATCTTTTCCTAAAGTCAACATCGTGGTGTTCTTATGTAGTGATGGAAAACATACACAAACCGCTTACCCAGTAGAGGGACAGTTTTGAGTACTGTAAGAATTTGTTCAGCACTACTTTGGCTCCGACTGCGACTATGGCTAAAACAACAATAGCTGTGGTTCCATTTTACTCGCCAATCTTCACAGGTCTTAGAATCTCCATGCAAATCCTTCAGGAGCTTTAAGGCTACTGAAAAACTGTTCTATTTTGCAATCCAACAGGAGAAAAGAATGAAGAGATTACTATAAGGGAAGGGAAGGGAAAATCTCTTAAGTTCAACATATGAAAATTAATAGCAATAATAAGCATCACAGTGCTAGTAAGGAGTTTTTTGAGTGATCATGTGTTTTATTTAAATGTTATTAATTCAAAAGATCAAATAAGCCAATTTTTTGCTCATTTGTACATACCTCTGAATGTATCTCAATTCAATAAATTGTGGTTAAAGCAAATCTTAGTATAATGGTAGGTACCCACAGCCCTGCCATTCTAAAGAATATCTCTCAAAGCTGGCACCATATATTTTGATGAAGGGCTATATTATTCAGTTATGTTTCACCCCATTTTGTTCTCATAAAGTAAAGGTCATATATACCTGTTTCCTAGCACACTCTATCATCTTCATTTTCATAGCAAAGTTGCAGTTTTTAATCACTGTATGTTTATCTTCATTCGCATTATCCGTTTCCATGCTGAAGGTAGCATCTCCATCTAATTCCATGCTATCATCTTGGTGGGTACTAGAAAATTTCTCCTGAATTTTGTCAAGGAAAAAGCACCTGCATAAAAATTAAGAAAAGATTGAGAACTCATCCAACTTTTTAAAAATGTATTCTTGTTTTACCTCATAAAATGAGAACTGGGCATAACAATGTGAAATACTAATGATTTTATTAGAGCTCTAATGTCCTCCCCAGCCAGTTTTAGCAGTAAAAGTCAGCAGTTGAGAGCAGGAATTAATCCACAGGTTTGTTTCAATCTGAATATATAATTGAAACTCATAATAAAAGATATTTTAAAACTTAAAAAGGGTAAATGTTTTTTATTTAAGAAGCCTCACAAATTTGCAGAAGTTCTCAAGTTGTGGCTCTATTTCCCCCCCAAGCTGATAGATCTTAAGGGACCAAAAAGTGCTCTTGGAAAAGAGATTTTACTGGGGATATTCTTGGGTATACAATTAATATATGTAAACATCAATAACTGAATCAGATTGTTTTTTACCTATTTGTAATTATATCATCCCAAACGTTCATAGGATCCATTTTGGTATCAGGGTATCTGTTTGTCCAAATATTGAGAAATCTCTTAAGAGACGCCCAAGAAGTTAAATTACCTAAAAAGCAATAATTGAAAAAACATTAAATATTTAAAACTGTCAGCAAGTGAAGAATCACATTTTAAACTAAATAATTCATTATAGTTAGTAACAGATTTCAAGCTCTGTAGGCATATTATTCTATTAATCAGGCTAAACCATAAACAATAATGTACAAACACAGTGGCACATTATGCTGAAGCCAAATGAAATACATTATATGAACCAAATACATTTCTAATACATTTGTTTTAGAAACATCAGTTTAGTAATGTTTAGTTTCTGTCATTAGAAACTCTTTTTAATACTTTTTAATACTCTTTGTATATTTAAAAAACTGTTTTTATGTATGATATACAGCAATAGTTTCATTCGGGCCGTTTTTCGTAAAAATGGGAGTGTTTTTGTCTTCCTCCAACCGCGAGGAGCTCTCTACAGGCCGTCCAAACCTTCTTCCCATCCCATTTTTTACCAAAAAATGAGTGAAAAATGGACCCGTTTTTGCAAAAAATGAGGTGACCAGAGGATTTGGGAGGCCAGGAAGGACAAAATCTTTTTTTCTTACTTACCTCTTTGAAATCTTGTGCACGTCTTATATACCAGTGTGTCTTACAGCCCGAAAAATACAGTACTTGCTACATAACAAGAGCACAGCATTATGGGGGACAGGGCACTTACTTGGTTTACTCATAAAGTTGATGAAGTCTTGTATTTCAGTTAAAGCCTGAACTGACTGCAGTTTGATCATAAGGCTGTGGTACAATAGTGAATCAATATTGGAGTAGTTCTGTGGG
This sequence comes from Erythrolamprus reginae, assembly GCF_031021105.1. Lineage (NCBI taxonomy): Eukaryota > Metazoa > Chordata > Lepidosauria > Squamata > Dipsadidae > Erythrolamprus > Erythrolamprus reginae. The sequence continues at coordinate 208,060,620 of NC_091952.1, forward strand.
ACAAAAAGCATTCCATTTTGAATTTTTATCTAATAATAATAATCAGTGGATTTTGTTGGGTTTCCCAGATGAACAATAAACGTTCTATGAACTCATTTATTCCAGCTGCGAGAGCAATCATGGGCTTCCCAAGGTATGCCCATGTTACACCAACACTCCTCAGTCTGCATTGGTTGCCGATCAATTTCCGGTCACAATAAAAAGTGTTGGTTATGACCTATAAGGCCCTTCATGGCATCGGACTAGAATATCTCCGGGACCGCCTTCTGCCGCACGAATCCCAGCGACCGGTTAGGTCCCACAGAGTTGGCCTTCTCCGGGTCCCGTCGACTAAGCAATGTCGTTTGGAGGGACCCAGGAGAAGAGCCTTCTCTGTGGCGGCCCCGACCCTATGGAACCAGCTCCCCCCAGATATCAGAGTTGCTCCCACCCTCCTTGCCTTTCGCAAGCTCCTTAAAACCCACCTCTGTCGTCAGGCATGGGGGAATTGAAATTTCTCTTTCCCATAGGCTTATAGAATTTATACATGGTATGCTTGTATGTATGAGTGGTTTTTTAAATTGGGGTTTTTTAGATTGTTTTTAATATTAGATTTGTTTACATTGTCTTTTTATATTGTTGTTAGCCGCCCCGAGTCTTCGGAGAGGGGCGGCATACAAATCTAATTAATAATAATAATAATAATAATAATAATAATAATAATAATAATTGCTGCTGGATGTGGTGGATCCATACACCAAACTTCTGAATGACATAATACTTCTGATACAGAAGTATACCATTAGCATGATATTTAACAAATTAACTGAGTTGGAAGGGTCCTTGTAGGTCATCTAGTCCAACCCCTGCCCAAGCAGGAGACCCTATATTATTTCCAATGAATGGCAGTCCAATCTTTTCCTGAAAGACTCCAGTGATGAAGCTCCTACAAGTTCCAAAGGCAAGCTGTTCCACTGTCAGAAAATATCTCCTTATTTCTAGGTTGAATTTCTCCTTGGTCAATTTCCATCCATTATTCCTTATCTGGCCTTCAGGTGCTTTGGAAAATAGCTTGATCCCTTCCACTCAGTGGTAGTCCCTTCAAATATTGGAATACTGCTATTAGGTCTCCCCTGGTCCTTCACTTCACTAGACTCTCCATGCCCAGTTCCTATAACCGTTCTTCATGTTTTAGTCTCCAGGATTGGTTACTCTTCTCTGCACTTTCTCCATGTGTGATATTATATTCAATCCTTTTGACTCACCTGCATGAACACTTGCATGGCATTTTTGACATAATATCTGGCTCTATCAAAATCATCCTGTAAAATGTAGAGAAGACTCAACTCTTGGCTATAATACATTTCTATTAGAGCTTTCTTCTCTTTGGCTTTCATAGCCTCATCAATAAATGTCAATAAAGACTGGTCACTGCCTCCATGGAAGAGAAGTTTCAACTTGCTGCGAATTACATAGGGTAAATAGGCCTCCTAAGATAGTAAGAAAATTGAAATTATGTTTTTGAGTAGTAAAACATACATTAGCATTAAATTGTAAATGCTACCAAATTATATAATTTAGATATTTAAAAATATATAAATGCAATCAGATTCTCTCACATTAAGTTTAATATTCAAACTGAGAATTCTCCCACCCCATAGTGGGTACAATATTGTACATACTGTAGTTTAATGTATTATGCAAAGCAATTGCTAGAGGAAAGGTCAATGGTTTAATTAAACCCTTTCCCTTAGACCAGCGTTTCCCAACCTTGGCAACTTGAAGATATCTGGACTTCAATTCCCAGAATTCCCCAGCCATCAGTTGATGGCTGGGGAATTCTGGGAGTTGAAGTCCAAATATCTTCAAGTTGCCAAGGTTGGGAAACACTGCCTTAGACTACGAGTGTCAAACTCCGCCATGTCACATTGCCATCATGTGACATTGTCCCCATTTGCAGAGCTGGGGTAGACGTGGCTTGTGGGTTACAAATCCAGCCCAAGGGCAGCTAGTTTGACCACCTTGTCTTAGACTCATAAATTTAACATGAGAACAGAGCCATAGATATATCTATATATCTATCTATATTTTTAAAAATGAAAACCTGATAGAATGGATCATTCCATATTTTATTTAGGTCTGCTGGTTGCCCATTATCAATGTTCACAGTTGAGCAATATTCCAGAGATTTCCATTCTGTCAAATGATTGTAGCATTCAAGAGATGCAATTTCCCAGAAATCCTTTTCTGCTTCGGTTGGCTCATCACCAGGCCATTCCTGCATAGAGAGTGCCTACCGAAGCAAAAAGAAAGTTGCAGTTTAGCAATTAATCCAGAGAGAGGCAATGTACGTTAATGATTAACCTAGAGCAAAGCAAGCAAGCCCGGAAACCCTTGGATGAAATCCCCATAGTTTAAAAAGTTGCTTCAAAATTGTAATTTTCAATGTAAAAATAAATAAATAAATGACCTGTTTTAATGCAAATGGAATTAAATGATTTAGTTTTAGTTTTCCTGGACCATCTATTAAAGAACTGCAGCTTGCTTTCATCAGTTAAAGGCTGCTGGAAAAAAAATGTGTCTGTGATTTATACGAATGTATTTATGGAATTCGGAGTTATTTTTGCCCATGAAATTGAAATATGTCTATGAAATAAATGCCATGAGTTAGGGACATCGAAAGTTTCTTACAGCAGGTCTAGATAGATCAGTATTTACATTCATCGTATTACAGAATATACTGCAATAAAATACTTAAGGATATATTAAAATATATAACCCAATGGTTATGAATGGTGGAGCAGTATCAACATATGCCATGATACTAAAAATAGCTTTTATGAACATATTTTTTAAAAAAGATACAGGATGGAAGGTATATATACAAATATTTTGTTTCCAAGTTTTTAGGCCAGTAGAAAAATCTGGGTATGTCTAATAATGAGCCGGGGTGGCGCAGCAGGTAGAGTGCTATACTGCAGGCCACTGAAGATGACTTGTAGATCTGAAGATCAGCGGTTCAAATCTCATCACCGGCTCAAGGTGGGTAAAATGAGGACCCGGATTGTGGAGGCAATATGCTGGCTCTGTTAAAAAAAGTGCTATTGCTAACATGTTGTAAGCTGCCCTGAGTCTAAGGAGAAGGGCGGCATAAAAATCGAATAAACAAACAAACAAACAAAACAAACAAACAAACGTATATCAATCATTGGAACAATTCCTTCAACAACTGTCACATGGTGCTAATCAGGCGCATACAGTAGCCTATACTGCAAAATTTAAGATATGAAATTACCAATAACTGGATCACGTTAATTTATCATGATTAGGATGTATGATAATGATATTTAAGAAGAAAATGGGAAAGAATATTAATCACTGTGTCCTTTACCGAATTCCTGTTTTGGATTATTGTTTTAATAAAGAAGCTTCATTAGATGCCTCTGGATAGTTTTTGGCTTGAATTGTTTTAATAATTACTTTTGATTCAACCTCATCTCAAAGGTTATTTGTCAATCGACCCACCTGTCTAAGCATATTAATAACTTATAAAACTGCATTTAAAAATCTTTATAAAATTCAAATACGTTTATGCACAATTTAGGTTCCTTGTTTTTTCTCAGGTACCAATTATGCTGATTAATAATACTTTGATTCTGAGAGTCTGTGTTTGCACTCTTAAGTGACATTCAATCTTTGTTTCCCCTTTTATGTCCTTGAAAATGTTGTTCTTTATAAACATAATTGTACCTTATCATACAGTTTAGCTGCCTCAGCATAATCACTTTTTGCTTCAGCTAACAAAGCATTGTGGGTAATATCCTTTGTTCCAATCTTTCCACTAAAAATACCCCGGAGAACATCATAATCTCCAACAGATCGATAAAGCCTACACACATTTGGGGAGGGAAAAACTTCAAATTAGTACAATGATTCATTCCTCAAATCAATGACGTTTAGCTAATTTTCTAAAGACACAGATAAGAACAAATTTCATAGCTCAGGATACAAGCTTTCTATATTGATACCGCTTATATAATACATACTACCATCATCGTCACCTTAACGAGCAAATCCTTTTTAGTTTGAGAAAAGAAAATTTTGATGACTGCCAGGATCAAGATCAGGTGATAGCTAGCAAGGGGAAAGTTGTTCCGAACTAATTGCAAATATATGTAAAGCAGTGCCTGGCTTCAAGTTATAACCTCCACTATGAAACTATAATTTCATAGCAGTCAGTTTATTACTAATACGATCAAGTCCAAAATCACCCTGACCCCATATGCTTTTTAAATTTTCTTCTATTTTATAAACTATTAACATTTCTTAAATGCATGGATTGTGTGATTCTCTGTCAATCAACTGCAATTAAAGTAGCCAGTAGGCTCCTTTGGATCTTCCCCTCATTCAAGAGATTTATACTATTTATCTTTTCATTTAATTTCAGTTTTGGTCATGACTAAAATTTGCCACCACCATTAGCATTATTAACTACCCTGGGCAGAATCTGTTTTAATAATTTGCAACTAAGCTAGGTTCTCCAACCTGAATAAGTGTGTTGCTTGATGTGTCCAAAGTTTTGTACCAAGGACCACTTAATCCTTTGAACCAAAACACAAATTGGATAGTGCCATGGTTGAATTAACTGTCTGCCTATTGTATTTGGTGCCCATGAATTTCTGACCTTGAGTTCAATGAGTAGAGGATAAATAGTAAATTAAACATGGTGTAAAATAACATTCTAAAGCTTTTAATAACATCTTTGATGTAGATTCTTATCTTTAATTTTTTTCTTTGTAATAATTAGTAAAGGGTTTAGCAATTTGACTGTATTTTAAAGTTTGTTTTTGCAGTAAGGCTTCTAACACAGTGCCACTTCTTAATACTGGATAAGCCAAGATATACTTTATAAATGCTATCTATATAGAGATTCTTTATCATTTAATTAAAATCAAAGCAACAGAAATTGTAACTTGTAAAGTAAAAGGCAGTCCAAAATTCTAACAATACGCAACCAAAGTTATCATCATTATATTAATTTCAATATTAATTTTTACCCAACTCTAAAACTTATGTCCCACTTAAGGCAAAAATCTACGAACATTTTGCTTCTCAAGGAAGCCTTACCTAGCAAGTTCAATCCACCTGGTTACATCAGGTGACAGTTCTGTCTTTCCACGCATTCTTTTGGAGGGAGGCTGCTGCTCCACGGGAGAAAGGTGAACCAAAGCTTGTTCAAGAAGAAGGATGCCCACCGGTTGCTGTAAACTTGCTAAACAGCTAGTACTTACACTGTCATAGTTGAGATCTAGCAATTCTTTGTGCAGATAAGTCATCTCCTATTATTAACAGATAAACAATTAATGAAATTGATTGCATTCTGAGAATGGAGTAATACTGAGTTACAATCAGTGAAGGGCTACCAAAATTTTTACTATCACACTGTGGGCGTGGCTTATGAAGGATGCCCTGAATTTTCTTTCAACTTCTTTCAGTGCAAATTGGGTGCTCTGGGGTGGAGCTCCATTTTCGCTACCCCACTGCGTTCCCCCACATCCAGGCAGCAGCTCACCCCTGGTTACAGTCACCATTATTAATTATTGAAGTTTAAAAAAAGAGATCTAAAGTACTTCGCTTGTGTTTTGTGCCTGTCTTCATTCATACTACCCATAAGTATAAAAAAAAGAACTAAGAAATAAATTCACAAATATAATATTGAATGCCATACCAGGATGCAAGCTATGAATGGTGGGAAATACAACACAGTGGTGGTTAAAAAGTGATTGAAGTCATGTAATAGTTGCTGGATGATATTATTTCTTTCAGCCTGAGGCTTGGATTTTTTCATTTGTTCCAGAATTCCACTAAACAAGCTGCTGAAGAGTTGTTTAGCCAGTGTGGGATCTTTCTGTAAATTGCAGACATATAATTGATATGATTGCTTGCAACATTCTGCAAAAGTATTGTCACAGTGTAAACAATATTTAAATTAAGTAATGTACTGTTTCAAATTGAGGAAAGTAATGTACTGTTTTAAATTGGATGAATTTTTAAACATTTTGTGGGAAATATTAGACAATAACAAATAGGTTTTATGGAGTCACAATAAACATGAGTTCTTGTAAAAGGTATGTTTTAAAAGGTGACAAATACTGAATTGCAAGAAACCCAGTTGAATAAGAACACATTACAATTTACATAAAACATATTGGTTCTGCACTCTAAACTGGAGATTACGATTGTCTGTGAACTCTATGAAAAATCTGAAAGTAAAAGAACCAAATGAATTAAGGGATTCAAAAAAATATGTATTTGCTGTTTTTTATATTAATGTGCCAATTTATTTGCTGTTTTTTTGTTAGTTAGGCCAATCTTAATGGGTGAAAATATGATTCCCAGGGAATTGCTTAATACAACAAACAAAAGCATCAATTTCTGTACATTGCTTGCTGACTCTCCGTGAAGGACCTGAGGTTTAATCATGTTCGGAATCCATGATTCCTATGAGGATGACTTAAAAGAGTTAGGATTTCGGCTCTTTCAACAGAGAAATGGGGGGGCTGCCATAAATAATTCTGCAGCCATTCTTGTCTTTGTGGCCATTATATTCTTTGGGGCAAAGGGGACATGTAAGACAGGAGTCATTTTTGTCAAGATCAGATAAACCATAATAAAAACCAGGGTTTGTGTAAGCTGCTTGCTCTACAAAACTGTCACAGAGCAGGAACTCTGAATGCCTGGTTTCTTGAAATTGTCAAGACTGGTACTTAATACAAATAAATGATAATTTCAGGAAATTCCAATTATAGATTGGTATAAACTTGACTTGATGGATTAAATATAAAATTGGTAAACATATATCTGTACCACCAGAAGGAGATAAATTACAACAAAATAAATGAATGAAATGGAATTTGAATAACTACCATTTCCTTTTTTATTGTATAGGATATTAATTTGAAACAACATATAAAGAACTTAACATGAATTGATATTTTTGTAACATATAAGTAAATGTGGAATTTCTAGGGGGCATTTAGTTATAAGAAAAATAGGGATTAAGAAAATGAATGATGAATAAAGATAATAAGGGAAAGAAGCAGCATTATAGTTTAGATTCAAGGAGTAAGAGATATAACAACTAGCGGAGGAAGTAAGCTATACAGTGTTCCCTCGCTTTTCGCGGGGGATGCATTCCGAGACTGCCCGTGAAAGTCGAATTTCCGTGAAGTAGAGATGCGGTAGTAAATACACTATTTTTGGCTATGAACAGTATCACAAGCCTTCCCTTAACACTTTAAACCCCTAAATTGCAATTTTCCATTCCCTTAGCAACCATTTAGATTATTACTCACCATGTTTATTTATTAAAGTTTATTAAAAAAATATTTATTAAAAGCAGACGAAAGTTTGGCGATGACATATGACGTCATCAGGTGGGAAAAACCGTGGTATAGGGAAAAAACCCGCAAAGTATTTTTTAATTAATATTTTTGAAAAACCGTGGTATAGACTTTTCGCGAAGTTCGAACCCACGAAAATTGAGGGAACACTGTAGTGGTAAATTTAATTTGAAGACAAAGTAATACTGTACATGTAATCCAGACGACAAAATTAGGAAAAGGAGGCAGCACGAGACAAATAATAGACACCTAAAGTAAAGATATAAAAGAATGGATACGAAGTTAAGAAATAAGAATTATAATTATAAAGGGTAAGATTCAGAGAAGCTTTTCAGTCTGTCATGTAATAGAAATAGAATTATTCACTCAGGGAAGGATTTTGAGGGCATAAGGGGAAGTAGGAAAGAAGGAGAGAAAGGGGAGAGAGTAGAGGAGAAACTAGAGAAGGAAGAACAGGAGGAGACAGTAGTAGAAAAGGGAAGAGAAGGTGTAAGAAAGTAGGTAGCCACCTAAGATAGAAAGAGGGAATTGGAGAGAGGAAAGATTGACTGGATAAGGAAAAGCAAAACTGGAATGTAACTTAGCCTATTGTATTTAAGAGATGACATATGCTTATTAAATTGTATTGAAGGTATATGATGTGTATGATTTTAATGTGGAGAAAAATAAAAAAACCTTTTTTTTAAAAGACTGGAACTTAAATAAGCATGAAATTATTTGAAGAGTCCAGCCTCTGAAACATGTAAGAAGAACACACTAATGGTTTCATTAAGTAACACTGAGCACTTTAAAAGGCCTCAAATGTCATACAACATTTTAAATTTGAAAGGTTTGCTTCAGAGTTATTTGATATATAGTGAGAAAACAATCACTTATTTTTCTAAATGCAATAAACTAAAAAAAAACCTGGAATCAAACACTTCATATTAAATGATGCACTAGGACTAAACAATTATAAAAACAATTTTTTTTAAAAGAAATATTGTCTAATGCCTGGATTAGATTGATTTGATGCAATAATAGAAAAATACAGGGTCTTAAACAAAAATATCCAATTTGAACTTTTAGCATAGTGCTCTTAAATTGCATTCACTAAAATTGTTTAACTCAGAGTTATTAAGAGTCCTTGATAAAATAGCCTACCTGTGCCACAACCTGCAGGGGAGTAATTAGACTGCTATATTCAATCTGGATGTCAGGCAGATCTCCTTGTCTGTATTTCCTGTACAAAGTAATCTGAGCATCATGCTTTATTTTCAGCTGGGTTTTTATTTCCTGCAACAAATTATCATTTTGTCACAAAAATAAAATAAAAATAAAATAAAAATATGCACCTCACAGCCGTTTAAATTCCTAATTGTCTCTCCAATGCTGCCTCTGACTAAAGTGGAAGCTAGAGTAAGAGTGACCATACTTAACTAATGACTCCATCTTTTTCCTGTCATTTGGCTTTCCCCCAATAACTGTAAATAATGATGACTGAGATTATAAAATAAATGTAATGAGCACCTTGCTTGCTATTTTAGAGTGTTGGGCAACTTGATACAGGCTTCCATATGCTGACCTTTTATTCTTTCTTACAACCGATATAATGCTTCTTTTAGATGCCAGTTTTATATATATATGCTTTGGTTTTATTTTTTAGCTTAGACCCTTTTTTTAAATAACAGATCCCACCCACCTAATGCTGGTCTATAACCATAATAAAGATGTGATCTGATTTGATTTGCCCCTCAGAGTAACCGATGTGCCTTCTTTAGGGCCTGGTGTGGCTTCTTTAGAGATTGTTCCATTCTTCGATCCTCTGGTTTTAGTAGTTCTTCAACTTCACCTGGCACTGTTGCTGAGGAATATAGGGCCTTGATGGGCTCATCCACTGAAGGGACAATGAGAAAGCCAACCAATTTGGTGACCACATTGAAGAACTGTTTATCCTTTGAAGGAGGAGCAAGACCCAATCCTGGTGACATCCACTGGCGTTCGATGGAATCTAGAAACAATTGGGGGGCTGGCACCATAACCATTTCCTGTTGTGTTTCAGAGAAGAGAGGGTCTGCTTGACTATTGGCCGAGGTAGAGGTTGAAGCAGGAGCATCTAGGCCTGCTGCCACTTGGGCTTTGAAGAGCAGAGATTTGAAGAGATCAGGCGGGAAGAGCCCTGATGAAGTCAGAAGATCTGGAGTAGCATCCTCATCCTCTGAAAGATCCAGGAAGGATGCCTCTCTCTCGGGATCTCCTTTGACCTGTTTGTCCTTGGTTGATTCGTCTGAGGATGGTCTTGGTTCCTGGTCTGGTAGTGAGAAAGGGCCTTGGATCGACATTTAGACTGGGCCTGAGCCGAAGTGGAGGCCTTTGAAATTGCAAAGGATTGCGTACTGGCCATGAGGGCTTGTTGAAGCGCTGCTGTGATCATGGCCTGAAAGTTGGCTTGGGCCAGAGGTAAGGGTTGGGCCATATTAAGGACCTGGAGTTGGGTTGACTCCCCAGGGATCTCTTTGGAATGTTCTGACTCTGAGGGAGCTTAGGGAGACCCTGGTGGGATAGGAGCGCCCGAATCCCCCAGAGATTAGGTTGGGGCCTGGATAAATTAGGATCATCTAGTGCCAAATGATCCTTACCTGCCCGTGCCTCTGAAAAAGGAGGCAATGGGGCCTGGTCCCTTTCACAGATCCTGCTCCTTTTAGCAGATCTATTATAGATTTTTTGTAAGGCCGTGTCACGCCTCTTTTGGCCTTCTGAGTGGCCCTAGAAGCAGACTGCTTGGAACTCTGGGGCCTATTAAAGTGAGAGGAGGATGGTTTATCATCGCACTCCTCCATGGTCTTATTTGTCTTTCTGAGGCATTTGCCACTAGAATTGTCCTGAGGGAAATCGCTATTCGCCATATGAGTAAGTGGGAACTACCCTGGAATGGCGATCCCTAAAGAGGCCTTGTCAAAAAGGCTGCCCCAGCCTCGTGGTCCTCGAGGCCTCTGGGAACGGGAGGGGGGGGGAGAGGGGAGAGGATCGGAACATTAGGGAAAGAAACAAAGGTGAGTTTTCTTGCCATTTGTATTTTGAGGCTTCAGATTCCAAGTCCTACACTGCAGAGCTGAGATGGAGGAACAGAGCCGCCTGAAACTTTTTGTGGGTAAACCAATCTACAGGAAGAAATTTAGAGGGGAAAAAACCCTAATTTGGTAGATTTGCTGGTCTTCGGGATGGGAGTCGTTGGCACATGTCCTTCCAGTGGAAGGACCAAATCAAATATGGGCAGGGAAGTGTGGAGCCAGTCAAGTACAAAAAACAGTTTGATTTGGTCCTTCATCTGATTGGATGGAGGAGGATGGAGAAGAGTTACTGCACAACCTTTAAACCAAGCCAGGTATTTGTTCAATTAACTAACATTATCCAAACATATATAAAGGATAGATTGGTTCTCTATGTCAATCTATCCTTGTATAAGATTGCATTTTATGCTTTATGGTTTTTTTCAGTTGTTGTTTAGATATTTTTGCTCAAAGTTTAACTTAGATTCAGGAAAAGGTAGTTAAAATAAAATATTTCTGGAACCACTAGGTACACATTACACGGATCCTCCACTGATCTGGACTGGATTCCTTTGTGAGTCAAAGTGAAGATAATTTCAGTCTCTTGAAATTTGCTCATCCCCTCTGTTTTCAGTAAACCAAAGAACGCCTCAGACATGCTTGCTTTTCATGAAATACACAAGTGCATGTTTTTTACACATCACAAACTTTAAGATGTGTGGATTTCAACTCTCAGAATTCCCGAACTAGCATGTTTGCTAGGGCAGTGATTTTCAACCTTTTTTGAGCTGCGGCACATTTTTTATTTATGTATTTATACTCACTTAGGAGGCCATATGCAATATAGATAACATTGTGATGCATTGTATATCACCCTCTGCAGGGGGCCTCTTATAAAAATAAAAAGGTCAAATATCTATATACACCATCAGGATAGACATAACCAGCTGAGGCTGAGGCTTCATCTTGTGGTGGCAACATTTACCTCCAGTCCTGACCAGGATTAAAAATTGGGACCATGGGGAGGAGTAGCAGCTTCAACTACTCGCCACGGCCACACAATGACAAGTGTGCAGCAGCCTGAGTGGGGACCTTCCTGGGTGTGGATGAAAGGCGGCCTGCTATTGGTTCATCACTAGTGGTTGGAATGAATCCTAGAAAGTGATTGGTCAGTGAGAGTTGCCTGTGTCTCCACTCTTCCTGTTGCTGATAGCTGAAAGGATTGTGAGGGGAATGTTTATGTTCGGATGGAGGCGGGCCGGATAAATAGCCTCCACGGGTCATATCCGGTGCGCGGGCCATAGTTTGGACACCCATGTTTAATTTCCCTACTGCACACCTGATCATGTCTCACGGCACACTAGTGTGCCACGGCACACTGGTTGAAAAACGCTGTGCTAGGGAGTTCTGGGAATTGAAGTCCACATACCTTAAACCAAGGATCCCCAAACTTGGCAACTTTAAGACTTGTGGACTTCAACTCCCAGAATCCTCCAGCCAGCTTTGCTGGCTGGAGGATTCTGGGAGTTGAAGTCCACAAGTCTTAAAGTTGCCAAGTTTGGGGATCCTTGCCTTAAACCATACTTAAGGACAACTATGTTATAATTAAGACTTATAATAACCTTTTATAATTTAATATCAACCCATGAACAGGAACTCCATGTACCAGTCAGGCATATTTGGAAAATTATATATGGAAAACTAACCTTTTCTTGTTTCTGATCAGCAACGCCCTTTCTTGCATAGATCAAACTAAGCTTTTCTTGATCTTTTAAGAAGCGTCTCCGTAGTCTCAGAATTTCTGTGTGTTCATCTGTACCTAATGCACGTAGAAATAAATTCCTTTAAACCTACACAGTAAAACAATTTAAGAAATTACATATTCAATCTTGTTAGCCAAATCCCAGAATTGAGAATTTCTCAAATTGTACGACTTAAGATTTATAATAGGGCAGAGACAGAATTGGAACACCTTTAAGAACCATCTTATTGTCATCCTTTAAGTCATTTTTTTTGGTGATTCCTTTGAACAAGAAACATAATTTGATAATTTCTGAACTGCTTAAATTACCATTTCCTGCTCAACTATTCCCATGCTATTGTACCTGCACAGCTAGAACTATTGTCAGTTATTCACTGATTTCAGTTGTGCCCTTGAAAGTGTTCATATAAGCAAGCGGTGCTGCTGATTAGGAACTACTTAGTAACAGTAGTTCCAGATTTCACAAATATTCTTGTACAGAAGCATATTCCTCTCCCCCGTGCCTAATGAGACTGCTAAGGAAGAGAAGAAAAGGGGTAGGATAGAATGGCTGAAAATATTTATTATGCAAACTTTTTAACAAGATATCTTGCAAAAATGATTGCACCTGTTTCCATATTTAAAATTAAAACTTGATGATTTCTCAGCAATTTTTAAACATAATTTTGGAAATTCAGATTTCCAAAGAAGAAATCTGTTTTAAGCTACATATTTAGATGTATATATATATATATATATTTATTATTATTATTATTATTATTATTATTATTATTATTATTATTTAGATTTGTATGGTGCCTCTCTCCATAGACTTGGGACTCACAACAGCAATAAAACAATTCATAACAAATCTAATAATTTAAAAACATTTTTAAAAAACCCGTTATTAAGCAGACATACATACAGACATACCATACATAAATTGTATAGGCCCAGGGGAGATATCTCAATTCCCCCATGCCTGGTGGCAAAGGTGGGTTTTAAGGAGTTTACGAAAGGCAAAAAGGGTGGGGGCAGTTCTAATCTCCGGGGGGGGAGCTGGTTCCAGAGTCGGGGCCACCACAGAGAAAGCTCTTCTCCTGGGTCCCGCCAAACAACATTGTTTAGTCAACAGGACCCGGAGAAGGCCAACTCTGTGGGACCTAATCGGTCGCTGGGATTCGTGAGGCAGAAGGCGGTCCCGGAGATATTCTGGTCCGGTGCCATGAAGGGCTTTATAGGTCATAACCAACACCATAACCAATTTAATATTGAACAGAGAAATATTTTCATGTATTACAGTGAATATCTTTTCATTAGTATCTCTCATACCAGTATGCACTTGGTGTATTTTTTGGTGCAGTCTACAAAATAGAATTTAAAAATGTGGAAGTTTGGGGAAAGGGCATGCAAATTCATTCAAAATTGCGACATGTATTGTTGATTTACAAAGAACAGATAAGAGACATAGTAATGTAAATAAAAATGCAAACCTCAATATTAGAATTTATTATTTATGGTAGTCTACAAAGTGTTTATTCCCAGTATAAACTTTTTAAAAATTATGCTACTGCTATCCAAATAAACCCTGGTTTTGCCACTGGTGTGTGTGTGTGTGAGTGACCTGATTTGAGAATCATATTGAAAGAGCAAAAAGAATCAGAGTAATAACAAATAATATGGCCCAACAACCTTTAGTTTTACTGTCTACTTCATCTCCTGGCAAACCCAGTCGTTTTTTCCCAAAATTCGGAGTCAATGGTTTGAATGCAGTTTTGTAAGATCTGTCTGTACGCTTGTTAATGAGCAACATGGAAACTGACTCAGAAGAGGAAGAAACCGTAGACTCTGCAAAGGTGTCAACACTGTTTCCTATTAGCCAGTTGAAAGAGTTTCTTCCACCTGTAAAAAGAGCATAAGAGCACAATTCAATGTATGTAAAAGCAAGTTGCCTCTTTCCAGAAAATACTTTTCCTTTATATGGTCCTATTACATACTAAAGAATGACAACAGAGTATTAGTTTTGATAGAAAAACTGAAATGCAAGCATGATATATGAAATGCAAAGACGTAAATGAAAGAAAGGTAATCAATGATATCCAGAAACATATGACAAATACAATTTTGCATTGAATTATTCTTTAATGTGGAAAAACATAATCCTATGTCCATTACGGTTTAACAATTTCATTATGATAATGCTAATGCTTTACAATAAAGGTGTAAGAGACTTACTGATATTCTGGGTGGGCGTAAATTCAAGTTGTTGCTGAGTAGCTCTTAGCCGGCCACCCAAATATCCTTCCTGTGTAACGGCACTTTGGGAAGCCTGAGTTTCCACAAACATTGGGGTAAGAATAGTGCTTCGATACCGCCAATTGGAATCAATTACAAAATCCTGGAGAACAAATATATGAAATACTTGAAGCCCTCTTGCTAATCATTACTCTGATGTCAACACAAACATTATAATCCTATACAAATATAGTCTGCAGAATTCAATTAAGAATAGAGAGATTACTAAATCTTCATATGCTTAAAAGTATATTATTTATACTTTATTATTTTTAAATATATCAAAGATCAGTATATGGGGAAAAACAGATTACAGGTTTGCAGTTTTAATCAACTGTATTTATTAGCTTGAAAAAAACACTACCCTATTTGACATTACTTAAAATAGATTCATTCCTTAAGATGATTTTACATTTTTTAGGTTTTTTTAATGATAGCGTCTATCTATTTTTATTTATTTCCCATCTTTATTATTTTGATAAGTTACTCAAGGCAATTAATGAGACTCCTATTTGCTTCATAACAACAACCCTGAAAGATGAATTGGGCTGAGAGAGAGTGTGAGTGACTGGCTCAAAGAGAACCCAGCTGGTTTCATGCCTAAGGTAGCACTAGAACTCAAAGTCTTGTAGTTTCTAGCCCAGTGGTTCTCAACCTGAGGGTCTGGGACTCCTTTGGGGGTCAAACAACCACTTCACAGGGGTCGCCTAAGACCATGGGAAAGGACAAATTTCCCATAGTGTTAGGAACTAAAGCTTCTATTCTGGCTCCTTGGAACATATTTTTGCAATCCAACCAATCAGGCATTTACAATGAGGATGATTTCCTTCTGACCTTCCTGCCAATCAGCTTAAAGTTCTGTTGAGAGAATTGGCGCTAAACCTATGGTTGGGGTTCACCACAACATGAGAAACTGTATTAAGGAGTCGTGGCATTAGAAAGGCTGAGGACCAATTCTAGCCTGATGCCTGGATGTTAATTTAGTTATAAATTAAAAGTATTTTATAAACATTATAGTTAAAAGAAATTATGAAGTATAGTATGTAAAACTATATATTCTGTATGTTGTATATAAAATCTATATTAGTTACCGTATTTTTCAGAATATAAGATGCACCTCCCCCCAAAAGAGATTGAAAATCTGGGTGCATTTTATACTCTGAATATAGCTTTTTAAAGTTTTTTTCCCCAACCCTAACAATGTGCTAATTATCTTCCCAGCTCTTACCGGCTTGCAAGCTTTTTCAGTGCTACTCTCTCTGAATAGGTTTTTCTAAAGCTCTAACCAGGGGATAAAATGATGTGCTGAAGCTGACCAGACTAAGGATGCTAGCCAGACGAATACCTGGTTGGCAGTTTTTTTAAAAAAAATTCCTTCTTCAAACCTAAGATGTGTCTTAAACTCCGGTGCATCTTATACTCCAAAAAATAAGGTAAATAGTCAAAACAAAATATTTTTTGCCCATTTATTCTCAAATTACTGGTTCACATATTTGTGAACATAAGAAAACATTATCCTTTTCCCCGCCATAAAAAATAATCACAACAAATTATAGGCAGCCCCATATTAATATATGCAATCTTTGTAAATATTTCATAACGAAATTAAGGTATATTCATACTTTTTAAGAGATGCATAACATGTATATGGAATAATGAGTAGCATAATTCACCCTATTCCTCTCTTTCATTTTTATTCATTATGAAGTTTATATAGCAGTAAATTATAATTTTAATATCAATTAAAAATATCAAGGTAAAAACAGAAATGCAGTTGCATGCTTTTAATGTAATCATCAAAATTAATATCTTTGCCTCTGTTCAAAGAATTAACATAAAAAGTACAATATTATGACATAATTTTTTTCAAATGTTCTACTTCTAACTTAAAGCATTTTAGTTTTTAAAAAGTACTCCAATATTCTCTTATAATTTTGCAAAATAATATACACGCACCTGAAATTTACATTCTGAAAGCGGATATTCAAACATTTTTCTAGAATAATCGGGGCTTTTGCTCGTCATTTCAAGGAGAAAATTTGTAGCTAAACTCAAATACTGAGTTTCAATTTTTTCAGAGTACAAACCCCTTAGTAAAGACAACATGCGATCAAGAGTATTTGTTGGTAGTCTAGTTTCATCACTCCAAAAATTCCTAACAATTAATCTGTAAAAGAAAACAAATATGCAAATATCAAATAATCCATAGCTCTGTAAATATGTGAAAAAGTGCATGACATATCTTTATGTCCTTATGAATGGTAAGTGAGGATTACCTCTATATCATTCCCAAATGTAACATAAAAGTTTTGCTTAAATCTAATCTGTATTTTAAAAGGTTCAGAATTTGTTAAGACATTTAGATTGTAATTTTTTATCATTTTGAATAAACAAGATATATATTTCAGTTCAACTTAAAAATTAAATGTGTTATAGAGTTTATTTTGTAAATATATGTATATATATGCACAGTTTTGCAATAGATACAATCCAACTTTTAAAAAGAGAATTCTGATTTCAGAATAAAATTTGCATTACTTACTGTAGTCCAGAATTTTCATCAATCAGTCCTTGAAGTAAACATTCTTTTGCCAATTTCAGCACTTGCGAAGATTCCTCATCTGCTTGACTTTCTGAATCACTGATAAAAGAAAATGCATGCTCTACTGCAGTGTTTCCCAACCTTGGCGACTTGAAGATATCTGGACTTCAACTCCCAGAATTCCCCAGCCAGCATTTGCTGGCTGGGGAATTCTGGGAGTTGAAGTCCAAATATCTTCAAGTTGCCAAGGTTGGGAAACACTGCTCTACTGAACCTTAGTCACTCACACCAGAATACTGATGATGGTTTTCCTCAGATAAAATATATTACATGAGACCACTTAGAATAATAATAAATAATTAAGAAACAGGAAAAAGCTCTTTAGGGATTTACTTTACATTTAGATATGGTTAGTAAATAATAAGCTTCAGCTATCTGTAGGTCTAGGATTCAAAAGGAGGGCTTATAAACCAAAGCTAAACTAAGAACAGGAAATTCATTTTTTTCAATTGCATGTGCTTTGCCTAAGTCACAAAAGAATATTTGAAGCTGCTCTAAAGACTTCCACACTAAAATAAATTCTGAAGATGAACACATCTTGTTCCTAAACTGGTTTTAAATCCTTAGCTTCTTTAATGTCTTTGCCTCACATTCCTTCACTCCACAACATAATTTCTAATAAACGGAGATGATATATTTTGATGTTCTCACCAGTTTTTGCAGTTGTACTCCATATTCTTTCCTCCTTCTCCTCTAGCTATTGTTCTTGTCTGTTTTTTGCAATTAAATACCTTGCCTGTTCTACCAGTATTTGTTGAGTGGCCATTCAGTTCAATTCTCAGCTGCCCACCCAGGGGTGGCTTCTACTTACCTTCCCCACCAATCCGCATCATGACAGAAGCGCACGTTTTGCATGCATCACTTCCTGGAAATGTCACTCTGTGCATGCACAGAACTTTTTAAAAAAGATGGCGGTGCTTATGGCGACACTGAGAGAACCGGCTCAGGGACGTGGCAGGCCTGGGTCGCTGCCAGTTACAATGACTCATACTGCCACATTACTACCAGTTCTATCGAACCTGTCTGAACCAGGAGGAACCCCTCTGTGCCTTCCTCTGCTGATACTTCTACTGTTTCTCTGGTTTTTTAGATTTTATGAGAAGTTTTTCTATTTAAGCCACTCCTCTTTCTATGGAAGTAGAAGATAGATAGATAGATAGATAGATAGATAGATAGATAGATAGATAGATAGATTGATAGATAGATAGATAGATAGATAGGATAGATAAGATAACAGAAATTCAGCTAATGATAGTTTTGCTCCAATGAGCATATGCATGAACTTATTCACATTCTCCAGGATGTTTTCTTCCTAGAGTAGGTTTTGCACATGGCTACTACACAACTGGGTATGTGATGTCTATTTGCACATCCTTACAATGTTAAATGTCAAAACCTGAATGTAGGTAGACCCATTATGTAGCCTTCAAATATAAAATAAAAAGTTAATGAATGCGAATTCTGAAGTTTCCCAAGTAGTGGAAAAAGAGAAATGAAAGAGGCACTGAAATATTCAACTGCATTTTCCAGCTTCCACCCACCTCCCCATGAGCTGCAAATCTGCATTATGGCAGAAGTGAATGTTCTGCAGAAGTATGACCCAGGCCTTCCCAATGCAGTTCCCAACACTTCCTTTTTCTGCTGATTTGGGCAAAAAGAGTTTATAGATATTCTGTGTGGAATTTATGGTAGAAATGAGTTATTGAGGCATTTTGTTCTGTGGCTTTCCAAACTGTAAGAGAGATAGATGAAAATGGAGGAGGAAAGAGACAATTGTGTTGGGTAGGAAAAAATAAAAATAAAGAAAAAAGAGACTGATCAACTTTAGTTTTTTATTCTTTTTTTGAAAGAAAAGAATTCTAATCAAGGCCTATTTATTTATGACACTCTCAATGCTCTGATCTTTACCTGTAGTTATCGTAGATCCACATGAGCACATCATACATTTGAGCCCGACATAATGGTGAAGGATGAGAAATGAATCCAGTTATTGAAGGAAGTAGCTCTAATACTTCAGCTGGTTTTAGCTTAGGTAACATCTTGTGCACAATATTTAAGCATATTGTTTGCCTTTCATCGTCTCTAAGGGGGAAATGAATAAAACACCATTACTGCTTTCATTATTAATCGTTGGGGATTGTATCAAATGGCCTATTGAAACAGACAAGAGACCTAATTCCAACATCTGTTATCAGGCAAAATGACAAAAAACCCTTGATCTACTCCCACTTTCTTAAGTGGAGTTTGCTCAAAGACATTTTAATATGGAGTACAGTGATCCCCCGGTTATTGCGTCCCCGACCATTGCGAACGGGCTACATCGCAATTTTTCAACCCGGAAGTAAAAACACCATCTGCGCATGTGCGCCCTTTATTCCTATGGCCACGCATGCGTAGATGGTGTTCCCCGCCGGGCAGATCAGCTGCTGGGCGGCTTCCCTGGGTCTTTCCCCTCTTGCTGGCGGGAGGGCGAGAAGCCCCCCCCTCCAGCACCCGCTCGCCCTTCGCCCGGCCACCCGCCATTTGCTCACTGCTCGCCCGGCCACCCGGGTTCGTTTGGCTTCGGGACTCAGTTGGGAAGCGGCACGGGTGTTTTAAAAGGTCTCCGCCGGCATGGGGGACTTCTTAGCACCCCCCCAAACCCGGGTTGGGGGTTGGGGGGGTGGTAGGAAGCCCCCCATGCCGGCGGAGACCTTTTAAAACACCCGTGCCGCTTCCCAGCTGAGTCCTCAAGCCAAGCGCAGAAGTTAGCCTTGAATCCCTTTGAATCCCGCCGCTTCTGCTGGATACGGGCGATGGGCGGGGCGAGCTGCCACAGCCCCTGGCTTCCGCGCCGCTCGTCCCACCCACCGCCCGTATCCAGCAGAAGCTGCTGGATTCAAAGTGCTGGGGTGGGGGGCTGTCGGGACACCCCCCACCCCAGCACTTTGAATCCCGCCGCTTCTGCTGGATACGGGCGATGGGGGGGCGAGCTGCCACAGCCCCTGGCTTCCGCGCCGCTCGTCCCACCCACCGCCCGTGTCCAGCAGAAGCTGCTGGATTCAAAGTGCTGGGGTGGGGGGCTGTCGGGACAAGCCGCGCACAAAGGCCGAGGCGAGGCTGAGCAGGAGGAGAAGCCAACCAGCAAGGCGGTGGGCTGGGAGCCGCAGGCGAAAGGAGCTCGGGCATCGGAGCGCGGCGCCAGGCATTGTTCTCCGGACCCCGCCCGCTCAGCCCCGCGGCGGCCCTTTCCCTCTCCAGGCTGCGGGCGGGGTCCGGAGAACAATGCCCGAGCTCCTTTCGCCTGCGGCTCCCAGCCCACCGCCTGTCTCCTGCTGCCCGGTTTAGCCAGGACACGAGCGGCGAAATGACTTGGAGGAATGTGAAGCTGAAACCGGCCAGTTTCAGCTTCACATTCCTCCAAGTCATTTCGCCGCTCGTGTCCTGGCTAAACCGGGCAGCAGGAGACAGGCTTTGAGTTTTTGGCTGCGGGGGAGAAGTAGGACTTTCCTAACTCCCTCGCCCCGCAGCCAAAACTCAAAGCCTGTCTCCTGCTGCCCGGTTTAGCCAGGACACGAGCGGCGAAGTGACTTGGAGGAATGGGAAGTCCAAACCGGCCGGTTTCAGCTTCACATTCCTCCAAGTCATTTCGCCGCTTGTGTCCTGGCTAAACCGGGCAACAGGAGACAGGCTTTGAGTTTTTGGCTGCGGGGGGAGAAGTAGGACTTTCCTAACTCCCTCGCCCCGCAGCCAAAACTCAAAGCCTGTCTCCTGCTGCCCGGTTTAGCCAGGACACGAGCGGCGAAGTGACTTGGAGGAAAGGGAAGTCCAAATCGGCCGGTTTCAGCTTCACATTCCTCCAAGTCATTTCGCACCCCCAACCCAACCCAGGTTTGGGGGGGTGCTAGCGAGCCCCCCATGTCGGCGGGGACGTTTTAAAACACCCGCGCGGCTTTCCAATGAGTCCCGAAGACAAACGTCAAACTTCCGCGTTTGTCTTCGGGACTCATTGGAAAGCCGCGCGGGTGTTTTAAAACGTCCCCGCCGACATGGGGGGCTCGCTAGCACCCCCCCAAACCTGGGTTGGGGGTTCGGGGGGGTGCTAGCGAGCCCCCCATGTCGGCGGCGATGTTTTAAAACAGCCGCGCCGCCCCCAATCTTCGGCTCCTCGCTAGCGCTGCGGAAGTTAAAAACACCATCTGCACATGCGCAGATGGTGTTTTTACTTCCGCAGCGCTACTTCGCGAAAACCCGCTCGTTGCGGGGGGTCCTGGAACGGAACCCTCGCAACGAGCGGGGGATCACTGTATTCTACCAATAAATAATTACAAATCATACCATCCCTCACCTGTGGCTCATGACTTGGTTGAATTCCTTACTCTTCAACTCTAAGTACATACCAGCTGTTTCTTGAGCACGGCACATGACTACTTCCAAGCAATGAGTTTTCATTACTCCGTGAAGTTTTGGTAGCAGAAAGAAGACAGAAGTCATAAATCTTCCCATGATGAAAAACAAAAAGTACCGGAAGTTAGACCAAGGTATTAAGCTCATAATCCCAATAGTACAATATCACTCACAATTCCAATATACCTATCAGCAAGAGAAGGGAAATTCTTTGTGATTTTATTCAGGCATACAATAAATTTGTCATCTCTGGTATTCTGATGCAGCTTTAATTGTTTTATGACCATGTCATAAATTGGACCTTCAAATGTCTGAAAAATTGAAAAGTGAATGTAAAAAAACTCACATATTTTGGCAATAATTAAAACTACTGCTGCTAATTGAAATTTATTCCCTCGGTTCTTTTAGAAACATGTCATAAAAAGGACCTTTCTTTTTCAGTGTCTGTAAATCTTCATTCAGAGACAATGAATGATACTTTTATCATAAACTATTTTTTACACAGCTTCTTAAGAGTTAAATAGCTACACTGGAGAATGAATTCTGGACCAGAAGGATCTTTCAAGATACACAGCAAAGTAAATCTAATATTTTGTAATATCACTGTTCTACAGTGTCTTTCAATGCTATTTTCAATACAAATAGTCCTTGACTTACAAGAGTTTCTTTAGTGACTGTTCAAAGTTACAATGGCATTATAAAAAGCGACTTATGACCATTTTTCATACTGTTGTAGCATTCTTATGATCATGTGACCAAAATTCAGATGCTTGGCAACGCACTCATATTTATGAGGGGTCATGTGATCACCTTTTGCGACCTTATGTCAAGAAAAGTCTATGGAGAAGCCAGATTCACTTTATAATCATATTATTAACAATTGCAGTGTGCTCGCTTCAGCAGCACATATACTAACAATTGCAGTGATTCACCTAATAACAGTGGCAAAAAAAAGATTGTAAAATTGGATAAAACTCACTCAACAACTGTCTAACTTAGTAACAGAAATTTTGGGTTCAACTGTTGTTGTAAATTGAGGACTGCCTGTAGATTAGTCCAATATTTTAGGTCCTAGTATTAAAGTTAATGTATTTTAGGTACTATATTAAGAACCAAATTGATTTAAAAACCTAACTCTTTAATTATAGTATAATAAACCATAAAAAGCATGTTATCCTCACATTTTCTTTCTCAGCAATGTACTGAAGAACAAGTCCCAGTACTTCAGCAGCAGCAGCATATACTTCCTTGTATCTTATC
Source organism: Erythrolamprus reginae (assembly GCF_031021105.1). NCBI lineage: Eukaryota > Metazoa > Chordata > Lepidosauria > Squamata > Dipsadidae > Erythrolamprus > Erythrolamprus reginae. The sequence goes on from NC_091952.1 coordinate 208,083,315, forward strand.
AGAGCAATGTTGTTAGACAAAGCTTGGAAATATCTAACATAAATGAGAAAGATCATTTGTTTCACAATATCTCACAAATGCATATTTATTCCTGACATATATTAAAACATATGATTTTCTCACTAATTTTACATTTAGTCGCAACAGGGTGGTTTATTAAATATCTAGTGAAACATGTAATTTAAATGTAAACTACTTTCCCTACAACTTGAAATTTTCAGATAAAGTTTGAAGAGTTCCAGAGCTATAGATCTGCTTTTTCATCTCCCAATTCTGTTAATAAATTCTCTAAATTTAAAAGGGTTAATTTTCATTCACTGAAAATTATCCCAACACATCAACCTCTTTCCTAAGTTTGAAACATCTCCAAGGATAGAATTTCCGAAACACATTCAAAAATATGAAATATAACCAAAAAAAATCAATCAAATCCTCTAGGAAAATGACAACTGATAGCTAGTAAACTATACTGTATGCCAATTTCATTATTTGTTTTCCAATCTATGTACCCCAAAGTCATCTCCAATTTGTATAACTTTCTTCTTAGCTAAAAGTTTCAATGCTCAATATACCTGGACATGACTATCAGAAAGTTGTAATTCTTACCTTATACTATCTATTTCACACTTTGGATCATATGGAGGTAAATTATTAGCAAGAACAATTCCTAATAATTGAATTCCTACTGAATTGTCTTTTGTATTAGGATCTCCAGCAGAAAATTGTTGAAATATTATCCTGTAGCAAGCAAAGACATAGATGAAGGTACTGAAAATAACAAGTAACCACTGGTGCCAATGAAAACTATCAGGTTGGTGTTTTGTATTGAGAAAGTATAGAGAGCAAAATATTGGTCACTTAATAACTGGAACCACTCATCACATTAAGTTATAATGTTTACCTAAATGGAGACTGGTAGAAAACTGGACAAATAATGTACTATAATATAGTAAGCCATAAATCATGAATAATAGATGGGATTACTTCTCAAACTTAGGAACCATAAACAAATGATTTAATGTGATGCAAAAACATTTCTGATTTAGTCTAATAGAGGCATCTAATAAAAGGTAGCTGAAATCTTGGTCTAGGACAGTGATGGCGAACCTCTTTTTCCTCAGGTGCCGAAAGAGTGTGTGTGCCCACTATTGCACATGCGTGACTGCCCACACCCATAATTCAATGCCTAGGTGTATGTGAAAACAGCTTTCCCTGCCCCACAGAGGCCCTCTGGAGGCCAGAAATGGCCTGTTTCCCAACTTCTAGTGGATCCAGTAGACTTGTGTTTCACCATCCCCAGGCTCCAAAGGCTTCCCTGGAGTTGGGGGAGGGTGTTTGGAAACTACAAATTGTGCAGAATGTAGCCACGCGAGCATGCATGGGAATACCCAGACACGTCCACATTTCTCCAACACTCCGCAGTCTGCACTGGCTGCCAATTGGTTTCCGGACTCAATTTAAAGTGCTGGTTATGACCTATAAAGCCCTACATGGCATCGGACCAGACTACCTGCGGGACCACCTTCTGCCGCATGAGTCCCAGCGACTAGTCAGGTCCTATATTCGGCCTTCTCCAGGTTCCACCAACTACACAATGTCGCTTGGTGGGGTCTAGAGGAATAGCCTTCTCTGTGGCGGCCCTGGCCCTCTGGAATCAGCTCTCCCCGGAGAGTCATACCGCCCCCACCATCCTTGCCTTCCGTAAGAGTCTCAAGACTCATTTATGTCGCCAGGCTTCGGGCTATTAGACCTCTGCCCCTGGCCAACGAAAGTTATGCGAGTTAGTGGATTGAATGTGTATAAGTGTTTTGATGGTTTCTGGGTTTTTTAGATTATTAATTATTGATTAGATTCAGGAGGTTATATATTGTTATTTTATATGTTGTAAGCTGGCCCGAGTCCTTGGAGGGGGCGGCATAAAAGACAAACAAACAAACAAACAAATTTGTGCATATTGTCTCAGATTAGTCCTAGTTTACTTAAAAAGCAGATTTGATAATAGGCCAACAACTACAGAACTTCAATTACAGCATCTCTTAGTATGGCCGATGCTTACTGGGGCTGCTGTTGTACTTCAATAGTGTGCAGAAAGTCAACCCTTCTCATATTTGCTATAGCTCTTGGAGAATTGCATATACAACCACATTTTATTGCCATCATTTACCTGTAAGGTATGTTCAGACAATCCTTCCAGCACTCTATTACTGTCTTGATTATTTCTAGGTTATGTCTAAATACTGCTCTTTTCTGATGAAATACATTTTTCATTAGGAACTCCAACAACCTGTTTGCCAAGACTTCATCCTTTATATTGCCCTGATATGAAAGAATTAGAAAAAGCATATTGCAAATCTTCCTCTTTTCTCATAAAATGGCAAAATATTTGGGAGCTTAAACACATTATATTCAGACTTGCCAAATTCTCCATTTATGACTAATAAATATTCAGAAAAGACAAAAAAAAAAGTCTTATTTTCCAGCAATACAAAATTCTCTTAGCCACTGTTCTATCAAGAATATATGTACTAAAGAGGAGGAAGGATAGGGAAGCAGGAACGGGAAGAAGGGCAGTAGAGGTGGTATTCAGCCGGTTTGGAATGGTACAAGTGAACCGGTATATATATAATGACTGGACCTATCCTCTAGAGGTGGTATTTGTCACGCTGTGATTTTGACAGCCTCCAAAGACATTGAGAAACATCCAGTAGTTAGATAGTTAACTCTGTTTATTAATGTAGCTCCTCCTTTGTGATGTAACCTGTTTGCTCACATCCTTCTTCTTGGAGAAGAAGGCAGTCTCTAGCTTTAGAGAACCCCCATTACGCTTCATCTTCATTTACAATGTAGATGTGCCATTTTATGTCTCCTCAGACGTTACTTTATTTTCTACTTTTCTAATAAAAGAAATTGTTCATTCGAACATGCTCTGTCTGTACTTTAATAACCATCACCTCCGGAAGGTCCTGGCTCAGTTCCAGCGGGCTGAGCACCTTGCTTAAGGTAACGGTCCCTTCTAGAAATCCAACAGTATTAATTTACTTTCCCTATTGGTTCGCAAATGTGAGTGCACTTGCGCACTTCGCTCACATGTGCCAGGGCGGGTGTGCAGGCCCACCAGTAAATAGCTAGTATACTAGCTGCCTTACTATAACCAAGTACATTTCTTACTTTAGGAGTTGCCACATTAGTCCATGAAAGCAAAGTGACCACTATTTCCACCACCATGTAATGTATTCCTTCTCCTCCATTATCTCCAGAAACAACCAGTTGCAGTAAAGGGCCTAGCCACCCCTTTGCATAAGGCTGGAAAACCTGGAGAAGAAAAATCCAAGATTGCCATTGTAAAATTTATTGCATGTTAACTTTGTTATTTACCTCTAATAAAATAAAATTATTATTTAAAAGGTTACCCATTCAAATACCCAACAATCCAAGAACTTGTCATGCCCTACACAACAATATCTAAGCAGATAGATTACATAAAAGGTTAGTTTTTCAATCTCTGATTTATATTCATAATTAATGTAAGAGTTACTACCTCAATCAAATCCCTCTATTAGTAGGTATCAATCAATTGCTACCCACAATATAAAATACAAAATTCTGGATAATTCCAGAATGTCTATTGAATCATCAGGTTTTACTGCTTTTAAAAGGAACATCCTTCAACTACTGTTATCTAGCATAACTTTGTATGAGTTCAAATACTTTGGTACAGGGAGAGGGATAAATTAATCATCACAGGGGAGATAACATTGCTGTCTACAGGATGCCAATTAAGATCAAACAAATGTCCTTCCACTCTTCATTTCACGAACAGCTAATTACACTGTAAATTATAACGCTGTTCATAAAGCTACTAACCAAATTGTATGGACAGTGGCTTTCTGTCTAGAAAAGATACTATTTAGCCAAGGAATTATCATCCCTTACTCCAGAGATTTGATAAAACTTGTGAATCAGAAGCAGCTATCGCTTGGTTGGGAGGGCTTACTTTTGAGCAACAGCACAGAGACTGATGATATTGAAGTTATTTTGCACCCTTGTCTATTCACAGTCAAAATGTATGCATAGTAATAACAATATTATATGACCATAGTTTGCTCCACCTCACATAGGCGTTTACTAGCTACACTAATTACTTAAGAAATCAGCTAGGAATCTATATTTGCTTAGAAAAATAATATATTTCAACAAGCTGCAAAAAAAATCCCTCACAAGATCAAAGACAGAGTTTATTTGGTTTTGTTATGCCTATATTTACTTTGAACTTTTACTTTTTACTTTTGTCACTTCCGGTAATATTTGGAAATCTTGTTCATAAAAAGAATGTTAAACTGACTCTATTTAATAAAAACACCAGAACTACCATGAGTAGACTTTATATATTGTCTTGTTTAAAGACTGTTCAGTTAATACAGCTTTGTAACCAATCCTCACATCTCTCACAGCATCCCAATCACAGGATCACCATTTCGGTACTTCACAACCAGCTTCTACTAAGTAGAATTATTGAAGAATATAAAAGTGAAACCACAAGTTGAAGTCATGTGATATCTTGCTGAATGACCACAGTGGAAATGATATTCTTGTGATACCTTCCTCAGTGACCATGGTGCATTAATGACAGACTTGCTGATCACAATTGTGGTATATTAGCTGCTCTGATAACCCAAAGAAATTTATTTATTTATTTATTTATTCATTCATTCGATTTTTATGCTGCCCTTCTCCTTAGACTCAGGGCAGCTTACAACATGTTAGCAATAGCACTTTTTTAACAGAGCAAGGCTATTGCCCCCACAATCCGGGTCCTCATTTTACCTACCTCGGAAGGCTGAGTCAACCTTGAGCCGGTGATGAGATTTGAACCACTGACCTTCAGATCTACAAGTCAGCTTCAGTGGCCTGCAGTACAGTACTCTACCTGCTGCGCCACCCCAGCTCATCATCATGCATTGCTATTCAATGCAAGAATACCAGCTATATACTACAACTTTTCTCTATCATAAAAAAACTTACTTCCTCTGTGTTCACAATGAGTTTTGCTATAAAGAGACGAATATTTAGAGGTATAGCAGAATTTCCCAGTTTGCTGAGCAAAAACTTCATCCACGGAGGAAGTTCTGGTGAATTTGTATCCTGAATATCCAAAACAAAATATACAAATTTATATATATGAAACCATACTTATTATAAATTAAGTTAACTGAAAGTCAATTCCACAAAGCTACAATGGAATACTTACTTTTTCTACTACCGGTGTGATATTATTTCTATGCATATGTTTGAGTAGGGTTGTCATAGAAGCCATACACTCGTGCTGATTGAGCTCATCCATTTCTAACTCCATCACATCATCTGGAACCTCAGTATCTGTAATCTCCTTTTAGAATAATAATTAATTTCAATTTTGTCTTAGTCATTCCTTTTCGTTCAGATTTTTGCTATAATAATGCTACCCATAAAGAATGCATATAATATACCCTGTTTTTTCAAGCTGCTTTATCAGGCAAAGCTGATATTTCTCAAAGTTTTTCATATAATATTCTTGTATGTCTATTTATTTAAAGAATATGGTAGCAAGAAACTTGATTTAAATGAAGTATGAACTTGGTACAGTAATACCTCGTCTTACAAACTTAATTGGTTCTGGGAGGAGGTTCGTAAGGCGAAAAGTTTGTAAGACGAAACAATGTTTCCCATAAGAAACAATGTAAAATCAATTAATGCGTGCAAGCAAAAAATATATATGCAAAAACGGCGCTTCGCTGGCTGCCGCCGCCCGTCTGTCACCTTTTGAAACAGCCGGGCGCTTCTCAGTGTTCTCCCGAATGCCAAACACGGAAGTTCGGCAAATGTTCGGTTTCGGGAGGCCACCAAGAAGCCCCGCTGCCCGGCTGTCGCCTTTTGAAACAGCCGGGGGGCTTCTCGGTGTTCTCCCGAACGCCGAACCCGAAAGTTCGGCAAAGTTCAGGTTCGGTGTTTGGGTTCAGGAGGATGCCGAGAAGCCCTGCCGCCCGGCTGTCAGCTTTGCAAAAGAGCCGCGGAGCTGTCGGCCGGTCAGGAGGCTCAAACGGAGGTGGGGAATCCCAACAGGGAATTCCATGGGCGGAGCTTTGACGTCACGTAGACGTCCTTCCTGGCCGGCTGAAACGTATGATGAGGGGTTCGTATCACGAGGTACTACTGTATCTGATTAATACAGTGATCCCCCGGTTATTGCGTTCCCGACCATTGCGAACAGGGTAATTTGCGATTTTTCAACCCGGAAGTCAAAACACCATCTGCGCATGCGTGCCTTTTTTTTTTCCTATGGGCACGCATGCGTAGATGGTGCCCGGCAGATCAGCTGCTGGGCGGCTTCCCTGGGTCTTCCCCCTCTTGCTGGCATCAGCGAGGAGTTTCCCCACCGCCCACGCAAACTCCTCGCTGCCGCTCGCCCGCCCTTCGCCCGCCCACGCCGTTCGCTCCCCCTCTTGCTGCGGGAGGGCGAGAAGCCCTCCCCAGCACCCGCTCTCCCGCCCTTCGCCGCTCGCCCGCCCATCGCCCTGGCCCGGAGCAGCCGACAGAGGTAGACGGATGATCCATCGCCGCTTCTTCCCAGCGGAGAAATTCCAGCCCCCACCTGGTCCCGCCCGATCCTCCTCCCTGAGGCAGCTCGCTCTCCCATGGCCGCTTCCTCCACCCTCCATCGCAAGCCCTCGCCACCGCAGCCAACGCACACTGCGATCTTCAAACCCGGCTCCTTTCGGCCCAGCATCCCGGGCCAAGCAGCTGCCTTCCGTGACTGAGCCTGGCTCGCCCGGAAGATCGTAGCGCGGGTTGGCTGCAGCGGCGGCGACGTTGCTGCCGGCTTAGCTTCCCTCGCCAGCGCAGCCAACGTGCGCTACGATCTTCCGGGCGAGCCAGGCTCAGTGACGGAAGGCAGCCGCTTGGCCCGGGATGCTGGGCCGAGAGGAGCCGGCCTTGATCCGCTGAGCCTGGCCGGCTTGGCTTCCCTCACCGGCGCAGGCAACACGCGCTGCCATCTTCCGGGCCAGCCAGGCTCAGCGGATCAAGCCCGGCTCCTCTCGGCCCAGCATCCCGGGCCAAGCGGCTGCCTTCCGTCACTGAGCCTGGCTCGCCCGGAAGATCGTAGCGCGGGTTGGCTGCAGCGGCGGTGACGTTGCTGCCGGCTTAGCTTCCCTCGCCAGCGCAGCCAACGTGCGCTACGATCTTCTGGGCGAGCCAGGCTCAGTGACGGAAGGCAGCCGCTTGGCCCGGGATGCTGGGCCGAGAGGAGCCGGCCTTGATCCGCTGAGCCTGGCCGGCTTGGCTTCCCTCACCGGCGCAGGCAACACGCGCTGCCATCTTCCGGGCCAGCCAGGCTCAGCGGATCAAGCCCGGCTCCTCTCGGCCCAGCATCCCGGGCCAAGCGGCTGCCTTCCGTCACTGAGCCTGGCTTGCCCGGAAGATCGTAGCGCGCGTTGGCTGCAGCGGCGAGGGAAGTCAAGCCGGCAGCAATGTCGCCACCACTGCAGCCAACGCGCGCTACGATCTTCTGGGCGAGCCAGGCTCAGTGACGGAAGGCAGCCGCTTGGCCCGGGATGCTGGGCCGAGAGGAGCCGGGCTTGATCCGCTGAGCCTGGCCGGCTTGGCTTCCCTCACTGGCGCAGGCAACACGCGCTGCCATCTTCTGGGCCAGCCAGGCTCAGCGGATCAAGCCTGGCTCCTCTCGGCCCAGCATCCCGGGCCAAGCGGCTGCCTTCCGTCACTGAGCCTGGCTCGCCCGGAAGATCGTAGCGCACGTTGGCTGCGCTGGCGAGGGAAGCCAAGCCGGCAGCAACGTCGCCGCCGGCATGGGCGGCTTGCCAGCACCCCCCGGTCCCCCAACCCGGGTTTGGGGGGCTGCTAGGAAGCCGCCCATGCCGGCGGCGACGTTTTAAAACAGGAACCCCAATCTTCGGCTCCTCGCTAGCGCTGCGGGAGTAAAAACACCATCTGCGCATGCGCAGATGGTGTTTTTACTTCCGCAGCGCTACTTCGCGAAAACCCGCTCGTTGCGGGGGGTCCTGGAACGGAACCCTCGCAATGATCGGGGGATCACTGTACTTCAATCACTATTCCTCTAAAAATCCCAAACTCCAAAATGAACACAAATGGAAATATGAACAATGCAAAAAAACATTGGGAAAGATGGATTTATTGCAATAATGTAACTAAAAGACTCTCCAGATTTCCCTGGATTCTATCTGGAGCTCTCCAAGAAACAATGGTTTAACAAAACAAAGTTGCTTGGCTATTTATTACACACCTAATTTATTATTTCCTTTTAGATTTGGGAGAAAATCCCAATTAGAATGTTCATTTCAATTTCTATGCTCTGCACATTCCATGGGCTCTATCATTTGATGTGAAAAATAAATTAAACCTAGCTTTATAAAGTTTGAAGTTATGAAGGCTTTTATATAGGGAGCATTGTAACTGGAGTGTTGAAAACACGTTTGTACAATGTCCAGTAAAATAATAAAAAATAATAAATGACAAACTGTCAAATTTGCCTGAAGTGGAAAATTTTTGATCCAGCCCACATCTCTTATCCCTGTCTTTCCCCTCACAATGTACTCAAGGCAATTATTATAATCAAGCTTAATTAGACAACCTAATGGTAAGCATGCCTATTTATTCTGCTGCTGAGATACTAATGTTGGAACCTTCCTGTTTCTCACAGTTCAAATCTGTCATTTAGATTTAAGGAATCACATAAATATTGGTAATGACAATAATGTGCCTGACTAATTATGGATTTAAGTCTTGCTCAAAAGGAGATAGTATTTTATGGGGAAACTAGGTTGCTATTAGAGAGCAGTTATTACATCCTCTGACAATTTTCTACAAACTAAAGGAATTGTTTGGACTAAAAAACAGTATAGTTAAACAAACAGTTACACTTGTATAAATTAAATCACCTTTTTACTGATGTGAGAACCGGAACTCGTAGGATCTTCAGAGCTGTATGAAAAACTCTGTATTCCAGTTGAGAAATCAAATTGGCTCATTTCTTCGCTTAAACTGCTATCTACCATATATGACGCGGACGCTAAATAGTGTGGTTCAGCTAGAAGGAAAATAATTTGGCTTAAATAAACAAGAAGCTTCTCAATAAAAATAACAAAATCTATTAAACAAACCTCTTCGTATGTTTCCAATAAATAATGCTAAATAAAATTTCTTCTTTCAAAATTCTTTTCTGAATTTTCTGATTTCATCATTACATTGCATTTATCCCTTAATTTAAAAAAATATTGAGTGAACGTTAATACTGAAAACACTAAGAGACGTGGCCCAGATTGTTATCCCTAGAATTTTGTCCTGCTCAGTTGCAAAGCCCACTTGCTTTTCACTGCGCTCATCATAGTTACACACCAAAGGTGTCATGCCATGCTGGTTTCAACTGGCTTCTTGTAGATCTGATGCCAATTACGATTCTAGCTCTCTAGATTGGTTTTGTTTATTTCTGCTTTCAAAATAAACTTTATATTAGTAGACGTATATTCATGCTTCACACAGAATAACTTAAGCCACCATCAAGTCCTCTTTTTTGTAGACATAGCAAATACCTGAATCCCCAATCATTGCATGTCTGGCTTCTTTCCTAATGGTTATATACCGTTTTTTCTTTTCCAGAGGGACCTAGAAAATATAAGAAGCTTTCAGGTATTTAATATATTTACAGAATTTCTAAACGAACCAAGAAAAATACAAGGAATTCTGTGGCATCTTAGACACTAATAAATGCATGATTGCACTACCCAGTTTGTTTCTAGGCACCTGGCTTTTGAGTGGCATGCTAGATAGCAATGCTCCAAAAAGTAGAGAATCTGGTTAGATAAATTTCGGCTTCACTTACCCAACAAGAGAGATTACCCTCCACTTATTAATTTTTTGTCACATTAAAAATGAGACTTTGGTAAGTTTTGGAGGAGTTAAACAATCATCGTAGGGGCTAAAGCTGTGCATCAATAGTGTAAGAACTTGCCTACATAGTCATATTGTTTAAAATGGGGCCCCCAATGTCCACTCCACATCCCAGTACTGGGCTGCAGCCTATTGAGAGCCAGGCTGTGCAAGCAGTAGGTGAGTGCATACGTGAAACTACATTTGCGTGGTAGGTGTGTGCATAAGCATGTGCATCCCCTCTCCCCTTCCCTGCAGAGCTGGCTGGGGACTGCTGCTTTAAGGTAAGAAAAGTTTCACCATGCCAAAATTAAACTTGAAATTCATCATAATCCACATCAAACAGCAGCGGGAAGAACTAGGCTAACATTTGCCAAAGGACACAATCCGTTCATAGTACCATAGAATTATATATGAATACTAATTCAAGGACTATGATACTTATTTTCTGTTTAGGCTCATTAACCTTACTGTACAACTTTTACAATTGAATTTTTCCCCCCAATAACCTTATCTGGGAATACTAACTTCTTGTATTATCTATGCCACATTCTAGTATCATGCGACATAAAAATGATTGCAATTTCAGAACACCTAGGGAATTAAGATTTCTTACCTCAATCTCTATGGGAAATGAATAACGATGCTGTAAATCTAACAAATTTTCGAAAATAAGCAGATTCTGTAGGACAAAAGCAAATTTTAATCTGATCACCATGATTTACATTATTACAAACATTTTTTTTAATTTAATCATAATATATCATTACTGGCACTCAATAAGCAACCTAGGCAGGTATACACAATTTTTTAAAAAGCAGTATTACATACAAAAATAAATATAAAAATGCAATATAACACAGCATCTTGTGCCTAAGGCAGCTCAAACACCAAAGACAAACACTCAACAAATCTGAATTCAGGAAGCCTCAAAACCTAAGGCTGCTTGTACTTTATAGGATTGAATCTGATTCATCCAGTTTCCTAGTCTTTCTACATTACTTGGACAAGCAAGTGCTGATATGTATAAATATCAGGACACTTATAACCTCATGCAAGAGATGACCTAACCAAGAAGTCTCATTTGGACATTAAACAGGAGTGGATAGAATTGAACCATGAGGCCCGCTACAGAGTAAGGGCTGGGGACAAGGGTCACTACAGTGGAACCCCGACATAAGAGCTGCTCTACTTAAGAGCAACTCGAGATAAGAGCTGGGAGGGGAGAGATATTTTTGTTCTACTTACAAGCCCAAATTCGAGATACAAGCGCCAAGGAGCTGTCTCCTGAAGCCAAACGCTAACTTCCGCGTTCGGCTTCAGGAGACAGCTGCGAAGCGGCGCGCGTGTTTTAAAAGGTTGCAGCCGGCCTGGGGGGCTCGGGGGGGGGTGCTTGCAGCTTTCTTTCTTGCTCTTTTTCTTTCTCTCTTTTACCTTCCCTTCTATTTCTTCTTTTCTTTCTCCTTCCCACCCTCTTCCCTCCCTCCCTCCCTTCACTCATTCCTCTCTTACTCTCCCCTTTCATAAGTTTCCTTGCTTCCTTCCTCTGTTCCTGTCCCTTCCCCCTTTCTTTCTTTCTTTCTTTCTTGCTTTCTTTCTTTCTTGCTCTTTTTCTTTCTCTCTTTTACCTTCCATTCCTCTATTTCTTCTTTTCTTTCTCCTTCCCACCTTCTTCCCTCCCTCCCTCCTTTCACTCATTCCTCTCTTACTCTCCCCTTTCATAAGTTCCCTTGCTTCCTTCCTCTGTTCCTGTCCCTTCCCCCTTTCTTTCTTTCTTTCTTTCTTGCTCTTTTTCTTTCTCTCTTTTACCTTCCCTTCCTCTATTTCTTCTTTTCTTTCTCCTTCCCACCTTCTTCCCTCCCTCCCTCCCTCCCTTCACTCATTCCTCTCTTACTCTCCCCTTTCATAAGTTTCCTTGCTTCCTTCCTCTGTTCCTGTCCCTTCCCTCTTTCCTTCCTTCCTTCCCACCCTCCGTCCATTCATTCACCCATTCCTCTCTTGATCGCTTAAAGCTGGTCCCTGGTGCAAAAAGGGTTGGGGACCTCTGTCCTACAGGATTGGGTGGCAGAGAAGTTGAACATATGTAAATTTAAAAGTTTAAGAAAGTTTACAAGTTAAGTGAAAGAAACTTCATTATTCATTTATATGTACATGTACATTTCTTCATTAAAAACATGTCTTTCTGCATAATTTAGACTAACTATGTGAGTTTTTTGAGGGCTGGAACCAATTAAAATTATTTACATTAATTCCTATGGGGAAAAGTCGTTCGAGATAAGAGCTGCTCGACTTAAGAGCCCAGGTCCGGAACGAATTAAACTCGTATCTCGAGGTACCACTGTATTAGAGAAAGGAGAGCCACTGCAATGCCATCTCTCCCATTCCCAAATCTCCCAAACCAACCCAGAAAAAAACTATCATCAATGGTATTTAAGGCAGCATTTGCTACATTTTGTATTCTTCTACCTATTGATAAGAGCACAATTCAACCAATTTTGGACGATGAAGGTAATTTTTACTATGGAAATATTTTAAAATTTTATCCATTCAACTTTCATTAATTTCATCTTGGTGTCCATTTATTCACTCAATCCATTTATACAGTTGCCAACTAAACTGCATAACGCTGGATGGCTTATAGTAATTTAAAAACTACAAAATCAATAAACTCAAACTACATAAAATATATAAAACCAATACAAATTAATATTAACAAAACCCCCAGGCAGGGCCTAAAAAATACTCTATCACAGTTTAAGCTGTTGACCACCTTTCTACACCAAAATGCCATCTTGGAACTAGTATCTGTTTACTACTACGTACTTTGTCTGGTTTTTCAGTGAACAGAAAACCTTGATAGAATTTGCTTTCATTGAAGACACAGCTGATAACTGCAATGGCACAATTATATGCAGCACAATGAAACTGTCTCCTGTTTTCCAACAATTGTGTTTCCCCCGACATATTTTCTGTAAAGGCATCATAACAGTACCTTGAAAGGAAGTAAAAACAAAGGAAAAATATGAAGACATATTTAAAAATACCGTGTTTCCCCGAAAATAAGACACTGTCTTATATTAATTTTTGCTCCAAAGATTGTGCTACGTCTTATTTTCAGGGGGTGCCTTATATTTCTCAAATAAGACAAATTCACAGGCAGAAAAGCTGACACCCCCAAAGAAAGTGTACTGTACGGTACACTGATTATGGTACGGTACCTGTCAGTATGGCACACACACACACAAACGATGGCACTTATATGGTACAACAGTATACTCCCACCATTGCAGCTTCCGGCCACCAGAGGAACTACAGTCTACGCACTTTAGTGGAGACTGTAGTGGCGGTGAGACAGCAGCAGACTGTGTCTGCTGTACTGGACGGTACAAAGCGATGGAAGGTGCCAGCAGGGGACGCCACATTATTACGGTACCGCTATGAACAGCTTTGAATGGTATCGTATGTTTTTCCACTGTACCGTATGTAAACTTGACTACGCCTTATTTTGGGGGGGATGCCTTACACAGTGGAACCCCGACATACGAGCAGCTCTACTTACGAGCTACTCGAGATACGAGCTGGGAGAGTAGAGAAATTTTTGCTCGACTCACGAGCTTCCATTCGGGATACGAGCCGAGAAGAGCCGGCCTGGCTTGCTTTGCTTCCGAGCTGATGCAGAGCCGAATAAAGCGTCACGCCCCTCTGACGCTTTCGGCGGCTTCCGAAGCGATGCTGGGCTCTTTTGCCGCCAAAAGCGTCAGGGGGGCGTGACGCTTTATTCGGCTCTGCAAAGCAAACCAGCCTGGCTCTTCTCCGTTCGTATCCAGCGCTTGGTGAGTCCTTGGCTTCTGCTGGGGGTGGGGGGATCTGAACTCTTTCTGCTGGGGGTGGGGGGATCTGAACGCTCTCCCTGGCTGGGAGCACTTTCGCTGCGAGAGAGGGCTTTCCCGAAAGGGATGGAGAAAGCCCTCTCTCGCAGCGAAAGTGCTCCCAGCCAGGAGGCTGCGAGAGAGGGCTTTCTCCGCCCTTTCGAGAAAGCGCGCCTGTCTGAAAAGATCGCCGCCGGTCTGGTGGGGTTTTGCAGCAACCTCCGAGCAACCTGGGCTCGGAGGTTGCTGCAAAACCCCACCGGACCGGCGGCGATCTTTTCAGACAGGCGTGCCGATTCTCCGCTTTTAGCAGTGAGCGGAGAATCGGCGCGCCTGTCTGAAAAGCTCGTAGCCGGCATGGGGCGATGTTCCATGCCGGCTACGATCTTTTTAAACAGATGCGCCGATTCGCCGCTCACCCGGAGTGAGCGGAGAATCGGCGTGCCTGTCCGAAAAGCTCGTAGCTGGCATGGAACATCCCCCCATGCCAGCTACGAGCTTTTCAGACAGGCGCGCCGATTCTCCGCTCACTGCTAAAAGCGGAGAATCGGCACGCCTGTCTGAAAAGCTCGTAGCTGGCATGGGGGGGATGTTCCATGCCGGCTACGATCTTTTTAAACAGATGCGCCGATTCGCCGCTCACCCGGAGTGAGCGGAGAATCGGCGCGCCTGTCTGAAAAGATCGGAGCCAGCATGGAAAGCCCCCCCATGCCGGCTCCGAAGCACCGGGCACCCCTCAGCCGACGTCTTTTCCCCTCAGCCCTCGGGCTTGCACGCATTAATCACTTTTCCATTGTTTCCTATGGGAAACAATGCTTCGACCTACGAGCTCTTCGACATACGAGGTTCCTTCCGGAACCAATTAATTTCGTATGTCGGGGTTCCACTGTATTAGCAAATTCTGCAAAACCTCTGACATGCCTTACTTTTGGGGTATGTCTTATTTTCGGGGAAACAGGGTATGTATGTACTCTTCCCAAACTGCTACCCTATGTATGCATGCACTAGAACTCCTAATACATCTGAACATCAGGGCTATTAATTGAGATCTAATTTGCTGAATAAATACATTCCAGCAAACTGAAGATGTATCTGGATTTAGTTGAGATCTATTTATTTATTTTATTAATATTCCATTCCAATCATAACCAACTAGAGGTGGTATTCAGTAGATTCTGACCAGTTCTGGCAAACAGGTAGCGGAAATTTTAAGTAGTTCCGAGAACTAGTAAATACCACCTCTGACTAGCCCCATCCCCATCTATTCTCTGACTCCAGAGTCCTAGCTGATCAGGAGGAAATGGGGATTTTGGAGTAACCTTCCCTTGGAGTGGAGAGGGAATGGAGATTTTACAGTATCCTTCCCCTACCTGCCTATGTAATTTTTTGTGTGTATGATATGACTGTATGTATGTTTTTTATATATTGGGGTTTCTGTTTTTTAGACTTCTTAAAATGTATTATTGTTATTTTAGATTCTAACTATTAGATTTGGCATTGTATATTGTTTTTATCATTGCTGTGAGCCGCCTCAAGTCTACAGAGAGGGGCGGCATACAAATCTGATTAATAATAATAATAATAATAATAATAATAATAATAATAATAATAATGCCCACCAAGCCATCTCTACGGAGAGGGGCGGCATACAAATCTAATTAATAATAATAATAATAATAATAATAATAATAATAATAATAATAATAATGCCCACAGAACTGGTAGTAAAAAATTTGAATCCCACCACTGTAAAATCAACCCTCAGTCTCCAGTGTACCCTATTTATATAAATAAGGCTAAAAGATACAGATAATACCATAAATAAATCCATAAATTTATATAAAACATAAATGATACAATATTTATGACAAGGCCAGAGGAAAAAAGTGAAAGTGTACATTCATTAATTTCCAAACTGCAGAGGGCAGCAGTTTGTAAGTCATCCTACAGCAGAAGTGTCAAACTCGAGTTGTCATGGCGGCATCACAGGACATATTGGGACTTTTCCCCCTTAGCTAAACCAGTCTTGGGCAGCAGCAGCACGTGATGCATCTGACCCGCGTGCCACAACTTTGACACTCCTGTCCTAGAGCCTTTTGAAAAAAGTCCAGGCCTTTTTTGAAATCTTTATCTCATTCACGCCAGTAAAATATTTTTACTGAATTTATTTTATGGAATTTATTTAATCGCTAACAAAAATCAAACTTATGAAGGAAAGCAACATAATTTCTTTTAAGATTTTCAGGATAAACCTGTAAAATCAAGAAAGAATTGTGGATTCTCTTCTAAACATATAGGAAAAGTTTATTAAGTGTTTATCATTATTAATAGATTTAGATTTAATTGGATTTGTATGCCGCCCCTCTCCGAGGACTTGAGGCGGCTCATAGCATGTACAGAACAACAGGAAAGAATAATAACAATCCAATTAGTACATTAAAAAACAATCTTAAAATTCTAATTAAAAAACTATCATTATCATTCATTCAACAGTCAAACTAAAGCATTCATTGGTCGGGGTGGAAGAGTTTAGGAACCCCAGGCCTGGCGGCAAAGATGAGTTTTTAAACTCTTTCAAAAGACGAGGAGGGTGGGGGCAGTATGAATCTCCGGGGGGAGCTGATTCCAGAGGGCCGGGCCCCCCACAGAGAAGGCTCTTCCCCTAGGTCCCGCAAGCCGACATTGGTTGACGGGACCCTAAGGAGACCAACTCTGTGGGACTTCACCAGTCGCTGGGATTCGTGCGGCAGAAGGTGGTCTCAAAGATAAACTGGTCCTTTGCCATGTAATGTAATAGTGTAATACTGCTCCTCCATGTAGCTACCATGACACCTTTAAGATAATATTTCAAAATAATTTTTAAGCAACTGTGATAACCAAATTAATGATTGGCAACACTGTTTTAAAGCATAAATGAACAATTCTCACTTTATAAGTGCTTTGGTAAGTTCATTCCCCTCTACATTGGTAGAATTCTGAAAAGCTTGGTTAATTCTGGAACTTTTAGAATGTACATCTTCTTTGGACAGACGGGAGTACATAACTTCTAGAATCTTGTAATAGCTCATTTTCTTGATTAGCTGGGTTTCAAAAGAAGTTTCATTTGACTGGAAAAATAGATTAACGGAACAAAATGTCATAGGAGCTTCATACATGAATAGGTGTTTTATTTTTTTAAAAAACTAAAACAAAACAAAACTGTTTAGTAATAATTCATCTTTACCTTCGTAAACCTGGACTTCAGCATGTCCATAGCCTCTATGATAATCTTACTTAGAAATTCTTTCAATGCATCTAAGCTGCAGTGAAGCAACAGAATGAGAAGACATCGATCTACATAGGCTTGTCGGGTTGTATTTAAGTGAAGGGTTTCACTCTGGAACATCTGGTGCACAGTATCCAACAAGAGCACTTGCCTTTCACAGCTGCCCCTAAACACCACAATAAATTTAAGTAGAGTCTTCAGCTATTTTCCTACTTATAAATTATATGTTAGCCATAATCTTTCAGCGAATTCTTTCTAAAACAGTGACTTGGTTAATCCATCTTGAAATTAGTTTACACATATATTTTTTTACAACAAATGCAATTTACCTAATGCTAGGAACCAATCTGTTTTTCTATGTATCTGAGACAATCTCCAATTAAATATCACAACTATAACCCATATTAATGTTATTTAAAAAATCATATGTGTTGTGCCTTCTCCAGGTATGAGTATCTCTGATAGGAAATTTAATTTGATTTATTTGACTTTTTGATTTCAGCAAAGTGACTGTTTGACTGACTACTTGCCTTCAGCAAATACTTGACTATTTGACTTCATCAAAGTGAAATACATATAAACACACATAAGTTACCGTATTTTTGGAGTATGAGATGCACCTCCCCCCCCCCTAAAAGAGGTTGAATATTTGGGTGTGTCTTATGCTCTGAATGTAGCTTTTAAAAAAAAAAGCTTTTTCCCTCTAGCCCTAACTAGGTGCTAACCATCTTCCCAGCTCTTACCTTCCAGGTTTTTTCAGTGATATTCTCTGTGAAGAATGTTTTCCCAGCCCTAGCTCTTTGCAGGTTTTTTTCATTGCTCTAACTTGCTCCAAATGTTTCTTTCCAGCCCTCATCAGGTGCTAACAATGTTTCCAGCTCTTACTAGCTTGCAAGCTCTTTCATTGTTACTCTCTCCAAAAAAAGGGTTTTTTTTAAGCCCTAACCAGGGGATAAAATAATGTGCTGAAGCTGACCAGCCTAAGGACATTAGCCAGATGAATTAAGCAGATTCTTTTTCCTATTTTTCTGCCCCCAAAAGTAAGGTGCTTCTAATGCTCTAGTGCGTTTTATACTCTGAAAAATACAGTAACTATGAATTTCAATGTGTAAGCATAAGCATAGCAGCTGTCATTGCTCACATTTTAAGCCTTTTAACATATTACTGAACTCCTTTTTAAAAATCATGCTCTTAATATAATGTGATTAAAGAGTATTTTTACTGACTACCTTTTGGCAATTCTTTTGAAGTTAATCTGAAATAATTCCTCCATTACATGCTTTTTGTCTCTACAAAGAATTTCTGTCATCAGCTCCAATAATGTAGAATTCTGGGATAGTTCTAATGCATCTAAAAGCTAAAATATAAAAGAATAATTGTATAGTTAAGAGTTTCCATACACTAAAATGTATTCTTAGGCTTATATACATAAATCCATTTTTGTTTCTGGTATTTTTAATAAAACATTAATTGACTTGGATGGTCATCTCACTAGAACAATTCTGGATGCCAAAAGCCTTTACTATTAAGATGCAAACGTAAGTGCCTTTAAAAATTAAGGAATTTAGAATTTTAAGGTTATGTCAACTGATTATTATAATTTCTAAAAGTATAAAAATATTTAACAATTACACATGAAATTTAAGTAAGTTTTTAAATAGCAAAATCTTTTTACAAATAAGATAATTTCTCTTTATAACACCATAATATTGCAGTCTTTTTCCCCTATTGTTTAGTTTATAGATTTGTTTGCTTTATATCAATTAGGACTTAGAATTAGTAATGTGCTAGAAATAAATAAACTGCAAAAAGCCATTCTAGATTTTTTTCACTTACTTTTTTTATGCAGTCCACATAGTTATTGTACTTTAAAGTTCCCTTAGGAAACTCATCTGATTTCAAAGGGAAATTATACGCTACAAGTTGATCAAGTGCATGTTTAAGGCTACAAAGTCTTTCTCCGATAAGTTTAGTGAAGAATGGCAGAATAACAATTGCTTGACTCTGAAATATATGCAATTTACAATGTTTCATGTTAAATCTAAAATCGTATTACCTTTTGAGAAACTTTGATGGGAAAAAAAGACATATAACAAGATGATAAGAATGGTAAATTCTGGTCAGATTAAGATGTTTTAATTTTTGACACTGAAATCTGAAAACGTTTTAAGCTTTAATTTTCACTCTGGTTAATTACACACTCTGAATAGCATTTGGACCAATGTAAACCATAAACATTTAAGATTGAGTAGGGAAAACAAAGTATAAAAGCAGCAGGCTGCACCATAATCTTTGCTCAGATGTAACAAACAATAATTTGTGGTCTCGTTGGCTTGTACATTTGATCATTCTCCATACAAACAAATCATAAGTTGAAATGGTATTGGCAACTTTAGCTTTAGTTAACTGTAGGGCTTGTTGTTTCTTCCAAAACTGGTTTCTTATTTTTCAATTAAGTGCTAAGAAATGTGGATTACAAAGAAGAACTGAAACCACTCTCATATGGTTAAGACAGACTCTTGTGGATATTTTTGTAGAAATGTTTACTCTGTTAATTCTATTTAACAGTCAGAGGTTGTTCTCATTTCCCCCCTGCTAGCAACATTCTGTTCCCAAATGAAGGTGAATATGCATGTTCCTGGATAATGCTGCAGGACCAAATCTGGGTTGGTGCACTAGGACTAGAGGTTTTGTCTTCTGAGTTTTTGAACTCATGCTGGTGCTCATCTCCCGGGAATTTTGTTCTAGCCACGCTGGCTAGAGAGATGTTCCCTGCAGGAGGGCTCCAACATGAGCCCAAAAACTCAGAAGACAAAACCTCTGGTCCCGGTGATTGATCTAGACTGGATCTTGCAATGTTCTCTTCAGATTATCTGTCAGCAACAGATTACATGGATTGGGTTTCATTTACTAAAAAAAAAAAATGTCCTCAATAAAGATATCCACAGTAAACATATGAATATTTATCCTTAAATAGTAATTCTGGCACAACTTTCATGAAGCATCCTTGGACTTACTCAGTATCATTGAGTGTCAGGAAGCATTAAATAACAATAATAATAATTCTCATTGCAGTTCTATGTGTCTAGCTAATCTGAATGAAACTAAATGGTCACTGTATGCAAAACAATCTTTATTTACACTAATAAGCATGCATAATTCACTTGCCTTGAGATTTAGACCCAACGCCTGGTCCATAAGCAGACATGTGTATGTATTAAAAACATGGGGAAATGCCTCGTGGTGAGTAAATGACACCGAAGAATCAATCTTGGAAACATAAAAGAACTTATATTTTAAAATACATTTTAGAATAGTAATCTGATAATACGCCACAGCATTTCATTAAGGAAAATTTACATTATCTGTTTACATTTCGATATACAATATATTTCTATACTTTTGTGTCATGTAGAGTTCTTAAGAACTTTCACACTAATTATATTAATAAATCATAAAAACAGCAGCATAATGCCTGTTAAAATCAAAGCATTCTTTCAAAGAAATAACAATCTTATTAGAATTTAATTTCATATTAGTCCCAAGTATGCCACCCGTAGTCCACGGAGAGGGGCGGCATACAAATCAAATCAAACCAAACCAAACCAAACCAAACCAAACCAAACCAAACCAAACCAAACCAAACCAAACAAATAAATTCTAAATACATGCAGAAAAATAACAAACACTCTCTATTGAACAATGGTGTTGTGTTTGATACTATAAACCAAACTGACAAAAAATTTGAGTCATTTTTGTTCATAGTGCAGGAAAAGTTGGCAATTTCAATTGTGAATCATTCATCATATAAGTACTGTATATAAATATGCCTCTACTACTTCTGAACACACTGAACATTTTTGCATTTCTAAGCACTCAAAATTCTCTCAAGGTATCCTGCTATAACTATAGTCTTACCTAGACCACATGAGTAATCTCAATTTTCAACCAGATCTCTATATTAGCCTTTATTGTTAGGATGAAAGAGACCACTTTATCACGATTAGAAATACAGCAAATCAAAAATTAAGGTGATGAATGGGATGCTGCTTTTATCTTGTAACGCTATCTTGAAATGACATTACAACCAATTACAACATATTTGCCATTTTTTTAAAACCAAACAGAGAGGGGCGGCATACAAATCCAAATAATAAATAAATAAATAAATAAAAAAGGAAAAAACAAAGCTGTAATATTGGATATTATAGAAATACCACTGACAATATATATATGTTTACCTGCAGAACTTTAGCCAATAGAGTCAAAATAGACATTTTGCTCTCAGTAGAAGCATCTTTGGCCCACCACTGATCAAGATGTCCCCAATTTTTCAAAATAGCAGCTACTAGTTTTACTCCTTGTTGTTTGCAAGTAGCACGGTCTTTAAAACTTTGATCCAACATACCATTTAAAACTGTACTAACCTGCAGTGTAGAATATTGAAAATATACAATATTGACAGCATTTTAATTTAATTCAACTTTTATACTGTAAAATCATAATGTTCTAGCCACTTTCAAAACATCCATTACTTATAGAATCCATTACTTATAGAATCTATAGAATCTACAAGAGGATCTAGTAGTAGATCTATTCTAAAAATAGAAGTCGTGTTCAAGGTAAAAGTAATAAGACTAAAAAATATGATTTAAAATAGTAATAACAAATGAAAAACAAATAATTCAACAGAAATGAAATCAACAAAATCAACAAAGAACCAATGATTAAATAGATATATAGCTTCATTGTGAATTTTTGGGGAAGTAAAATCTAAAAAAATAAATATGCTAGTATATTTTGAAGGAATATTTTAAAAATTTAAACAACATTTTAAAGGAAAAACCCAATACCATTTTGGGGTTATGTAAAGCTGATTTCATAAGCTCAAGTACAGAAATTTCCAGATTTTTCAACAACTCCCGGTTAATGATTTCTAAGAAGAGACTGTAGAAATATTCTCCATGAGAAAAGTTGATAAGACTTTCTTGGGTTGCTCCAGACAATGGTACAGATAACATCAATGTGTTCAACAAGAGGCTCACCAGCTTTAAACACTAAGAGAGTTAAATACAAAAGAGTATTTCTTGTGATTCAAGTTTTCCAATTCTTAGTCAAAAAACACAAATAGAAAATAATACACAACACCTCAGGATTTTCAAAGAGAGGCAAATATCCTTTGGTGAGATGAGAAATAGTAGCCCAGAGCAACTGCTTTGTACGTCTTACAAAATTCATCTCTACCGATTTCTAAGCACTAATCTTACAATGGTAGAGATGAAAACAGGCATCCAGGTGGCACATCTACAAATGTCTTCCATCAATTGTGCTGTTTTCTTTTTTGGGGATATTTAGGTTCAGCGTAGGGAGGTTATTCAGTGCTTCCAGAGGAACAAGATAATGATAACAGCATAGTACAAGGTGCCTCAAACTTTAACGGGACCAGAATTCTAGGAGTTAAAGTCCACAAGTCTTAAAGTTGCCAAGTTTGAAGACTTCTGGCATAGTAGGTTGCAACTGTCCAACAAAGCAAGTTGCTTTTGGCGGTAGTAGCTACTTTGGAAGATCTACCAGCAAACTAATTTTTCATTTCTTTGCTGCTTTTGAGATTTTGTTTTTCTTCCCTCAATGAACTAAGCTTGGAAATAGGAAGGCAAAGAGGAAAAGGTCTCTTGACTATTGCAGTTCAGATGCAGAACTGCAGTATGAAAATTCTAACGAAGTTCCTTATGTAGTTTTTGTCAAACAAAAGAAGTCACTCTATCCAGAATACAGTGGTACCTCATGATACGAATTTAATTGGTTCCAGGAGGAGGTTCGTAAGGTGAAAAGTTCGTAAGATGAAACAATGTTTCTCATAGGAATCAATGTAAAAGCAAATAATGTGTGCAAATCCTTCAGGAAAATCCCAAACTTTAGAAGGGAGGCGAACAGAGGGCAGGGAGGAGCAGCTAAAGGGGGCGGGTGGAAGAAGCAAGGCTAGGCTAAAGGGTGAGTGGGAAGGAAGAAAGGCAAGGGGGGCACCCCTCCCTTTTCTTTTTTCAAAAGACACTCTTTCAGTGCCTGCAAACACGCTGTTCTCCTAGTTATTTAAATGCAGTCTTTTCCCCCTCCAAGCCGCCCCTCCCTTTTCTTTCTTCAAAAGACACTCTTTCAGTGACTGCAAACACTCTGTTCTCCTAGTTATTTAAATGCAGTCTTTTCCCCCTCCAAGCCGCCCCTCCCTTTTCTTTTTTCAAAAGACACTCTTTCAGTGCCTGCAAACACTCTGTTCTCCTAGTTATTTAAATGCAGTCTTTTCCCCCTCCAAGCCGCCCCTCCCTTTTCTTTCTTCAAAAAAGGGGGGGGGAAAGAAACCCCTTCATCCCAGCAGCAGCGTCTTGGGTTCGTAAGGTGAAAATAGTTCGGAAAAAGAGGCAAAAAAATCTTAAACACCGGGTTTGTATCTTGAAAAGTTCGTTAGAAGAGGTGCTCGTAAGATGAGGTACCACTGTACTTTTCTCAACAGAGAAGGCAGGGTAAGGCTACAATAGAGAGAGAGCTGTAGAACAGTATCAGTGGTGAATAAATTTAATAAACAAACAAACACACACACATACACACACACTCATAATTAATTAATTAATTAATTAAAATGTATTCACCAATGATCTCACTGTCCTACAGCTCTATGGGTAAAATCAAACCCTAACCATAACCATATCGATTTTTTATTAAACTTATTTCATTTTCTCTTTATGTGATGTAACATTAACTTGGGTGGTGGCTTATGCAAGGGATACAGATCAGCAACTGGAAGGTTTCTTAAATACACTTAATTTTTTTTAAAAAAGACAGAGACAGAGAAGACAGAAAAGAGACACATGGCACCAAGGCCTTACCTGAACACCAAAAGCAAAAGCCAGATGCAAAAGTCCCTCAGCTAATTGTTTACTGCTGATGTCTAATGAAGGAAGGGACCTCCTTTCATCTCCTGGAGCAATACCTTTGTACACTACTAAAATGAGCTTAGAACCAGTTTCAAAATGAAGATCCTTTGGGGGGAGAAAAATGATAAAATATTTGACTGAAAATATATTTATAATTAACCAATTAAATAAAGGTCTTCTAAAGCAGAGTTTCCCAACGTTGTCAGCTTTGCAGACCCAGGATAGGTTGGGGAGAGGGGATGGTTCTGCACAAGTGGCCATCAAGCAATGTACACAGCTCCATTTGTGCAAGTGGCATGCGGGCGCTCCTGCCACTCACTTAAATGGAGCATGTATATATATTGAATCACAAGTATGTATATGCATACTTGCCTGCTGTTCTGCGCGTGCTTGCCAGCCATTTCTGCAGCCTGGTTGCAAACCCTTCACAGCCCAATAGTGGGCAGAGGTCCTTAGGTAGGGGACCACTGTCTAAAGTTCTTACAGTCTTTATCATTATTTTTTAAAAAAACCCTCCTAGAGATACTTCTCAAACTGAGTAACTGATGAAAAACAATAGTTTTCCTCCAATGCATTAAATTTCCCAAACTATTAAAAAAATGAGAACTGCATCATTTAGATGCCCCTAAATACATACACAATACTTGGTAAGTGATGAATGCCCAATGTTCAACGACTAACAAACAAGTTACATTGGCATGATAGACATGTTAACTTCCCTTTATATCAATTCATATATTTTTACCTTAGATTTCAAGATGCAGTGCAATACACCAGCCTTGTGAAGCTGTCTGCAGGCAGAAAGAATGGATACATATCTAACGTGATCCAACCGGGCTTCTGGATTGTACAAATCAACAGTGAAAAGCTCTTCAATGCTAACAAATAGAAATGAGTAAATTACAATTGTATAACAAGACACACTAAATGTCACCCTAAAAATTATTTGTATTCTTAAACAGTGATATTAGAATATTGATTCAAATGTGTCTTACCTTTTCATGGTTATTATTTCCTTGATACTGTTCTCTAAAGATTTATTATAGGGAGAGTTCATCAAAGCTTTTACTAGCCTCACACAAATACTTGGGAGATTTTCCATAACTTGTACATCAGCTATATTAAAGCCTACGCTTTTTGGGTCACAAATGGTTTTCACGAGAAGTTTTATTAGATTCTCATTAAGGAGCTCTTTCTCAAGCAACTAGAAATGGTAAAATAAAAATGAGATAGACAAGTATTTTTAATTTGAAAAGTTTATAATTTGCATTTAACATTTATCTTTAAATACAGTGATCCCTTGAGTTTCGCGATCTCGATCTTTGCGAAACGCTGTATCGCGATTTTTCCACCCGATGACGTCACTCTCTTCCTTCCTTTCTCATCTTTCTTTCTCTCTCTCTTTCTCTATCTTGCTTCTTCCTCTCTCACACTCTCTTCCTCCCTCTCTCATCTCTTTCTTTCCTTCTCTCTCTTTCTCTATCTCTCCCCCTCTTGCTGGCGGGCGGCGGGCGGGCGGGGGCATCAGCGAGGATCCGGGGTTTCCCCTTTGCGTGGGCGGTTGGGAAACCCCGATCTTCGTCTGCTCGCTGCTGCTGCGCCAAGCAGATCAGCTGCTGGGCGGCCGAAGGAACCTTCCCTGGGTCTTCCCCCTCTTTCTGGCGGGCGGGCGAGCGGCGGGCATCCGCGAGGAGCCGGGGTTTCCCCTTTGCGTGGGCGGCCGGGAAGACCCAGGGAAGGTTCCTTCGGCCGCCCAGCAGCTGATCTGCTCGGTAGCGCATCAGCAGCGAGGAGCCGAATCGGGGTTTCCCCGCACGCAAAGGGGAAACCCCGATTCGGCTCCTCGCTGCTGCTGCGCTACCGAGCAGATCAGCTGCTGGGCGGCCGAAGGAACCTTCCCTGGGTCTTCCCGGCCGCCCACACAAAGGGGAAACCCGGGCTCCTCGCTGATGCCCGCCGCTCGCCCGCCCGCCAGCAAGAGGGGGAAGACCCAGGGAAGGTTCCTTCGGCCGCCCAGCAGCTGATCTGCTCGGTAGCGCAGCAGCAGCGAGGAGCCGAATCGCCGTGGGCGGCGGGGAACGCAAACTCCACCATCTACGCATGCGCGGCCATAGAAAAAAAGGGCGCGCATGCGCAGATGGTGTTTTTACTTCCGCAACCCTACATCGCGAAAAATCGATTATCGCGAGGGGTCTTGGAACGGAACCCTCGCGATAATAGAGGGATCACTGTATACCATCTCTATGTGCATCCCATGAAATAATAATTTTGTTCAATCTACATTTTATTTCTATACAATTTTTTCAAAAGTTAAAGGATTTAGTTAGATTGTATTATGTAAACTGTATGTTTATAGATGAACAACTGGACCAAATTTTCAAGAACACCTATGAGATTTATTAAAGGTAACCAAGAAGAAATACTGTAGTTCTGCTATACTCTGACAGTCACTTCAGTGTGCATCTAGTGCACATACTTTTAAAAAATTGTTCATAATATCATTATCTTCATATAGGGAAAATATATTCTTCGGGGTTTGTATTAAACAACATGGAGATGTTTAAACAAAGGCAATGCTGGATATAAAGACATTTTTTTAAATTACACAATTCTCTTTCATTATTTTAACTCCACCTAAACTATATCACAAATGTTATCTTAAGCCTATCTTATATGCCAATTGTGACACTCCTAAATCAGGAAGTCTTACTCGTTCATGCCTTGGCTACCTTTCATTTGGATTATTGCAATATGCTCTATATGAGGCTTTAAGATATATACAGTCTCAGACACTGCACTACAGGTAGTTGTAGGTAATCTCAATATCATGCAGGTAGTTATGATACAATTTGAAACTCCATGCATTATCACTACTTTATAAACTACGCTGAATGCACATGGACTTCCAATTGCAATTCAAGATGCTGGACCCTTTGGCACAGGATCTAGATCTTTGCAAGGTTGCCTGTATATCCAATTACTGCTACTGGTCTCATAAGATTGGGAGTTTACATGCTCCAAATCCATTACTTAAGTATCATCCAGTAGAACCCAGAAGACGTGCCTTTTCTGTCATC
Source organism: Erythrolamprus reginae (assembly GCF_031021105.1). Lineage (NCBI taxonomy): Eukaryota > Metazoa > Chordata > Lepidosauria > Squamata > Dipsadidae > Erythrolamprus > Erythrolamprus reginae. The sequence goes on from NC_091952.1 coordinate 208,110,394, forward strand.
ATGTCCACTCTGTGGAATAACAGTACCAGTAGATCGGCATGTCTTGGCCCTCCCTGCCTTTTATAAGGTCTTTAAGACTTCAGCTTTGTGGCAGTCTTGTGATCTGCATTGTACTGTTGAATTGCCTTTGGAATACTGTCCTGTATGTCTTATAATTTTTTATTGTGTTAGTGCTTTGATTATACATCACTGTTAGTCATGTTGAGCTTGTATAACTTGACTAAATAAAATAAATCACAATTTATAAAAATAATTTGCCCCAAAGTCAGAAAATAGTGTGCCCACGTATGCATTTCTTAAGTCACTCTAAGTGTCATAGTTCATAGCAAACTTTCTTGAACCAGTGAAGTCAAACCTACCTTCCAGAAATGTTGCTGGTGTCTCTCCAAAATCATGCTGGCAAAAACCATAATCCGAACTATAATTGTACATTTGCTATAATTGTATTCTTCTCTTTCTTGTGGACTCAACAATGTATCACCTTTGGACGCGCTGCTAAAACATTGTTCTGCACCAGATATATTGTACAAGGCAATTTTACCAAGGAAGAACTCCAGGGATTTTAAAAATGAAGACCCTGTGTTTGTAGCTTTAAACAAATAAAAAAAAAATGTTAAAAATAAAGTCATCACAGTTTTTTACTACAGAATTCACAAGAACTTCCAAAAATTATTTCTACCAACATACTGCATATTATTTTTTTAAAGTAGGTCTTTGTGATGGCCAGCAGCAAATAATGATCTTATTAGGAAGAAAATATACAGTTGGAACGTTCTTTGATGATAAGACTGAAATACTTTTTGGCAAAGTAAAGCATATAATGCACATCCACCTCAGTGCAAGATTTGCCATTGGCACTTGCCAATTAGTCTGATGCAACAGTGTCCCTAAATGAAAGGGGGAAACTCTAGGACTTTCTGTATATTGGTCAAAAGATTATAAAAATTATATCAAAAATAATTTATTTACAATTAAACATGAACTTGAACATGAACCATTTCCACATCTGTAGTTAGGTAATTTCTTCTAATGGATTTGGGATGATGGACTTGGGATGAGCCACCCTGAGTCTTCGGAGAAGGGCAGCATATAAATCCAATCAATCAATCAATCAATCAATCAATCAAGAAATAATCACAGTGTAAGCTGTTTATGCCATCTACCTACCTAAGATCTCATTTGGTTTTATCATTTCCTGTTCAATAAAGGTATTGTAACAGTCTAAGGCAGCCAGAAGCATATCCATCCATTGTACAACAGCTCGCAAGCTAAAGTTCCCTTGCAACTCATAGAGGGTTGGATGAGATAAGATTCCAGAGACATTTTCACCCTCACATCCTCCTCCTTCAAAATTATTTATGAGAAAATAGATTCCTTCTTTACAGAGAACATCACCCAACCATGAAGATGGAAATGGGTTTCCTGTTAGAGAAGCAAACAGATTAAAGACTCTGGATAAATTTATTGCAATTCAATTCCAAGCTTACATTAAAAAAACCACGAAATGATATTTTTATTATAAAAATGGAGGGAAATGATAAAAACTACAGTGATACCTTGTCTTACAAACTTAATTGCTTCCAGGACGAGGTTCTTAAGATGAAAGGTTTGTAAGACGAAACAATGTTTCCTATAGGAATCAATGGAAAAGTGATTAATGCGTGCAAGCCCAAAATTCACCCCTTTTGTCAGCTGAAGCGCCCGTTTTTGCGCTGCTGGGATTCCCCTGAGGCTCCCCTGCATGGGAAACCCCATCTCCGGACTTCTGTGTTTTTGCAATGCTGCGATTTCACTGAGGCTCCCCTCGCTGGGAAACCCCACCTCCGGACTTCCATTGCCAGTGAAGCGCCCGTTTTTGCAATGCTGGGATTCCCCTGTAGGATCGCAAAAACACGGAAGTCCGGAGGTGGGATTTCCCATGGAGGGGAGCCTCAGGGGAATCACAGCAGCGCAAAAACGGGTGCTTTGCTGGCAACGGAAGTCCGGAGGTGGGGCATCCCAGCGGCAGCGGTGGGTTTGTAAGATGAAAATAGTTTATAAGAAGAGGCAAAAAAATCTTAAACCCCGGGTTTGTATCTCGAAAAGTTTGTATGATGAGGCGTTTGTAAGATGAGGTATCACTGTATTTTTAAAAATGGATCCATTTTTAAATAAATCCTAGATTAGTAGCGAAATTGATAAAGAATATTCTCTGCCACCCTTAGATAGAGTATAGCTAATTATTCCAAGGATTTGATGGGGAATGATAATACAATTTTTAAATAATTATAGAAAACGTCAGTCACATTTTTAATGCACTTTGATTTGGCAAAAGCCTATTTATTTAACTATGTCCTATCAATGTAAATAAAATGTAAGTAATCTAATGGTATGTAGAACACAACATTACAAGCAGTCCACATATTCTCAAAATGTGTTTATGTGAGGAAAGAAAAATAAATTGTTAGGCTTCCAAAAGGGACATTTTTCAAAAGGAATTTCCAATTTGCAACACAGTGCAAAAGTCAGTATATCATGCTAACAATAGACTATTTACACATGTTGTAATATATGTAATATAATACCTGGCAATAAGGGAACAAATTCAAATAACAGTTCCATGACTTTGTGCCGGCACTCAGTTTGGGGTTGTCCACACTTTCTCAAAAGCCACATGACAACATCCTCTAAACAAATAGATCTAGATGAAAATCCCCTACAGAAATGAATTAAAACGTAATTCTGACATTGTCAAGCAGTTTGGTGCTCTGCTTTTACATTTATATGTAAATGTAAGATTTCAAATGCTCTACCAATAAGAGAATCAACAGATTGATATGCATTAGAACTTTATACATTTTTGCCATGCCTTGGATTTTAATCTCCAATACTAAATTACTATTAAAATATTAATTTCTCCTCCTGACTGCAAAATAAATTAATAATTAGTCACTTTCTTTATTCCTCCATACCACATCAGATCAAACAGTTTCATTTTTTGTATTTGTGACAGAATTACATTGTGCTGCATGTAGCAAATATGTAGCTTGGATGTATTTAAATTAGATACATTCAATCTGAATGCAAAAGTCTGGATACAAGGTTTAACCAGGTCAATTAAACTGGATGCCCACCTTAGCTGCAAGTAAATTTAGGGAACAAATTCAGCATTTATAGAATGCTGAAATATATTCAGTTAAATTATAATAGTGTTTCCTCAGAAGAAAAATCACTAAAGTTAATAGCTAAGTGCCACATAATGATGTTTCCGCTGAATTGATAAAGAAACTAATACTAACCGAGGCAATCTCCGAGTGCTTTTTTTGTTGAAAGAAGATGCTTTATGCTTAATGATACGCTTGAGGTGATCAATAGCATCACAGCATTGTTGAACTGTACCTATTTTCAAATCCAGAAAAAGTAATATTGTGATTGCTTCCAAGTAAAACTTTGAACAGATATGATCCTTAATTGATTTTGCAATGATAAAATACATATTATTTAAATTCTAGCTTTGCTGATACTGAATAAGGACTGTTAAATACTTTTATTTTCTGCAAGTTGGAAACTTTAAGGTTTTCTGAGAAGCTGTAGATGCTTTGTCTGCGAAAGTAATCTGAAATCTGATAGTGAAGACATAGATTCAGTCTATGTTTCATCCACAAAGTTGGAACATCTAGCCTAATTTTAATAGTTCTCATTTCCCCCCATTCTGGAGAACAGAAAACCCCTGAACATGCCTCACTTAATTTGATTGTAATAAAAATGTTACATAGTAAAAGCTTTAAAAACTTGGCTATGTACTCAGATCTGGGTCTCATAGTGCATCAAGGGCCATGTTTCTTGGATTTACTTAGTTGATTAATCACAATTGACTATTTAGTTTGAGAATGTTTTGGCTGTTTTAATTGGTTTATATTTTCAGAACTGCAATAAATAAATTACTAAAATGTAATGCTTCAAAGAACACAATACTGAAATAATTAATACAAAATATGAACCATACATAAAAGTATTTCAAATCTAATTTTTTTAAAAAGTATTCTGTCTAAAATTGTCAACACACTTCTATAATATAATTTCACCAAAACATTCTAACTGATCTAAACAGAAACATTTCATTAGAAAACTATTAAAATATGTAGATCTGAAGTTTTAAAGGAATTTTGAAATACCAAATGTAAACCTAATCCAACAAAAGCTGTCAATATCACCTAAAGACTTCTCATCTCCATGTGACAGGGCAAGACTTTCCAGATATACAACCAATGCTTCAAAAACAAACTGGTCCACCAGAGCATTCTCTTCTCTATGAAACAAAGGAGAAACAAATTAAAATTATTAGGTGAGAACTAATGGAGTGTAAAAAATGATAACTTTATTGTCTCAGTTGGTTCAAAAATATTTAGAACAGAGACAAATAGTGACAATTTAATCTCTTCTGGAATAAATAAAAGAACAAGGGGACACAACCTGAAGTTAGTTGGGGGAATGATCAAAGGCAACATGAGAAAATATTATTTTATTGAAAGAGTAGTAGATTCTTGGAACAAACTTCCAGCAGACGTGATTGGTAAATCCACAGTAACTGAATTTAAACATGCCTGGGATAAACATATATCCATTGTAAGATAAAATACAGGAAATAGTATAAGGGCAGACTAGATGGACCATGAGGTCTTTTTCTGCCGTCAGTCTTCTATGTTTCTATAAATATGTTATTAACTGGATTCTAAATGTGAAATGGATTCAAAACTTGATTCAAAACATGAACAGACACCATAGCTTGATACCCAATGCCAATAATTCTGATCAATCCAGATTTTATTAACTATGAACAAAGCATATTTGATTTTGAATTCAAATCTACTGCACTCAATACAGTATCATAAAAGGTTGTGTGAATGTTTACCCTCAGCAGATTTGCAAATAATATCCCACAATTAACAAATTTTAATAGTATTTTAAAGTACATGTGATAGAAAGTGCACAAATATTTGTACATCTCTGTATTGCTTGATTCAACTATTAATTTATTCACCACTCACCTAAATTCTCGGTAAATGTTGTTGAAAGCAAGGGAAGCTCCTAGCCGTTTGAAAGCATTAGGATGGAGAGCAAGGCTGTACAGCCTCTTAAAAAGAGATTTGGTGTTCACTGGACTTTTCTCTTGCTGCTGTGGAGTAGTTTGCTTAATGGACCATTTCAAAAACTCATGGACACATTGACCACAAAAGTCTCTCAAAGTACTGTCTACAGGATCCACTATCCCATCCTGAAATAGAGAAGAGTCTAGATTCACTGTGTTTCAGAGTTATGCAATTAATACAACACAAAATGAAATGGGAAGTAAGTTAGAGTATATATGGCATTTTTAGGCTATCCAAATAATTATAAATAGCAATGACAGCAAAAACTGGCTATTTAATCTTTTCAAGTAAGCTGTTGCAAGAAATTTTTTTGGCTTAATAATAGGAATTTTTTTTAATAGGAAAAAAAAGTATTCTCCAGTTGGTTAAAACCAACAACCAATTAATTAAATTCTATTAAAAAAAAGAAGTCGACATAAAATAAACAGCAGCACGAGACCCATATTGCAATGGTCGAAAATAAAACAACAGTAGTTGAGCAAACTATCAACCATTATATAAGAAATTGAAAATTAACTGAGAAAAATCTTAAAACTTAGATTGGTAAGTTACAATTTGACAGAAATTTTTAAAATTTATATTACTTAACAATCACCTACCAAAATTGCTTCCAGTAGCGTCACAGTATCTTGGCTTTCAAACTTTTTATTGTTTGTGAACCAATGAATTAATTCCATTACTAAAGTGCCATAGAGTTGTCTTGTAACCTAAAAAAGAAAAAATAAAGATTAGTTTATTCTCCATTTTAGATTTATAATTATACTGTAGAAAATTTCTCATAAAATGATCCCAATGTTTGTCACAGCTTTTGGAAACACATATTCACAACCTGATTTCATATAGCTTGAACTTTTTATATTTTATTAAATATTAAGCACTATGTAATTATTTCTATTAGTTCCCTTTTGACCATTGAAAATACATATATTGGCATGCATGCTTAAATTTCACAAAACTGATATGTTTGAAGTACAATTGTTGACTGTAAATCTATACATGCTGTGGTAAGAATTGTGATCTTGTACAGGCAATCTCAAAAGGAAACAACAGATAAATATATATATAAATGACATTTTATTAAACTAGAGATTCACTTGCCTCTAGCTCTCAAGTAATTACAAATTTCAATCAAACAAACAATGTCCTTGTCCTTAGGAGTTTGTAGTAGAAATCCTTATAGTATGTAGAATATAAATGAACTCAAGGAAGCAAATAAATGGATTCAAATGACAGGAAGGCATTCATTAAAATATATGAATAGTTTTAAAAAGACTAAGGAGATATTATTTGCTTAACATGGTATTTTCAAATTTTCCTAATGCATTTTTATTTCCTTCCTAGAGTTTTTCCCACAAGTTTAGGATCAGTTTTTTGGGAAGGAGGTGGGGGGAGATTTTAATCAACTGACAGTTGATCTATTGTTTATAACAAGAATTGACTGGGCAAACTGGCTCTCATTTTCCTAATATGTATTTAGTAATCCATTACTAAATTAGTTCAGAAACAGTGAGTTAACCTATATATTGATTGGACTGATGATTGTTTTTTTTTTTTTTTAAACTATTTTCCTCCTATTTAATTTTAATGGCTTCCATGATGTAACAGACAAAAAAGTAAGTTTTCCTGTGGTAGAGGCAATATGACCAAAGATGAAATCCAAAATCATTGGAAATCTTCTCATATGTTGTTTTTTTTAAACATCAAAAACCAATATCACTCTGAAGCAGTAAAATGAAATGTACTTGCCTGGTCCACATCACAAGCAAGTCGAAGCAATATAGGAAACATACGTTTATATAAATGAAACATTGGTGGGGAATTCTCATGTCCTTCAGGTATTTGAGAAGCTTTTCCCAGCATGAACATAACAATGCTATGCAACAGCTCACAAGCTGCAACCTGAAAAATGTGAGCGATGATCAGCTACTAGATTGTTCCAAATTAACATTATAAATTATTCAGCAAATTCTATTTGATAAAAATACAATTTAATATAAAAGAATACTATATTACAACTCTAAATCTTTAATTTTTCTTTCAAACATACAAGCAATATATAAAGAGGGACTAATATTTAAAATATTAATTAAAATTAAAAAGATTTTTAATTTTTAATAAAAATTAAAAATTTTATCCTCCATTTAGAAAGCTGGCGTGAGTAATGCTTACACTGTTTGACATATATAGGAGAGAATTAACTTTCAACTTCCTATTTGTCATGAAATTCACTGGAGCATTATGGACCAGATTTTGTCGGCCCAATCTATCCCATAGAGACGCTGCTTTAAGCATAAAAGTAGGGCAGACTTCTAGGTATATCATCTTGAAGTCTCTGAGAAAAGGCAGGGTATAAATGCAATAGTAATAGTACCCAGATTTATATACAGCATCATAGTGCTTTACGGCACTTTCTAAGCAGTTTACAGAGTCAGTATATTGCCCCAAATATTCAATAAGTAAATAATGTCACTGTATTCAAAGATCTTCAGAGTTTATATTTTTGGAATATTTATTTATTTCATTCATATCGAGATTACTTTTAATAATGAGCCTAAAACCAGAAAAACAAATAGTTCAACAGGAAAAGAATAGAACAAAAACATTCAGCCTAATACCTTAGTTTGTCTGTCGCTAGCACAAAGAGCCAATTCAGTGACCCGAGGCAAGAATAAATCCAAGTATATAATGGGCTTCATGTCAGCAAATGGAACTGCAAAATTCAGGCGCTTCTCTATATCCCAGGACACAAATTTCTTCATCTTTTCCTCTGCAGAAGCAGCTGGCAAGTTTAGAAAATAATGTCTGGTTAAAAATCTGAGAACTGGCTTATCCACGGATGCGTCAATACCTGAGTATCTACAGTATATGATTAGTGGCAGCTGTCAAACACTTAAAACCAATACAAAAGTGCAAAACCAGCGCAACAATTTAAAACAAGAAAAAAAATGTAACCATGTAAATAAAATTGCTACCTGTAATTAAATGCCGATTGATTTGTCCCCCCAAAGTTCCAAGAAGGCGTACAACTCTAGTTCTTACTGCTTCTAAAGATGGATCTTCCGCCTAAACCATAACAACAATATAATGAGAACACGAACAGCTTAAAAGGTTTAAAATAACCCCAAATACACTATTCTGGTGTAAGACCAGGCAACAGAGACACAAATTAGGAACACTGGTAGGAGAATATTATGTACAGTAGTAGAGGCATAAATAACCAGAGCATATACCAATGACGCAAGAGTTTTCTGTGTCATAAACCCCTGAATCCTACAAATATTCCTGTAATTTCTTACATTTATTTATCAAATTTAGAAAGTTTTCAACACAAATGGTTTTATAAAATTGGCCTGCAGATAATACATGTGTAAAGTGTTTTTTTTTCAAAACAAAAAGAAAGAAAGAAAGAAAGATACTCTCTTCTAATTTTATAAATCTTCAATACTTCATAACCAAACTTTGTCAGAAAGTTCTTCAATACTGTAAATTTTGAAGCCTCTTCAGAATATGCTATCCTTTGATTTTGGTAGAATGGAATATTCAGAATATGATTCTGAATATTGACAGATCATGACAGCAGATAGTGTCTTATTTGTATGATATTTTAGCCTGCCTGAGCATAAGATATTCTGCAATAAACCAATCAGTGTTTATATTACCAATGAAATATAATGTGAGACACTGTTTTACTGAGAAATTCTAAGCTTCAATATGTAAATTATATTCAAGGCTTATTTACCTAATAAATAAAATTAACTTTTATTGAAATGCATAGTAAAACCACCCAGCACTTTTCCTAACGAAAAAGCTAGTATTTTAGAAAGGCAGGAAAATTCTTTACCACTTCAAGATTCTTCGATTTTTTGAGATGCTGAATAACTACTTTGTTCATTCCTTTCTGGATGGCTTTGGAAAGTTTCTTCACTTCCAAATTATTCTGAGATTCACCTATTTTTTTAAAAAACAAAAATTTAATATGCAAGCAATAAAATAAATCTTAAAACAAGATGAGTATTTATGATTTTTCAAGAAACTAATTTAAACTAAACGCCCCGAAATGCAGCAGAAATGATTGATTACATATACCTTCCATCAATGCTATTATAAACCACCACTAAGTAGTCTTACAGAAAATCGTGCAGTTGAATTACAGCCCTTTATACCTCAGATATTACTCACTCCAAGACTATTCAGAAATAGCGTATGATATTAAAACATCTTTATATTCCTAGATTTACTGCTGTAAATAAATAGGGTGTATATTTATTATTTCTAACCTGCTGATGCAGAAGTTTTCAAATAACCATCAAGGCAAGGCACAATGTCTTTGTAATAAGGCTGAATAGTGTATCTGGGAATATGGGCTGACCAGTCCTCTAGTGCGTCCAGTGCCACATCAGCCATTGGAGTGTAGCTAAGACCCAGTTTGAAAGCAGTCTGTAGGTTGTGCATAATGACAAGGAGATATAAGAAATTTGGAGATATAAAACATCCACACTGTCCTGAAGTTATTTTTGACCATACAATGCACTGTTTTCTTAGCTATTGCTACAAATATTCAAAATATGAAGTTTGTTAGAGACTTGCTCCTGGAATAAGGTATGGTTAAACCACAGAATCAAATAGACATGATAAAACTACATCATTACATGTAACAGACATACAAATTTATCATTCACATTTTGGACTTTCTCACTGATTTGGTTACTGTTGTGATGGTAATATAAAGAGGACTGCAGTCCTGCCTGCGTATCATACCGTGTTTCCCCGGTAGTAAGACCCCCCCGATTGTAAGACATATGGGGGGTTTCAGGGGGGTCGGCTAATATAAGCCATACCCCGAAAGTAAGACATATGTCTTACTTTCGGGGAAACACGGTATGAAGAGACAGTAGAACCTCGACATACGTGCCCCCCGCCGCCGCCGTCCCCCCCCGCCGCCGCCTGCAAGCGCTCTGCCAGGCGGCTCTCCCCGCTCCGCTCTTCGATATGCCGGAGAGCCGGAGAAGGGGGCGTCCGGACCCCCCCCACCCCCAGCAGAAGCCCCAAGGGGGAGGTTCCTTTCAAGCGGCGCTGGGCGAAAGAGGGCGGGCAGCCAGCAGCAGAAGGCGAGAGGTGCCTCCTTCTCCGGCTCTCCGGCAGATCGAGCGTGCGAAGAGGCACCTCTCACCTTCTGCCGCTGCTGGCCGCCCTCTTTCGCCCAGCGTCGCTTCGGAAGCCGCCGAACGCCGTCAGGGGGGCGCTTCACAACCGCCACTTGGCAAGCGGAGGGGCGGTCGCCAAGCGCCCCCCTGACGGCGTTCGGCGGCCTCTTTCGCCCAGCGCCGTTTGAAAGGACCCCCCCTTTCCACCCCTTGTCGCCCGACAAAGGAGAAACTTCTGCAAATCGTGCGCCGTCTCCAGCGCTCTCTCCGGGTCGGGTTGTGTGAAAGAGGCCGGGGTTGGGGGAAGGGGAGAGGTAAGATGTGTTTGGTTTTTTTTGCAACGCCGCTCCGTTGGGGAAAGAGGGAAGGTGATTCGCTCGGAGTTGGGGCTGAACAGAAGCGCGTGGAGAAGCCCAACCTTGGGGTGGGGTGGGGGAGAAGGGAGAGCAAGGAGGGCCATTGTGCACTGCCAGGTGGTGGGGGTCTCCCCCAGTTCAAAAGGTGCCTTGGCTGGAAGAGTAGCTGGTTTCCAGGGCATAAACTGGCTCGCTTCCGGGGATGGTGCACATCCGCTCACTTGCAGGGAAACAGCTTTGGGGCTAAAGAGGCGCTCCGGGCGCAAGATTGTATCCCGAGTAGTAATTCCATTTACTGCTCCGATGTGCCTCGCTGCAGGCTTTGTGTCAACGAAATAACAGCAACATGTTCTCGGAAGCCACCGCCTCTTCCCCTGCCTCGCTGCCCCTTGTCTCGGGCGACAAGGGGTGGAAAAGGGGGGGGTCCGGAGCTGCGCCCTCCTTCGCCCGCCTCCTTTCCAATGTAAGACATACCCCGAAAGTAAGACATAGTGGGGCTTTTGGGGGTAAAAAGAAAGTAAGACACTGCCTTACTATCGGGGAAACACGGTAGCAATATAGTAATAGCACTTAGGCTTCATAGTGCTTTACAGCCCTCTCTAAGCAGTTTACACATTGTCCCCAACAATCTAGGTCCTCATTTACCAACCTCGAAAGGATGAAAGGCCGAGTCAATCTTGAGCCTGGTGAGATTTTTTTTGCAAAGGTTTTTTTATTTTTTCTCTCATTCCATACATAAATCACTCAATACGTAAATCAATATACCTTAAAGTATTGCAATATTACAATGAAGTACATAGTTATACATTTTAATCAATCATTCATAAATTCTTTATACAGTGGGGGGGAAAAGTATTTAGTCAGACACCACTTGTGCAAGTTCTCCCATTTAAAAAGAAGAGAGAGGTCTGTAATTGACATCATAACTAGACCTCAACCATGAGAGACAACATGAGAAAATACATCTAGAAAATCACAATCGCAGGCAATTGGCAGTCAGCAGAAGCAGCCTGCAGTACTATTTTCTAACCACTGAGCCACCACAGCTCATATTATTGAAGTACAGTGGTACCTTGACATACGAGTTTAATTTGTTCCAGACCCGAGCTCGTAAGTCGATCAACTCGCATCTCGAATGAATGCCTTTAGACTTTGTTTTTCACGCCGATATAACTGGAAGCAAGGAGATTCTTGCGCCACCTAGTGGAAGCTCAGCTCGTATCCCAAATTTGAGCTCAGGTGTCGAACAGAAATTTCGCTAACGTCGCGGCTCGTAACTTGGAATACTCGCATGTGGAGCAGCTCGTATCTAGAGGTACCACTGTATCATGAAAATATATTTTGTATAAATGAAGGAAAGAATACTAACAAAATTACCAAAATAAAAATTCTCCATTATTCAATCACTACATGAACCCACCTGTAAAGCAGGAATGTATGCTTTGATATCAAGCATAATGATGTTATATGGCAGAGAAAGCACAAAAGTCAAACAGGATGCCAATAACTCATCTTTGTACTGCTTCATTTTTGCAGTTACCTGAGATAAGAAAAATTTTAATAGTAATAACGTAGATGTTACCTGAACAAATGAATATATAAATGTAAAAAATAATTCCCTCTACTTCAAAAAAAGCAACAATATTGTTTTAAAATAAGCCCACAAAGTGTCCTTTTAACTAAAATCAACAGTTCATGTATTTCAATAAATAAATACATATACATATACATGAATACATATGATAAGTTAGAATTCTTTGCCTTTTTGTCCCTGCAAATGCTACTAGCCCAGTTCAAAGAATAATATAAATAACCTCTTTTCCAAATTTGGAAAATAATGCAAAACAGGAACTCTTCTCTGGATCTTCAGGACATTTTTTCATACTCTCTGGACTGACACCCTGGCAAGACAAAATAGGATTAACAGTACAAATTTTATTAATCTTGTGTTTTATTGTTTTAAAACAGGGCTCCCCAAACTTGGCAACTTTAAGACTTGTGGACTTTAACCAGCTGGCTGGAGAATTCTGGGAATTGAAGTCCACAAGTCTTAAAGTTGCCAAGTTTGAAGGCCCCTATTTTAAAATAACCTTTTGGGTAATGTAAAAGTATTAGGCAATTCCATGTACCAAACAAAAGTAAGCTTAAAAGATTACTACAATATCCTTATATATTATTTCCTTTGAAGACTTAGGAAGTTGGAATTGGTTTAGAATAAAATTAATCATTTTTAAATTTTTGCTAAGTTTTAAATGAATTACATCGGCCGATAATTTCTTTTGGTGCATAACTCAAATACTAACACCCTAAGAAAACATATACCAAGTCCCATTTACTCGCATATACAATGGTACCTTCAAGTCTCTGAAAAACATATAACACTGATAAAGACTGAGTAGGGCTTCAGTGAAAGGCAAGATCTTATCCATTTTGATGTCTTTTCTATAAGAAAGTATTTGTCAATTTCAGCAGGTTTAATTTTTTTTTTTAAAGTTTAAGCTGTAAATTTTTTAGGCTGAGAAACATGCTGTAAGGCATCTGTACTACAAGGAATATACACAATAGCTATCTCAAAGACTTTTGAATCTCAATTTAAAACACTATATATTTAAGCCAGTCACCTAGAAAAATAATTTCAATGACAAATTGACATGCACAGCTTCATTTCTTTGCTGATCTATCTATCTATCTATCTATCTATCTATCTATCTATCTATCTATCTATCTACCTACCTACCTACCTACCTACCTACCTACCTACCTACATCTGAGCGACGTACAATCATCTTTGGTTACTTGATGTTTAAATAAAATGCAATCAACAAATCAAGGGCAGAAAAGCATGATATAAGATCCTGGGAATAGTTGAAATCTATCTCCCAATTGAATCTTTTTCCAATATGGTCACTCAGCATTTAGCGACTACATTGGTTAGTAACCATGAAGTGATATGATGGTAATAAACAGTAATAAAAAATTCATTTTCTTACCAATGCCTGTATTTACAACAAAATGTCATATGCCTGGCAAGAAAAGGCTTCAGAATCAAACTGGTTAAGGTTTGGTCAGTTTAAAGCAGCCAGCTAATCAACTAATTATTAAGCTTATTAGTTTAAGATTAGCAATTTTTAAGTAAGTGTTCTGCTATAGGGAAAAGCAGCTCAGGAAGAACCTACTTGTTCACTTACAATCTTTTTACTTAATGACCAAATTGTTGGAATGCAATGTTGTCAAGCAAGGGGGGTTATAATGTTGTGTTTTAATTTTAGTGCTTTGCAATAATAACTTCTTCAGAAAATGAAAATAATGGAATATGCTTTAAAAAAACCTATTTATTTATTTCTATCCCCACATCATTATTTTTATAGATAACTTAAGACAGAGAACATATCCAATACCTTCCTCCTCCTAGTTTCCCCTGGAATATTATAAAAATCCCAATGATTCTTCTCATTTGTATGCAAATATTTGTAAAAACCCAGTTGAGAGATTATGCATCAATCATCAGAATTGCTCCTAATCTCCATCAGCCTCAACTATGACCAACTCCTGTATCTGAAATGTTTATAATTCATTTCAAATTTGTGATTGATGTCAAATTTTGATTAGGAGAAAACCTACAAATATAATTTATGTGATAAAGAATTAATATGAACCATAGGTTCAGTGGGAGAAGAGATAAGAACTTGGGGATAGAAAAATGGCTCAATACTACCTTTTCTTATAAAAATGAAGTAATCACAATTATGTTTGAACAGACCGATACAACGTCAGTGATCCTTTGACACACACACACCCCAGCCAAAAAATATTATTCCTGCAATGGCTTACTCACTGCAAAATATTTAGTCTTCTTTGCTATTTTCATCGCAATGGAAAGCAGCTTATAAAATCCACTAATAAAAGGTAAATGTGTTGCCTGTAAAATCAGTTCATAACCAAATGAATAAATCCATGGTTCAAAATATTTAATATGCTTGTTTGGAAGGATCTCTCTGCAGAAATATGGAAATAAGAACAAAAACAAGTGGATTAGAAAGTCAGATGAGCCATGTGACCAATGATCAATTAAACCAATTCACAATAAGCCCCCACCTAGGATGTCCCAATAAACCATAGAGTCAAACAGAACTGTTTCAACTACTTTACAAAATCTCAAATGAGTGAATAGCACATTTGTGAAAGCTTTGCCAGGATGTGGCTTTTTAGTAAGAATAATAAAAAACCCAGTATGTTAAATGATGCATCTTGCACATATGTTGCTTTTTTAGTCCTATTATACCTGCAAAATTCCACTAAGTTGATGAAGGCTAAATAGTCTTTAGGCTTAGATGGTTGAAGGTTTGCAGCTGGATCAGAAGTAGGAATTGTCAGGTGGGCATCCCCTTCACTTCCATCCTGGGGGGGGGGGGAGAGTGTCAGAAGCAGTTTTGGAACTGATTTTCAAGTTTGCCAAAATGTATATTATACATTTTTTGCAAACTTCTCAAATAAGAACAAAAACTGAATAAGTTTGAAAATAATAATATGGAAGTGGGGTGGGAGACTGAATAATTCTATATTAGTGTAATTCCTACCTTCTCTTCATTAATGTTCTGTTTCTGAACTGTGAGATCCAGTTTATCGATTATTTTTATGACAGATTTAATGAGTTCATCATATAACAGACGACTTAGAGATTGTAATGGTGAATTTTCACTTAAACAGGCTTCATCCGTCAACAGGATGTCCTTTAATAGAGAAGAAAGAAAACTCTTCTAGTGCATACCATATTGGGGTTTTGCCAATTTATCAGAAAAATGCAGATATTTTAAAATAAGTGATATGTATACAGTGTTCCCTCGATTTTCGCGGGGGTTACGTTCCAAGACCTCCCGCGAAAGTCGATTTTCCGCGAAGTACCGGTGCGGAAGTAAAAACACCATTTTTGGCTATGGACAGCCAAAAACTACCCCCACGCACCCTTTTTCAAGGCAGCGCAAGGAGCCGGGCTTGAAATTAGGGCAGGGAGCAACGAAAGTGCGGAGGCTTTGAATGTCGGCTGCCCCCGCCCCCCCAGCACCTCCGGCCCCCTCGCCGCTACCGCCCGCCCGCCCGATCCACCCCTCTCACCGGCTTTCTTCGGACACGGGTCCTCCTGCAGCAGCGCTGGCGGCTACGGCTTCTCATCCTCCTCATTCGGCCAGTAGCCACTCTGAGCGCTTTGAGAATGCCTGCCTCACCCCTCTCACAGTCCCTTAGCTGAGAGCACTTTCGTCCCAGCTATCAGCGAGGGGGCTGCAGGAGAGGTGGGGGCAGGCTTTCTCACAGAGAGGGAGAGTGAGAAAGAGAGAGAGCGCAAGAGGGGGGAGAGTGGAAGGTAGAGAGAGAGAGAAAAATGATAGAAAAAGGGAGAAAAAAGAGAAATGAGAAAATGATTGAAGCAGAGAATGACAGGAAAGAAAGAGAAAAAGAGAGAGAAGTGACTCTTGGTGATGACGTATGACGTCATCGGGTGGGAAAAACCGTGATATAGGAAAAAAACAGCGGAGTATTTTTTAATTAATATTTTTTGAAAAACCGTGGTATAGCGTTTCGCGAAGTTTGGACCCGCGAAAATCGAGGGATCACTGTATAGAAATCCCAAACATAGAACCTCTACAACTCTATTTTGTTCAAATGTGGTTGTGGCATTGTATTTCAATGTTTGGTTACAACAAGAAATATTTAACTGATATACTGCATCTACAAAAGCACTGGAGAAGCCATTTGTGTTTATGCCCAACTAGTTTGATCATAACATCTATATGAGATTTCAGAAAAATTGAACTGGGCATGAGGAAAAAGAAAACTTTGAACGATCTTATAAGATGCAAGTAAAAGAAAGAGTGCACAAGGAGGCAAAACTATAGATTTTTCCAGGAGAAATGGTATCATGAATCATAACAATGAATTACTATTCTTAACTTTGGTAAAGTTCTTCTTTACCTTCATAGTATCACAGCTAAGTAAGGTCCTAAAGACATCCAGGTAATCCTTATATGTAGGCACCTTCCATTTCCCAGTCCTTACTTCTCCAGATGAATTTGATTCTTCTGATTTGGAAACATTGTTACCAAAAAAATCCTGAAAGACATTGCAACGTTGAAGTAACTACAGTACAGTGATCCCCCGTTTATTGCGTCCCCAACCATTGCGAACAGGGTACTTCGCTATTTTTCAACCCGGAAGTCAAAATACCATCTACGCATGCGTGCCCGTGGGCACGCATGCGTAGATGGCAACCGGGAGATCAGCTGCTGGGCGGCTTCCCTGAGTCTTCCCCCTCTTGCTGGCGTCAGCGAGGAGTTTCCCCACCGCCCACGCAAACTCCTCGCTGCCGCCCGCCCTTCGCCCGCCCACGCCGTTCATTCTCGCCGCTTTCGAGCTGAGTCCGGGAGCGAATTCGCTCCCGGACTCAGCTCGAAAGCGCCGATAGCAAGCGGCAAGGAACGGCTTGTCCACGCCGTTCGTTCTCACCGCTTTCGAGCTGAGTCCGGGAGCGAATTCGCTCCCGGACTCAGCTCGAAAGCGGCGAGAACGAACGGCGTGGACAAGCCGTTCCTTGCCGCTGGCTATCGGCGCTTTCGAGCTGAGTCCGGGAGCGAATTCGCTCCCGGACTCAGCTCGAAAGCGCCGAGAGCCAGCGCCCCCCGGACCCCCAACCCGGGTTTGGGGGGCTGCTAGGAAGCCCTCCATGCCGGCGGCAAACAGCCGCGCCGCCCCCAATCTTCGGCTCCTCGCTAGCGCTGTGGGAGTAAAAACACCATCTGCACATGCGCAGATGGTGTTTTTACTTCCGCAGCGCTACTTCGCGAAAACCCGCTCGTTGCGGGGGGTCCTGGAACGGAACCCTCGCAACGAGCGGGGGATCACTGTATAAGTAAAATTATGTAGTTTCCAATACTTAGTCTTAGACTGCATGACAATAAATAAGCAGGAACTTTTTGCCAAGACATATTGAAATACAGTATTCTATGAAATGACTTCATCTCAGGAGAAAAAATAACTGGTACAATACAAATTAACTGAAAAGTGCTGAATGGTTCCTAATGCATCTGCTGGGATTCTAATTTATTTTTCTTGCAATAGAAAGGTTTGCATTAGCATATAGGCAAATGAAAATAAAAAATGGATATAGTTTTTGAGTTATGATCATTTGTTCAGTGCAGATATGGACTCCTACTGATTCTTTAGAACCAATAGTAAACGTCATGGAGTCAGTTCTGGCAGTGCTGGTGTCAAATCCACCTTGGATTTTCTTTGATTGCTGCGGGGGCACGTGCAGAAAGCGTGTGTGTGCGCCTGGTGCAGCCCTGAGCGAACCAGCAGCAAAACGATCCACAACCCATTCCTGGTTCAGTGGTACTTGTGCCTGGTCCCCAAAGTTATGGCCACTGCAGTATCCCCATGGTCACATTTGGGGATATGCAGCTTGTCTGCAGTTACAACTTCTACCCCCCTATTCACCTATCTCCAGCTCCCCTATTCACCTATCTCCACCCCATACAGTGGTACTCCTCAGTGGCAGTATTGGGCTGAACTACAGTAAAAAATTATTGGAGTCTCTTCTGAGCCTCTTACCCCCTGCATTATCAAGATGTGGACTATACTGTATTTTATCAGATTATTCCTAGGAACCATTTCTAGAAACAGTCTCCAAAAGTCATTCCCACATACCAGTACATCGCATTCTAAGTTTTCTGTTGAAATTCATAATTGAATAATTGCCTAAGTACTTTTCAAATTCTGTAGATACATATTTAATTCCACAAAACCCCAGTAAACTTACCATTGAAAAGACCAGTGGTTTTGAACAGATTCTGATTAAAACCTGATGCACTGAAAATGAAGAGAGTTTGTTTTAATTTAGTATTTCAATAAGCTGGCCTCAAATAATAGCAATAGCACTTAGACTGATATGCACTTCTCTGGAGCCTAAATATTATCCCAATTTTATGACAAACTTTTGCAACAGATAATCTTTGACTCATTGGGGTTTGAATTTCAATGGCTAAGCAATGAGGTCATTAAGTAAATGCAAGCCAGTTGCCAAATGCCTAAATTGCAATCATCTACCACGCACAGGAATGGTACAAGAATAGTAACTTCAAGGATAGAATGCAAGGTATTTTATCAAGGCTATAGTAACTTTCAGCTGTTGATAACCTATGGTCGTAAGATTACCTGTAGTCACAATTAAGTTTTATAGTGACAACTTTGCACTAGTCACGGAACTCAAAGAAAATGGGGAAAAAATTAAAAATTCTTTCCCTTTCACATTGACAATGATGAATCTTAAAATGATCCAGTAGTTAACTGAATAAGACTTATAGCATCCTTTATCATCTTAACAACATGGTCTGTTGTGTAGATGTTTGGGTGTACAGGGTGGGGATTATGTGGTGGGTGGGCCTTTTTTTGTATTGTTATGAATGTTGGGAATTTTGGACTAGTCTCTGGGCATAATGTGACTTTTATTGTCAATGACAATTTTGTTATATTGACAATGACAATAAAGTATTTATATTTATATTTAAACTAGCCATTACCATTGTTTTTCTGTAATTTCTAAACCCTTTTGCATGGCAATTTATGCAATATATTTCCTTGATTGTCAAGACTATCAAAGTTCTTTATTTGTTCAATTCACTAATCAACTGCTAATTTCTGCCTGTATAATCACCCTATTTATAGACAAGAAGCCTTCCCCCTAATTTCCAGGTTTAAAAGGTTATTTCTGACCCAGTATCTTGCTGGTAATAAATATTTGTCTTCCTCCCTTCTAAAATCCTTCTAAGCAAAATTAAACTAGGATGGAAACATGGAACCTTTTATCTTCTAGCACTTAAATATAGGGAAAATATCTGGATCAAAAAAAAACCTATAGCAAAGTAGCATTAGAAACTGGAATTGGTACAAAACTACACCAAGTTTTTAAAATTGCAATTTGCTGCGTAAGCCATAATGTTCATATATAATGCTGTTTACCCAATGGGTTCATACATTTTGTTAAGCCTAAATCAAACTTTATTATGGTACAGGAAGCCTTTTGTTACAAGAATGAGGAAAAGAAAAAAATAGTGAAATCTAATACTTAAAGTCATGACTGTCAGGGAGGAATTTTAAAAAAATAATTCAAAGTCAGCAAAGTAATGTCCTCCAAAATGATGGAGAGCATGATGGGAGTTTGGGGAAACTGTTTCAGAAATCCAAATCCAAGTTGAAAGGTTGTATCAGAAAATGCAAAACTTTAATGTAACAGTATATTTAACTGGTGCAAAAGTTAAATATCGATTATCAAGAAATGCCTAAGCCTTCTATCACTACTGCTTTCTTAAATTTATGTTACTGAAACCTAAATTAATACTGAAGTCAAAGGAACAATACCTGTTTGTACACTATAGAATACTCACCGACAGTGCTCATAAAACTCCACAGTACCGGGCCTTTGGCTGCCAAAGCTAAAAATACTTTCACAATAGACTTACAACAGGCTATTTGCATCCTGGCACTATATTGTGGGAAGCTATCTATTTGAACTATCATAAGACGTTCAAGAACTGGAGTATATATCTCTGGAATCTAGAAGAAAAACAAGAGGAGATATCAGATATCAAAAAAAGGAAGTTGCCTGTTTTCTAAAATTTCTAAAATCTGTTGTATTTTTCAACCCTCCTCCCAACAAAAAAAATTATACCAGCATCTTCATCAATGAAGGTCCACATATTTCCTGAACATACAAATAGCCTCACAAATTAGGTTTACACTGCTTACTTACAGTGTCCAAGTGGAATATAACACTTGCAATGGATTGAAGAAAGCTTGGGAGCTGATACACATGGTCATCAATTGTTTCTGCTTCAGTTAGATACATTTGCTTACAGCGCTGAAGGAGTTCCACATACATGAAGTCAACATTCTTTGGACTGATAACTTTACAAGGCTTTAAGTGGAGAAAATAGAAAAAAAATTATATAGAGATAAGGTCAGGAATATGCAAAATTTATGAATTAGGGAATGAACAATTCTGGATTGTTTAATCCTCTTATGAAACATGTCAACATTTCTTTAGAAATTATTAAGTCATTCATTAATGTATATTTATTTATTTATTTATTTATTTATTTATTTATTTATTTATTATTTAGATTTGTATTGCCCAAAAGTCATTTCTAATTTGATATAGAAAATCCAGAGATGTACAAAATGGTCTCTAAGACAGTTTGTTTAAAACAGTTTGTTTCTTCTCTATCAAATAGAGGTGATCCCTTCAAATACCTTCAGTCTCATGATAACTTCAAATAAACAAACTGTTGTAAGTTTGTTTATCTGAACTTATCTTGAGACTGAAGATATTTGAAGTTTCAGTTCATTTGAAGTTATCATGAGACTGAAAAAAGCGACTGTTATAACAATTTTTCACTTATGACCTTTGTGGCATTCCCATGGTTACGTGATCAAAATTCAAGCATTTGGCAACTGACTTATATTTTTGATAGTGTCCCAGGGTCATGGAATAATTTTTCTGACAAGCAAAGTTAATGAGGAAGACAGATTAATGCAACAACTCGTTACTAACTTACAACTGCAGTGATTTACCTAACAATGTGGAAAGAAATGCAACATAGTATCTAAAGAATACAATTTTTCTTTCAACTTTCTGCATAATCAAAACTTTTTAATATAATCTTAGCTCTATAGTACAGTACTGTATATTGATTTGAATTTCAACTTTTAGCTGCATGACTGGAACGAATTCCCAACTGCATAGGACTACAAGAATCAACAGCACCCTGAACTATTCAAAAAGCTCTTTTTCAGAAAGTCTCCTAAAACCAGTTTAAAAAACCTATTGTTTGGAACTGAAGGCATCTCTGTCTTCTACACAAAATAAAATATTTATAAAAAACCTTCAGGACTATTTATTTCTAATTTAATCACTTTAAGTATAAAAGAACATATTTGAAATGTATTTATTAATTTTTGTATACAAAAGAAGCTAAATTTAAAGAAAACGGGGAAATTCTTAGTTAGAAATCCCCTTCTATATTTGCAATTTTCCTGAAGTCTGTATTCACATCAAGCAGAACTTTACTTGTAGTAGAGCATAGGGGTAGATTCTGGATTCCTTTACTGCCAGTTCACTCAGAGTCACACCACTTGTGTTGTGTGCCCTGAACATACATAAGATGCCATGCCGCTAAGACGTGGCTTGGGGCATTGCAGGCCTGGGTCGCAAACGGTTCCAGCAATCCATGCTGCCAAGTTACTACCGGTTCTATAAAACTGGGAGGAACCAGGAGGAACCCACCTCTAGTACAGCATAGGAATTAACAAGATTTCTATACAGTATATGGGATGAAGAAATCTTTTGTTGGAATATTAAAAGTGTTAAATTATTGAAAATGGTTGTACTGGTTTTGCTGAAGATGGAAGTCATTTCTTTTTATATTTTTCGTTCATTCTTCTTTTTAATATATTTTTCTCTTTTTACCTTCTCTCCCTCCTTTTTTTTGTTTTTCTCTTTGCATTTTTAACCTTTTTAATATATTTTTAGTATATATTGGGTTTTTAAACAAAAGTTCTACCTGCCAGATATGTAAAATAAAACCTTATTCCCATTTTTAGCATTGAATTCCTTCAGAATTTGTATCATGAAGAAAACTACATACCGCTGCAAATAGTCCATAACCACGAATAGCAATGGACAGTTCTTTGTTGTTGGCATCCATATTTCTGATGATACCATAAAATTCTTCCATAAAGAAGTTTAACTTGCTCTTATGCATTTCAACATCTTTGGCAACCATTGATGAAACCTTAAAATCATATATAAAATTAGTAATTTTATCATTGAATATTCAAATATTTCCCAGTGTCTTACATTTATACATTGCTAATTGTTTCCCAAAATTGCTGTATCTTTCAGAGTATGACACACTTCCCCAAAAAAGAGGCGTTCTTATATTTCTAATGTAGTTTTTTCAAAGCTTTTTTTCACCTATCTTTGTGCTTTGTCTGCTCCCTCTGACTCTTAGCTGTGCTTCAGAAGCTTTTTTCCAGCCCTAACAAGGTGCTAGTGAATGAAGCAATCTCCCCCCAAGTAAGGGATAAAAATGCTCAAAATCAGCAAACTAATGTGCTGAAGCTGACCAGACTAAGGATGCTAACCAGATGAGTACCAGGTAGACAGATCATCCCACCCCCTGCTATTTTCCTCCCCAAAAACTAAGCTGCATCTTATACTCTGGTGCGTTTCATGCTCCGAAAAATACAGTATGTAATAAAATACTAACACATTTGGAGAAACAAGAAGCAATGATCTATTGGCATTAAAAGTACAGTGGTACCTCGGTACTCGACCACAATTCGTTCCAGAAGTGTGGTTGAGAACCGATTTGGTCGAGTACCGAATTTATTTATCCCACAGGAAATAATGGAAATGGATTTAATTGGTTCCCAGCCCGTTAACTCGCTGGTAACCAATTAAATCTATTTTCTTTATTTCCAATGGGATAAATAAATTCGCTACTCCAAGCTGCAGGAAAGGTGGGGGCTGCTGCAATCCCGGCAGCTTTGGGGGGCTCTTTTCCTCATTGCTTCCTTTTATTACCTGTAAGCAGCTTCAAAAACTTTCTCCTTCCCTGTGGCTGCAACAGCGGCGGCTTCCCTTCCAGTAGCAAGAGCGCCGGGAAGTCACGTAATGAAGGGAAGCTGCTGGAACGGCAGCAACTGCTGAGATGGCTCCGGCGGCTTCCCTTCATCACGTGACGTTCCCGGCGCTGTTGCTACTGGAAGGGAAGCCGCCGCTGTTGCAGCCACAGGGAAGGAGAAAGTTTTTGAAGCTGCTTACAGGTAATAAGAGGAAGCAATGAGGAAAGGAGCCCCCAGAAGCTGCCAAGATTGCAGCAGCCCCCACCCTTCCTGCAGCTTGGAGCTCTTAGAGAGCTCCTCAGCCCCCTGAAGCTGCCGGGATTACATTTCAGATAATGAACAAAATTTTCTCTGGCTGTTCGGTATCTGAATTTTTGTTCAGATACCGAAGCAAATTTTTGCCGAAAATTTTGTTTGTTATCTGAAATGTACGAGAAAGGAAGCGTTCGAGTACCGAGGTACCACTGTAACAATAAAACTTTAAAGAGGCCTACAATCCTAAGGACATGAAATCAAATATCATTTAAGAGATGAAAGGAAGACCTGCCTTTCAAAATACAAGTAAACTGTGGATGACCACTCCATGCCTTCATGGATCTGAGACACTCACAATTCTAAACCCAGACTAATATTAATGAATATAAAAGGGAAGAAAAGAAATAAAATATGGTTGCCCCAGGTAGATTTTGAACATTTTTGAATTAACTGGTCTAAAGCTGAAAAATGTATGCCAGGCTAGAGCCAGTGCATAACTCATTTCTTACTAGTCACAACAAGGGGCAAACCTATATATAGACTGCTTCACTATAATATTTACATTCTAGGAATTCTGCCAGATAACAGTTGTATTTTGTGTACCTGTTTAAGAAATGAATCCAATGCAGAATGTCCTGCTTTCTTGAGTTCTGCATTTTGATGGCCACACCATTTGGACATTGTTTGAAACAAGGAAACATAATTGTCTAAAAGACAAGTGCTGAATTGAACAGCATGCTTACTGAATAAATGTAGACCAGCTGTAAAGTAAACATTTTAATTTACATTGATCATTTTGTTTCAATTATATCCAAAATATTTTTAGATTTTAACAGTTTTGAATGATTGTTTATAAAATTACTTTTGACAAAATTGTTCGAATATGTTATCACAGAAACTATTTTGTCACCACAGTACTTCATAAAAAAAATAAAAAATTCTTACCAAGCGGTACTGCATATCTTTTCAAATCAATCTGCAATTTCAAAGGGTCCAGAATAAGAATAATTTGTCAAATTAACATGAGAATTTTCTTTTAAGAAAAAGTTAGAAGAGACACTATATATACCTTTGGACTTATTGCCTTCACTGCAAAATCAAAAATCTCTTTTGATGTTCGTGGATCTGTAGATAGATGAACCATATAAACACAGTTATGATAGAGTTTCTCTGAATTTAATCATTTTCTCACAGGTCATAAAAGTCAGATATCAACAATACTTTATTCCAACATATTGCTTTCATTCTACAAGGACTTCCTAATAAACTAAGCCACCATGTTTATTTAACATACAGGTAACAAACAATAATTGGGATCAGACTTTCTGTTGTTAAGCAATATGGTCAGAAAGTGCAACATCCTGCAACTGCATTGCTTGGCTGAAGAAATCCTGGCATTCTCTATTGCCATTGATAACCAAATCCCACCAATCATTAGACAAGACCCACCCCAATCCAAGCCATTCCCATTTTGGCCCATTCCACTTTTGCTCTTGTAGGAAACAGAAAATCTCCATATAGATGCACCACAAAGCCTAGAAAATTATCAGAATGAATTGCAGAGAACAATTGGAAGTTTTAATTTTTATCAGTGCGTTCTACTCTACTCTTGCATATTCTAATTTTATAAAAACTTCGTAGAAGAAATCCGAACACTATGAAATATCTGCTAATCTGCTTTAAGATCCTAACAGAACTAATTACCTCGTGATACAAACCCCTCGTGATACGAACCCGGGGTACGGAAATTTTTTGCCTCTTCTTACGAACTTTTTTTGGCTTATGAACCCACCGCAGAACGCAAAATGGCGCTCTGCTGGGCACCGCCGCCCAGCTGTCACCTTTTAAAACAGCCGGGGGGCTTCTCAGCATTCTCCCGAACCCAAACTTTTCGGGTTCGGGAGGCCGCCAAGAAGCGTCGCTGCCCGGCTGTCACCTTCTGAAACAGCAGGGCGGCTTCTCGGCGTTCTCCCGAATGCCAAACCCGGAAGTTTGGGTTCGGGTTCCGGAGGCCGCCGAGAAGCGCCCGGCTGTTTCAGAAGGTTACAGCTGGGCGGCGGCGCTCAGTGGAGCACCGTTTTTACGATCGGCGGCGGCGTTTTCGGCCGATCTGGAGGCTAGAAAGAAGGTGGGGAATCCAAATAGGGAATTCCATAGGCGGAGCTTTGACGTCACGAAGACGTCTGACCGGTCGGACGTCTTCGTGACGTCAAAGCTCCGCCTATGGAATTCCCTATTGGGATTCCCCACCTTCTTTCTAGCCTCCAGATCGGCCGAAAACGCTGCCACCGATCGCAAAAACGGCGCTTCGCCGAGCACCGCCACCCGGCTGTAACCTTCTGAAACAGCTATTTGTTGGCTCCTTTTATACATTAATTAATCAAGGAAAGTATCCATAAGATTGTTTTAGTATCAAATACAGCAAGAAGGTAATTCATAGAAAGTTTCCACGGTTTATAAGCTATCAGCAAGGGTTTTCAGTTTAAATATATGTGCAAATTGTTCAAGAGATTGTTTAGGGGGTTTTTTAACCACAAATTTGGCCATTTTCATTTTACTGAAAGTGATCTGATCTTGAAGCAAATTATTCCAAACAGTGAAAGGAGATTTAAATCGGATGGCTTGCACATGAACTTTCCAACCTTGACAATGTTTCTATGTCTCTACTTTTAAGAGATTTAACCTTTTTGGTGAAATACAATTTTATACAGAAAAAAAATTCTATGCTTTTTTGTTACTGGGTTATTTTAGTAAAATAAAGATTATACCTTCATCCATGGACTTGGTAAAATTATACATAAGTGCAGTCAGTCCTTTTAGACACCCTGCTACAAGAGGGAACTTAGGTTGCCTTGTTGTAGAAGTCATCTGCAAATGAGAAAATAAATGATTGTATTAAAAAAAACAGATGATCTGAAGTAAAAACAGAGATGAAGTAACAATAATAATAAATGTCAACATTTTAGCAATGCATTTATTGTCAGATTATGGAATAAATGTGGTACTTCTGATATATAATGGGGTATCTAAGAATCATTTCATCACTGTTATTTCAGATAGGATTAATAATTCAGAAAATGTTGACACATAAATAAGCAATAAATCGTACAGTGTTGGGACAACCAAGTTCTTATCAACTGTCTTTAAACTTGTTTGGCAATTCTGTCAAATTGATGCCATTTATATATATTAAACAAATAGACTTCTATTATAAACGAATAACTGATACTAAAAGATAGGTTTGTAAAATTTGCCCTTGTTAGAAGCGAGCTAATTTCTATAGCAATAAGAGATATATTCATCACTGTGATATACTGCATGTGTAGATCAGTTGTTTTATATTACAGTTCTAAAACGTTTAGAAGTGCATACAAGTTTTAATTACATGCGTAAGAACAATACTATGTAAGCAACAGAAATATGTACATAAATATAAATTATAAGTTGCAAGTAAATAAGGGATAAATTTCACCTGATTCCCAGAAGCTTACATATAATTTCTAATATATTTACAAAAATATTTAGCATTATTTTCAAATGTTTATATTTTAATACCAGTTATGCAAATTATTTCTGCCCTTCATTATATAGAAAAATTTAATCCAATGCAATATACAGATTTCTGAATTCTCATTAAATATTTTTTAAAATATTAAATGTATTTATAAAAACATAGCAAATATCTCACTTTCTCAATAAGTCTCACTTCTGCCAATTCCCGTTTACAGTACAGTAGTCCCTCACCTATCGCTGGTGTTACGTTCCAGACCTGGCCGCAATAGGTGAAATCCGCGATGGGGAATTTATCGACTGATAGTACTTATTTAAGTATTTATATTGTAAATGTTTGGTAAGTTTTCATTGTTTTAAGTGTTTATAAACCCTTCCCACACAGTATTTATTTTAGATACAGTATTTAAATACAGTATTTACAATTTTAGATATATATTTTTTTTAAAAAACCTGCCGATCGAGTTCGGCGGGCTGTTTAAATCTGCCGATCGGCTTCCTCAGAAACCCGCGATGAAGTGAAGCCGCAGTAGGTGAAGCGCGGTATAGCGAGGGACTACTGTATATGTCAAAATTTATACAGTATATATATCAAAAGCACACATGGAAAAGTATCTATTCAATTTGATACAATGAACTGAATAGCGCATTAAACCTGCATCATAACACAGGATGCAGTTAGAGACCAGTCATTGAAAGATGCTAAGATGTTGACTGCCTTTACCGTGTTTATTGCTTTTTACACAGTTTCCAAGCAGCAAAAGGTAACAAAGAGCAACAGCATTTTATTGGTGAATTCTCGCCAATATTTAAGAACATCCTGTTGATACAACCTAGATCAGGAGTAGACAAAGTTGGCTCTTCTGTGACATATGGATTTCTACTCCCAGAATTCCTGAACTAGCATGATTGGCTCAGGAATTCTGGGAGTTGAAGGCCACAACTCATAGAAGAACCAATTTTGCCTGTCCCTGACCTAGAGGAAATAATGTACAAGCCAGGGATAGTGTCTACATTATCCTAGTGATGTGAACTGGGTGGGATCATGTATTCAAGGTTTGTTTGTGGTAGGCAGTTTGCTGCTCACACCCTCTAATGACCTCTATCTCTACAGTAATAAATGAAATATTAAGAATTGGCATTATCAACAATTTTAAGAAATCAATCTCAACTTTCCATACCAAATGCAAAACTCTTTCTTACCTGTGCTTTTAATTCTAGCAGATAAGCGCGGAATAGTTTTTCAGAATTGTCAATCATTTCACTAGGTTGAACTTCACCCAAGACTCCCAAGAGCTCATAAATCCTTTCCAACACTTAAAAAAAAAATTAGCATCTCAATCACTTGATTATATTTTATGTCAACTATCCCAATTACTTTCCCCTATCATCAAATGTAGGGGGATTTGATTCAGAGAAACATAGATTTCCAAGTTCTTACTGGCACTGAGAGATACCAATCTCACTGTATATATGTATACTCAATTAATTATACAATTTCTACAACTGCATTTTAATGTAATTAAAATTTATAAAAGGAAAGATGCTACTAATTGCTCAAGCTTTCAGCAATAACATTTTAATGACTGAGGGAAGAAATAAAATGTGAAAACACTGATTTCCCCGATCGAGCCAGAAAACGGCAGAATACTCTTCTTCATCCAACTACATTTCTTCTTGGGAAGAAAAAAATTACAACTTATTATCATGCCATATTACTTAGCTGATCTCTTTTGCATCCTGCGGAACAAAACTTGATGTCTGGTACAATTTTTAAAAGGTGTTAAGTTGTACATGAATTTTAAAAACAAGTGGGATAAAATTTGTACAAAATTAATGTCACACAGGTTACCATCATTCCTTGCTTTCAATACTACTTATATCTAATTAGAGGCATATTAGAAACTTTTTGTCAGGATATATCTCAATCTGTCTATTTTATTTGGGACACTAGCTAATTTATAATTTATTTATTTTATTTTATTTATTAGATTTTGCTAAACACCTTTTAATCTTAGTTACTGACAGAGTTAAAGTTAAATATTACCTGTATCAGGCACTTTGCTTTTAATAGCAATTTCTCCATAAAATTTATTAAAGATTTCTCCGATATTCATGTATTCCATTGCTTTCAATGATTGTAACTTTTGAAGCAGCTACAAAGATATTCAACAAGCCAAGGGTTAGAACGGTACAAATTTTTTTTAAAGTACAGCAGAATATAAAACTATGCTATTAATTTTACCTTGATCAGTAGCTCTAGAGCTGGGATTCCACATTTTGCTGATCTGTCTTTTGTATAAGCAGTAAAACATATCCGCTAATTTTTAAAAAACAAAAATTATATTATTATACAGTAACAATGCAACCAAATTCTCTAACTTAAATATGGAATTGTTGAGGCAATTGTTCATCATTATTTTACTTTATTCAAAAATATACCAATACAAATTTATTTACCCACATAATAATTTTAGTCATTAAAATATTTCACATCCTTCAGATGCATTAATCGAAAGCCAGGTTCTAGCAATGTATTTTCTATACATTTTGTGGTAAATCTCTTTTTAGCAGTAAGAGTATTCATAAAAAAGACATTCAGAACATCCCAAGTGGTAAAAACAAGAGAATATGAAATATACATCTGTTATTCTATCTGGACACATTAACAATATTGGAAAATTATAATTACTGTATAATAAATACTATTAATATTAATATTGATTAGAACAATGTTAGCAATATTACAATAATACAATTTCTACATTGAGATAGAAGGTTACAATAACAGTTGATTGTTCAGACTCAGAAGGACCAGCATGTTACAGACGTTTATATTAAAAGGGTACATTCTGAAAATACATTATGAAATTAAGATGTGCAAATCATGTTTCTTATTTTCCGAACCTCCATCCAAAATACAATTTTCACATATAATCTGTTTGGAAGATGTAACATTTTTCCTTTGAGGCACATTTCTCATGAAGTATACATAAAGTATTATTTCATCTTTGAGAGTTTCAGTTGAACAATTAATTCAAGAATTAATTGTTTTTAAAGTTAGTTACTAGTATTTTAGTCCAAACATTAATTCTACTTTGATAGTATGACAAAAAAATGTAAACTACTTTTCTTAGACCTACCTTTACATCTTGTGCATAAGGCTGGACTTTGGGGCCAATCTTTTCCACAAAGGCAATAATAAATTTTAATGCTTCTTCTCTGCATTCTCTAAACTAAAAGAAAAAATCTTCATTAAGAATACATTCAGACAAAACAAGGCTTCATATTAGCCTTATGAAATGAATATGTATGTATGTATGTATGTATGTATGTATGTATGTATGTATGTATGTTTTCGTAGATTTTCACGGGTACAGGTATGACGGTCTTGGTATATTCGGGTTTCTTCCCGTGTAGGATTTAGAAATTTCTGGCGACGTTTGGGACCTCGTCGAAATGTCACCAGAAATTTCTAAATCCTACATGGGAAGAAACCCGAATATACCAAGACCGTCATATATATATATATATCACATGTTTTTTGCTGAGGAGCTGTGACGTTCCTTCAATATACCAGGGTGATCCGACATAAAAAACATATAACCCTTCCCTGGTACAAAGCTGAAAGAATCAGATCCTGTAGCCCAGAGGAGAAGTTGCAGGATCAAATCCCAGTGAGGATATGGCTAGCTGGTGAGACCAAAACAAGGCCAAAATAGTACTATCCTGACATATATACAATGGTACCTCTACTTAAGAACGCCTCTACTTAAGAACTTTTCTAGATAAGAACCAGTTGCTCAAGATTTTTTTGCGTCCACTTAAGAACCATTTTCTACTTAAGAACCCGAGCCCGGAAAAATTTCCCAGGAAATTTGAGAGCAGCACGAAGGCCCGGCCAGTTTTCTGCCATTCCCCCTTTAATCCTGGCCATCTTGGGCTTTTCTGGGCTGCCAGAGGAGCCTTTCGGTGGCGCTTAAGGAGGATTTGGCAGCCCAGAACGAATGGAGCATTTTCCTTTCTCTGGGCGCTTTGAGATGGAATAAACCACTTCACTGTGGTGACTCCCTTGCGCTGCCTCCCATACACTGGGCGCGAGGTTGCCTCCCGGAGCATCTGGGCACGGAAAGGCAAAAGGGGGCGCTCACCTCACCTTCTTCCTTCAGTGACTGTCCTCCTCTCCTTCCTCCTCCTCCTCCCACCCAAATTCCGAGCTTTTATTTCTCTCCTAATGGGTTTGCACGCGTTATTTGCTTTTACATTGATTACTATGGGAAAAATTGCTTCTACTTAAGAACATTTCTACTTAAGAACCTGGTCACAGAATGAATTAAGTTCTTAAGTAGAGGTACCACTGTATATATAAACAGTGCAGTCTCAGATCACTTACTTAATTGCTACACATAGCTTTTGAAGAAGCAATTCAAATAACTTTAATAACATTAACAAAATGTACCTAATTTGTCTAGAAATGATATTCAACAAGGCTAAACTATTTAAAAAGTAGTTTCCCCCTAGATTTTAAACTTACATCTTCAACTTTCAGTGACTTATGAATAAATGATAGTAGTCCATTTTCTTTAGAAAACACCAGTGAAATCTGCAAGGCTGAGGGAAGAATAAATGCAGATTAATATTTTAATAAATTAAGCAAATGCTCTACAGGTAATCCTTGACGTTCAACCATTGGTTTAACAACCATTCAAAGTTACAGTGGCTCTGAAAAAAATGACATGACCGGTCTTTTCATTTATAACCACTGCAGTCTTACCATGGCCGCATTATGAAAATTTGGTACTTGCCTACAACAATATATTTATGATGTTGCAGTATCTCTGGGTTATGTTATCACACGTTGTTACCTTCCCAGCCAGTTTCCAACAAGCAAAGTCAATGTGTGAAGTTGGATTCACTTAATTATGCATGATTCACTTAACAAGGGCAGTGATTTGCTTAACCATGGCAAAAAAGCTTGTAAAACCTGACACAACGTATTTAAGCCTTTTTTAGCAATGGAAATTCTGGGGCCAATTGTAATAATAAGTCAAGAACTTACTGCATTTCCAAATGAAGAATTACAGAATAAAATATTCTTTCTATGAATGTAAAAAAAATGGCACATTCATATTGGGAACAAGGATCATGCTCTTGATTCTCCACATCACAACTGCAGGGAAAAATCTAAATGCAGTGTAAAAACTGAAGGGAAGCTATTTGCAAACCTTGCTTGAGTTTACACATCACACTGAACTAAACAGTGAGGAATCTGCAACCACTGAAATGTATATAACTATACATTTGTTGGAATTGGATATGTCTAGTTTAATGAAAAGAATTAGGGGTGACATGATAGCAGTGTTCAGATATCTCATGGGTTACCATCAGGGGTGGGCTACTGCCCGGACTGGGGTGACGGGGACGTAGTGAGGTAGCGAAAATGGAGCTCCACCCCAGAGCACCCAATTTGCACAGAAAGATGTTGAAAGAAAATGCAGGATATCCTGCATAAGCCACGCCCACTGTGGTAGTAAAAATGTTGGTAGCCCTTCACTGGTTATCCTAAAGAGAGAGTCAACCTATTCTCCAAAGCACCTGAAGGCAGGACAAGGAGCAATGGATGGAAACTTATCAAGGAGAGAAGTATCCTAGAATTAAGGAAAAATTTCCTGAAAGTTAAAACAATTCAGTGGAACAACTTGCCTCCAGAAGTTGTGGATGCACCAAAATTGAACGTTTTAAAGAAAATATTGGACAACTAATCAGGGCCTAGGGGAAGAGCCTTCTCTGTGGCAACCCCACCCTCCCAGTTTTTTGTAAGACATTGAAAATACATGTCTGCCAACAGGCCTGGGGTCACTGAAATTTTAACATCTACGCCGGCCTATGAGTGAAGAATGATAGGATGAATGTGGATGATTGGTTCTTAAATGTATAGGGCAGTGATGTCGAACATTTTTTTCCTCGGGTGCCGAAACAGCAGGCACACACACTATTGTGCCTGAATGAGTGCTCACATCCATAATTCAATGCTTGGGGAGGGTGAAAACAGCTCCCCCCTCCGGAGGCCAGAAACGTCCTATTTCCCAAGTTCTGGTAGGCCCAATAAGCTTGTGTTTCACCCTCTCCAGGCTCCAGGGGATGGATAAACGCCTTCCCCCATACCTCTGGAAGCTCTCTGGAAGCCAAAAACACCCTCCTACAGCCTCTGTGCAAGCCACCTGCGGTACCCGTGCCATAGGTTCACCATCACTGGTATAAGGGTTTTAATAAGGATTGTAGGGTATTTTAATATTAGTATTTTAAAATGCAGCAGTGCATGCAATAATGGGTATGGTTATCACTTTTAAAGCCCTAAATGGCTCAGGGCCAGACTGTTTATGGGATCGCCTCCGACCTCATACCTCATTGCAACCAGTAAGGGCCCACAGTCGGCCTTCTCCAGGTCTCGTTTGCCAAACAATGTTGGTTGGCAGGACCTCAGGGAAGAGCCTTCTCTGTGGTGACTCCGACCCTGTGGAATCAACTGCCCCAGAGATTCGTATTATCTCCCACCCTACCGATCTTCCGGAAAGCCATCAAGACCTGGCTTTTAAGGCAGGCCTGGAATTAGGATTGAATGTTGGTACGTATTATTATTATTATTATTATTATTATTATTATTATTATTTATTCGATTTGTATGCCGCCCCTCTCCGAAGACTCGGGGCGGCTTTTTATATAGTTTTTGTACTGTAGATTTTATTGATGTTTTTTATTGCTCTATCTATATTATAATTGTTGTTAACCGCTCAGAGTCCGTTTTGGATTGAGCGGCATATAAATGCAACAAACAAACAAACAAGGTTATCTCCTTATGCAGGGTGGCTTGGACTAGAAGACCTCCAAGGTCCCTTCTAACTATTCTATATTCTATTTTACTAACTCTTCCCAGCTTTCCCATTAGCCATTGTGACTGGCCATTCTCACAAACTTTCTCAGATTAGACGGAGAAACAATAAGAGCTGAGAAGCACTTAGTCAAAATCATAACTGACCGAGCTTGGATCTTTCCAACCCCAGTCTAACCTTTTCAGTGTTTCCCAATCTCAGCAACCTTAAAAGACTTCAACTTCCAGAATTCCCCAGATAGCATTTTAACTAAGGAATTCTGGGAGTTGAAGTCCACAGGTCTTCAGTGGCTGAGCTGGAAGAATACTTTTTTTTTAATCCTTAGGTCCCTGATGGCGAACCTGTGGCATGCAGAGCCATAACTGAAAGCACATGAGCTGTTGTCCTAGCTCAGCTCAAGCATGCATGTGCGCACCAGCCAAGTTTTGGCTCACATGGAGGCTCTGGGAGGGCGTTTTCGGCCTCTGGGGGCAGGAGGAGGCTGTTTTTGTGCTCCCAGACTCTGAGAAAGCCCCCCCCCCCGAAAGTTGGGAAATAAGGGACCATGGGTGGTTGTGCACACGTGGGGACAAGGGAGCATGGGGGCTTACACACACATGCATGGCAGGGTGGGGCACATGAACCATTAAATT
This sequence comes from Erythrolamprus reginae, assembly GCF_031021105.1. NCBI lineage: Eukaryota > Metazoa > Chordata > Lepidosauria > Squamata > Dipsadidae > Erythrolamprus > Erythrolamprus reginae. The sequence goes on from NC_091952.1 coordinate 208,144,985, forward strand.
ATGAGTGGGCACACGCATACATACATACACACACAAAAGCATGCACATGTCTGCTTTTGGCACCGTTCGCCATCACTACCTTAGGTTATACTGTACTACATCTCCCTGTTATAGCTGCTTCAGAAACACCAAATTGAAACACCAGCTTTCTTTTTTTTGGAATCTAGCCATGTAAGGCAGCTTAACATAATTTAAATAAACTTCCATTTGTTTAAGTACGCCCTCCCCAAGTGTTGTAAAAACTGCATGGATGACAAGTCATTTGTAAGTTTGCCTGAACAACTCAGAAGGTTGTAAGCAAGCAATTTACAGCATTTTGTTTAATGCACAGCGTTTTGCGAATTATGCCTACTTCCCCAGGGTTGCGCGTTCAGTCCTGGTCTGCAATTTTCTTTTCCCGTCTATTTTCACCTTATTAAAACTACCACTGAATCTGGAAGTAAACAATCTGCTTCGGAATGGATGACCACCGTTGCAAAGATTCCGAAGGGAAGCTCGCTGAATAAAAGCAACGCATCGCTTGCAAATTTACGCTTCCAAAGCCCGAACTCCATTCGATCACCACTGAATTTTACTTTTTTTTACTTTTTCTTTTAAAGGGGTACCAGTGCTGAGAACTCAGGTCACCGCTTGGTCAATGGCTTTACACACCCAGGAGGTCGTCTCCACTGCTAATGACACACGACTCCGCTAAAGAGCGGATTAAACCGCAGGCGTGGAGCGCGGCGCCGCCGTGGTCTGAGCTCCGAAGGGTGTCGTGCAGCTGCGATAGGAAGCCCTGCAGCCCACCGCCAGGCGTTGCAAGGGAAGGCGCCGCCATGCCTCCCGCCGCCTCAGCAGCAGCAGCAGGAACCAGCTCGGGCTCCAGAGGGAAGTGGAGAGGAACGGACGAAACCAAGTCAAGACGGAGGAGGAGAAGAGGAATGAACCAACTCTGTCAGAGCGAAGAAAATATGACGGGGTTGGCGTCAGCAAAAGAAAGCTGCCTGTATACAGTATTGTTACTAGATTAAACCATTAAAAACGGAGGGGGACAATCTGGTCTGAGATTTACGGCAAAAGGAAGCACGATACTGGTCGTATCGGGACGGTGAATTAGCATACAACATTAAACAACCCTCCTCCCTTGAAATTAATTGGATATTCTTTATCTGAATAGCGGCAGCGAGACTCTTTGAGACAGGGCGGTACCAGTTAAATCTAGGGGGGAAATTCAACACGATGGGAAAAAAATTCCTTGGACGCGTGCGCAGCCATATGGTTCGGTCGACAGCCCCCTTCGTCCAAAGCCCCTTTTTCGCCGTTTCATCCACCACACTGAAAGACGTCGCTTCAAATACTGTATTAAACGCGCGAGAGGCAATGCGTGTATGAAACCCCCCCCCCCGCTTTTCGCGCAAAGTGTGGTTTTCCCCGCTTTGCAATTGGCGAGAAAGCCCGCGAAAACGCGGGGTCATGTGACTCTATTTGGCGCGGAATTCCTCCCCTCCTCCCCGCCTGAAACTGTTTCGGGGAAAACCGATCCCCCAAAAAGTTCAAGACGTAGCGAGGAGCGATCAGGCTAGTCTGGTCAAGGCACCCGCGGTGACCTTTGGGTGCAGTTAACAGAGTAAGTTGATGGGCCGCCATTGATTATTGCAATCTTTGTAGCGCAGTGCTCCTAGTTAACTGTGTTCTCCCTTCCTCTCTTGTAGGAGTCGCCCAACCATGTCCTCCCCGGCATCGACTCCGAGTCGCCGAGGCAGAAAACGCTCCAGAGGGGATACCACCCCAACTGGCAGGGACACGAATCCTTCTACTCGTAAGCTGCTAATTCCCCCGCCGAGACCCCTGAGGCTCTGCTCCGTCCTTCCTTCCTCGGAGTCAGAGTGATCGACGGCATGTGTGATCTCTGGAATGGCTGCATTGGCATCCTTCAGTCTCGAAAGACCATGGTACCATGCTCTGGCTCAGGAGTAGGCAAAGTTGGCTCTCCTATGACTTGTGGACTTCAACTCCCAGAATTCCTGAGCTAACATGATTGGCTCAATAATTCTGGGAGTTGAAGTCCACAAGTCATATAAGAGCCAACTTTGCCTACCCCTGCTCTGGCTAATTGATCGTCAGGGTGTCCAGCAAACCTAGAAATCAGGGAATTGGTGAAAAAAAATGGAATAAATGGGTGGGGGAACCAAACTGTATTAAAATGTTTAAAAGTCAGGGGGAAATGTTAAAAAAACAGATAGCGCTGCCTGGCAGAGTCATGCAAAAATTAGCCTAACTGTGGCAATAACTTGCTTCCTCAACTACCATAGCCATTTGGTATGAGGTTATCTATTACCGCCACGAGTCTTCGGAGAGGGGTGGCATACAAATCTAATAAATAATAATTATTATTATTATCATTATTACCGCACCTTAACTATATTGCTCAAAAAAATAAAGGGAACACTCAAATAACACATCCTTGATCTGAATGAATGAAATATTCTCATTGACTACTTTGTTCTGTACAAAGTTGAATGTGCACAACAGCATGTGAAATTTATTGTCAATCAGTGTTGCTTCCTAAGTGGACAGTTTGATTTCACAGAAGTTTGATTTACTTAGAATTATATTGTGTTGTTTAAGTGTTCCCTTTATTTTTTTGAGTAGTGTAGATTGCAAGTTACAGGGAACTTATTATTATCAGGGAATTTCAAAATGCTTTCCCCCTGGACACTCTGGACCATGCAAGGAACCACTGCTATATCATCCCGGATTGCGCGTTTGCAAGCAAGGAGCTACTACAGCCTTGCTTTCTGTTATTTGTGAGGGTGGCTTGTTCATTAGATGGGCTATTAGCTGTCCTCTTGACTGTCCTGTCCTCTTGATTGTTGTTGTTCCTGTTAGGTGAGTCTTTGCACTGAGAGAACCTAGCAGAGGCTTACCTTTTTAAACAGGGAACATTTATTCTGGTATTTTATTTATTTATTATATGCCGCCCAACTCCCGAAAGACTGTGGGCGGCTCACAGCCAAATACAAATAAAATATAACATAAAACCTCCTAAAAACAGTTTGAAACAATCTAAAACCAACAGTCAAGCAACTAAAACAGTTAAGAAAAACCACGCATACCCCAGGCCTGCTTTAAAAGCCAGGTCTTTACGGGTTTTTGGAAGGCCAGTAGGGTGGGGTAGTCTCGAATCTCTGGTGGTAGCTGGTTCCAAAGAGACACATTTTCAGCACCACTCCAGCTCAGCTTAAATAGAACAGCAAACAGACTTCTGAAAGCTCCTTTTATAGTGTGGCTGTCAGACAGCCAACTCATCACAATGCTTTACCCAATCAGACTTAAGCATCCGCCTTTCTGGCCAGTCATAAGTCGACTTTGCATTTCTGGTGGGGTTGTAAGTTGAGGACTTAACAGTTATTGTATTGTCCTTTTGTCCTAAGGGGTCTTTAAGGGGTATGCATAAGTGCACCATTGTGCCTACCGTCCCTATCTTACTGTCCTATTGTACAAATTTACCTGTACCTACTTTGCTTTTGTTTACATTCATGCCAATACCTGCTATCCTGTACATGTTTTGACAAATAATAAATAAATAATAAACAAAATAAATTATAGGAGTATATCGGGGCGCTCACACTGGTAAAGGATAGTTTACTAAACTGTTAAAAAAAATTATCTTTAATTCATCTCCACTACACTGAGGTACACCAAGCAGAATGCAGCCATACCACTTTGCTGTCATATGTCATATGCATGTTATATTACGGAAAGAAAACATTTTCACTTTCTGTGTGATGCTCTAGATCAGTGTTTCCCAACCTTGACAATTTGAAGATATCTGGACTTCAACTCCCAGAAGTCCCCAGCCAGCATTCGCTGGCTGGGGAATTCTGGGAGTTGAAGTCCAAATATCTTCAAGTTGCCAAGGTTGGGAAACACTGCTCTAGATCACAGATCACCAATCAGTAGTCCGTGAGAAAATTTTCGTGGTCCCAGCAGATATTTTGGACCCTTGGCTGATTATGGTTGGAGAGCAATTAATTCAGCCTCACCTCAAGGAAAGAAAGAAATGAAAAGAAGGGTAGAAGAAGAAAGGAATGGAATGCATAGGAAAGAAAGGAAAGAGGGGAGGGGAGGGACAACAGCTACAGCTCTGCAATATGGGACTGCCTTTCCCAACAATACCAGCAAACCACCTTCAAATAAGCTTAAATTACTTGGTAATAATTACACTAACCTTTAATAATTTTGTTACAATTAAACAATGTTTAAAGATTTTATTATGATTAAATAATCATTTATAACTTTGTTATATTAAATAGGTGCACTTCATATTCATAAAATGGAAGTTCTCTGGTGATTATTTTACAAATATATTTATCTTTTTAAAAAAAATCATATTAGTAGTCTGTAGGACTTAAAATTATGAATTAGGGTCCGTGGGATTTAAAATGGTGACCTTGGTGGTCCCTAAGGTCCACCCTAAGGACCCCTGCTCTAGATAACGGCTCTCCAACTTCAGCAACTTTAAGGCTGAGGGATTCTGGGAGTTGAAGTCCAGAAGTCTTAAATTTGCCAAGGTTGGAGACCCTAGATCAGCCGTTTCTTGTATAGATTTTTCTTGAAACTCTTTAGCTTCAAGTTTTATTTACAGAAGTTCTTGTTGCAGCTGCTTCTGAATCTGGACGCTCCACTCAGTCACAGCAAAGCCGCCTGGATGACTCTACAGATTTGCAACCAATGCCAACTTCTCCACCAGTTGACATGCAAAGCCCAAATGGTCAGGATGCTCTGTTTTCCAGTCCTCCACAAATGCAAAATTCAGGTATCTTTATCATCAAATATTAGTAATTGCATCACACTATTAGGGTTTTTAAAATTACTTGTCAAGTACCAGTCGCTTTGAGATATATAGTGAATACTTTTCTAACATAATTTAACTCTTTAAGTATTTCTAATTGATGCTTGTTAGTCATCAGTAAAAGTGGATGAAGAATATTAATGCAAATACAGAATGAACAATCCTAAATTTGGCACATCAAATTCTCTTTATGAAATATTTAAGCATGTATATTACTCCATAAAAATATTTTATTTTAAATATACAGTGTCCAAAATAATATACCACTATGTTTTTTTAATTTATTATTATTTTTATTTATTTATTAAATTTGTATGCCGCCCCTCTCCGTAGACTCGGGATTTATTTATATAATAGCCATACATAACCATTTAAAATTGTGACTGTCGAGGTGACTGGGGCCCGTAGTTGTCCATCTGTCTGGGAAGAGTTTGATCTGGTGACACCTGATGAAGTGGACAAGGCCATTGGAGCTTTGAGTTCCGCCACCTGTTTACTGGATCCGTGTCCCTCCTGGCTGGTCTCGGCCAGCAGGGAGGTGACATGGAGCTGAGTCCAGAGATTGTCAACGCTTTGGGGAGGGGGTCCTTTCCGGATACCTACAAGGAGGCACTTGTCTGCCCCTTCCTCAAGAAGCCTTCCCTGGACCCAGCCATTCTTAATAACTATCGGCCAGTCTCCAACCTTCCTTTTATGGGGAAGGTTGTTGAGAAGGTGGTGGCGCTCCAGCTGTCCTTGGAAGAAGCCGATTATCTAGGCCCTCAGCAGTCAGGATTCAGGCCCGGCTACAGCACGGAAACTGCTTTGGTCGCATTGATGGATGATCTCTGGTGGGCCCGGGACAGGGGTTTATCCTCTGTCCTGGTGCTTGACCTCTCAACGGCTTTCAATACCATCGACCATGGTATCCTTCTGCGCCGGCTGGAGGGGTTGGGAGTGGGAGGCACTGTTCTCCAGTGGTTCTCCTACGTCTCCAGTCGGTCGCAGTCGGTGTTAGTGGGGGGGGGGGGGGGGGGTCAGAGGTCGACCTCTAGGTCTCTCCCTTGTGGGGTGCCTCAGGGGTTGGTCCTCTCCCCCCTGCTATTTAATATCTACATGAAACCGTTGGGCGAGATCATCCAAGGGCATGGGGTAAGGTATCATCAGTATGCGGATGATACCCAGTTGTACATCTCCAACCCATGTCCAGTCAACGAAGCAGTGGATGTGATGTGCCGGTGCCTGGAGGCTGTTGGGGTCTGGATGGGTGTCAACAGACTCAAAGTCAACCCTGATAAGATGGAGTGGCTGTGGATTTTTCCTCCCAGGGACAATTCCATTTGTCCGTCCATCACTCTGGGGGCAGGATCATTGACCCCCTCAGAGAGGGTTTGCAACTTGGGCGTCCTCCTCGGTCCACAGCTAACATTAGAAAAACATCTTTCAGCTGTGGTGAGGGGGGCGTTTGCCCAGGTTCGCCTGGTGCATCAGTTGCGGCCCTATTTGGACCGGGAGTCACTGCTCACAGTCACTCATGCCCTCATCACTTCGAGGCTCGACTACTGTAACGCTCTCTACATGGGGCTACCTTTGAAGAGTGTTCGGAAACTTCAGATCGTGCAGAATGCAGCTGTGAAAGCAATCATGGGCTTCCCTAGGTATGCCCATGTCACACCAACACTCCGCAGTCTGCATTGGTTGCTGATCAGTTTCCGGTCACAATTCAAAGTGTTGGTTATGACCTATAAAGCCCTTCATGGCATTGGACCAGAATATCTACGGGACCGCCTTCTGCCGCACGAATCCCAGCAACCAGTTAGGTCCCACAGAGTTGGCCTTCTCCGGGTCCCGTTGACTAAACAATGTCGTCTGGCGGGACCCAGGGAAAGAGCCTTCTCTGTGATGGCCCTGACCCTCTGGAACCAGCTCCCCCAGAGATCAGAATTGCCCCCACTCTTCTCGCCTTTCGTAAGCTCCTCAAAACCCACCTCTGTCGTCAGGCATGGGGGAATTGAGATATTCATTCCCCCCAGGCCTATACAATTTATGCATGGTATATTTGTGGGTATGTTTGGTTTTTAATAAGGGTTTGCAGTTATTTTAAATATTAGATTTGTATATGTTTTATTACTGTTGTTAGCCGCCCCGAGTCTATGGAAAGGGGCGGCATACAAATCTAATTAATAAATAAATCTATACAGTATTTTAATTTTCATGCATTCCTAGCTCTGCCTTAATTGCAGAATTCAATAGTAGTTGAATACAAAATGTATTTCCTGGGAATGAAACATTCTGAAATTTTCCAGTTCATTTTCTCCAGGAGCTCACCAGTTTTGCCATTCTGGAAGGAAAATAGAATGGCTTATCCCTGATCATTGGAAGGTTTTGCATGCTCGTTTCAGATAGCTCTGTTAAGTAGTGATGCCAGGGTACAATATTACAGGTGATCAAATCCCTACAGAAGATATTTCTCTGATGTCTTCATTATTACATTTCAGATTTGATCAATGCACTCTATTTTTATATGCACTGTCTTTTTAATTTAGAAAGACTTTGCTTTTGGAGTCCATAATCAAACCTTCTGGATTTTGTTGATTTTAAACAGGTGGATTGTTTGGTAGGAGCAGAATATGTGAGGGTTTAACTTTCAAGTTTTAATTTTGTATTGTTAATTGGCATATGGTTATTGTTACCTATCGGGTGTCTCTTGACAGTGGAGAACATATATCTACTAAAGATATTGGCAGGAAATGAAATAAATCAAGCTTGTGTCTAAAAAATTATAACCTATGTTATAAAACATTCCTCTGTAATAGTTCCCATGGATTTTGATATTAGTTCACCTCTGACCTATGGAACACCTAATTCTAAATTAGAAGGAACACCAAGGAGTAGTGCACGAGGGACTCCAATTCGACAACGGGCGGATCTTGGCTCTGTCCGTAAAACCAGGCAGGTGAATCTGCATTCTGATACGGTAGGTTTTTTTCATATATTTCAGGTGATACACATGTCAACTTTATGTATTAAAAAGGAGGTTGAACTGAGTGGCATTCTTTTGGATAAATAAATACAAGATTGTAGCCTTTTGATATATACCAATATTAATAAGTTCCTGTTTTACTTAGCCTGCACCAAGTGATGCAGTAGCAAAGGAACACTCTGATGGGCAACAGCTTGTGATTTGGGGAACAGATGTTAATGTAGCCTCATGTAAAGAAAAGTTCCAGGTAAGTAGTTTCATTTTATAATTTGATCTGTTAACAGACATAAAGTCTAAACATACAGTATGCATGAGAAGCTTTGTGTCGAATGCTTCTGAGTATTTATGCTTTCTTGTGTTTACATAAAATTGATAACACTTGTGAAGATTCATTTGGGTTGAGGACCATTGTCAGGATATTTTATTGTATTTTAATATTGCTGGATAAGCCTAAGGACTGAATCTATATCCTCTTGTTTTAAAAATATTCAGAGATTTCTTCAGCGTTTTATTGACCCAACAGCTAAGGAAGAAGAAAACATTGACTTGGATCTTAATGAACCTTTATACATGCAGCGACTAGAAGAGGTATTATAGAAGAGATATAATTGTTATTTAAATTTGACTTGTGTTGGAAGACTTACATGTTAATTGTCAATCTTTGTTCACCTTGCAGGTAAACCTAATTGGGGAACCATTTCTGAATCTAAACTGTGACCATCTAAAATCATTTGAGGAAAATCTTTACAGACAGCTGATGTGCTATCCTCAGGTAATAGCCATTTTTAATTCAATTCAATTCAATTTATTAGATTTGTATGCCGCCCCTCTCCGAAGACTTAGTCTTAGCCAAAGGTAATTTTAGACAATTTGGATTTATTGCTGTACGTAATTTGGATGTTCATAATTGTGCATAATAAAGATGTTGCAAAAATTATAAGTGATTAGAAATTAATTGTTTGCTTATTTTAATGAGCAAGCATTTTAGCTGAAAATTTTATTGAATGGTTTGAGTCTTCACTTAATAATTATTTATTAAAATATTTAGAAGCTACCTAAGTCCAGAGCGACTCTTGGCAACTGATATTTTTTTTAAAAAAAAAATGATGTGTCCAGAAAAACAACACACTATTATATAGCCATTGCCATTCTCCCCATTCCCCCTTGTGCTCCGAGACCGCCCGACAAAGTCGAATTTCCGCAAAGTAGATATGCGGAAGTAAATACACTATTTTTGGCTATGAACAGTATCACAAGCCTTCGCTTAACACTTTAAACCCCTAAATTGCAATTTCCCATTCCCTTAGCAACCATTTAGATTATTACTTACCATGTTTATTTATTAAAGTTTATTTTTTAAAAATTATTAAAGGCAGACGAAAGTTTGGCGATGACATATGACGTCATCGGGCGGGAGAAACCATGGTATAGGGGGAAAAACAGTGAATAATTTTTTAATTAATATTTTTGAAAAACCGTGGTATAGACTTCGCGAAGTTCGAACCCGCGAAAATTGAGGGAACACTGTATATCATTAATAAAGTGGATTCTGAATCTATCCACTATGCAATTAGATTGAATGACTGATTTGCTTTTTATGGGAAAAATGTGCTAGTGCGGAAGAATGTCAATATGTACTTTACATTTATATCTAACTTGCATAGGAAGTAATCCCAACATTTGATATGGCTGTTAATGAAATTTTCTTCGAGCGTTTCCCTGATTCTATACTGGAACATCAGATTCAAGTTAGACCTTACAATGCAGTAAAGACAAGAAACATGAGAAGTTTGAACCCAGAAGGTAAGAAGTTTTGGTATAAGTTTGATATTTGTGTATTAGCATATAAATTGTTTATAAATGTTTTAGATGTCAAGAAGTTTGTAAACAACTGAATTTTAGTGCATTTTGTCACTATTATGCAAATTTACTTTTAATAAATGTCTTTGCTTCAAGGGAAGAAAGAAACTAATGTCATTTGGGAAATTATTTCCTATATCAGCAACTTTATTGAACTAGAATAATTTGCCTAATATATAAATATATAATTTTACAATGAATATTTTGGATGTGTCTTACTGTATCTGTATCCATTTGAGATATGCCTAGAAATGCTAGATGCCATTATACAGTAACACAATTTTTATTATGATTAATTATGTTCTTTTAAAAAAACATTTTAAAATCAGATATCGATCAACTTATCACAATCAGTGGCATGGTGATCCGAACATCCCAGTTAATTCCAGAAATGCAAGAAGCTTTCTTCAAATGTCAGGTCTGTGGATTCACAACAAGAGTTGAGATTGATCGTGGCAGGATTGCTGAGCCATCAGCATGTAAGAATTGTAACACCGCACATAGTATGAATTTGATTCACAATCGCTCTCTCTTCTCGGATAAACAGATGGTAGGTTGCTCTTCTCTTCAATCATATAAATTCATTCTTAATTGACAAAAATTACTATATGTTTCTGTTAGCTTTCAGCTCCACATCTATAATGATTTTCAAACGTTCATTCCTTGGGCTGCATGTTGCTTATTTTTATACACCTTCTTTAAAAACCCTACTTTTTTGACTTATCGAAAGCCAATTTAATTGAGAGTAAATAGCTGCAAGCTCAATTGATCCTATCTGTTGTACATACTCCTGATCAGTTGGAGGATGATGAAGATATTGAGGACTCGGACTCAGATAGTGTTTATGAGGCAGTGGGGGCCCCGGGGTTATAGGTAGTAGAACAGGTGGGAGGCCAGCCACAGGATGGGGCTATGAGTTCAGGATCTAGTGAGGGAGAATCAGATGCTCGCTGGGTTAACCCTAAATTCAGAAGGGTCCAGAAACGTAGAGAGCAGAGGTCTGGAAGAAGACATTAAGGACAGGAATGGGTTAAATATTGTAGTGATGTATTTGGCACGTCGGGGTCAGTGGAGAAGAAGGGTGGAGTTTCAACGTTGCCCAGAAGAATAATGGATGTGTTTTTGCCACGCTAAAGTAAGCCAAAGTACTTTGTATTGTATTCAGTCAGTGCTGCTGTTTTTTCAAAGTTATGTGGTTAGGAAAATAAATCTTGTTTAAGTGAAGCAGGAAGAGGAATGTGAGAAATGCGGCTAAGAGAGAGATAACGGACCGAGTGCTGTATGGAATGTGTTGAAGTACAGGAGAGCAGAGAAATAAACGTAGTTGCTTTATTCATGAAATGATGCATTTAATAAGAGTTATTTGTAATTACTAAATTTCTACCAGAAACCAGAACACTATCTACTGAGATCCTATCTAGGAAAATGCCTTTTTGCTCTTTATGGTTTCCTTGAAGAAGAGTGTTTATTCTGAAATTATCTAATATAATAGAAACTATATTTTTGCACTTTTAAACTTTTTTTTTTTGTCAGATCAAACTACAAGAGTCACCAGAAGATATGCCAGCTGGTCAGACACCACACACTATTGTCCTTTTTGCTCACAATGATCTTGTGGATAAAGTTCAGCCTGGGGACAGAGTTAATATTACTGGTAAGGAAAAAGAGATTGATAATCTTTTACTTTCTATAACCTGGGGATGGGTGACCACAATGCATTGGGAAGAGCAGGGGGATGGGCAGGCTGGTGGGCATGATATGCTGAAAGCTTCTGGGAATGAAAACGGGGCCATACCCACCAGGATATCCGGGTTTTGTTTCATCTGAACAACAGACACATTCCCTGATTTGCTTTTGGTGAAACTGGCATCACCAAAAATTCTGCAGATCCTCCAAAATACAAATGACATTTTTTTTCTGTTTTGTGTACATCATAATATTTATCTCACAAATCCAAGAATTATGGAGTTCATTTTGGGTGTGTTATCTTTCTAATGCTCAAAAAAAAGTTCTTCAAATTGATTGCTTATTATAACATATTTCACTTGAAGGGAAGACATAATCAATGAGGTGGAGCTATCTATTTGTTGTGTATTACTTAAAATAATATGTAATACATATAGTTTGGGGTGCTCAGCAAACCTGGCAATCGGAAATCAGCAGCTCGGGAAATATTAGGGAACTATCAGGGAATTCATTTAAAAAATGGAATAAATCATGGGGGGAACTATTAAAATGTTTAAGTCAGTGAAAAATCATGTAAAAAAAAAAAGATCGCGCTGCCTGGCAGAGTCAAGTAAAAATGAGCATAACTGTGGCCACAACTTGCTTCCTCAGCTATCGATATTTCTCCAAGGCTTAGCCGTTTGGTACGACATCATCTACGACTACACCTTAACTAGATTGCAAGTTACATGGAAATATCAGGGAATTTCAAAATGCTTTCCTTCTGGACACCCTGATAGTTGTATTGTGTAGGAGCATTACTACTATCCAGTTGTGACTCCATAATCTAATATATAAATATATGTATGGTGAATCTAATATTTTATTTTGGATCAGGAATCTACAGAGCAGTTCCTGTTCGTGTCATACCAAGAATGAGCAGTGTAAGGTCTGTCTACAAGACTCATATCGATGTTATCCATTACTGCAAAACTGATTCAAAACGTCTCCATAGAATTGAAGAAGGAACAGAGCAGAAAATGTTTAAGGATGAACGAAAAAAAATGCTTGAAGAGCTTTCTCAAAAACCAGATATTTATGACAGACTTTCTTCCGCTCTTGCTCCAAGCATATATGAGCATGAAGATATTAAAAAGGCAAGAAAAACTTAAAACTATATTTTAGCAGCTGAACCAGATGTTATGATGAAATGCATGAAATTATTTGCACACCTATTGGTACATGTATTCTAATAAATTACAGTCAAATTATGAAAAAATAAGTAAAATGGGTTTATATTACATAAGACAACCTCAAACTATTATGGTAGGTGCAAGTAAGATGTGAATTTCACTTCAGAAACCTAGGTAGCATTTTCTTAAAATTATGATAGTAGAGAACTTTTAATTATATCTGACTTACCAAAGGGGAAAATCTCTCAATTATACTGATGGCTTAGTACAAATGAATGGGGCAATTCGTTTTGGGGATATATAAAATAAAATCCTTCATAATTTGAAACCAAATGCAATATGAAATACTAAACTTGGATAGGTAATGTCTATTTCAAAAGAAAGAATTGTCCTGTCTTGTCAGAGGTTTTTAATACTCCCTTAAATTGCCTCTAGAATTTTTAAAGCATGCATCTTAAACAATTAAGATTTGTGGTTTGGAGATTTAGTCTGATTTTCAATGTGTCTTTAAAAGGCTGATAAGATATGTCTTTATAAGCAATGTACAGGGACGTTTTCTGAGAAGTAATATCTGGAAAAGATGCATATGACCAGACATATCCATGAGGTTATACCACTTAGGTGTTCTAAGAAAATATTCCATATATATTAACCAGATACTTTTAAATTTCAAATTCAAATAATAATTATCTGAATTTGAAATTTAAAAATCACAGAGTTCATTTTGTTAATATGATTGAATCTCTCTTTTTTTTAAAAAGGGAACCTTAACCTTGAGATTGTTTTGCAGGGCATTCTTCTTCAGCTATTTGGAGGTTCAAGAAAAGATTTCAGTCATACTGGCAGAGGTAATTTCCGGGCTGAGATAAACATCCTTCTTTGTGGAGATCCTGGCACAAGCAAGTCACAATTACTTCAGTATGTTTATAACCTGGTTCCAAGAGGACAGTATACATCTGGAAAAGGTTCTAGTGCTGTTGGTCTTACAGCATATGTAATGAAGGATCCTGAAACAAGACAATTAGTTCTACAGACTGGAGCTTTGGTCCTCAGTGACAATGGGATTTGCTGTATTGATGAGTTTGATAAAATGAATGAAAGTACAAGGTCTGTGCTTCATGAAGTTATGGAGCAGCAAACACTCTCTATTGCCAAGGTAAGTCCTTAAAAAGCCCAACATTTTAAAATTTTGGTAATATATTCCCTCTATATCTGGCCTCCAGGTGTGAATGCAGATATCTCTCTACTCAAATAGAATAATTCATGCAAAATAGGATAGGACAAATAAGCAGGCATGACTGAGTCCCACAGAAAAAAATTAAATAGTATAAAAGAGGGAAAGGCAAAATTACCTGAGAAAAAGTAAATATTTGCATTTCCCACTGACATATTTTGTTTATGGTCTTATTCATACAGAACGAGGGTTTTTAGCTGTTTTAGTATTGGATTTTTACATTCTGTTTTTGTCACTGTTAGCCGCCCCGAGTCCACGGAGAGGGGCGGCATACAAATCAAATAAATAAACAAACAAACAATTGAGAAATGGTTCACTTACAGAGTTTTTATAAAATAATAAAACATATAAGAACTTTGTTGCTATACTTTCATGTAAATGAGATCCAGAATTATAAGAGAATCTCAAATCTTTTCTTCCTAATAGGCTGGAATTATTTGCCAACTAAATGCTCGCGCTTCCATTTTGGCAGCCGCTAATCCAATAGAATCTCAGTGGAATCCAAAGAAAACTACAATTGAAAATATCCAGCTTCCCCACACATTATTATCCAGGTATGCTCTGAAATATATACACTGTTGTTGCTAGTAGTTAATTTTGCATAACATTACTCTTGCTCTCTGCAGATAGTTTTTCACTAACTCACTACTAGGGCTGTACTGTGCTTTGGATTTTAAAGGCAAAACAGTGCATTGAAGTGTGAGGGAGTACTTGTTTGCAACTCTTCAGAACTATTGTATCTTTTGGGATTATATAATTCCTTCCCCAAGAAGAGGAAGACACTAATGTTATATATTCAGATGACGGGAAGCTGTTTCACTGACCCTTCTATATAACTTTTTTGGTATACTCCAAAAGGAGGCATTTTGTTCTGAAGATTGCAATATTCAGATCTGACGTGGGCAAGAACATTTCAAATCTGGTATGGGTGCCTTTCGGTAGCTGATCCTTAAAAGAAGCCATGGTTTTCTTCAGGCTGCATTCGCAGAGGAAAGTTTAAATATTTAAGGAGGCAGCAATAGGGATACATGTCTAGACCTAAGATTTGTAGTTTACAAGTATTCTTTCAATCAAAGAATCTCACTCTGATTTGAGCAATCACTCCTGTCTCAACCTGACCTACTTCAACAGCGAGCTGGATGTGGGGAAAATAGGAAGGAGGACATCTTGTATGTCATCTTGTGCTTGTGTGAGAAAAACAGGACAGAAATCAAATAAATGAATATGCCATACATAGAGAACAAAATTCTAACTTATATTTTACTGGATGAAGTTTGCATTCCAGAATGTAATAGAATTGACTTTGTAACTTGAAATTAGTATTATCATTTTTAAGAAGCAATTATATTAATGATGGAAAAATCATTCATATTGTTTTATTCCAAATAGATTTGATCTCATTTTCCTTATGTTGGATCCTCGGGATGAAGCATATGATAGACGTTTAGCTCATCATTTGGTTTCATTATACTACCAAACTGAAGAAGAGGTTGAAGAGGAATACATGGATATGGCAGTACTTAGAGATTATATAGCTTATGCTCGTAATTACATCAATCCCAAATTGAGTGAAGAAGCAAGTCAAGCTCTTATTGAGGTACAAGCAGGTCAAAATATTTTTTAACTTTCATACAGAACACTTTTAAATTGCTCATCTGACTTTGAAATCTTAACAGCCACTTAAAGGTCTAATGAGAAATATAATCAATTAAAAGGGATTAATTTGACAAGTATATGAAAAGGGATTTTATTTTAAAAACATGGTTTAAAAGTAGGATACATGAGAATCAGAACTGGTTTTTGGATTAAATCCATTTAGATAAAGCACCTTTGTATAAACAGGAAAAATTGTGGCACGCTTCAGAACACTGCTGCAGAGAGGGAGCACTACTTGTTTTTGAAAGATGT
Source organism: Erythrolamprus reginae (assembly GCF_031021105.1). Taxonomy (NCBI): domain Eukaryota; kingdom Metazoa; phylum Chordata; class Lepidosauria; order Squamata; family Dipsadidae; genus Erythrolamprus; species Erythrolamprus reginae. The sequence goes on from NC_091952.1 coordinate 208,160,644, forward strand.
ATACAGCCTTAGAAATGAATATATGGAATAGGCATAGAAACATGATTTAGAACTGATTAGAGTCTTATGTCAAATTTAAAATGGAATTTTTAAAATAGATTTTTATAAGGTTTATTTACATTAAAAACAAGTCAGAAAAAAATAAAGAACAAAAGAAATTTACAGACAATATAACAAATACCAAAACACAAATGCTGTATATAATGACAGCTAAGCTATTATCAATTATCTCTGTTAATTTCTATTAACCTCTAAGTTCATCTTACGGTGCTAAATATCGACAATACTCCGGTTTCTCTTCAGATCGTATATAAATCTCCTTTTAAAATGAAATTTCATGCATTAATTTAAGGCTACTTACTTTGAATATATGAACTTAGGTATGATTTGAAGAATTATGCCCTAAACATCAATTCATTTTGTTAATTGCAAACAAATGCCCAAGGATTTCATTCATTTCATGGATGCGAGAGGGATGAACTAATTAAGGGAACTGCTTGCCTACATAGATCAGTTGTATGTTCAGCTAAATTTTAAGAAATATACAGTACATTTATACATTACATAAATATATAAAGGTGAGCTAAATCATTGATCCCATATATATTGAAAATTATATGAATAATATCACCCCCCCATACACACAATGGCTGAGGGTAAACAATTTAGCCATTGTTTGGATTGAATAGTAGAGTATCTTTTATATTTGTATTCTCTTTCTCAATAATGTCTTATCTAAAATGTTTAATCCGTGTGGATAATATATACCAACAATTTTATAACCTTTTCTTCTCCACTAGGCATATGTGGATATGAGGAAAGTTGGGAGTGGAAGAGGGATGGTTTCAGCATATCCCCGGCAGCTGGAATCATTGATTCGTTTGGCTGAAGCTCATGCTAAAGTCCGCTTTTCTGCAAAGGTGGAAACAATAGACGTAGAAGAAGCAAAACGTCTTCACCGCGAGGCTTTAAAACAGTCTGCCACTGATCCAAGGACTGGAATTGTGGACATATCTATTCTTACAACAGGTCTTCATATAATAATACATGTTTTCTCCTCGCTTAAATGTGTATAAACATTTCCACAGGATGATAAAACTAAAAATGCTTAATGCCATAAGCTTGACAGAGTTCTGTATGTGGTATTAGAATGTTGTGTAGAATCCTCTTTCTATGATGTTTCTATTTTTGCTCTTAAAGGGATGAGTGCCACTGCGCGTAAGCGCAAAGAGGAATTGGCTCAAGCTTTGAAGAAACTTATTCAGTCCAAGGGTAAAACACCAGCTCTAAAATATCAACAACTCTTTGATGATATGCGTGCACAATCTGAAACAGTAAGTTTAATACAGATTTAAAAGTTAGTATATTTTATTTACAGCTGACAAGGCACTTCTATTTATTTTTCAATGTCTTGTTTTCACTTTTATTGTTTATTTCATAACTACTGAAAAGCCACAACTACTAATCAAATTAAATATTAGGTCTTATTCTGCTATAATAATATATTTGCATTTTTCATAGGCAGCCAGAAAATGCAAAATACAATGTGCAGGTTTTGAAGAACAATAGTGATCTGGTTGTAGCCATTTTGTCTGGCTACAGACAAAATTGGAGAATAAAGTTACTTTGGAATATATTTTTAATCTGATTCTCTCTGTTGGATTACAATTCCAACATGGAGTGTAATTTACAGCATTTATAGGATAATGCCTGATTGAAAAAAGCTAAGTTACCAAGATTGATCATGTTTTTCAGAAAGTTTTATATTGTTTTTCAGAAAGTTTTAATTTCAGGAATTATTCAAATAATGTCTTAGATATCCAAATCTATTATATAATTTCTAGATTGTATGTACATTAGAAACATAGAAACATAGAAGACTGACGGCAGAAAAAGACCTCTTGGTCCATCTAGTCTGCCCTTTCACTATTTCCTGTATTTTATCTTAGGATGGATATATGTTTATCCCAGGCATGTTAAAATTCAGTTACTGTGGATTTCCCAACCACGTCTGCTGGAAGTTTGTTCCAAGGATCTACTACTCTTTCAGTAAAATAATATTTTCTCATGTTGCCTTTGATCTTTCCCCCAACTAACTTCAGATTGTGTCCCCTTGTTCTTGTGTTCATTTGAATTATAGTTGAAAAATCTTGAACTTGAGATCAGTGAAGGAAAAGTAATGGGAGATAAAAGAATGTTAATATTATATTGGTTAATTGAAAGTCATATTTGTTCGTTTCAATTTTTTCTTCAAGGCTATCACTAAAGAAATGTTTGAAGAAGCACTTCATGCATTGGCTGATGATGATTTCTTGACTGTAACTGGGAAGACTGTGAGACTACTTTAATTCAAATCATCATTTTGCAGGAATTTAAAAATAATGTTTAACAGAGGTTGGTAACATCACCACTGAACATTAATATCTAATGTTTACTTTTTAAAAATCTTGTAAATACTTAAAACACAGTGGATTTTATCTTCACGAATATATTTCTTTAGGATTTTAAACTGAATAAGTGCTATACATCTTAATAGGGATACCAGGGATAATATACATACCAGGATAGTAGAGAATTAGATTTCAAAAATTGTTGAAATAATGTTACACTCATTATTATATAAAAAAAAAATATTGTTACAATAAAAAAAATAAATCTGTATCACAAACTTGAAGTAGTTGTGTCTGTTTGGCTGAAATATAGTAGTTGTTTTTTTATTCTTAATAATTTCATGTTTATAAAGCAATAAAAAATGTAGGTGGAAGATGGCCAGTGAGGCTTGCCATAACCTTTTAAACAAAATTTCTAACTTAATTTCCCAACTCTCTGAATATTTATAAGCTCACTTACTTTTGCATAAATAGTTTTGGTAGCCCTCACGAATTGTTATTCTGAAATATTGGAATACTTCATCCACATATGAAACATAACTTAATATTTTGAGGAGCAAATTAGTGTTTTGTGTTTTGATTCCATCAAAAAGACTTGGTTCTGAGTTGTTAAATAGGAAATGACTTTAATCTTTTCAGTATAGCAAATTGATGTCCTACTCTCCCTTATCAATAGGCCAAATTTAATTCAATTTCTAAGTAAACTTATATATTTTTTATAAATGCTGCAGGTTATGACAGAAGTGTAGGACACATTTAGTATATGATAACTCTGATAGATATGTGATATAGTATGTAATTGGTTGGACTGACAATTAACACTACCCTTAGTCATGGAGATTTACTAGGTGACTTCAGGTAAGTCACACATGTTCAACCAAACCTGTATAAAACTTAACTATTTGTTCTAGTAATTGGTATAACAAGCAACAGCAACTATGTTTGCTCTTTTGCTAAATCCTAGCACTAATTGCATTTTTTGTAGTTAGGCTTATCTCAAGTGTTTACATTTGAGCTCTGGCAATGAGCCAGACAGAGCTTTTCTTTCTTTGTATAAACTCTTGTGATATAATTATTTGTATTGTGTTTGGATTATTTGCTGCCTCGTGGTTTCTTCTATCTGGGGAGAGAGGGGGGTGTCGTTCTTCGAAACAAACAATAGATGGTTCTCACAAAATGAAAATAAAACTGGGGGGGGGCGGAGGGGAAGTAGGCGTCAGAGAGAAACTAACAACAGAAACTAGCAGAGAGGCCTTGAAACTGACTCAGAGCCATGTAACGTATTTGTCAAGCCTTGGTGTTACCTGGAACCTTGACAGTATTAATCATTGAAGGATCTGTTCCTAATTGTCACTAATATATCAATTTATAAAGGAGCTCTTGGATAATTTATGAACACAACCTGTTTATGTTTCAGCGTGTCATGTATTCAGGAGGGAATTGTATAACTGAATAAACATTCAGGTCAAATGAAGTGGGTAAGGAAGTACTCTGGATGGTCTATATTTCAACCATTTAGAAACCTAGAGTCAGCCTTAGCGCCTGGAAATAAATACCAATTTTAAATTAAATCAAAGAAAAAGCATAAAAAACAAAGGAGAAGGTCCATTACCCAAATGGTGAGCAGATAAAACAAGACCAGAGGTGTGTGGGTGTGTGTGGGTGTCTAAAAAGCATCTCAGACACTCCAAAATTCCCATGAAGATAAAAGCTGCAGAGAAGCAAATTCAGACTTAAAGGACTATTGTTGCTATATTCAATCTTTATATAGTTTTAGGCAAATCTTAGTTTGGTCAAATTATAATAGCTTTTAGTCCCTCATAAAGAATGTCCAGTTTGATTCATATTAGAAACACCATGCCAGAATGCTAAGTAATCAATAATACTAATCAGATGGTAAGAGTCCCTGTGGATTCTATTCTGCTAGTCGTCGGCTATAGGGGGACGACGCTCATCTCTATTTCAAGGGCGTTGAGTGAGCGCTGTCCAAAGACATTTCTTGGTCATATGGCCAGCATATGTCACGGAATGAGGTTCACTTTCCACTGAAGTGGAAATTTATATCTACACTGCTCAAAAAAATAAAGGGAACACTTAAACAACACAATATAACTCCAAGTAAATCAAACTTCTGTGAAATCAAACTGTCCACTTAGGAAGCAACACTGACTGACAATCAATTTCACATGCTATTGTGCACATTCAACTTTGTACAGAACAAAGTACTCAATGAGAATATTTCATTCATTCAGATCTAGGATGTGTTATTTGAGTGTTCCCTTTAATTTTTTGAGCAGTATACTTGCATTTGCAAGCTTTCAAACTTCTAGGTTGGCAGTAGAGGATAGGAGTTCACCTTGTTGGAGCTTAAGTCTCGAACCTGGGTTATAGGCTTGCCAGCTGACAAGCCTAGCATCTTAACCACTGTGCCATCCCAAAATTAGATGGGGACTTGCTATTAAACTTCTTTGTTACAATAAAGTGGGTACATGCATTTCAACACAGAAGTGGACAGGATAGAATTTGAGATTCCTCACATTCAGGGTAGAAAGTATTCATGAAACAGACTAGCAAACCTTTTCAGCTCTTTGGTACATCTGAAATTTTAAGAATGTCAAATGACAATCAGAAGACTTTTTCCAAATGTCCATCTTAGGGAACATAACTTATAAAATATTTTATTTGCCATCCCTATTTCCCTTCTGCAGGATATTCCTATTATTTCTTGATTGATTTGATTTGATTTGATTTCTATGCCATCCTTCTGAGACTCAGGGCAGCTTACAACTAGTACTACATATTTTTTCCCTTTTCTGGGCATGGTGGACTGCATACAGCCTTTATTTTTATTTTTTAAGGAAGAATTACATGGCGTATTTTGACATTCTTTGGAATAAAGATGTAATAATGGGGATCCTGCTTTTTTACATACTTCTAATTTATCTTAAGATTTCTTACATTCAACATATATTTTGTTCTTACATAAAGAACCCTCTTAAGATTCCTGCAGTTTATATGCAAAACATTGTACTATATGCCTTCTGTTTAAATTTCCATGTTAGTAACTTTTCTCATCTGCAATATAAAAATAGAAATGTTTTATACTGAATAAGGTGAAAGTTACACTACAAAAGCTCACTCAGGCTGTGTATTAAATTTATTCTACCAAATACCAATTTTGCCTCCCATCTTTTATATAAGCCTTATTTCTTGGTCACACTAAAAGTGATTTATAATTCAACCAAGCCACTACTTAAACCTGAACTTGCTTCAGTTTGCACAGCAACTAGCCCAGACTTGACAATTTTTCCTCTGGTATAAGCAGTATAAATCCCAGCACCACACCGAAACTATTTTCTAAAATAAACTAAGAGGATTACTGTTGGGCAGAATAACAGATTTCATACTACTGCTACTATTGGAAAAATATTTGTGTTTGTTGTAATAATTATAACCACAAGGAGGAGATGGAGGCAAACCTTGAATGAAACTGAATTACAATTCTAGTTACTTTTTCCCATGGTGCAAATAAAGAAAACCATGTTAATCCATTTTTAAATAAAATAAAAACATGCCAGGAAAAGGGACATTAACAGATTAGTAATATTTGTAGAGAAATACTAACAATGACAGTTTGTATATTCAATTTTATTCAGAAACTTGCCTTTTCAGCAAAAGATAGCTAGCTAAAATATATTGAAATAGCCTGGCAAACAGAAATAGAAAACTATATATATATTCATGTTTTCATGATAATGAAATTAGTTCAATTAAATGTACATCTCATACCACAGCATTAAAAACAATTATACCCTGATAGAGGAATTGTTCATTTTGGGGTTTTAAAAAAATGCTTTCAAATGCATGTCATAATTTTACAGTCTGAAAAAATAAGATAAGAGTTTTAGTGAAAGATTCTAGGATGAACCCAAAAGGGATGTGCCACAACTGTTTTATACCTTGTCTTACAAACTTAATTGGTTCCGGGACGAGGTTCTTAAGGTGAAAAGTTTGTAAGACGAAACAATGTTTCCCATAGGAATCAATGGAAACGTGATTAATGCGTGCAAGCCCAAAATTCACCCCTTTTGCCAGCCGAAGCGCCCTTTTTTGCGCTGCTGGGATTTCCCTGAGGCTCCCCTCCATGGGAAACCCCACCTCCGGACTTCTGTGTTTTTGTGATACTTCAGGGGAATCCCAACATTGCAAAAACGAGCACTTCGCTGGCAATGGAAGTCCGGAGGTGGGGTTTCCCAGCGAAGGGAGTATCAGTGAAATCGCAGCATCGCAAAAACACTGAAGTCCTCGAAGCCCCACGTCCGGACCTCTGTGTTTTTGCGATGCTGCGATTTCACTGAGGCTCCCCTCGCTGGGAAACTCCACCTCTGGACTTCCGTTGCCAGCGAAGCGCCCGTTTTTGCGCTGCTGGGATTTCCCTGCTGGGATTTCCCTGCAGCATCACAAAAACATGGAAGTCTGGAGGTGGGGTTTCCCATGGAGGGGAGCCTCATGGAAATCCCAGCAGCACAAAAATGGGTGCTTCACTGGCAATGGAAGTCCGGAAGCGGGGCATCCCAGTGGTGGTGGTGGGTTTGTAAGGTGAAAATAGTTTGTAAGAAGAGGCAAAAAAATCTTAAACCCCGGGTTTGTATCCCGAAAGGCTTGTATGACAAGGCGTTTGTAAGACGAGGTATCATTGTAGTTAATTTATCAGATTGGGACTGCACAGATCCAGATCCAAATCCAACTGAGCTGCTGGACTACATAAATTCACTACACAAGCTCACTCTCAGTCAGTCATTCTGTCAGTCAAATCTACCGCATAGGATTATGATGTGTGGGAGGGAGGGGAGGGAGAGCAATAGGGGGAGACAATGTTTACATGTGCTGTCTTAAGTTCCTGAATAAATGATAGGATACAAACCTGCAAATAAGGGTAGGTGGCTATTGTGAAGCTAACCTACATTTAAAGGACTCAAGACTGTCAGCTACATGCCAAGCAGACTACCAACATTCTGTAGTGAATCAAAGCTAGGAACACATACACAAGGAGACTAACCCCCTGGTGCCACTCTGCCACAAATGAAGTTTCTGCCTGAAGTTGCTGAAGGAGGCTGGAAATGTGTGATTTAACATCCCCATCAGCTGCATATTTAAATTGGAATATACACGAAGCGTTTCTTGATAATCAACTAGTAAATAAGTAGCATCTTTTCCAGATTTCTCTATTCAATAGTAGAGTATACATTTATTAATTTCTAAGCTGCTCTAATTCAATTGACTGGATGAGTTCACAAAGTTAGAAATAACAGTACACAGTTATGTATACCCAATAAAATAGAAATTGTTAAGGTGACATTGCTCCAAATTCTTAATAATTCATAGGAACCCTCCACTTCTATCCAAGGCCTGAGAAGGAAAAATGCTTTAAAAATGCTTAAAGATAGGGGAAGTGGGACCCTTGCAAATTTCAAGGCAAGTGCAGTGGCAGAAAAGTCTCACTTCCTAGATCTCAAAAGTAACCTTAATTGATAGGACCTGTATCAAGCTAATCCTATGTGTCGAAACATACAGGATGGATAGACATTATAAGGAATTGCATGATCTTTCACCATAGCACAGGTTTTAGGTCATATAGAGCTAGATGGGTAATAACTAGCACCTTGACTTATTCACAAGCCAACTAGTAACCAATGAATCTCACAAATCAGGGAATGTTATGTGGACACAGAAAGCTTATCTATAATAACTAGTACTGCCACATTCTGCATAAAATGTAGCTTCTGAGTGGTCTTCAACTGTAGAGTTCATTGCAATAGTCCAACTTCAAAGTGCTTAAGGCATGATCATAAGTAGGGCCTCTTGATCCAGAAACAGGAAAACCAGCCAACACTTTTTGTATGCTACCTTGTTTCCCCGAAAGTAAGACAGTGTCTTACTTTCTTTTTACCCCCAAAAGCCCCACTACGTCTTACTTTCGGGGTATGTCTTACATTGGAAAAAAATTGAAAGGGTCGCATTCCCGAAGGCATCTCCCCAGACTCCAGAAGGGCACGCGTGGAGCCGCAGACGCGTGTCGGGGAAGCGTGTGTCTGGAGGGGAGGAGCCGCTCTGCGCAGTTGGGCAGCCCCACCTGCCTGCCGGAAAGGAGGCGGGCGAAGGAGGGCGCAGCTCTGGCCGCTCGCCTCGGAGCTGGTTGGCCTCGCTGGCCGCTTGCAGCCGAGCCTCGGCAGGGGAAGAGGCGGTGACGCCGCGGCGAGGCGAAGGCGAGGGGCGCGCGGGGAGCTTGGAAGCGACGTCATCTGGCTCCCTCCCGGCAATACCCCCGTGTTTCCCTGAAAGTAAGACATATGTCTTACTTTCGGGGTACGGCTTATATTAGCCGACCCCCCTGAAACCCCCGATACGTCTTACAATCGGGGGTGTCTTACTATCGGGGAAACAGGGTATTTATTCCCTGGTTTATTGATTCTGGTGTTTATTTTCTCTGTGCAAGTTTGGTCTTTATGTAATGATAATTATAATTTATTAGATTTGTATGCCGCCCCTCTCCAAGGACTCGGAGCGGCTCACGACAACAATACACAATGTATAAATCTAATGATAAAAGAACAATTAAAAACCCTTATTATAAAAAACAAACACACAACCTAACAGACCATACATAAAAAACCATAGTAGCTAAGGGGCCCGGCGACATAGGTGGGTTTTCAGGAGCTTTCGAAAGGCAAGGAGGGTGTGGAGTTGATTCCAGAGGGCCAGGCCGCCACAGAGAAGGCTCTTCCCCTGGGTCCTGCCAGATGGCATTGTTTAGTCGACAGGACCCGGAGAAGGCAAACTGTGGGACTTAATCGGTCGCTGGGATTCGTACGGCAGAAGGCGGTCCCGAAGATATTCTGGTCCAATGCCATGTAGGGCTTATGTGTTTTACATAACAGGCAAACAGCAACTTGTCTATTTAGCTTTCTATATATGCTTTTCTAATGGAGATTAATTAATTAATTAATTAATTAATTAATTAATTAATTTTTATAAACATCTCAATCAGTGATTCTTGGTGGCTTACAACTCAAAAATATATACTGCAATTAAAGCACTAAAACATTTTGAAAAATAGAAAATAAAAGCATCCAAAATAAATATACACAGCAGCTGAGACACTTGATCAGTTAACAATAACTGACCCTGGACACATTTAGCACCCCAGACTCAGGAACAGAGTCAGGCTTCTAGGCCTACAAAAGGCTAAAGGCTGCCTTGATCTCCAAAGAGCCAGAAGTCCTAAAATGATGTGGAAACAATTACATGAATATTGCTCCTTTATCCTCAACTGTCACCAGAGTCCCAAGAGGCAGCTCTGTGTTTGTGTGCCAGCTGTGACCATAGTTCCCTCTAAGCTGAGCAGTGAGCAATCGCTCACTTAAAAATCATCATCAACTCAGAGTTTTCCAAACCTGCCCAGAAGCCGAGAGGGAAGGAGAGAGAGAGGAAGAGAGGAAGAGAGAGAAACAGATAGAAAAAAGAGAGGAAGGAAAAGAGAAAGAAAAAGAATGGGAGTAAGGAAGAGAGAAAGAAAATCAAAATCTAGTTTGAAACTAGCTCAACTCTTTAAATGGCATTTTGATATTGATAGAGTTGCCCTATTATGAGCTCACTGTTATAGACACACAGTACAGTATTTTATTTTGAAATTCTCTGAGGCAAAACAGGGTGGGTTTTTTATTTGTTTGTTTGTTTGTTTGTTATTTCTGTGCCGCCCAGTCCCAAAGGGACTGCCGCTCAGACACTATACTTTTCCGCCCACCCCCCCAAAAAAATTAGAGGGAACACTGGCTGTGACTCTTCCTGGGGTAACTGAAATGCTTCTGGGAAGCTTTAATTAGAATAAAATAGAATACAGTGGTACCTCTACTTACGAACTTAATTCCATGACCAGGTTCTTAAGTAAAAAGAAGCAATTTTTCCCATAGGAATCAATGTAAAAGCAAATAATGTGTGTGACTGGGGAAACCACAGGAAGGGTGGAGGCCCTGTTTCTTCCCAAGAGATTCCTAGAGAGGTCCCACAGAGGCTTCTGCCCACATTTTCTGGCCCTGTTTCCTCCCAGGAGATTCCTAGAGAGGTCCCACAGAGGCTTCTCCCTGCCTTTTCCGCTCACAGTTTCGGAGGCTTGGGTTTGTAAGTGGAAAATGGTTCTTGAGAAGAGGCAAAAAAAAATCTTGAACACCCGGTTCTTATCTGGAAAAGTTCATAAGTAGAGGTGTTCTTAGGTAGAGGTACCACTGTATTTTAAGAAAATAGAATAAAATAGAATATTTTATTTGGCCAAGTGTCATTAGACATGCAAGAATTCATTTCCAATGCAAAAGTTCTCAATGTACATGCAAAGCAACAGGGTAATAATAATCATAGCACAATACCAACGAAAAGGCAGTGGAGAAGATAAAAATAATAATAATACTAAAGCCATACAACATAGGTAAATATATTTAGACATAAAACAATACTGTAAGGATTAGATGTTCAGGAGAGTGATAGCACGAGGAAAACAAATGTCCCTGTGTCTAGTTGTCTTTGCATGAAATGCTCTATAGCAGTGTCCCAAGGGGAGAAGTTGAAACAGATTATGTCCAGGATGTGAGGGGGGGGGGGGTTCTGTAGATATTTTCTCACTCCTTCTTTTGATATACAGATCTTCTATGGAAGGCAGACTGGTTTCAATTGTTCTTTTTGCAGTCTTAACTATTTGGAGTCTGTACCTGCCCTGTTTGGTTGCTGTACTAAACAAGTACAGGTGATAGACTCCATAATTCCTCTGGAGCACTGAATCATCAACAGCTCCAGGAAAAGTCTGAACTTCCAAAGTTGATGCAGCAAAAAAGATTCTTCATTGTGCCTTTTTAGTGATGTTTGTAATGTTAGGTGTCCATTTCAAATCCTGGAAGATTATAGGACCCAGAAATTAGTGCGAAAACATCGCATAGGCAGCTCTTTAATCTCTAATATAGAGGTCACATGTTCTCCAAACTGAAAGATCAACAGTGGCTGCTAATGCTTGGTGTGATGCTTAAGGCCTGACCATTTGAGCACATACCATTCCTGTTACAAAACTATGGAAAATTACATTCTTCACAAAAGATCTTTATTTTCAAAGTTGACAGATTGGAGAGAGTATTCTGTTGCACTGATTCTGAGAAATGGTGTTTTTCAGGCAGAGGTTGCACTCTCTGGGAGCGCAGGGGCACGCTTGCGTCTGGTGGGCACCCGTTGTGCATGATTTGGCTTCTGTGCATGCACAGCAAATGAAATCTCGCACGAGGATGCTCTCGCGTGTGAGATTTCACCGATTTTTGGCGATTTCTTTGCTTCTGCGCATGCGCAAATGCCAAATCTCTCGCGGGTGCATGGAGATGCGTGCACATCTCAATATTTATTTTTTATTTATTTATTTGATTTTTATCCTTAGACTCAGGACGGCTTACAACATGTAAGCAATAGCACTTTTTAACAGAGCCAGCATATTGCCCCCACAATCTGGGTCCTCATTGGAATATCCGCTACCAGATCCCCAATCCCAGCCGTATCAGGTGCAGCCTGCAACTGGTGTTTTTCAAAATTAAAGCATAACATGCATTTGATTTAATGGTTCCTTTATTTGTTTGCTTGGGTTCAGAAAGACAGGCTATAAATTGAGTTAGAAAATATATAAATAAGTTCAAATAGGAAATGACGCACAAAAAACTGGGCTCTGTTCTGTAGAACAAACACATCAATTTATCAAGGTTATTCCTTTAAGCAAATCTAAATTGGTGAAGTACTGTATTCCTGTTAAGTATTAACATAAATTAAAACGTGTTCACAACAGTAATCATTTTATAAACAACTATTGATATTAGTTTACTGTTTTCAAATTTCACTATTTTTTTAATTGCAATATAAAATTAAGGCAATGATTATATTGCAGCTCTAGAATTACTTTTTCTAAAATTAACACTTGAATAATTAGAGCAGACCCAGAAAATAAAAAGACAAGATAATTTACAAGATTGTCTGTTTCCCCTCTTTTTCTTAATTATGTATGACATGCTGTTGATCAAAACGTCTTGCAGTACCTGTACTTTTCTCAAAAAATAAAACAGTTCTTATTAAAAAGCGGACTGAAAATGAAAACTGGAGAATGCGGGCATCGATCCCGCTACCTCTCGCATGCTAAGCGAGCGCTCTACCATTTGAGCTAATTCCCCTTTCTCAACACGGAAGTTTGGCAGCTGCTATACAGGAAGCTTTTTTTTAAAGGGGATTTCTGTTGATCCGCTGTTCATTCAGCAGCAAAACTGCAAAGCAACAGTCTATAATGAAAATAAGCCCTTTCCATCAGGAATTGGAAGTTTGTGCTTGTGCTTAAAACAAGAGCCAATACTAAATAGTTTTTGTAATTCCCTTTCTATGTTTAGCTAAGCCAGTTCTGCCTTTTACAATTGTAACCATTCCATTGCAGGCACTCACGTGAAGTGGAATGGAAAGCTTTTGCTATACGATCTTCCATTTATCCTATGTAACAATCCAAAGCATAGCTATTATAATTAAAAACATGGTGTTGAAAAAAGAAACCTCCCCCTGGAGAGTGTGGGCATTGATCACACTACCTCTCACACACTAAGATTTCAACTTTTTGGTCTCAATTCCTCATGTCTTTATTCCATTCAATACGGTTTTGGTTTAATATCCATCCCAAAATTATAAAGTCAGATTCTACTGTACATTCGTTTTATTAAAAGGAATACATTGGAGACCGGGAAATACACACGACTTTTAAAATAATAATTATATTTACTTGATTTCCCCCTCCCTTCGTATACAGTATTCTCCTGTTTTTAAATATAAAAGCCGCACACAATGGAGAATGCGGGCATCGATCCCGCTACCTCTCGCATGCAAAGCGAGCGCTCTACCATTTGAGCTAATTCCCCTGTTAACAAAGGTTGCTTAACCTCTGATGAATCACCACAGGAAATGAACAGCTCAGACTAAGTATTGCAAGTATTTCTCCACCACCACCACAAATACAGTACAGCATTATAAAGAAAGAATAGAATAGAATAGAATAGAATTCAATTCTTTATTGCCCAAGTGTGATTGGCCATACAAGGAATTTGAGTTTGGTGCATAGGCTCTCAGTGTACTTAAAAAGACAAGATACATTTGCCAAGAATCATGAGGTACAACACTTAATGAATTCATATTTAGCTTAATTCATGTTTAACTTAATTCATATTTGGTTCCTTTGGAAAAAATCTAAAGCAAATACAAGAGAGCCAAAATATGCTTTTTAAAATGCAAAGATAAACCCATTCAGCTAATTGCAGCTGAAACTGTGAGATGTCTGCTACTTTCAATCATTAGAATATAATATAATAGAATAGAATTTTATTGGCCAGGTGTGATTGGACACACAAGGAATTTGTCTTGGTGTATATGCTCTCAGTGTACATAAAAGAAAGTATAGATTTGTCAATAATCATGTGGTACAATACTTAATGATTGTCATAGGGGTCAAATAAGCAATGAAGAAACAATATTAATAATATTAAGCGTTGTACCTCATGATTCTTGACAAATGTATCTTTTATTTTATGTACGCTGAGAGCATATGCACCAAGACAAATTCCTTGTGTGTCCAATCACACTTGGCCAATAAAATTCTATTCTTCTTCTATTCTATTCTATTCTATTCTATTCTATTCTTTCAGTCTCCCCCCCCACTGTTGAATAATCAAATGTTTCTCATCCAAATTGCAATCCCCCCCCCCCCAAAAAAGTGTCCAATGCCCACGAAACTTTGAATATCTAATCAAAACCACAGTGGTTCGTTAACACGCAGTCGGTGCAGTTAATAATGTCTCTTGGATGATTAACTAGCAATTTGCCTAATAAGGAAACTGTTAACTCCCGGCTGTATGAAGATCTGAGGGGGAAAAAAGTACCGTATTTTGGAGAATGCGGGCATCGATCCCGCTACCTCTCGCATGCTAAGCGAGCGCTCTACCATTTGAGCTAATTCCCCTTCCTAAGTACGGCTCTCAGTGTCACATTTAAAAGTAAACAAAGACGAAGGCGTTCACGCTGTATGTAATCAGTAAATGGTTATTCTGTGGTCCCTTGGCAGTTTAATTCAAAGTGAAGCATGGTCGTTCAATATTGTAAAGCTTGTTTCAAATCTATTCTTTCTCATACATTAAGTACTATTTCACGTTGCATACTTTAAAAAACCCAACGCATTGACGCATTGCCCCAACCTTGGCAACTTTTAAGACTTGCGGACTTCAACTCCCAGAATTCCTCAGATAGCAAAGCTGCCTGAGGAATCCTGGGAGGTGAAGTTCACAGGTCTTAAAAGTTGCCAAGGTTGGAGACCTCTGCATTAACAAACTCTCAATCTAATAAACAACAGAAAGGAGGTCTGTTAACAGAATATATTCATTGCATCCAAATACGATTTTTGGGGTCTCTTAAGCATACATGGTAAAAAATTAAAAGAGATTCTACTGTTTATTATAGCATTAAGTGAGCAGGTAGCCTCATCTGTGGTGATGAAATGTCATGGTATGTTTCACTTGCTGAGGGCAATGCTGTTTTGAAGATTAATAAGTCTGAGGAAACCATTCCATTTCAAACTGAATCTTGGAAACAGACAGCTGCACCATGATTAATTCCTATAAGCACAGTACTGGGAGGAGCAAGGCTGGATCTTAAACCGAACGAGAAGTCCATAAAAGCTACAACTAGGGATTAAAAGAAACAACATCACACAACAATGACAAGTATTTCCTCCTCATTCTAGTCACTCCTATGATATTTGTTTCTCACCAGAAAATTTGTAAAAGCTGGTCTGCGGAGACCTTAAATGTATATACCTCAGAGGAATTTCAGCTAGGGATTACTGACCAGGGAAGCCTATTCCTCAGCAAAACTACATTTATTTATTTTATTTACCGGTATTTGTTTTGTCATGTACGTATTGGTGGTATACAAAGATATAATATTTATATACATATTGGTAAAAGAGAAACATTACTAGAATCATGTATATAAATATTATATCTCTGTATACCACCAATACGTACGTGACATTTCAGCTAGAGATTACTGCCCAAGGAAGCCTATTGCTCAGCAAAACTAAAAAAAAAAGCTAAATACGAATATGGTATGAAATGAATTAACTACTCGGACGGTAAAAATACTTGACGAGCCACATTAACGGTAGCTTCCTGAACACAGGCCTATTTAAGACACATTTCTCCCAAATATTCCACAGGTTGGAATTCGCCCCGCCTTCCATTTTACGCACAGCGCTTATCGCACACTCCCTTCCCGGATGCAAAAAAAAAAAAAAAAAGAGCCCTAATTCTACGCTAGCCGTTTGACGGATCTCGCCGCCACCTGTGGGGGAAAAAAAGGTTCCGTTGAAAGGGAGGGGCTTGTTTCCAGGAAATGACATCGCACGCAAAGCAACACTCACGGCTGGCCGCCAGTGTGTTTCCGGCTGGTGGGGGAGGGGTTTGGACAAGATGGCCGGATCCACAGGTCTGTGCTGAGATTGGGGTGGGGGGTGGGGGGTCATTTGGGGCTCGCTGCGGCGCTGTCGGTTGGGAGGGAGGGGCCCTCCATTGTCAAGGCCTTGAGCGGGGAGGGGGGGGGGGGCTGAGACTAACCTTCGGGAGGGAGAGGCGGCGGTACAGCCCGACTGAAGTCCCACCCGGGGAAGCGGAGGAGAGGCCGAGGGCTTGGACGACGGGGCTGGGGCTCTGGTTGGAAGAGACCCGGGAGGGGGTTAGGGACGTGCCGAGGACGCCAGACGCGGCTTTTGTGTCTTGATGGGTGGGGAGCGGCTTTCTGGGTCTTTGAAACTGTGTTTCTGTGGCGGAAATTCACAGGGCTGAAAGGGCTGTGCGAGCTGAGCAACGTCTTCGGTCGCATCCCTTTCCAGTCACAATGCTGACAAATGCGGCTCCTTTCAAGCCAGACTGAATTCGGTCGCGTGTTTGGTTTCAAAAATACAGACGTTAAAGTCTGGGGTTTACCTGATTAAATAGAGCTTATAACAACCCCCCCTCCGGAGAGTTTGACTTGGTATCTTCGCTTACTTAGTATTGGTTCTGAAGAATGCTTTTTCTTAAGGTTTTCATATCAATATCTTGGCTTGGGATCAATATCAATATCTGTGGATATTGTACCTTTTTGTATTTGTTTCTTACTCTTGTTATTATTGTTAGCCGCCCAGAGTCCACTGGAGTTGGGTGGCATATAAATCTTATTCAATAAAAAATAAATAAAATTTATATCTGATTATCTCATGCGCTTTCCTCCTTCTCTGTCATCTTGGCTAAAGTTCCTTCAGATCTCAGGAAAGAAGATCTGCCACTTAAGCAGTTTATATATAACCTTGAGATTTTGTTTTGTTCCTTTTTTTGATTGTTGCTCTGCTTTTTTTTGTTTTTGTTTAGGCAGTATTATAAATGTGAATATTCTTGCACCTTTGTACCTTGCAGTGTACCTTCTCTTTTATAATACTCTGACTTGGGTGTTCTTGGTATTCTATTCGTTATCTCCTCATTGTTCACATAATTGTTTTCACATAAAAAACATTTGTGGAGAGAACATTTAGTTATTAACCACAAAGTTACCCCAAATTCATGATGTGGCATTTCAGTGAGTATGGAAAAATAAAACAATGGTTTAGTGATTTAGTGTGTATATGTATTGTATTAACAAAATTTATTTTTCTAGTAGCCTAAATTAATTTAAAAAAAATCTGGATTAAATCAGTTCTTTGGGTTCATGAAATGACATCATTGCATCTCAACTTTGTAGTTAAGTGTTCTACTGCTACAGATCATTAAATTGATGCTTTAAGCTGCCTAATTATTCAGTTGCTGATACAGATGGGATTGTTAAATCAGTGAACATTAATCATACCTGTAAATGCTATTTATTCATAACTTCTGAGTTTCCCTTGGGCATCCAATTGCCATGATAAATTCAAGTAGGCCTTTGGCAGCTGCCCTTATATTCTGATTTGCTTAGACTGTAAACGTTTCTTGTTAAACAGGATGTGCTTGGCACACAATGGATCCTTAAATTATTAAATGTAAGTAATGTACAGTATTTTTATATTTGTATCTCTCATAAGAGCCCAGTGCAGTATACAAGCAATAAAATAGGCCATTATTTTAAATAAAATACTTGATTAAGTTTGAAATAGATTTATTTCTATACGGATGTTTTAATAAGCATCTGCTTAAGAGTTTTGATTCTTCCTATTACTTCAAAAAGTATAATAAACACATATTTTAAAGTATTATCTAAAACTTAACAAATTTAGGAGATCTAGAGAAAAGCAATTTATATATCTACATCTACTTCAGATAAGTATGTGCCGAACAAGTTTAGTGTGTGTTTATGTAGAAATAAAACATACTGCTTTTCTGTAAGAAAAGTTGCTGTTTAGAATTTGGTAAGATGTTCCTTTTCCACTTTGTTTGAATTCACAGCATGGAATAGATTGAATCACTTTCTTATTTGTGTATTTTAATATGATAGTATAATTGCTAATTCTGCCAGTATATTTTAATAAAATAAAGTTCAGACTTCTATCTTGAGCTGCAGATGCCATCTAATAAAAACTCATAGATCAGTTTGTACCTCCAAAAGTAAAATTACTGTGTGGGCATAATAATATTCAGCTGACTTAATTGGTACTACATGTTTGCACAATTACAAAGAATCAGGTATGACAATATTTGAATGAATAATCTCATATCAATTTCAATGACCAGAACAGTGTGGATTTGAAGCATATAATTGATAAGTAACCAGATGTTTTCCCAGACCCAGTATCTTAACAACAAAAAGCCTTTACTTTTTAGGCATAGTGTAATCCTAATTTGCAACAGTGCTGAACAATCAATATGTATGACTGGTCTTCAAAGTTCCACACCCGTGTGGTCATGTGATTGTGATCTGGTGCTTGGCAACCAGCTTCCACTTACAATGGTTGCAATATGCTCATGGTCACATTATCATCATCGCAACCTTTCCTGCCAGCTTCTCACAAGCTGGTGAAGGCATAGATCTGTTTCCACTCCTATCATTCTTCCATGCTTCCACCCTCTGGAGCACCTACCTTATTCCTGGCCCTGCTATACTGAATGGCAATAAATCAGTTGCCCGCCCCCCAGAGCACCCATGTCTTGAGCAGTTGCCTGCTCAATAAAATAAAACTAATTAGAAACACTCTGTCTGTTGTTTCCTATTTTGTCTAAACCACAGAATTACTGTCATCAGCTTTACAACAAATCAGAAATTATAAACCATAATCTGAAATTGGCTTCATATTCTAGCTTGTTCTAAAACAAGTAGTTAGAATCTAATTTCAGTATTTCACTATATGGAAAAAAGTGTTACATGTTCTGGAAAGAAAGGATTAAGTCAAGATTTGATTATTCACATTTGAATGTTCCCTAATGTTTCATGGAGATTGATAACATGAACTGAAAAAAATGATTTGATTTGACTTCTGAATATGAAATTTGATATTTAGAATCTATCATTTAAAATAAGACTCATGATAAAGTGCTTTATTCCAAAATAAATTAAACATATAATTTGAAGCATCCATCTAATTTATATACTACTCATCTTGCAATTCGAGGCAACTGACAGACTTAGACCAACATTATTTTATGCATTAATGGTTTAATTTTCATTTGGGGTGTACTTTGTTTAGTATAAAAGTATTTTTATTTTGCTTAATTCAAACATTCTGATGTGTGATTATAATGGTTGGATTTGATGAAACATTTACTAACAGGTTAAATAAATTCTTAATATTGTTTTAAAAATATTAATATTGCCTCATTTCTCTCTAGTTAAAGTCCCTCGTAATTTTCGCTTGTTGGAAGAACTTGAAGAGGGTCAAAAAGGAGTAGGAGATGGTACAGTAAGCTGGGGTCTGGAAGATGATGAAGACATGACACTTACACGGTGGACAGGCATGATTATTGGACCACCAAGGGTTGGTGCTGCAAGTTAAATATTTTTCTAAAAAGAAACATTTGGATCATATTTTAAGAGAACATGATCATTGATAGTTAATATAATTACATTCCAGTCTTTGAATGTAAATGTGGAATTTTTCAGGACTTTTTTAAGTAATAGGAACTAATACAGGAAGTTACAAAAATTTATTTTCCCTTTTGGGGTATTGTTGGAAATATTTCTTATATGCTCAATCTAAAACATGAACAATGTACTTAAGATGATAAGGGCAAATACCTTTATATGTATATGTTCATTAACTCTGTAATAATCTATTGAGAAAATAGAGCACACTGGTAGCTATTTCACAAAACGGAAGATATATGTATTTTGAGTGCTACTCTCCAATAGTGATGCAACTGAAATATCTTATTCCATGGATTCAGTATTGAAATAATACTAGTTAGCTACACTTTGCAAAGAAATTAATACAATTTTCAGGAAAAAAAAATCTTGGTCATATTAGGCTTTCTTGCAGAACATCTGCCTTTCCATGTGTGTGTGTGTGTGTGTGTGTGTGTGTGTGTGTGTGTGTGTGTGTGTGTGTGTATGTATGTATGTATGTATGTATGTATGTATGTATGTATGTGCCATGAGGTCAATTGGTCTGAATTAAAGAATCCAAAGATATGTTGCTTCCCCCCCTTTTTTTGTGGGCTTTGCCCCAGGATTAATATACAAGATAAAACAGAAGGAATGTGAGCTCCTGCCACATGGAAACCTCCTTCCACTGCATCCTTCTCAGATGTCCTAGATGTGTGTATGTAACTGGGTTTGGAGTACAATTTTCTTGTTATGTATGCCAACATTAGCTAATGTGCCTGTTTTAATTTAGAGATGACTGCCTTGTTAGTTTTGTGTATCAGTATTATACAGCATTTTACTGTCCAATACAAATTTGTATCTTGGAACTAAGCACAATTTAATGAATTTTGCTTATTTGTTATAAAAGAATTTTAAATAGGATAGCACTTATTTATTATAAATCTTTTATTTCTTTTTTGTGATTGTACCACTTACTAGTTTAAACAGAGAGAGGTTCTACAGAATTGAGATCCTAGCACTGAAAAATTTGAGGATTTTCTCAATGCTGTTGACGGAATTAATATTTATTATTCAATTTATTTACTGCCCATCTTGTAATGAAATGACTCCAGATGACTTACAATATAAAACATTAAAATAGTCACATATAAATAGATCTAAAACAGTAAAATAGAAGTCCCCATCCAGATAAAATTATAATAAAAATATGACGGAAGGAACATATATATGTGAATGTATATGTGAAGGAGGGGAGTGGGATTGCCCCTTAATTCATCAAACCCCCCCCCCCCCAGGGATGTTCCCCAGTTAGAACCCCAAGACAGGTCACAGCTAGATTTAAAGTCATGGTGTTTTGTGTTACAAAATTCCAAAGAAATGTTTCTATTTATTGCACCAAAACCATTAAGAATCTATCACATTGGAATTATTATTCATTTATAAGAATTTCTTCCTGTTTTGCTAAATATGTCATATGTTGGTGGTATAGAAGGTTTTTCTCCTTTGAAGTCTAAACATATATTTAGTTTTGTTTTATATTTTAAAATTTTAATGTTAGAATTCATTGGGTTTCAGTTAATCTGAATCCAGATTGAAAATAGGGGATTATAAACCCTCAGGTTTAGGTACAGTAACTATATTATTTGCAACTTCACTGCTTGATTTATAATCTTTATGCTGAATACCATTCTTTCTAGGAAGGAAAGCAGTTAATGGCCCTATTTTGTAATATTAATTTTTAGATTAATCTTCAAAGCAGAATTGATCTCACTGATGATTATCTTGATATATGCACACAATTTTCCCAGTTTTGTTTATGTATATATTCTATTTTTGATTTGTGCATTATTATTATTATTTGCTAACTAATGACTTCATTAATCATTGTGTATTAATAACCCAAATAGAGATTATAATTATATACTAACTAATATGGGTAACTAGCTGGCATAGAAGCTAATTGGGCATGGGTTAGTTAGTAGTACTTGAGTAGAAAACTGAGGATTCCCAGGACTTTAAACCAAAGGAAAAGAAGCAGTATATCCATAAAGTCACCAGGAATCAAGTTTGACTTGAAATAACTTTACTTTTTAGTTGTACACAGAAAAAATCTATTGAAATAACCAACATTTTATTCTAATTAGGACAGTGGCCTAAATACTATCATTTTGTATTATTTTAGCTCAAAATCTGATTTGCTTCTTGAGCAAGTATGAAAAATGAAAGTAAACAGGTGTGAAGAAACCTTCTACCTTAATGGGTTGAATCTTTCTACCTTAATGGGTTGTTATCTTGTGGTGGATACCATTCTGCCAGCAGAAATTACTTTTAATGACTGCATTTCTAAGAGGTCCTCAAATCTGCAGCAAAGGGATAGGGAACCCCTTGAGATCAGAAAATAACTTGTATAAGAAGACACCTGCTTTGTAAAAAATAATATGTAGTCCAATCATTGCATAGCCATGAATTTGTAAAACTGAAAGGTCAATATCCATCAAAACATAATAGCAGTAAAATTTAAGGCATAAGGCTAGGAACCAGGAGATTTGAGTTCTAGTCCTACCTTAGGCATAAAAACTGTCTGGACGATTTTTGACTAGTCATTTCCTCTCAGGCCAGCTCACCAGGTTGTTGTGATGAAAATAGGAGGAGGAAGGAGTATTGAGTATGGAACAAGTATAAAGTATACTGTTGTTCAATGGGAAAAATTGGGTTGTAAGAAAATATAGCTTGGTTAAGTTGAAAAGGGAAATATAATTAGTCTGTAAATATAATGAGTTTATCTTCAAGCTACCACAAATTTGTATGCTGCCCCGAGTCCTCGGAGAGGGGCAGCATACAAATCCAATTAAATAAATAAATAAAATAAATTTACAAAAATTGATTATATTTAGCAAGTTCTGTATTTCTGGTAAATTGATTGCGTTGATTGCGTTTCCCACCATTATTTTGTTGTGTCAGTTAGGCACATTATTTTAAGTTCAGAGCTATAGTTGACCTATCATGGGATTTCAAGTTTGGCATTTCAAAAACTAAATCCTACTAAAGAAATTGCTGTGGCATGACAAAAGCTAACTTTAATTTTGTTTGATTTGAATGTATGGTGTATTTAAATTGTAAAGATAATTTGATTACTTCACATGCATGCAATATTTTCCCCTTCCACACATTAATAAAAATAAACAATAACATCTGCAGAAACTTGAGAATCAAATAACAAGTGTTAAGAGTTCTCAAAACTTTTTTAGGAGTTTAAAATTGATTCTTGGAACAATTACTCGGAATTGCTAGTTTAGGAATAGATATTTTTAAATTTCTCTGATTTAAAAGAAAACATTTGGCTAAAATCTTTAATATAGTATGCCTAAATTGATCTATAATTCACATAGAGGAACAAACAAGATAATCATGTAGTAGCCATGCTTATATTAATTAAATTGAAAATATTGTATTGCTTTTCCCTATTCTGTTAAGATTTCTATGCATACACATTTTTTCAGTAGAATTGAAACTATGTTTACAAATAAATCCTTTGGAATGCTGATAATTCTACAGTTAATTAGAATGGATATGAATGCAAATTATTAAAAAGTCTAAACTTATTAATCAGCTGATTAACATTAGAGGTGAATATTGTAATATATCCCTAGCTTTCTTCAATTTCTGCTGCATTTGCTCAATAAAAGTCTACCAGCCCTGAAATATGGCTGTCTTTAGTTTTTTTTAAAAAAAAATGTGAATGCATATTTTGTTATAATTAACTTTGTCTTCTCTGTTTACTAGACAAATTATGAAAACAGAATATACAGCTTGAAAGTAGAGTGTGGGCCTAAATATCCTGAAGCACCTCCAACAGTTAGATTTGTAACTAAAATTAATATGAATGGAATAAATAATTCCAATGGAATGGTAAGTTGGATACAAAATGAACCAATTCATTTGGCAGGAATGTTGTAAAGGATTCTTCTTGGCAGGAGAGGCTGGGCTGAGAGTTAAGGAACATACCTCTTTATAAATTATCATGTATTGTACTGTGTGTAAACTGTATTCTTATTTATTTTATTTATTTATTAGATTTGTATGCCGCCCCTTTCCGTAGACTCGGGGCGGCTATATAGGGTAGATCTGGATCGCTATTTCCAAAATGATGAGATTGATTACATTTTTAAAAAATTGCATATTGTTAAATACATCACGGTATTAACATTTTGATTCAGATATAGCTCACAATAGGATATTTAGTAATTAATAGTAAAAGTTAAAACTTTCAAGTCAGTAGGGTTTATTTGGTATCAGATTAGTAAAACATGGAACTGACTATGGGAACTGCACAATGAGAGAGAGTAGTGGGAACTGTAATCCCATTTTGCAGTGGCAGTTGCAAGGAGACTTTGATGGAGGAGAGGCAAAAGATGTCTGTCTCTAATAAGCCTCTTAATGCATAGAACTAATTGAATTGTTCTAGATAGATAGACAGAAAGACAGACAGACAGACAGACAGACAAACAAACAATAATACTGTATCTGTAAAACTTTGAAGAATACAATACCACCCCCACCCCAGTATTTATAGAAAAATGGCAGCTCCAACCCACTTTATTCGCAGCAGCATGAAGCCCAAAACACCAGCCTGAAGATGACCAGTGTGATCTCGTCGAAATGTCCAAAGACACTCTCAATCTTACACGGGAAAATATATGTAACACACACACACAAACACACACATGTACATATACATATATATACACACACATAAATTATTTCCTGCTTTTCATACACTTTTCCATTTTAGAATTGTTGAGAAAAATTATGTTCATTCCTTGAAAGCATCCTTCTATAGCAGGGGTGTCAAGTCTGTGGCCCAGAAGCATCATGTGCTGGCCATGCCCACACTTGGTTTAGCAAAGGGGAAAAAAGTTGTGATACATCACATGTCATCGCAAGTTTGACGCCCCTATTCTATAGCTTGGGCTTAAAAAAAATTCAAAGGGCATCAAAATAAAGGTTCTTATGACACTGAGCTATAATTTCCTTTATGTTGCAATAATCAGTAGTCATTTTCTGCATTTATAAATTAATGCAACAGTTTAAACACCAACCCACAAGTTTAAATTGGTGTTCATATTTTCTGAAATATACATGCTGACTGTTGACATAATTCTAAAATGAATCATTTTACATTCTTAGTTTAAATGTATGATTTCTTTTTTTATAGGTGGATGCACGGAGCATACCAGTGTTAGCAAAATGGCAAAATTCTTATAGCATTAAAGTTGTACTTCAAGAGTTAAGGCGTCTAATGATGTCCAAAGAAAATATGAAGCTTCCACAACCTCCAGAAGGGCAAACTTACAACAATTAATTTTAGCTGAATCCCAAACTTGTCTTAAACAACTTCTACTTATGTTAATGTCTTGATTCAATTTCACAATGCAAACCACCCACACATTACGAGTTTCTGCTGGTGTATATGATCTGGACATTGAGAAAATATATATGTATATGTATGCCCCATATGTTTTCAGGCACAATCAGAGAAAAAAGGCAGCACAATTTTTTCCTCTTTACCAAGCACTATCATTTTAAGCATAAGCCTGAAGTAGCCTAAATTTGGAACTCCAGTGTTTCAAGATGAGCGCATGATCGGAAGTGTCAGGTTGCTGTGGAATAATGTTTCAGAAACTTTTTGCAAGAAGAAAAAAAAACCTAATGGCATGCTTTATCCATCTTGCTTTAGTGAAAGAGCTGCAGATTAAAACAATTAAGTGGCAGGTACTGCAAATACCATTGCTCAACTTGTTTAATTTTTGCAATGTGTGGGTGCTGACTGCTAGTAGTGTTTCAGAAAATGGTCAGGATTGTTTTGATACTTGTATTTATAAAATGGGGAAATGATTTTCTTTTAAGCAGCTCCTGTGTGTTTCATGTAATGGACATTGCAAATATTTGTTTACAGTCTTCGTTCTAATAAACCATGCATTTAAGTTTTAGTAAAACCAACAAACAAAAAAAAGGAAATAGGTGTATGGATATGTGATTGAGAATAAAGTTAGTCTTCAAATGTAAATAAAATGTGAAAAATATCCCGAGGCTCTGCTATTTCTAAATTTATGCTGGCAGTACCATACAAGATTGAAAAATCAAATGTTGCTCCTAATCTTGTCTTAATTACTATTTTTCTTGGTATCTAGGCTGCTGGAGCAATTTTAGTAGAACCAGTTATATTAAACTCTGCATGTGTAATTCTTTTTCTTTAATTTTGAACTAATGGCCCTCTAATTGTAACCTTTTGCTTTTGTGATGCTCAGTTCGTATGTTGAATTCTTGAACTCTCTTTGCTATTAGCAGGTATAGTATTAAAATAATAAGAGGGGAAAGATACAACTCCTTGTAAGTACGTTATCGCTGGCTTTTTAGATGCTTTTGTGTTTGTGCAATTGTTGCTCGATGGTTCAAGGAGAACTAGATGGACAGTAAGGTGTTGAAAATTCATTCTGCCTTATATTCCTTTTCCTTTCATATTGATTGAAATATGCATGCAAACCCCTTCTTCAATGAATTGAGGTCTGTTATTCATATGCCAGCAACTAAGGTACTATCTAAGGTACAAGAAGCCTCTGATCTGTGTAGCCATTGTGGATGGATAATTTATTAGCACAGCCTAATCCTGTTTGCAAGGTGTAAATGTTAATTTTAGAAATACTTTATTTTTGCCACCTTCATTTTTCATGAGAAGAGACATTAATTTAGGATTTTTTTTTCTTTGTTCCTTTTACATTAATGAACAGGATAAGCAGCTGTTTAAGGGATGCTTTCTTAGTAAATATTAAAAATGTTGTGTTTCATGAAATGCAGTATGCAGCTTCTACCTTCAGAATAAACGGAAATCAAGAAAAGGTTAATCCATATTATCAGATATATTAAAAGTGAACAGCAGTTTCTTCATGATGTGGCCTTCATAACTAATGCATGTTTTATATTTGAATATCTATATCTCACAAATTGTCTTATAGGATATTGCCCTAAATATACACATGGTAAGTAAACCTCAGACCTGAGTTCCTAAATGTATTTTGCTAGATTATGGGCTTTCTGAATGTAACGGAACTTAACTTTTTAGTGTGTCTGTGTGTATTTACATACATGCATTCTTTTATCATAGCTCCTACCATTTTCAGAAAAAAAATATCCACTATCATAATCCAATCATAAGAAGAAGGCTTTCTTTTTTAAAAATTCTGATAGATACATTTCCCAAGTTGACCAGCCATTTCCATTCCACTATAATTTATTGATACATAATATTACTCTTTCCTTGATAAGGATTCTATCTGGACTTACTGGTAATTTGATAAACTAGGAGTATATATGTGACTGACTACCTGATTCTACAGTACATACAAAATCTAGATCACATGAACTGAAGTGCCAGGAATGAAAAATGTGGAACAGTACGACTGGGAGTGGGCAGCTGCAAAAAACATCTGGAGGAGCCTTGAAGGTTAATAAATTATTCCCCTAAAGCCACTTTGTGCCTTTTCCCTTTAAAGCTCGGCAACTTTTCAGTGTAATGATATCATTAAGTTTATAAAAACAAAGTTCCTTGAGCACAGAGCCATGTGTGGCAACTTGACATCAGCCTTAAATTATCTATTTGGTGGTGCAAAATATGTATATGCGATAACAGTATAAATAAGGCAAGCAAAAATGTTTTTCCTAAATCCCAGTGCACAATAATTTCTAAAAAGTGTGCCTGGAAATAAAGGTTATTGCTAAAGGATAATTAACAAATATGAGAATGGGTTTAAACTTTGTACTAAGCCATTGTTTTTTAACCATGGTTTCTGGAAGAAGCCACAATTTGCAGAAGTCACACAATATTAAAAAAAATATATTAAGTATGAATCCATCAGACCATGTATGATACACAATTCAGGCTTTACACAGTACTAAGCCATAGCTTGTTTTAATAAGCCATTATGGCCTGGTTCATATGCAATACAAAGCCATCAGTTACGCTTATATAAGCCACAGTTAATGGGCTAACACACCACATTAAGCTAAAACTAAAATCACCTTATGGCATAGAGTTGGTAATGTGTCAACCCAGCCTTTGGGTGTGCAGATTGGTTCTTACTAAAAAGGCAGCTACCTCAGCAAGTACTGAGTAAGGATTTGGGAAGACATGAGGTTAGAGTTGTGTGCATCAAATGATGGCTGCAAGGCTTAAGCTATCTTGGTTACTTTGGGGTATTAATGATAAATATTGCCTCATTGGTAGTGCTGAAACAAGATGCAGCCATCAATTTGGTCAGCTGATGTCTGTTGAATAAAGAGATGTCATCTTGTCTTTTCCCTCAGGCAGCAAAATGTATTGCACCAGCTTTATGAATGATCGTTCTTTTTTTTTTTTGAGGGTCTGACTCATTCTGATATACTGAGAATAGTACATTATTAGTATTCTGTTTTCTGATGTGTGTTGACTGCATTGGCTTCTCAGTGTTTGTTTGATTGTCTCACTGTAGTTATCTATAATAAATGTTTGGAACAAGTACCATTTTAAGCTGTATGTTTGCTCAAATATAATCATGCTGTTACAACAGCAAATAACATCTGCATGGAGAAGCTCCCTTTCATCAATCTCCCAGTATTGTGAATCTAACCCCACTCCACAAAAAACTGCTTCCCCCACCCAAAAACATGAATACTGTTTGGTTTAGACTGCAAAATGGAGCTGCATCTTTTAAACCAGCGCTTCTCACCCTCATCAACTTTTAAGTTGTATGGGCTTCAAACACCCAAAATTCTGATGCTGACTGACAACAACTAGATGTTGAAGTCCATATATCTTAAAAGTTGCTGACATTGAGTAACGCCCTTTAAACAACATTCTGAAACTGGAAGTATTTCAGTCCCTACCAGTCAAGATTCTAAGAAGGAATTTCTCTGGAATTGGCTTTTCCAGGCAAACTCTACCTCTCCATCATTGCATTCAATCATCTGGTAGTGTTATTACTGACCTGGACAACAGACTTTTGCATTCTCCATTAAACTGGCTTGTCCTTTTCTAATTAAGCTTTACTGCATCTTGTAAAAACTAATTTCTAATTATTTTTTTTGACTGAAGCACATGAATTGGAAAAGGTTCATAGCTGATCCTGAGTTTGAGAACTATAGGATAAAGTTAAAACTTTCGTGTAATTTATTGTAGGTTAACTTAATACCAAAATACATTAGATATTATTTCTGAGCAAGAAAATGAATAGGATAGTACGCTTCAGGATATCATATTTTCACCCCAATAAACAGTTCATAAAATATGTTTAATGGCGGTGTTTAATTACAAGTGTCTACCATTTGTCCTGTGGAAAAATTTATTCATTTGCAATTAAAAAAGGATAGCTTTCTTTCTTTCCACAGCCAAGATATCTATATTCAAATAGCTTTTTGAAAATTTGATAATGTTCTGATGTTTAGAAGGTCATCATCCCTTTCACCCTGTTTCCAGATACCAATGATGTTATTCTGTGTGAAATCTGAATCATGCCATGCTCATAAAGAGATTCGAGAGTTTGTAATTAAAATGTGTCTCTTCCATTTTTACATTGTAAAGCAAAAGCAAATGGACAAAAAACCAACAACTCTCTGCCTGATATGCTGCAGTATTCTTCCATTGTTGTGTTGCATAAATAATGGCACTGATGCAAAACTTAAGTTATGACTTGACAATCCCTCTTATGTAAACAGGCAGTATTGATACTGTTTTCCAGTTTACAGTAAATATCATGGTGGTACAAAAAGAAAGGAAATATGTTTTTAGAAACATTAACTGGCACTATCTATTCAGAAGAGCTTGTCATGGATTGTCTCTTTCATTCCTATATGCTGCTATTTACTTTTATGTGTATTGTCTATCAATACTATCTTTATATATAAAAGCAATATTTCATCTAACTTTCAGAGGATTTCTGTGATGCTAGTGTCCATGCACAAACACAAAACAATATGCTCTGCTCTCCGGCTACTTTACCTTGTTCCATGATGGATGTGCAAGTATACTTCAAGATTTTATACTGGGAAATTTCATGTTCTGTTTTCACCCAAGACACATAATCTTCCACAGATCCATCTCTGAGGATTTAACATGTACATGTATTTGTATTTGTATGTTCTTGGCCATACAAATAATTGCCACAATATTCAAAAGACATTCACTATGAATCTTCCATTTAGGGCAAAGGAGACATTTTTATTCTCATCTTTTCCTCATAGGCTTACATTTCTCTTGAGATGAGAAAAACGTGTCTTTTGCTCTTATTTAGAGAAATTAAACAGCAGCAGTACAAAAGAGCAGCAACAGCAAACTCAAGTACAGTTGGATATTGGCAATGGGCCTTATCACTTGACTTATACAACAGCCCTTGATATCGGTCTTGTTATGCAATGTTTCTGCAGCCTTCTGAACTCTGATTTTACTTAATAAACAAAAGGAATACAGTTTGTATAACTTAGCCAACTTATTTGTAGTGGCTGCTTAATTCTTAAACCTGTCATTTCAAGTCACCTCTGTTCAAAGGGCGGGGGGGAAGCATCTAGTATCTTCCAGTGAGATGATTACCATACAAAGCAAGATCTGGTTTTGTCTGGCTGTAGATGCCACAAACATGTTGGATCTGAATCTTGCAGACCCAAAGTAATCCAATCCACAACATCAGCAGGTTGTTCTTGTACAGATTACATTCTTTCCTCCTGTTAAATTTCCCACCCATCTCGCTGGGTAGCAAGACAACTTTTCAAGCTGCAATCTTTTGTGAGCTGTGTGATTTTCTGTCTATTCCGCTTTCTCACAAGAGGTGCACAGGTAGTGCTGAAGATCAAATGTTTCTGGCAGAGGAGCAGCCTGATTTGATTGACTCTCTTGATCTCCAATGCAAAAGGAAATCTAACAATAGTCATTGCTCTAGAAAAAACAGTCTTCAAGAGAAGGGAGATGAACCTTCAGCCCATGAAAGCCTGGATTATTTGCCTTCTCACAGTAACATTTATAAGAAGTGGCTCCAGGAGCAAGATTACAGGTACTTGACTTAAATTTGTATTTATATAGATCTTAGAATTGCTATTATAAGAAGCAAGCATGGAGTGCTGTTTTCAGCTTACTTCCTCCTTTTTAATTTTTTTATCTCCCTCTTCCCTTCAGTAGTCAGCTAGGATTTTGTGATTACTGGTCAAGTTGTGGTGGTGCAGTGGTTAGAGTGCAATACTGTAGGCTACTTCTCACTCCCCTGCATTAGGACATTAGCAATATGAGCTGTGATGGCGCAGTGGTTAAAGTGTAGTATTGCTGCCAACTTCTGCTGGCTGCCTACAACTTGGCAATTCAAATTTCACCAGGCTCAGATTGACTCGGCCTTGACACCCCTGTTCTATTCACTCTGGAGGTGGTTTCCTCCCATTTCTTTTGAACTGGTAGCGACCCGCTAGTGATATCACAACGACATCACTGACTAGATTGGTTGGTGTCGGTCTGTGGCGGAGCATCTTTTTTAAAAAAATATTTTTTCCCCAATTTATTTTTTCTTCTACACATATACAGAAGTTGAGTTTCCAACACTGTGCATGTGGCCACCATTTTGTTTTTAGCAGTTTTTTTTTAAAAAAAATCAGGTTTTTTTTTCTCATGCCCATGAGGTGCACCCACATGACGCGAGAGGAAGCAAACTGGCAGCGAGCTAAATTGGAACTGGATCCTGATTCACTCCTATTGTTCTGACCCAGCTGCCGGATCAAGGAACATAGTACAAGCAGTGTCCAAACAAACCTTGTTTTGATATTTACAAACTACCAATTATTTGTCTTAGCAGTTTTTCTAAAGTCAGTGAAATAATAAAGCAGTCTTTTTGGGGCAACAGCTATTAATTAACCTTCTTAACAGCTGGCAATAGTTCAAGCAAAAAGAATCAAAAGTCTTAACGAAAAGTCCACCTGATGACAACACACTATCTTACTATTGATGGCAGAATGCCGAGGAACAATTTGCTGTCTTCCAATCACAAACTGAACAGGAGTTTGAAGTCAATAGACACAATGGGAATGAACAAAGTTGTTTCCTGAAAATTGGTCAGTCCTTTCCCTCACTTAAATAGGCTATGGGAGTGGCCAGTTAACCCCAAGCCTTACTCCTGAGTAGACCTTCTCCTCAGGAGCCATTCCTGCTTTTATTTATTTATTTATTTATTTATTTATTTATTTATTTAATTTATTTATTATTTAGTCCAATACACAATGAGGGTTTTAGTGGGTATATATATCTATATACACATAGTAAAATACACGATGAAGTTTATAGAGGAGATACTCATAGTAAAATATATTTAAGAAATAATACAAAAGAAGATATAGTAATAGAACATATCAATGAAAGAATAGAAGAAGAGATATAGGAATAGAATAAAGGAATATGAGATATAGGAGAGCAATAGGACAGGGGACGGAAGGCACTCTAGTGCAGTGTTTCCCAACCTTGGCAACTTGAAGATATCTGGACTTCAACTCCCAGAATTCCCCAGCCAGCGAATGCTGGCTGGGGAATTCTGGGAGTTGAAGTCCAGATATTTTCAAGTTGCCAAGGTTGGGAAAGAACGCTCTAGTGCACTTGTACTCGCCCCTTACTGACCTCTTAGGAATCTGGATAGGTCAACCGTAGATAATCTAAGGGTAAAGTGTTGGGGGTGTGGGGATGACACTATGGAGTCTGGTAATGAGTTCCACACTTTGACAACTCGGTCACTGAAGTCGTATTTTTTACAGTCAAGTTTGGAGTGGTTAATATTAAGTTTAAATCTGTTGTGCGCTCTTGTGTTGTTGTGGTTAAAGCTGAAGTAGTTGTCAACTGGCAGGACGTTGCAGCATATGATCTTGTGGGCAATACTTAGATCTTGTTTAAGGCGTCTTAGTTCTAGACTTTCTAGGCCCAAGATTGAAAGTCTAGTCTCGTAGGGTATTCTATTTCGAGTGGAGGAGTGAAGGGCTCTTCTGGTGAAGTATCTTTGGACATTTTCAAGGGTGTTAATGTCTGAGATGCGATATGGGTTCCAAACGGAAGAGCTGTATTTGAGGATGGGTCTGGCAAAAATTTTGTAAGCTCTGGTAAATAGTGTGAGATTGCCAGAGCAGAAGCTACGTAGGATTAGGTTTACAACTCTTGAAGCCTTCTTGGCTATATTGTTGCAGTGGGCTTTGGCACTTAAATCTTTTGTTATTAGTGTACCAAGGTCTTTAACCGAGTGGGGATTATCTGTGATAATTTGATTATTCAGTTCGTATTTGGAGTTCAGATTCTTCTTCCCAATGTGTAGGACAGAGCACTTGCTAGTTGAGATTTGGAGTTGCCATGTGTTAGACCACTCAGAAACAGCGTCAAGGTCTTTTTGGAGAGTAGTTGTGTTATCGGTGTTATTGGCAGCTCTGCGTACACGCACATTGAGAACAGGCTCCTTCTCCTCTTCTTCTCTGTCTTCTGCCCTCATGGCAGCATCTGGAGGTTCTGAAGGCCCTGGCTGAATCTCTGCTTCTAGTACCAAGTCTTCTCCAGCCTCCTCATTGTCAGGTTCTGCTTCCAGCTGCCTAGGCCAATGGTGAATCACCACACTGGCAGCCACACTGTCTGAACCAGTGGCTGCTGGCAAGCCACAACACCTATTACATCACAAGCTGTGATGTCCTTTGTGAGCTCATATACTTTCATTGCTGCCATCAAATATGTTCTGGCCAGCTGATGGTTTCAAATAATGTTTTTAGTAAGAAAGGGGTAGAATTATGTACCTTGGTCATACTCATATTTTTCACTAAGCATCTGAATAAGATGAGACACTTTTTGGCCCTTTTCCTCCTTAAAACACAAGCACAACCAAAGCCGAAAAAAGCTCACACTATTCTATGTAAACTGAGATCTCTAATCTAGCGCATACCTTGCAAATGAACATTCAAATTTGCTATAGAGATTAAAGTGTTATGCAGAACAAAGGGAACCAAGTTTAACAATTTAATGAACCATTTAAACATGATTCAAAGTGAATTGTGACCTGTAATTGGACTTATGACCATTGTACCACTCTTGCAGTCATATGATTGCAATTTTGGCACTTGGCAACCAGCTCACAACTGTTTGCAGTATCCTATGTTCACCTGATTTGGAAATGTTTGCCTTTATTGCCAATTTCTGTTTAAAAAAAAACCTATTGGGGAAGCTGGATTCATAATGACCGTATGATTTGTTTAATGACCCAGTGATTTGTTTAATAAGCACTGTAAATGCTGTCATCAAATCAGTTCTAAAGTGATTTATGACTACAATGAGTTATGACAGAAGTTATTGTCTCAATTGTGGTTGTAGGTCGAGGACTAGCTACAGGGAATATACATTGGGGAAACTACAGGATCAATTGTTTCCCACAAGCAGACAAAGCACAGCACCAAAGGGATCTTATCCCATTTGTGACACTAAATATTTCCTAGTTTGAAAATACAGTACATATTTTTCTCTGCACAAGAATTATAAAGTACTCCA
The DNA here is from genome assembly GCF_031021105.1 of Erythrolamprus reginae. Taxonomy (NCBI): domain Eukaryota; kingdom Metazoa; phylum Chordata; class Lepidosauria; order Squamata; family Dipsadidae; genus Erythrolamprus; species Erythrolamprus reginae. Next base: position 208,194,742 of record NC_091952.1, read on the forward strand.
TTGCCATCTGTTGATGATTGTGAAAAGTGCATGCGGATCAGACAAGAGATTAACTCCCAAATAAACCAAAAGATTAGAAAGACAAATCATATTAGGAGGGGAAAAAATCATGCCCATTCTTGAGAAATCCATACTCTTTCATTAGAAGAACCAAGCAAAATACCTAACATTCAAGATAGGGGAGGAAATGTTACAAACAAGGATGAGGAAAGTTTTAAACGTCATTTTACATTGTAGCCACATTTTTAGAAAAATGCTTATTTCTAATTCCCTGCTAAAAGTTATCAAATAATGCACATAATAACAATAACAGTATATGCAATTTAAAAGTAAGAATGTGAGAGGACAGTGGAAAGAATTGTGTTTGATACTAAACTATAATAATTCTCTGTGGTTTTATTGAAAAACTGCAATCTAAAAGACCTGAACAAGAGTCTTTGTAAAAAGAGATGTTGTTTGCCTGGGGCAAAGGTCTGCATGTGGCTCTTTCATCCCTCTGCTGTGGCTCGCTGTGGCTCAAAACATGTCTCACAATATGTGACACCCGCCGGCACATGATTTATTGAGCTTTTTGACCCATTTTTTTTCAGAGTTCAAAATGTTTTTCTTGCATGCAGAAATAAAAAAAATGTTTTCTCTATAGCAGTTCATTCATTACATAAATGCAACACACTATAGTTTTTTATACATAGCATAAACGTAAAAAAATAATATGCAGTGTCATACTCATTTTAGATGTCAAATGGTTTTTGTGACTTCGGGTGTTTTCTGTGGAAAACGGGTCCAAATGGCTCTTTGAGTGTTTCAGGTTGCAGACCCTTGGCCTGGGGGCATTGTTGGACTTCTTGTTGCTTAAGGAAAATTGGGACTAAGCTTGCTAAACTTCTTGAAATCTTTCTGAACTGGGAATAATGGCTACAATGAGGCTTGATTTGGCAAACTATTTTCACATTTCAGCACTTTAGAATATTATCCCTGTGTATATTTAGTTCAAATGTGGCCATAGTATATAACAAAACAAGCTAAATGTTACCCATAAATAATATATCTCAAAAGCAAATGGCTGTACCTCTGAAAAGTTCTCATTAGAATACATAACAAAATATGAACCAGTTTGCTTTTGTTAATTATTTTCTTAAAGAAGTTGTCTCAGGGTTAATACAATGATTTGCAGTATTCCACACATACTATTTAGAATTGTAGGATTGTTGTGATCGAAAAAGGGAAACCAACAGGAGTAGAATCAAACAAAGTCATTGTTTTCTTAGTGGAGGTTTTTCTAAATTTTTATTTATTTTATTTTATTTATTTAAACATGCCTGGGATATCCATCCTAAGATAAAATATAGGAAATAGTATAAGGGCAGACTAGATGGACCATGAGGCCTTTTTCTGCCGCCAATCTTCTATGTTTCTGTTTCTATTTATTTGTCATACAAATATAGTATTGTATTGTAATATGTTTAACATAATATAAGTATAAAGTAGAGATAGAAAGACATTAGGACAGGAACGGTAGGCACAAAGGTACACTTATGCACACATCTGGCTTCTCAGAATAAGTCACTGAATCAGTTTTAAAAGCTAGATTCCATTATCCTAAGCACCAACTAATTAACCCCATTATCTTTTTTTGTCACTGATATGGAATTCCTTCCTCCCCCCCCCTTTTTTTTTTGAAGAAGAACGGATTGGGATCGATGGTTGGTGATGGGGATCATTGGAACAGCAATTGGAATTCTTGGTTTCCTGACTCACCAAATAATAGATTACCTCATCAGATTAAAATGGGGTTTGGTGGAAGACTATCTTCAGGTAAAGGAAAATTATATAATATAGCTTTTATTGCAATGGTAAACTCAACTGAAATGTTCTTGTCTAATATTAGGATTGTGCTATATTCATTACCTTTCTCCCTGCTCAAGAATTGAATATAGTTGCCTGGAGATTTTAAATTGTGGCTGGGTCACATCGAGATAAGGTTTGTTTTATTTTGTTTAGTGTATTATGTTCCACAGCTACTACAGCCCATACATTAAATTTTGACGTGTTTTGGTGTGTTTTGCAAATCCAGCCAATATGATTCACCCATCGACATGCTTAAGCAAACTATGGCTTGGTAAGATGTATAGATCCATACGTCATACTTTCTTTTCACAAGATTGCCCATTTTTATAAAAAAGGACTTGCAGTGAGGTCCTTTTCCTGTTTACTTAATATTAAGTGAGTTTTTTCAGCTTCCAAGTGAGGACAACTAATGATAAATGTTGTGAGCCGCTCTGAGTCTTCGGAGAGGGGTGGCATACAAATCTAATAAATTAATAATAATAATAATAATAATAATAATAATAATAAATGTCAGTTTAGAATAGAATACTTAGTTAGCCAAGTGTGATTAGACACAGAAGGAATTTGTCTCAGGTGGAAAACTTGGTAATAGCCTGTAATTTTCAAATGACCCACAATTAGTTTTGATAGGGTTTGTATATTTGCATGTTGTAATCCATAAAGTGACTTGTTTGTTTCTGACTTTTGTTGTCTGCATAGGCACATATACCTAATTTGAGTCAACCAGGTGTTCTGTCGGGCTCTCTGGTAGACTCCTCCCAAAAATTCACAGGTACAAATTTCAGACACACACACGTTTGAAAATACAAAACAATGTTCTTTATAATGAAAATTCACTTAAACTAAGCCCTCTTTTGGTATAACAAAGAGCACTGGTCTCCAAACAAACTGGTAATTTGTACAAGTCTCTTATCAGTTCTGTGATACTTAGCTTGCAGCCGTGAGGCAATTCACAGTCCTTCTTCTTTCACAAAGTGAAACACACTTTGCTCTGGTTTAGTTTCAAAGCGGGGAAAAATCAGCACCCAAAAGGTCAAAGTCAGTAAAGCAGTCATGACACACAACGATCAGATAATCCTCCACAATGGCCAAACCCACAGGCTGCTATTTAGAGCAGCCTCACTAATTACCACAGCCCCACCCAACCACAGGTGGCCTCATTTTCTTTGATAATAATCTCTCAGTTGTTGTTGCCTATGCATCGCTCTCCGCATGCGTGGCTGTATCATTAACTCTTGTTCTGAATCCAAGGAGGAGCTAGATAATTGATCTCCTTCTGAGCTGTCTGCCACACTCTCCTCCTCCCTGTCACTCATATCTTCTTGGTCAGAGGAGCCTTCATCAGCAGATTTCACCGGGGGGGGGGGGGGAGAGGGCAAAACAGGCCTGCAGCATGTGGATGTCTCCTCCACATCCACAGTCCTTGGGGCAGGAGCTGAGCCAGAGCTAACCACAACAACAGGCAGGGGCAATTTTAGAAGCAGCCATATGAGTCATTTTCAAAGGTTTGCATGCGACTATATCTGGGCTGTATAAATCTGGGTAACATTAAATGGCAAGCAAAAGGTAATGAAGTAACACACATGTACATACACAAGGGAAGAAAGATAATATGGGAGAAGAGGTTCTGTAAGGGGTTACTAAGGAAGTTAAAATAGATTATGTGATGAAAAGAGTTGGAGCTTTGATCATGCATTCACAGATTTTTGACACTTTCCCCCTGTCACACAGGGTGGGGTGATGGCACCTAATATGCCTTAGAAACCTGCTAAGATGAATAAAAGAACTTAGGCCCAACTACCCAGTTGGAGTTCTTTCTTCCATGCAGCGATTAAAGCAACCCTATGCAACATACCAGGTCCTATTTAATAATTCTTCCCATTTTTTTTCTTCAAGCTTCTTCATTGAATCTAATAAATCAAATTATTCTTCTTTGTCTATTTTGGGAAAAAAAAAAACCTAACTGAAAAATGTCAGATAGCCATTAGAGACCTGTTGCTGCCTATATAAAGTAGTATTCTTTGGTTCCAGGTTTTCTTTTATTTATATTGAGAGTCAGATCAAAGGGAAGTGCTGAATGCTTGAAGTGGAACAGCCTATAAAAAAATCTGCATATTATTGGATGTGTTGACAACAAGGACACAGTTGTCAGAAGAGGATGCCTGATGAATAAGTAGATCAGCACATCTGGTCTTTATTTTAACCTGGCAGAGGTTAAAACATTGAAAGCAAATGAAAGCTTTAACCAATATCTATAAGAGCAGCAGCCAGAAGAAACAAAAGACATTTGTCTTTGTGCCATTGAATTTGGCCATAATCAAAAACATGATAGGGCTTACTTCAGCTGCAGGAAGAAGGTGCTGTTTTTGTCCCACTGGTGCTCTGAGACTGAAGGCAAACGACCAATATTTTCTTCCATTTCCCTGCAAGTTTTTAACTGCCACACCTCCACTTTTCATAGAAATTGCTCTATTAACCTTGCCTACTTATAAAATGCATCACCTGCAATTCAATGGAGCATTCAGAGACAAGCCACTTTGGGTCTTCACTAAACTATAAGGCTTTGCAGAATAGTCTATTCTTTTCTAAGTAGTTTATCAATCCTTGCCCAACCTGAACTACAACTCCCTTAATTCCCAATTAAAAAGTCCACTGGTCATGATGGGCCTTTAAGGAGGATGATGTCATGGTCCTCAATATACCCAGAATATTGCCTGATCTTTCATTCCTAAAGCATTAAAATAGACAGTTCTAGTGATTCATTCTGATTATGGTATGTGCTTGTATATTATCCTGCAGTATATTATTCATACCATGAAGCAGATTATGGAGATAAAATTGCACTAATACATACATGTGATGCCCATCTCATTTCCTTTTCCATTCTATTTTCACTTCCCTGATATAGTTCTTCTGGTAGCTTTCCACATATTTTATTTGTTGTTTGATGATCCAAACTTTGAACTCTGAGATTCTAAAAGTGCAAAATATGTGTAAGTGTAAAAAAAAGCATGTCTTCTTTTTAGGTATGATAACTTTAGAATTAATAGCTAATGTCTCAAAACTACATGAACGACAAAGCATTTATTGCAGTTTAGCATAATTTCTGATGCTGTACTGCCTACTCTTAAAACCTATCCTAAAGGGCTGATTGCAGATTTTTGAAAGCACTGAAAACGTGATACTTTCTGTGTAAGATCTGCAGAATTCAGTGAATACACAAGAATTGCTAACAATGAAGAAGATCCTTTAAAAAAATCAAGCGTGGTACAAGTAAAAGCCTGTTTTTATGTTGATAAATGAAAAAATTCTGAATACAAATAGAGAAATAGAGCGGAGATATAAACTACTGGAATGTTAATATCTTGCCGTTCTGGAATTCCAGCATAAAAAGAGTGTTTAAAACAATGGATTTCCAATGTGCATTTTAAGCTGTCCATAGTTTCTGGTTGTTGGATGGTCTATAAAATAAAGAAATAAATAAATATGCAACTCTTCTAAGTCTCTTTGCTCTTAAATGTTACTCATGTATTCTTGGATGACACCTACATTGCTTTTTGATCATGGTCCTGTTTGATCTCAGATTCTGGGCTTCTAGCTTTTGCAGCTTAAAGTCCTCACAATTCATTAGCGTTCTACCACTGAATAGTCAGTGGCAATATGGTCAATACCTTTCTTTCTTTCTTTCTTTTTTCATTCCTAATGTTTTCTGCACGATCAGCTCCCCCCCCATCATTAACTGAGTATTGATCCATTAGTTGCAAAGGAAATTGATTGATCAGCTTGTCAACCAAACCTGACATGGTGGATTTGAGAGCAAACAATTGACCCAAAGTTGTCCAACCAGCTATAATGTTTAAAGTTGAGACTAGAAGTCACATTATTCTAAGCACAGTCTGGTACCTTAATCATTAAACAAAACTGACTCTCAATACCTTCTATTCTTTTGTAGGGGGAAATGTCCAGGAGCATTTCAAAACTGACTGCTGATCTCTACTGTTAATATAGGAAGTGCCATTCTTAATTCCAAGTCCTGTCTTTGGGTCTTATATCGAGTCCACAAACATTCCGGGTCAAAATAGAGAGGACGATTAGCAAATGTCTGATCAAAGACAAATAAGATAAATCATGGGTATTAGCAAAGCATCGTGAGTGCAACAGGGATGTTCTAGGGATCAGATTACTTGCATCCAAAACAGAGGATGCCTGCAAAGATATAACTCAATATATATACAGTGAGTCCCTCTTTTTTTTAAAAAAAGCCTTAAAGTTTTGGATTTTTTTGATTCCTCTCACCTCACCTTCTTCCTTCGGCAGCGACTGTCCCCCTCATCTTCCTCCTCCTCCTACCCAAATTCTGAGCTTTTATTTCTTTCCTAATGGGTTTGCACGCATTATTTGCTTTTACATTGATTCCTATGGGAAAAATTGCTTCTACTTACAAACTTTCTACTTAAGCACCTGGTCACAGAACAAATTAAGTTCTTAAGTAGAGGTACCACTGTATATCAAAATATGATGTACAATGTAACAATAAAGCAGCTACAGAGCAAGAAAGGGGGTTTTTTTAGACTTGGTATTTCAATAATTGTTAATGCTAAGAGATTGTAAAGAATGGCTTTTGAGTACCAAAGACTTAGAGTAGATTTTAGCCCATAAATTTTTTTTGTGAATTTTGCTTTGTCGGGATTCTATTAAAACCCTGATTCTACTACTAGTCATATGTAAGGAAACTTGAGAAAATTATGGAAATGTTTCCAAGACTGAGGTAAATACCACTTACATTTGTGAAGTGGTAGATTCAGGTTTATGTATCTGGTCTTCCTGAATTACTACACAGTGCCACATGTTTGCAATTTACAGTCAAACGATCTGGCCCGAGGTTACGGCAGGAAATTTGTGGTAGTTTGCTGAACTATTTCATCTTGGAGGCATCTTTGACGTTTAGCCACAAGCGAATCTAACCTCAGTATCATGACATTTTTTGCAAAAGCATGGGAGTAAATTTACTTGTGATGGGCACTCCAGACATCTTGACTCCAGCCAATCCAACAGAAACAAAAGGGGAAAAAAGTTGGAAGATGGAACAATATTTTGTTGAAGATATAAATAGAAGAAATATATTTTATGAGCTTCTCTGATGATGTTTTATAAAACACTAATGATCAATGAGTTGGATCAGTCACAACTGTCCTCAAATCAATGGTTTATTTACTTCAGAATGTGTAACAAAAGTCTGCTCCCAGTATCACCCAGCCTATATCAAATCAGTTGGGTATTAGTATAAAGTTGGTAGTAGAAATGTTTGTTTAGTTGGAATGATAATTATAGATGCAACTGAATTACAACATAATTTGCAAAGTGAGGAACTATTATTGTAGGAACTGGACAAATTATTAAGTCAGTATCTTTTCAAAATTGAAGTAAATAAACACTGTATATTAAATATATGCAACAGTATATGTAGCATTCAAAAGCTACTATTTTTAGTTTAAAAGCAATGTAGCCAATTTAGTTTGCATTTATTTAAAAATAAATGTACTGCATGTCTAAATAGATAAATACCGAAGATGGCTTTCTGCTTGTGCATGTAAATCCACTGCTTCATTATATTTTTATTATAGGGCTTTGAGGCTAATGAGGTGAAATGGGGAGTGCTAGACTGTATGTGTCTGTGGGAAAGGAATTTTCCATATTTTATTAAATGATAAAAATAGCACTAGACATTGGCAGAGATGCAGGGAATATTATGCAAATAAACATATGCTTAGCCTCAATACATAAGTCATTGATATCAGCAATTGTACCACTGTTTTGCGCTAGCAATTCACTATTGTCATGTGGATTTGATTGTGAGCAGAAATATGTCTAAAAGTCAGGGATGAAAGTCAAGAGTTCAGTACAAAGGGTAAACATTATTATAGATGTTCATGACCATACCATTTGTTGATACCACTTGGACAATGATGTTTCTGTGGACTGGTTGAACCCTTCAAGCAGAGTTGGAAAGATAATATCAGTAGTCAATTCCAAAGTCTGCTCAGTGCAAGCCTACAAATTAAAAACTCTTTTATCTTCCAGCAAAAGGAAGAGTTATTGGCAATACTGTTGATTTGTTTCATTATTATTATTATTATTATATTTTATGAAACCCTCTTCCTGAAAATTAAGACCGTTCCCTGTTTTTATAACCTGAGATGATAAAACATGAGTTATGGCTCCTTTTGTGTGCTACTCTTTAAGATACATGAAAAATGCTTTTATATTCCTCTGTATTCGTATTGTTGGAGATTAGATCATCTCTTTGCACCTACAAGCAGAGGTGAGCTGCTGCCGAAACACCTAATTGCGTGCAGCCCTGCGGCTCTGGAGCATGAGTGCGGGATTGAGTGCAATTACGCTTCCTGCACCTGTGCAGGTAGCAAAATTGCACATAGGGATGAACATGTGGGTACATTTCAGTGAGGTTTTTTGCTTCCCCGCATGCGTTCCAGAGCCGTGGAGGTGTGCGCAATTAGGTACAATTAGGCGTTCCGGCAGCAGCCCAACTCTGCCTACAAGCTTATTTAACCACAATAACAAGCCTCAAATAAGGGTGTTCATACACTATTCTTAGGTTCAATTCTCTCCTGTTCTTTTGTTAGTCAATGAATCTCTTAAGCAATAAGGCAATTTCCTTTCTCTATCCTTTCCTCCCTCCATTCAGACTTCATCATCACACTTTTAAAATAATAATAATAATAAGGTTGACTCAGCCTTCCATCCTTCCGAGGTGGGTAAAATGAGGACCCGGATTGTGGGGGCAATAGCCTAGCTCTGTTAAAAAAGTGCTATTGCTAACATGTTGTAAGCCGCCCTGAGTCTAAGGAGAAGGGCAGCATAAAAATTGAATAAATAAATAATAATAATAATAATAATAATAATAATAATAATAATAATTTATTGGATTTGTATGCCGCCCCTCTCCGTAGACTCGGGGAGGCTAACAACAATGATAAAAACAACATGTAACAATCCAATAATAAAAACAACTAAAAACCCCTATTATAAAACCAAACATACACACAAACATACCATGCATAACTTGTAATGGCCTATACCCCCATGCCTGGCAGTATAAATGAATCTTGAGTAGTTTACGAAAGACAGGGAGGGTGGGGGCAGTTCTAATCTATGGGGGGAGTTGGTTCCAGAGGGCCGGGGCCGCCACAGAGAAGACTCTTCCCCTGGGGCCTGTCAAACGACATTGTTTAGTCGACGGGACCCGGAGAAGGCCAACTCTGTGGGATCTTATCGGTCGCTGGGATTCATGCGGTAGCAGGCGGTTCCGGAGGTAATCTGGTGCAATGCCATGTAGGGCTTTAAAGGTCATGACCAACACTTTGAATTGTGACCGGAAACTGATCGGCAGCCAATGCAAGTCACGGAGTGTTGAAGAAACGTGGGCGAATCTTGGAAGCCCCACGATGACTCTCGCGGCTGTGTTCTGCACGATTTGAAGTTTCCGAACACTTTTCAAAGGTGGCCCCATGTAGAGAGCGTTGCAGTAATCGAACCTCGAGGTGATGAGGGCATGAGTGACCATGAGCAATGACTTTCTGTCCAAATAGAGCTGCAACTGGTGCACCAGGCAAACCTGGGCAAACACCCTCCTCGCCACAGCTGAAAGATGATGTATTTATTTATTAAATTTATATGCTGCCCATCTCATTATTGAAACAACTCTGGCAGGGGTGGGTTTTAATTTACCTCGCCACAGGTTTGCTTCCTCCTGTGCCGGGTGGCTGCGTGCGCATTGCATGGTATGTGGCTCTGTACATGCGCAGTTCTGAAAATTTGCAAAAAATAACATTAAAAAAAGACAAAAATAAGATGGCTGTGCATGCACAATTCCAAAAACTCAGCTTCTGCACATGCACAGGAAAAAAAAATCAGCAAAAAGTTGTAAAATAAAAAATATTTTAAAAAATAATAATAAAAAAGATGGCGGCATTCATGGACTGGCACTGACAGAACCGGTGCGAACTGGGAGGAACCCACATCTGAACTCTGGATAAAATATAGTTTACACAGAAGTGTGAAGGCTTTCTGCATTCATATACAGTGGTACCTCTACTTAAAAAATTAATTCGTTCCGTGATCAGGTTCTTAAATAGAAGCGTTCTTAAGTAGAAGCAATTTTTCCCATAGGAATCAATGTAAAAGCAAATCATGTGTGCAAAACCATTAGGAAAGAAATAAAAGCTCGGAATTTGGGTGGGAGGAGAAGGAAGAAGAGGAGGAGAACAGTCGCTGCTGAAGGAAGAAGGTGAGGTGAGGGGAATCAAAAAAATCCAAAACTTTAAGGCTTAAAAAAAAGGGGGACTGTGAGGCAGCACCCAGAGAAAGGAAAACACTCCGTTCATTCTGGACTGCCAAATCCTCCTTAAGCGCCACCAAAAGGCTCCTCTGGCAGCCCAGAAAAACCTGAGATGGCCGGTGTTGTGTCCAGAGGACAGTTAGGCCTTGTACCCGCCCCATATTCCTTGGGCGGGAAAATACTACAAGGTGATTGGTTGGCTCAGCCTGGCAGCCCGGGGTATATATAGCTGCCAGGCATGGCCATGTTTGTTGTTGTCTTGTTTCCATTCTGTGAACCGTTACCTTCTGCTCTAATAAAAAGAACTGTTACTTACTCACAGAGTCTGCAGTTTGATTCTTGTAAGGATCTAACAGCCGGGATTAAAGGGGGAATGGCAGGAAACTGGCCGGGTCTTCGTGCTGCTCTCAAATTTCCTGGGAATTTTTTCTGGGTTCAGGTTCTTAAGTAGAAAATGGTTCTTAAGTAGAGGCAAAAAAATCTTGAACACCCGGTTCTTATCTAGAAAAGTTCTTAAGTAGAGGCATTCGTAAGTAGAGGTTCCATTGTACTTCTTAATAAAGCAAACTTTCAGTTCAAGTACAATGCATGTCTGCAGCTAATAATTGATAGTTGATGTAAGCCTACATGCTGATGTAAGCCTACACTCTGTACCAAATAAAACAATATTCATTTTGAAGATTAGCATTTTTAATTGGATATCCTGTTACTTAATTACTTGGGGGGTCTTCTGCTTTTATACAGGAGCGTACTCTTTAACAAGGATTCATGTTGAATTCAGATCTGCAACATATATTTTCCCCAAGCTAAAATATATCCAGTTTCCTCTGATCCATTGTGAGGAGGTCATACAATGCTTTAACAGAATATGTAGAGCAAATGAATGTGATAAGTGTTATAACATTCCTCTTTCGCTTACTATGTGTTTATAAAATGGATAGAAGGGCAACTTTCACATGACCTGGATTTACATGTTGGGAACTGGACTTGTGATGATCATTTTATCATCAGGATTAGTTGTGGTAAGTATTAAATACTCTATCTACAGTATCTATCTGCCTGCCTGCCTGCCTGCCTACCTACCTACCTACCTACCTATCTGTCTATCCGACTTCTATCCTGCTAGAATACCAAAGGAATCTGAAATAATTCCTGAAAGATGGAAAATATTTCCTTATAGTGAAAAAAATGAGACCCAAGTACAAATGAGTGAGAACTCACTATTTATGCTACCGTACTTTACTAAGCACATTTTAAACATTAACATTATGATGGACAATGTCCTATTCTTGAACTAACTTATCTCTGGGGCTATCATATTTGGGCTGCAAAAATCTGTATGATCATAAGATCATAACAATATATGAATATTTGATTTGGGAAGTTTCTTGTTTCTATGCTCAGACAGTTTCTAAAGTTCCTATAATTTTATCGAAATTCTACTTTACACACACACACACACACACACACACACACACACACACACACACACACACACACACACCAGAGAGCTGGAAGAGGGAGGGAGGTTTGCTAGAATTGTTCTCTTCTTCCCAAATCCATGCAATCCACTAGTTAGTTTATTTCTGACAGGGCATTGTTAACATATTATAATTGCTAGGATTCCTTGGGATCAAACATTATGATTTAAATAAACAAGAAAACTTTTGATTAGAGCAACAAAAACTTAGATTTAACTATGAATATGATAACCACAGTAATAGTCTTCCTTTCTTTTTGTAGTTCTTTTGTCCAACAGGTGGCCCAAGTGGATTACCTGAAGTCATTGGTTTTCTGAATGGAGCTTCTATTCAGCAAATTTTTAATATTAGGACTTTTGCAGGAACATTTGGCTCTTGTGTTCTAGCTGTAGCATCTGGACTCTTCTGTGGACCAGAAGGGCCTATGATTCATTTGGGGTAAATAATTTATGTTCTTAAAACTATATACTGGTAGAAAAATAAAGCATAAATCAAACAGATTCTAGTACATGAATCTACACAAAAGGTAAAATATCAGGGACCAATTTTTTTCATTCAGAATGTTGAATAAGGCAAGATACACGTTCTAACAAAGTGCAGGTCGTAGTAATGAAAATCAACTAGGTTTTACTAATCTAAGTAAAGTTCTATACATTTTTTGACAAACACCAACAGAATGTGGTGTAAAGTAGTAAACACGTATCGTATTTAATGAATACAAATTCAGAAATAATGGAAGGTAAAAGAAGAACTTGGACGAGGAAAGAATCCAGATTACTGAAGAAAAGTATGTTATTCTGCAGTTTTTACTGTTACTGTTATGCTGCAGTAAATTCCATTTCTAAATTGTGAATGAACATATAATAATTAATCTGAAAAATATAAATAAGTCTATAACTTGATAAGGGGTACATTGTTTTTTTAATTTCATGAAAATTTATAAGGAAACTCATATTTGCAACTGTTTTTTCTAGGGCAAATATAGGATATGGATTAAGCCATTTTAGACCAAGGATTCTTAGAATTTATTTTCCTTCCCTCATCAGATTTTGGAATACAGCTGACAGGTATGGCAATTTATTAACTGTGTGCTTCTAAATTGTTACTGAAATAAAATGAGGACTGCCTCAAGGTAGATAATGGAATGTATAAGATAGAAAATATCAGGCAAGCAGTGGACCAAGGCAATGAGGTGCATGTGTACTTAGACTTTAATAATACATTTGGTAAAGTTGGCCATAACCTCCTTTTTGACAAATTGCAATAATGGAGGATGGAGGATCCTATTACCAAATTGCTTTGCAGTTGACTGAAGAACTGGAGTTCTTATCCCTATGCAGAGGATGATATACAATGAGGTACCCCAAAATTCTGTCCTGGGTGGGTCCAATATTCCTCACTATCTTAAAAAATAATACAGAGGAAAATATAACTCAATTTGCAGATAACAGAAAGCTGGGGGATTGCTAACACCCTGAAAGATTGGCTTAATGTTCAGAAGGAACTTGATACACTTGAACATTGGGCTCTAGTCAACAAAATGTTCTTCAATTATAAATATAAGGTTCTGCATTTAGGAAAACATATATGCACAAATAGAAGACAGAGGGTCTATCTGCTATTAAGCAGTGGAACAGCCTGCCTTCTGAAGTAAAACAACACATCAATTTAGAGTGATTTGTTTTTATTTGGGAAAAGAAATTTGGATAGATTAGAGAGATCAATTAATGCTATACTTTTGGGCACAGTATTTCTGGAATATAGATAGCACAAAAATATGATAACACTGCCATGTCAAACGCATAAAAGAATACCAGAATTAAAATTTCTGAATTTGATTTTTGATTGTCTTCTGTCGTGAACTGACATAGTGGCTGGTTTATAATACCACAGGTGCAAATTTTCTATTCATACAGGATTTTAGATGGATATAACTTGCATAACTAAATTTGCTAAATTTGTATGAAGTAACAAACTTTCAATATATGTGATAAATCAGCAGTTCTTGCAGTTTGAATATGAGTCCAAACACTATCTTTTATTTGAAAATGATGGCATTTGCAAATCTATGGTGTACCAAAAAGTTTTACTTTAAACAAAATGCTATTGTTATTGTTCATGTCGAGCTTAGATTTTGGAAAGAGCTGAAGGATCAAATTCTATTGCTTTAAAACAGTGATTATGAAAATATGTAAATAACATCCAAACCTTTGACCATACTGTTTGTTATATCTCCAAACAAAAAGCTATTACAAGTTATCTGTGGCCCAAGGACAACTTGACAGCCCAAATAAACAAAATATATTTTGTCTTTTAACTGGCTTCAGCAATTTGGGAAAGGAATATGGATTTCTTAAGCTGTTACTTATGGAAAACATTTGACCCATGACCAATAATGTAGACTTCAGAAATATCTTTGTACATTCAGTTAAGACCATGGAAACTTAATTCTACCTGATCTACATTACAGCCAACACACTGGGTTCTGAATCTTTCTTCACAAAAAAACTTGATCTGATTCAATTTGGCAAACCAATTCTAAACAAAATTGTTTTTGTGTTAGCTGTAACCTATTTAAATATTGGGACTCAACCTAACTGTAATATGTACCTACATAGTGGGTTTGGGGTTACATTTATCTTTTTTCCTTTTCCTTTCTTATTTTACAAATCCATGGTTAATATTTGGACAGAGATGTCCAGTTTTATGAAGCGCACAATTGTTTTATTATGTAATATAATCCTGTAGAGTGATTTTTTAAAAAAACAAGTCACTTTCTCACCTTTGTTACAGAAGGAATTTTGTTACAGCTGGTGCAGGAGCAGCACTTGCCTCTGTGTTCCATGCTCCTGTGGGTGGACTTTTATTTACACTAGAGGAGGTGGCCTCTTTCTGGGATATCAAATTGGCCTGGCAAACATTCTTCTGTTGCTTGATGGCTGCTTTCACTTCAGATTTACTATCCTCTTCTCTCTATGGGTTTGTATACAGGGGTCAATTTGGATTTTTCAAAGCCGAGAAGAGGATTTTATTTTGGGTATGTATGAAGTTTGATACCAAATCAAATAATGTCAACTCCCATATTTCTTGGGGCAGTTAAAAACAAACTCATTTATCAAGGAGGAGGTCCAATGGAGGAACCAATCACAATTGACCAACGAGTCCGCTCCTAGAGCGGCCTCTAAAGGAACACCGGGACACTGCAGATAACATCTTCCTTTATCTGGGGTTGTAAGGACTATAGTTAAAACATAAAAATAAAATTGTCACAGGCAGCACTTAGTTGCAAATTTGCATCCCAGGTTAGGTTCTGAGCGCTATCAAGTTGAGATATGCTTTGCTGAATTTATTTTGGGAACCATCACCAATAAGCATGTCCTGGAACTAATTTGACCAGTTGGCCATTTTGATTGGAAACAATGGATTATTTAATCACTTTCAATATGCGTTCAAAACTGATTATGGAATGGAAATGGCAGTTACACTTTTAGATAATCTCAGATGAGAGTGGGTGAAAGTTGTACATTCATCCCTATTGGCGGGATTTATTAGCAGCCTTCACTATCACTGATCAAGGTGTCCTTCTGGATCAACTTTGCAGATTGACGGTGACTGGCAATGTATTGTGCTGGGTTCCCCTTCTATCTCCACAGTTGATATCAGTCAGTGATGACTGAGAAAGGGAGAGATTCCGAGTATGTGAGCTGCTGTAGGATTCAGTGCTTTTTCTGCTCCTATTCAATGTTTACACAATCCCTCTAAGCATGCCACACTGCACATGTGTGCATCCTTGTGCATGCACCCCCCCCTTTGGGCCGTTTTTCACCCTCAGGCTTCCCTAAAGCCTCTAGAGTATGAAAAATGCCCCAATGAGCAAATCAGAAATTTGGAAAAATGGACTTCGGATTTGTCTGTTGAGCCATTTTTTACCCCCCAGAGGTTTCAAGGAAGCCTCCTGAAGCCTCTGGAGGGCGAAAACAGCCTTCCGCAAGGCTGAAAATCAGCTGGTCAGCATGTACCTGCACATTGGAGCTGACATAGGGCAATGCTTGGTGTGCCCTAAGATATGTGGTGTACCATAGGTTCACCATCATGGCAATACACCATTTCAGTCAGTTCTAATATTATTAATTATACAATCCCATAATAAGCATTTGTATTTTGATTTTCAAGATAAGAAGGACCACTGGAGACAACAAAAGTTCTGGAAAAAAATACTTTGGTGATGACCTATAAACTATTATGAGAACAATCTTTTTTTATGTGCCTAATTTCATTTTATATGAAGAATGGTTGCATTGTGTACCTTTTATCCTGGAGGCTGTTATATATCAAATAATTGGCAAAAATTACAGAACATTTTATTTTGTTTCCTTTCTGTTTAGGTTAAAAACTTACTGGATATGAGTGTGTTGGCCTTTCTTCCGGCCATCTTCCTTGGAATACTTGGGGGTCTTTTAGGAGCTTTTTTTGTTTTCCTGAACATAAGGATTAATAAAATACGTCTGTGGTTCTTCAGCACAATTCAAAAACCATCCCTCAGAAAATTAATCAAACTTCTTGAATGTATTCTGATCTTTGTAAGTATTTAATGTTATTTTCTTGAGCATTCCAAAAATATATTTATACCAGATGCAGGGTGGTAAGACATAGATATTTAAACACTTTTTAAATTTACTGATGTAGACTTTCACTCTTGGGTAGCATTGGGCTTCCAGGTTTAGTAACCATGGTCTAAACAACAGGTAACTTGACATTTTGCCAATAGCTATATTCTGCTATACAGAAGATTTCTTCTAAAGATACCAATAATAGTTTCTGGCAAACATCAGGAAATCTATTTTCTAGATCTTAGTAATCCCTGAAGTCCACAACTTTACTCACTTTTTAAACACTTGAAACTGGCAGTTTTTCAGTCTGTTACCTGTTAGATTACAAGAAGGAATTTCCCTAGAGCTGGCTTTTCCAGGGAAACTACCTCTTCTTCATCATTGGATTGCAATGTGACTGTTGGTTGTCAACATTTTGGCAGTTCAAATCTCACCAGTTCAAGGTTGACTCAGCCTTCCATCCTTCTGAGGTTGGTAAAACGAGGAGCCAGCTGGTTCTGGGCAATATTCTGACTCTGTAAACTGCTTAGAGTGGGCTGTAAGCAGTGAAGGGCTACCAAGGTTTTTACTACCACACTGTGGGCGTGGCTTATACAGGACGCCTTGCATTTTTTTTCAACATCTTTCAGTGCAAATTGGGTGCCCTGTGGTGGAGCTCCATTTTTGCTACACCACTGCAACCCCCCCCCCATCCGGGCAGTAGACCATCCCTGGCTGTAAGGCATTATGAAACAATATATTAGTACTATTGCTATTTTCTTTCAATGTTTTCTCAAAGGCTTGCTAACTATCAGTCGCTTTTGAACTGAAAATTGCAACTTTAAACAGTAATAGTTTCTTAAGCAATAGAAAATACCATTAATACAGGCATTCATAATCAATGTATATTTAACTTATTTTACTTTACTATATGTATGGACTAAAAAGGCACAAAGATGTCAGTTTGGTCTAGTGCAGTGATGGCGAACTTTTTTTTCCTTGGGTGTTGAAAGAGTGTGCAAACACGCTATCACTCATGCACAAGTGCCCACACTCATAATTCAATGCCTAGGGAGGGTGAAAACAGCTTCCCACGCCCCCAGAGGCCCTCTGAAGGCCAGAAACGCTCTGTTTCCCAACTTCTGGTGGGCCCAGTAGGCTCATTTTTCACCCTCCTCAGGCTCCAATGGCTTTCCTGGAGCTGGGGGAGAGTAAACACACCCTCCCTCAATTCCCTGGAGGCTCTCTGTAAGACAATAATTCTCTCCCAGAGCCTATGTGTGAGCCAAAAATCAGCTGGCTGGTACATACATGCACATTGGAGCTGAGCTAGGGCAATGGCCCGTCTGCCATCAGATATGACTCTACATGTCATCTGTGGCACCCATGCCATAGGTTTGCCATCACTGGTCTAGTAGTTTAAGGCACTAGATTAGAAACCAAAGGATAGTGAGTTATAGTCCTTGCTGGCCTTGACTTTGGGCTGTCATTGTCTTGTAGCCCAACCCACCTTGTGGGGAAAATAGGAGGAGAAAGGAATATTAGCTAGTTTTGCCATCTTGAGTTATGTATAAAAATACCAAAGGTGGGATGGGATATAAAATATGCCAATATAATAGAGATGACAAAAATTAACTGCAAATATGTTCTTTAAAAAATAACATTCATTTTCTAATCTTCATATTATAAAATAGAAAAACTATTAATAAAAAATAAAATCAGAATGTTATGTCCTTGAAAAATGTCTTACCTAATTTTATTACAAGGAAATCTATTATTCAGTTTTTAACAAAACAGGGCTTCCATGATACTGGTGAACAGTTGAAAGAACTGGAAATATTACTTTAAAAGCTAAAGTATAACATGAATTATGTTTAAGAATGATGCTAAGCAAATCAATAAACATTGCTTATGAATATAGGAATATGCAAATGTATCATATAGAAACTCAGTTGATTACATATGCATTGAACTTTATTTGGCCAAGTATACATATAGTACTATATATAAAGCATAGTTAAAGCACAAAATACCTTTCTGCAAACTGACATTATCAGATAAGTCAAAGAACAATTCTAACACACTTCCAAACTTGTTGATTGAATTCAGGCCAAATACAAAGTGATGTTTTGAATTAGATTATTATCATCAAACATTAAGCTGCAACATGACCCGATTTGTCAGTTAATTGTGTTGCAGTATATTTTAGAGGAACTGAACTTTCCAGGCCATTTTCAAAAACAGATCATTCTCCTTTAATGAAGTGTAATATTGTTTTCTCTCCCAATTCAATGCCTTCCATTATGTCACTCATGTAGCCCATCATTCCTAGAATTCATTAGGCAGTGGCATTCAACAATTAACTTTGAGGGCAACAGTTTGCAGAATTGGAGACCAGCAAACTCTGGGTAAAAATAACTTTTGACAGTTCTAAGTACTATGAAGATAATTTTTATTGAATTGTTAGCTTTGATTTTTCCCTTATCATGAGTTTAAATGTTCCCCTCTGAAATATTTTGTGAATTTGATAAGTAAAATTGCTTGATCTAGAACAAGTGAATATAACTGTAGATGTTCCTGTGGTGTGTACCATCATTAAACATTTATTTCTGTATATTAAAATACTATATGCAGGTTTTGACTATTACTGCTACGGTCTACTTGCCATATTTTTTTCACTGTACTCCTGTCAGGAGGCTGCCAACATCTGATCCAACTAGTAAGTCACAGAGGTAAGTAGTGAAAGGGGTAGAAGCACATATATATTAAAATGGTTCTTGCCTACTTCAGTTTGGGAACTGATTCAATTGTGTAGCTTCAGGGAATGTCATATGACCCAGGTGAAATACTTAGAGGGCAAGTCCATAAACATATTTCATAGTGGAGGCAATGATTTATGACACTACCAGCATCCTTTCAGAATGATGTCAAAAAGTATAGAATCAGGCACTTTTAAGGCCTGGCAGGGAAAAAAAAAGACATTTTCATATGGAGGTTCCTTAAATAGCTGCAGAACCTTTGGCCCTTAAATTGTTGACATCACAACACAAGTTTCCTAAAGAGCCCGGTCCTCTGGATTAGGAGGTGAGGAAGCTAATTGCTGCATACATAAAAATAGGAAAATTATATCATATATCTAGCTAAGCCTCCCATTCCCCAAAAGGTGATTAAAATTTTAAGAAATAATATACATATAGTAGAACTTTACAAATAATCACCAATTTTAGAATGATTCACTGGAAAACAACTTTTTAGAATAGGTGGATGAGTGACTTCACAATGCATTGAAAAATAATCACGGAGGTTATTATTATCATGAACTGATTATTATTTCTTTTCATTTTGGTTACAAGCATACATCAACTTAGCTGGCAAATATGTGAATATAATTGTAAACCAGCCACTTTACAAGGTAGATCAAATGAAACAGAATTTTTCAATCAAACCTTCAATGAAGGTAAGAGGGAAAAAAAATCACTTCCCTTCCCCTCTCTGTTCAAGAACAACTTTGCTTAAATATTCTTCTACAAGATTCACCTACAAATATTTGGAAGACTGGTCCCGGAGTGTAATACAAATCTATCAGTTTTACAAGAAGTCATATGATGTTGTTAAACTTGGTTTTCAGCAATATCTGAATTCAAATTATTCCACTTCTGTAATTAAATCATTCTAGCTATACTATACTCTTTCAATATTTTCTCCCAGAATAGGGATGGACAACCCAGTAGTCTTTGGCCTATTTTATAATCCCAGTTTGTATCACCAAAATTGTTAGTAAAACTGATAATTTCCACTGCTGTCAATTTCCTCCTTTGGTGTAAAAGGAGGCTAAATCAAATCTTTCCTGTAATTATTAACCAACACAGAGGGTAAACATGTAATTTCAACTGAAAGAAATCTAAAGATAAAATGTTTCAGTTAGTAGTTGATCCAAGAATAAATCTAAAGTGATTAAAATAAATGATGGGGTAAGTTAAAAACAGAAATTTTAACTAAAAGAAAAAGCTTTACTACTTAATACAAGTGGTTTTGGCTAATACAGACAGCAGGTAGTCCTAAATGTAATGCTGGAAGTAGTTTCATATCTACCAGACCATAATCAAACACATTCAAATGCTCTTATTTACCATGTGGCTCCTTTTCAGCCACACATAATCTGAATATGTTACAACTGGTGTCAGATAGCAAGAACCATGCATATTTGTTGGATAGTAAATTCTGTGACATTATTCAGAAATGGAATAATTAGGACTCTATGAATTTCCCTGTAAAACTGGGAGTAAAAGAGGGCATACTCAGTAGAATCTATCATTCCCCATAGGGGCATCAATGGGTGTGGTATCTTCTTTTACAGTATGTATTTACAGCAGGAATGAAAGCAGGACATGTCATTTGGCTACCATGAAAGCCTTTTTATGTATTGGAATGTCCAACTGCATGTAAATGCCATGATGTGCCTAAAACTCTCAGCTTTTAAAATTTGAATATAATAATTTGGATTAGACTCCCCCATAGAGTCTAAAAATGAATAAAAAGTAAAAGGAGAAAGACTGAAAAAATAGGCCAAACCCCTTGATAATCATCTCATCACCAGATACCTCCTCCACCTATTAGAGTCAATAATAATAATAATAATAATAATAATAACAACAACAACAACAACAACAACCATCATCATCCTGGCCAAATAAAGTTGCTTGTAATTCTCACTTGGGTATGAGAATTTACTGTTTATGTAAGACATTAAGCTATGGTAAGTAGCTAAGCCAGAAAGACTTGAATGACTTGTTTCCAGAAGTTGTGGATGCTCCATCACTGGAGGTTTTTAAGCAGAAATTGGACAATCATTTGTCTGAAATAGTATAGGATTTCCCGCTTAAACAGTGGATTGGACTAGAAGACTTCCAAAGTCTCTTCCAACTCTGTTGTTCTGTTATTCTATTATCATCCTTCTGAGAGAAAGCATAGATTATTGCAATAATAGTAACAACAGCAACAACAGTATACAATCTGTGTGTCCATGGCATTTTACTGAGCATGATGAACTAAAAAGAAAAGAGGGGGAACCATAATGAATGTGGTATGAATCTTTGTGTCTATTTGTTTTACAAATCTAGATTATGAACTCTTCTCTCTTTTCATACCCATTTAAAGCTGCTGCCCTCCTGGCAGAAAATGGCATGAAAGGAATCATGTACTTATTCAGACGTGGGACCCATGAGGAATTTGGATATCCCTCTCTTTTTATGGCACTTCTTCTCTATTTTTTGTTGTCCTGCTTGACTGCAGGCTCTGCTGTTGCAAGTGGCTTGGTGATACCTATGCTGTAAGTAAGCTATTCATTTTCTACTGCTTTGGGATGCTGTCATCTTTGCTAAAAAGCCAACTGGGGATATGGCACAAAGATTAAAGAGACACCTAATTTCTGCTCAAGATTTAAATGGTGCTCACACCTGTCCTTTAACTTCCCCCAAGTTTTCTCTTACTACAAAAAAGATTTCCCCCATCTTATTTTCAACATTCCAAATATTTCTTTTGAGGCTGTTTTGTTACATGCACCTTTCAGTAATGTCATTCATTACTTCCACTTCTTGAACAATCCTGTGGGAGAAGTTCCTTTGCAAATTAAATGTAGTTATGGAAGGATGAGGACACTTTTCAGTGGCATCTGCAGAGATGGCCAAATCAGTCAATAGGATAAAAGCATATTGTTGAACTCCAAAGCCCTAGCTGCTTGGTATGTATTTTGAGACATCACATATATGTCCTAAAGGGGCAGAACTTACAGCACAATACTGATTTCATAATTTTTTTGGGGGGGAAAAGCAGCCTGGACTGTGAATACCCATAACACTTTTAGGATAATTATTGTGCAATAAAATATAAAATATTTACAAATATTAATTTGTTGATTTAAATAGGACTGCTCGTTACTACCTGGATTTATTCATATAATTTTCCTGGCAACAATAAAGAAATGGTTAGCCACAGACTGTTGAATTTTTTTTTAATGTCCCAATTTAACTAGTAGTGTTCCTGGTGTTCTAATCACTTCAGCCAAAGTTAATCAAGAGCCACCCTTCAATTGCTTTGTTGCTAAATTAAACATGAGAATCTTGTATTCCCATCCACGAGACGATGACCCAAATTTTCTCATGATTTAAAAATGTTTTTTTATCATTGAGTAGGCACAATGTGAAGCATTTTCAGTGCAGAATTCTCTCTCTCTTTTACTTTTGCAGATACATAGGAGCGTTATATGGGAGAATTGTTGGTTTGGTATTAGTTTCCATTTTTGGAATTCAGACTGATGAAAGTCATGCATGGATTGATCCTGGATTGTTTGCTGCAATTGGAGCAGCTTCCTTTTTCAGTGGTGTTTCAAGACTAACAATATCCCTTACAGTCATCATGGTATGTTTAAGATAACTTGTAGGAAGAGATGTTTGTTCAAAAGCCTTAGATTAAAAAGTATTTGATGAGGTGTCATCTGACTAGGAGACTAACAGTATGGGAATGAGTGGCTGGAATCATTAGATTTTTGCCCTGAAGAAGGGGTTTTTTTTTCATTAGAAAGTTTGAAAGATTTTGCTACGCTGGGAAGGGATAGTGAGAGAGACTTACTGGATTCATCCAGATGTTGCTAATTGGGTGAAATATAACTGTTTGATGAAAAGAGAAAGTTATGCCACAGGTCTGTAATAGTTCTCTCCCATCTTATGTTTATATTATTACTATTACTAATATAACTATTACTATTATATTATTATTATTATTATGTCAATACAACACAACAAATGAGATCACTGTGCTGGATCTCGCATTTCATCACCAGTCGGGCGTTTCCCAAGCACCTAGGACTGCGTGATGCAGCAGCGAATTATGTTTGCCGATCCCAGCAAAGGGGCCTTTTGCAATTGACAGATGGAGATTTTGTCAATTCCGATGGTTTTCAAATGTCCGCTGACATCCTTTGGCACTGCGCCCAGCTTGCCAAGTGGCATTGCGACCACTTTCACTGGCTTATGCCAGAGTCGTTGCAGCTCGAATTTTGGATCTTCGTATTCATATTATTATTGTTATTATTATTATTGTTGTTATTATTATTATTATTATTATTATTATTATTTATTAGATTTGTATACTGCCCTTCTCCGAAAACTCATATAATATTGCCTTTCACACATTGCCTCCCTAGGCAGTGCAATAATTGAAAACTACATTAAGTATAATATAAAATATAAGAAAACACACAAAGTAATACAATATCACTTTAGAATAAGCATAGCTTTTAAGGTGAGCTTTAATACCATTGTCATTCTGCTTTAATACCATTGGCATTCATATTTTTCTAATCTGGCTAATGATGTCTAGAATTGCCCTAAATTCTGACCAAATGCTAGGATTTGAGGAATATTTCTTAAAGGAACTGATAATTAGTTACCAGATAAATGTTTCTATACTTTTGACCAGGCATTATAAATAGAGATATTTTAGGAAATTTGGGGAGAAAGCATAAAACTTAGATGACATGTGATATTTTAATCATAAGGAATGGGAACCAAATTCTTGGTTATCAATATCAACATCTTTATAGATATAGAAAATGTTCTTAAGAAAGCTGCTTCTTAGGTCTGAAGAGCCAATAGCTCACCTTATTCCAGTCCCTGATTTTGACACCAGATTTGGATTCAAACAAATAACTCTCCAAGGTGTATTCCTCTCCTTTGAAAAACTCTAAACCTAGAAGACATTGACTTCCCAATAATGAAATGTTTTTATATTACAATTATGTTATCAATGTTCTTTTGAGATAGAATATAAATATTATTAGAAACATAGAAACACAGAAGACTGACGGCAGAAAAAGACCTCATGGTCCATCTAGTCTGCCCTTATACTATTTCCTGTATTTTATCTTACAATGGATATATGTTTATCCCAGGCATGTTTAAATTCAGTTACTGTGGATTTATCTACCACGTCTGCTGGAAGTTTGTTCCAAGGATCTACTACTCTTTCAGTGAATTAATATTTTCTCACGTTGCTTTTGATCTTTCCCCCAACTAACTTCAGATTGTGTCCCCTTGTCCTTGTGTTCACTTTCCTATTAAAAACACTTCCCTCCTGAACCTTATTTAACCCTTTAACATATTTAAATGTTTCGATCATGTCCCCCCTTTTCCTTCTGTCCTCCAGACTATACAGATTGAGTTCATTAAGTCTTTCCTGATACATTTTATGCTTAGGACCTTCCACCATTTTTGTAGCCCGTCTTTGGACCCGTTCAATTTTGTCAATATCTTTTTGTAGGTGAGGTCTCCAGAACTGAACACAGTATTCCATTTATCCTTGACTACTTAAATCCTCCCAATGAAATAATCAAAGGATCTATTTGCACTTTAAGACAATCAAAACTTTAGTCTTAATACCCTTTTTCTGGAAATAAAATATCTGAGGAGCAAAACAAAACCTTTATCCAAACATTGTTCAGAAGCTTTGCGGAATGTTATGTTCAGTGCTTCCTACGAAAAGGTCAGAAAAAAACTCAATATTTATAGAAGCAGAAAAGGAAAGCAGCATCGTAAAGGAACAGCTAGTATTCACTCTGGCTTTCTATCACTGCATATGTTGACCCTCTAGATGGCGATTAGAACACTTGTGAGTCTTTTTCTTTAGACTGGGAGGTAGAAGTTCAGTTTATGTCCCTCTAAAGTAAATAGAGGCAACATATATTTTTGACAAGAGTAAAAGGAGTACAATAACATAGCTGAAAAAATAAACTGTAAAGGCACACATTTCTTTGTCTGGTATATTCCAAAATAATTTTGAAATGTTTGTTTTGGCTTTTTGCATAGTCTCTCAGAGACTATGTGAGACGAAGAAATATGAGGTATGGATAAGCAATGCATGGATGGATGTAAAGGAAGAAGTGTGCATGTACTATATATGAATGTATGCGGGAATATATCTTTCATCCTATTTGTACAACCCTTGGAATAAAAATATTAGTTATACATTACTTAAGGGCTCAGTTATTGATAACTCTTATGGATTTTGTTTCTATATAAACACATAATTTTTATGTTATTGCTGTTTTGGGGTAAACAATGTGCAAAGTTCAGAAAAGCCAAAGAATTAAAGCATGAGGTAAGAAATAGATATAGTTAAATTTAGTTTTTATAAATTTCATTTGCTATTTTACTTCCATATTTTTCTATCCTTACAAACTTTCTTTCCATCTTGACTATATAAAGTTCATACTTAAAAAAAAACCTTATTTTTTTTTAAAAAAATCCATCATGGAGATTTACCAAATTATTGTTAAACAAGCTACAATTGGCTGTTTTTGCTTACTATACTAAAGTATAACCAGCCAGACTACTTCAAAGTTTTGTGTAGTGGGATATGTCAAATAATAACTGAAGGAGCTCTGAATCAGAAGCCTTCTTCAAATTAACAAATTTTATTAAAAGGCAGAAGCTTTCATGAAGTATAGTTTACTCCATCAGATGTTTGATGTAATAACTCATTAAGATTTAATTAAAAATGAAGCAAGATTGGGAGGAGGGGAGAAGATAGTTATGCAGCTTACATGTAAGGCAAATTACAAGTCCCTTATCATTTTACAAGTATATTTTGTAAAAAATTCATTGGATTTCTTTAAACCTTAAGATAGTCTTAATTCTTTTAACATCACCCATCTCACATGTAAGAGTACCGAGATGAGCAACAAAGATGATTAAGAGGCTAAAACATATGAAGAACCGTTTTAGGTACTGGGTATTAATGAAACCCATTAAACTGGATTTAATGAAAAGGAGGAGTAGGATGATATGATTGCAGTGTTCCAATAGGTATTGCCACAAAGAAGATGAGGTCAACTTATTCATCTGAAAGCAGGACAAGAAGCAATGGATGGAAATTAATCAAGGAAAGAAGCACCTAAAACTAAGGAGAAATTTCCTAACAGTTAAAACAATCATGGAACTACTTGTCTCCAGAGGTTGTGAGTGCTCTTACCCTGGAGGCTTTTAATAAGAGATGGGACAGCCATTTGTCTGAAATGGTATAGGATTTCCTGCTTAAGCAGGGAGTTGGGACTAATAGACCATGTGCTTCAGATGAGGAAGTGGATGTACGGGTAATTCTGAAAATTATCAGCACTATATTCTGGAATAAATGGACATTCCTTGACCTAACAAGTCATATGAATAATCTTTATTTTTAAGGAAAAACATATTCTTCTGTTATTAGTAGAATAGCATGGAAAGAAAAATAATATTTTCTGTTTCATACATTTTCCATAAATTTGATTTTATAGTAATTGCTTCTTAAAGGGAGATTTAGCTTTTCGTTGTCATGTGGCCCATCTTGTTTATTCTAATCCGTTACAAAGGTAACTTAAATATAATGCAGGAAGTGTAGGTTATTCCCGTCCAATATCCGTGAAATCATCCCCTGACCCACTTTTTCTCCTTTTGTGTGAAAACAAACATATGAAGGGGGGGAAACCTGTGATCACTCAGGGATTTTCCAGAAGCCTTCCAGAGTAGTAATTTATAGCACAACTCACATCTTGCTATGGCAGTAAATCACTATTGCAGACCGGTTTTATATTGCCATAGCAGTGACTTGGTGAGGCTAGTCTGGAAGATTTCCTTGGCAAGAATATAGCTTATCTTCATTATTTGTTCAGATGCATATTGAATTAAAGATGGTAAATTTTTAAACCATCTAGTCTAGTGCCTGTAGTTGTATAATGCTTACCACCTTTAAGCTTTGTCATGCTTTAGCTTCTGAACCCCAAAATTCAACAAAATATATTTCCTTTCCATTTAAGTTGATGGGATGTTTAAATCTCTGGTTCATTATAATGCTAAGTAGTCTAGAGCTGTGCTTGCATGACACATGAAGCCAAAAGATTTACAAAATGTGTGCAATCTATTACCCTCCTTTATTGTGCCTAGTTCTAAGTTTAACTCATTGTGAGGACAGTAGACTTGCTAGTAGACTTTTAAAATAAGTAATTATTTCTATAGAAGAATTTAGGAGCATGCTACACTTCTGTTCAGAAACCAGTCCCATTGGTGTTATGATGTCTTTTTGAAAGTATAATATTTTATTCTCAATCTGTCTGAGTACAACAGCAGAACTATTGCAAGAGAAAGTGTAGATTACTTGCCAACTGACACTTGATTTTCTCTTGTGCAAAGAAGGTCAATTTCCCAGCTGTTATTTTTGGCTACAAATGTATTTGGCTCTTGAGATTTACAATGTTTTTCTCCAGCTCATTTGCTCCTCATTCTATTTTATCATCTAAATCCAGTTACTGCCATCTGTACTAGTAGATTATCACCACTTTCCTGTGGGATGTAGTCCTGCAGCTGTATGGATTGCTATTTAAATTGCTACTAAAAATGTAGCAGCATTTTACTATTCCCCTTGAGCTTTGTCAGAAGTGCAGTGTGAATGGTTTATGAAACTTATTATATTCTTCTGTGAAGAAGCTAAAGAGAACTAGCAACCCATGATCTTGTGCAGAAGTAGAAATACAAAAAGGGGACATAAACAGAAAATATAGATGTGCCAGGAAGCTTTTAAAAAGAATCAGACTTAATAATATAGAGAGAAAGAATGAGAAGCACAAACTGAGACATTTGTGGGAGCAGAGATATAAGCCTACCATGCCTTATTCTTTGGACAACAAGGAGCAACATCCACCATCTCAACTCTATCTGGTGGCAGTCTTCTCTAAATTTTTTCTAACACTTGGTCTATCAGTCCACATTATCTATCAAAGTATTCAATGAGAATATTTCATTCATTCAGATCTAGGATGTGTTATTTGAGTGTTCCCTTTATTTTTTTGAGCAGTATATATCTGCAAGATTTCACCCGTGGTCATGCTCTGGATTTTTTAGTTTCCCTCTACCTTTGAAATTAACAAGGGTGATCCTATCAGGAGCTCTGACTGGCATTGTTCTAGGACAGTGTTTCCCAATCCTCCCTCCTTGAAAAGGGGAGGATTTCAACTAAAGCTGGCTGAGAATTCTGGGAGTTGAAGTCCATCCCTCTTAAAGTGGTCAAGGTTGAAGCACTGCTCTAGGATTTTGGAGGGTTCTGAGTTCCTGAAGTAGTAATTCAACAATAGACAGTTTAATAATAGGGATGTCATTTCTACAGGTTAAAAAAAAATCTTAATTTATATTTTAACCTGGTACAATTTTCAACTTCCATGGATATTCCAGATGAATGCATATTATTTATGTCCAAATAGTGATAGTGATAAAGTGATAAACTTTTCTCTGGTATTATTACCGTGGTAAAGTACAAAGAGTTTACTCTTTTACTAAGTATGAATACATATAGAATAAAACCTAGGATTGATAGAAGCAGGATACCAACATTCGTGTCTGTACAACAGTAGAACAGCTTGTGTCATAAATATCTGCAGTCTATGGCAAGACCACATAGCAGTGATAAACGTTGGATACTCGGGAGTAAACTGTCGCAGTTTGATGTCAATGACTGGATCACAACCCTGTTGGCATTTCCTCCTGGGAGAGAAAAAAGAAAAAGCTTCCATCTGCTGCAAAGCAAAACATCTGTTGGTGACATTAAGTGCTTTTCTGGCTGTGTGTTTAGCACAAACCAGCACAACTTCAAAATGGAACTGTTCATTTTTCGTGAACAGTTTAGTAAGAGTGTGATTTTATGTAACATTTTTCCAGAATCATGGGTTTGTTGTTTAGGCTTACCCTTCCCAATGTTAAGGAAAGATAGACTAAAATCAAACGTGTTTTATTCATTTTTAATTAAATTGTTACGTTAACTGTAATTATACCTAACAGTCATACTATGGTACCCACATTTGAAATTTAGGAGAAAAAATAAGGCACTTTAAAAATTCAATAGGGGGAAGAGAAAAATGTTTGCTCTTTTTTCTAGAACACATTTTCTCTGTCAGAGTCCAAACTAATAGGTCCCCAACAGAATAAATTATGATGAAGCAGTGCTCACTATTATGGGGACAATCTTCTCCTAAGCCCCAAAGGGGGGGGGGGGGGAAACATATTCAATTATTGAGTGAGAGGTATCCAGAGGAATATATATTTATTGTATTATTTTTCTCCTAGCTGAGAATATATTCCAAATAATGAAAAATCAACTGGCATAGAAATGCATCACAACAATTGGGGAAGTGCAACAAAGCAAGGTGTGAGATAAATGGGTTTGGAACAGCTTTTCAGATCAACTCTTTCTTTGAGTTAAATCAGGGTTTGTTCAATCAATTTAGCTTTTATATATTATGTTTTGGTAAAGGAAATAAAATTTCTCTTTGTTCAGGGGATAATAAAACCTCTGTAGCAATCTCGGTCATACTCAAGCCCCTAAATGCTGTCTGCATGTTTCCTTCCTTTTTCCTTCTACTTCCTCTTGCCTCATTTCTGCTTATCTTATTTATTTTATTTATTTATTAGATTTGTATTCTGCCCGTCTCCGTAGACTCGGGCGGCTCACAGCAATAATAAACAATATATAACAAATCTAATAATTTAAAAGAAACGCTAAAAGCCCCATTATTAAAAGCAAACATACACACAAGCATACCATTCATAACTGTATAGGCCCGGGGGAGATGTTTCAATTCCCCCATGCCTGACGGCAAAGGTGGGTTTTAAGGAGTTTACGAAAGGTGAGG
This sequence comes from Erythrolamprus reginae, assembly GCF_031021105.1. Classification (NCBI taxonomy): domain Eukaryota; kingdom Metazoa; phylum Chordata; class Lepidosauria; order Squamata; family Dipsadidae; genus Erythrolamprus; species Erythrolamprus reginae. The sequence goes on from NC_091952.1 coordinate 208,224,727, forward strand.
AGGGTGGGGACAGTTCTAATCTCTGGGGGGAGCTGGTTCCAGAGGGTTGGGGCCGCTACAGAGAAGGCTCTTCCCCTGGGTCCCGCCAAACGACATTGTTTAGTTGACGGGACCCGGAGAAGGCCAACTCTGTGGGACCTAATCGCTGGGATTTGTGCGGCAGAAGGCGGTCCCGGAGATATCCTGGCCCGATGCCATGAAGGGCTTTATAGATCATAACCAACACTTTGAATTGTGACCAGAAACTGATCAGCAACCAATGCTGACTGTGGAGTGTTGGTGTAACATGGGCATACCTAGGGAAGCCCATGACTGCTCTCACAGCTGCATTCTGCACGATCTGAAGTTTCCGAACACTTTTCAAAGGTAGCCCCTTGTAGAGAGCGTTACAGTAGTCGAACCTCGAGGTGATGAGGGCATGAGTGACTGTGAGCAGTGAGTCCCGGTCCAAATAGGACCGCAACTGGTGCACCAGGCGAACCTGGGCAAAGGGCAGGAAGGACAAGACACCTTTCCCTGCTACTATAGAAGGGAGGCAATGGTGGGTTTCAATTATTTTTTTACTGCCGGTTCGGTAGGCATGGCTTGGTGGGTGTGGCTTGGTTTGTTGGGTGTTGCAGGGGAAGGATACTGCAAAATCCCCATTTCCTTCCAATCCGGTGGGACTCAGAAGGCAGGGAATACATGGGGGCGGTCTGCTACAAGTTCTCCAGAACTGGTCAGAACCTGCTGAAACCCACCTCTGAGAGAGACACTGGCACTTCCTCCTTCCTCCCGACTACTGTAATGCGTACTGTAATACTGTAATGTAAAGTTGCTTGACTTAGTTTCTTCAAATTTTTCTGGGTTTGGGATTCCTGTCCAAAAAGAATGTTTGTACTTTAAAAAAGATGGTATGTTTGGAGGAGAAAAAAAAGCGCACATAGGACATAATTTTAAAACAATGGGAATCCCAATTAAACATTTGGTATATAGGCACTTGAAACCTGAGACTAAGATTGGGAAGATGCATATAGAATTATGATAGGCCCTGAGAGAAGGGATGATTAGATTAGTCTACTGGCCCTGCAGACTTGATTGAAACACCCCCACCCCCACTCAGTAATTGTTATTTAGTGCACAGAAATTAACCTTTCATTTCCAAAAGAAACTTGACTGATTAATATTACAGTACAGGAAGAAAAGCTTAAATCCCCTTCCCTGTGCAATACAATCCCTGATTAAGTTGTCCCATCCTTGTTTTTTTAAAAAATCCACATGATTATGTCAAATAGGATTTAACATCATATACAATTAGCCTTTTATCTATTGAATGTGCATATAAATGTGTATTCAAGAAGTAAGACTGTAGAGAAGGTCAGAAAATCCTATGCAAGGATTCTCTATGACATTTTCAATTGTAGGTTATTTTAATTCTTTTTTTTTTGCATGCATTCACTAAGTCTGATTTTTTTCTGGGGGGAATACAAATTGAATATATGTTGAATCGTTAGTTTATCAGGAAGCTTGAGAAGGTACCATTCCTGATCATGTCTAAGTTTTTAAGCACTATTTTCTGGTTCCTATGGATGACTAAAATCCATAGTAGAATACTATATTGGAGGAAGAGTTCTGAGATTCTGGGTAGGTGTCAGTGGGGAGTGGGGTTGAATGTGAAATCAATCATCAATCATATCATACTAGCTCTACGTTTTCTATTTAATAGCGTTGCTGTGAATTAAGGTATAATTCCAGAAGGGTAACAGTTACTTGTTGTTGCAGAATCTGGTTCTGAGTTGCAGGAGGGAGGGCAGACAGCTAAGAGGCAAATCAACCCTTTGCATGCAGAAAGAGGCCTGGGAAAGATCCTCCCTAAATCTTCACAGGATATCTATCTATCTATCTATCTATCTATCTATCTATCTATCTATCTATCTATCTATCTATCTATCTATCTATCTATCTATCTATCTATCTATCTATCTAGTCCAAAACATAATACACATTGAAGAGAATAGATATGTAATAATATAAGTAAAGAAAAGAATAGAAGAAAAGATATAAAAGTATAGGTGAACATATTTGAAAGGAAGAAAAGATAAATGAGATAAGGAGAGACAATTGGACAGGGGACAGAAGGCACACTGGTGCACTTATGCACGCCCCTTACTGACCTCTAAGGAACCTGGAGAGGTCAATCGTGGATAGTCTAAGGGAAAAATGTTGGGGGTTAGGGGTTGACACTACTGAGTCAGGTAATGAGTTCCACGCTTCGACAACTTGGTTGCTGAAGCCATATTTTTTACAGTCACGTTTGGAGCGGTTAATATTAAGTTTGAATCTGTTGCGTACTCTTGATTGAAGCTGAAGTAGTCATTGACAGGTAGAATGTTGCAGCATATGATCTTGTGGGCAATACTTAGATCGTGTTTTAGGCATTGTAGTTCTAAGCTTTCAAGACCAAGGATTGATAGTCTGCTTTCGTAGGGTATTCTGTTTCGAGTGGAGGAGTGAAGGGCTCTTTTGGTGAAGTATCTTTGGACATTTTCAAGGGTGTTGATGTCCGAGATGTGGTATGGGTTCCAGACAGATGAACTGTATTCGAGGATGGGTCTGGCAAAAGTTTTGTAGGCTCTGGTGAGTAGTGTGAGATAGCCAGAGCAGAGGCTACGTAGGATCAGGTTAACAACTCTAGAAGCCTTTTTGACGATATAGTTGCAGTGGGCTTTGGCACTTAGATCATTTGATAATAGTATTCCAAGGTCTTTTACTGAGTGGGCAGAGTGTGCTTTAGTTTGGCAAGATTCCTGTCTATGGGTTAACAGTAATAAAGAAACTTCTCTGAGCAACTATGCATCATGTTGTTCTTGGTTCCTAGAGCTGAATACATTGTTATGTACCTAGAATCATAAAGGTGCATGATTATTTTATTGAATAACATCTAAAGCTATTAATAAAAATGTTAGATTTTCACCTAAATATGGTTTTAAGCGACAAAGTCATGCATGTCACAAGGCAAAATTGATGGGAGCATCAGAATAGGACCTCTCACTGTTTATTTTTACTTTTATGATTAATTAAAGGCAGGAATGGCTCTCCTTGATTTGGATTAGGATGGCAATGGTGGGGGAAGATTGACTTCATTTTTCACTTTTTTTCTAATTTCATGGAAATTTAAATCATCTGAAGCTGTTCTTTGTTTTATAGAAGAATGTTACACAAGATAATTATATGTTTTTCTGCCCGTGGATAAAACTGCGGTTTATGAGACAATTTTATCTGAGAATAGCATGGGAAAAAAAATTATCTCTGCATTTCAAATAGTTGATTTTTCACCTTTCCATCTTCCGTTTACTATTAAGATGCTGAAACTTAGATGATATTGCTCACAGCTCTTTCCTAATGAAGTCTATACTGCTTTAAGATATCCCATTTGATAGCAGCTGTTATTATCTCTGATAGTTGGTGATGCTACTGCCAATGAATCGATTAACGTACATTGAAATAATAAAGAGGGATACCAGCCTTGTAGCTGTAATTGACTAATCTTAACACAAAGCTTGAAAAGATATCTATCACTTTTACAAGTAGAAACAAATCATTGGAGACACTGGAGTGGTTGCTGGAGTTGAATTATTAAGTGGTATCTTCCTACTTTGTCAGCCATGTTCAGTGTAGAGTGCATGTTTTTAAGTGAAGGGTCAAAGGTACAATTTGCAGGCTTTGCTATAGAATTAAATAAAACAATTCTTTGCCAGGCAGAAAATCATCAGAAAAGAAATCCGGTGTAAACAGTTACAATGTGCCATATTCTATCTCCAGATGACATAGTTTAGTTAATGGTAATAATTACAGTGATACCTCATCTTATGAACTTAATTGGTTCCGGGACGAGGTTTGGATGGTGAAAAGTTTGTAAGATGAAACAATGTTTCCCATAGGAATCAATGGAAAAGCGATTAATGTGTGCAAGCCCAAAACTCACCCCTTTTGCCAGCCGAAGTGCCCGTTTTTGTGCTGCTGGGATTTCCCTGAGGCTCCCCTCCATGGGAAACACCACCTCTGGACTTCCGTGTTTTTATGATGCTATGATTTCATTGAGGCTCTCCTCACTGGGAAACCCCACCTCCGGACTTCCGTTGCCAGCGAAGCGCCCGTTTTTGCGCTGCTGGGATTCCCCTGCTGGAATTCCCCTGCAGCATTGCAAAAACACGGAAGTCCGGAGGTGGTGTTTCCCATGGAGAAGAGCCTCAGGGGAATCCCAGCAGCGCAAAAACAGGTGCTTCACTGGCAACAGAAGTCCAGAGGCGGAGCATCCCAGTGGCGGCGGCTTGGGTTTGTAAGGTGAAAATAATTTGGAAGAAGAGGCAAAAAAATCTTAAACCCGGGGTTTGTATCTTGAAAAGTTTGTATTTTGAGGGGTTTGTAAGACGAGGTATCACTGTATTTAAAGACCACATTGTAATTATAGTTCAGTTTTAAAAGCTATTGACATCATTGATGCATTTATTTTCTGGTAACATGTTCTTTCTTTTCCCTCCACATTTAGGTAGAAATCACAAATGATGTACAATCCTTGTTACTCATCATGTTGGCTGTCATGTTAGCAAAAATGGTTGGCGACTGGTTTAACGAGTCTTTGTACAGTTCTTTACTGAAATTAAAAAGCATACCATATCTAGATGTTGAACCATTTGCTTACCAGAATAAAAATGGGTGAGTGGTTTTAAATTCTAAATGAAATCTGGGAAAATGGTAGATCAAATCACTGTACAATGGATAATGTTCCTTATTGGGTTATGTTTACAGGATTAGATATCAGATGACATTTTGTGTGACTTCTGATCTGAAATTTGTTGTAGAACTGAAACATATTTAATTTAAATTATAATAGTGTCAGTAATATTTTGGGATATATCTCTGCAATACTGTATATAATTACTGTCAATATCACTGTATGAGTGGAAACATGGAAAAACGATGAAGAAAAAAATAGAGTTCATGGCCAAGTTCATGGCCAAGGTCAAGGTTAAGGTCAAGGCTCATTCCTTTCCTCAGTGGGGACCTTCGCTCATAGTTGCCCAAGTATGTTGAACTTGATTACTGCCCCATTTATTTCACCTCTACAGGTCCTGATTTAATAAATAAAGTGACCCATTAAATCCCAGCTCTGTGGTCCATGTAATTACTCTGACATCAGTCACAACATAATATTGCAAGCCATCTACCCCTACTTTTTCAAATCTAGACGGCAACAACTCTCTCTCCCACTGCAGTTTGGGACAATCAAGCTAAGCCTGTGTCAGAAAATTAGGGCCAAGATGATACATTGGGAGGAAAGTGGGGGTGGGGATATGTTCCCAATCTCACTCTTGCTGCCCAATTTCAAGCGACTGCAAACTCACAGACCTTTTCTTATCTTCCATCAATGGCAGTCTGCTCTACCAACTAGCAAGCTGTTCAAGTTCACTTATTCAGTAGATCTATTGCTTATCCCAATTCATGACCATTCAGTCAAGTCCTATGTTTGGGTCCCCTGTAACAAATTCCAATGGGTTGCAGCTGTTGGTTAGAAGGCTATAACCGAGTCCGAGTGGACAAGACTTTATTGACCTTGAATAGTATCTTATCCTTCTATTCCCATGTAATCACATATCCATAATGGCTGCAGTGTTATAATTAAATGTGACTTAGAATCAGTGGGGAAATCCAAATTTTTTGACTACTTGTCCTGTGGGTGTGGATTGGTGGGAAGGATACTGCAAAATCCCCATTCCCTCCCCACTCCTGGGGGAAGGATATTTGCCAGTTTTCGAACCACTCAAGTTCTCCAGAACCTGTCAGAACCTACTGTATTTCACCCCTGCTTAGAATGTAACGAATGATGGCACTGTAGCTTTTTTTGAGGAGGAATGGGAAGATATATGTTCGTCTGTCTCTCTGCTCCTTTGTGGAATAGATATATGTTGGACTGCTCCCTCTTTGTACTCTGAGCTGAGAAAAAGGCAATGCATTCATCATAGTTTCTTTTCAGCAAAGTTTGACTGATTCCCCAGATTGAAAGTCTCAAATGTTGAGTATGCTTTCCATTAATAAACAACGAACAAAAAAGACTGTTTTTCTTATTGCATAGTGGAGTTATTCACTTCTATGTGCAAACATTTATTTCTGATTATATAGGCTTTTATGTTTCAGATTTTGGCCGATTGAGACAAATATAAGTAAGAAGGGTGCTCTTTGACTTCTACTTATGTTGCATTTCTAGTTATAAACTAGTAGGCTGGAATGCTAAGAGTTGCTAGGTGCCAGGGAGTGCTTTTTAATAAGGGCAAGAGTTCTTGAGCACATCCATAACTTGGCAGAACTTCTTGCTTTTATAAACCCCTGAACACTTCAAAAGAAAATATCTTACATCTAGCACTTTAATGTGATAAGGTCAGTTAAAAAGATTTGAGTAAGTCTGATGCTTAGTCTGTTCTAGTTTAATATTACTTCTGTCAAAGCTTTCACTGGAGATTTCTGCCTGCCGTACCATACAAAGCTGATGAGCTGATAAAACTGAAGCCAAGAGTTCTGAGCATGCTGTAGCCATTGCACATTGTTTTAAATAAAAACACAATGACATTATATTAAATAGTTGATTTTTAATGCATACTTGAGCTTTTCAAATTTCCTCTTCCACAACTCTAATATGGACTTGGAAAATTGGAATGTATGCATATTTTTAACTGATGGAATTAGTGTAATTTTAGGTGGGAATCTGTCACCTAGAAGTTCAATATAAATTATATCTGAAATAATAATAAAATAATGAGCCGGGGTGGCGCAGCAGGTAGAGTGCTGTACTGCAGGCCACTGAAGCTGACTTGTAGATCTGAAGGTCAGCGGTTCAAATCTCATCACCAGCTCAAGGTTGACTCAGCCTTCCATCCTTCTGAGGTGGGTAAAATGAGGACCCGGATTGTGGGGGCAATAGCCTAGCTCTGTTAAAAAAGTGCTATTGCTAACATGTTGTAAGCCGCCCTGAGTCTAAGGAGAAGGGCGGCATAAAAATCTAATAAATAAATAAATAAATAATTCCAATTTTTCTATGGTGACATGGGTATTTTTCCCCCCAGTGAGTTTGAGAGAAGTGTGTAGATGTGAGGCATGAAGATGTACAATTTGGCGATCTCATGAGATCAAAAATAAAAAAATAAGACCTAAGAAATGGCTGTCAAAATACCCATATTTTAGTTGTGATATAGTAAATCCCAGAAATTGCTTGTTGAACAATCATATTGCTCACTTTTAAATTTTGAGGATTCTTATATAAAAATGAATTTCCCTATGAATCTTTATCGAAGAGCAATGTACAACTCAAGTTAACAACGTGTTTTTTTAAATACCACATCTTACGTGTTTGTTAAAGTTATTAATAACTACATTCTCCAGATCAAGAGAACATTTTATAAGGCAATTTAATATCAGTAACATAATGGAATTTTTCTCAACTTTTCCATCATGGAATATTATCAGGAGCATATAGCAGTATACATATATGTACATATAACTGAAATGAATGATAAAAGAAATTGCACAAAGATTAGCATCACTGTTTCATTTTATACTTATTTAACTTATTTATTTAATTAATTAATTAATTTCTTCAGCTCATTTGCTGAAGCCCTGACTACCTTTATTTTGGGATCTCCTGATCTATCTGTCTTCACATATATTAAGCTGTATATTAGTGATGATGACCCTTTTTGGCACCGAGTACATGCGCGCTTGTTGGGGCCATGCTTGGGAAAAGCCAAATTCTAGCATGCATGTGTGCCTGACAATCAACTGGTTCGTGTGCATGCGCTGGCCGGTTTTCGGCACTGTTCCATGTTAAGGGATCACATTCTGGGAAAGCTGAACTTCTGGGTTCTGGCATATATGCGCACCCAAAAATACACATGCTGTTCTGTCAGGCTCTCTGGTAGAATCCTCCAAAAAATTCACAGGTACAAATTTCAGACAAACACACGTTTGAAAATTCAAAACAATGTTCTTTATAATGAAAATTCACTTAAACCAAGCCCTCTTTTTGTATAGCAAAGAGCACTCGTCTCCAAACAAACTGGTAATTTGTACAAGTCCTTTATCAGTTCTGTGATACTTAGCTTGCAGCTGTGAGGCAATTCACAGTCCTTCTTTCACAAACTGAAACACACTTTGCTCTGGTTTAGTTTCAAAACGGGGAAAAATCAGCACACAAAAGGTCAAAGTCAGTAAAGCAGTCATGAAACACAACGATCAGATAGTCCTTCACAATGGCCAAACCCACAGGCTGCTATTTATAGCAGCCTCACTAATTACCACAGCCCCACCCAACCACAGGTGGCCTCATTTTCTTTGATAATAATCTCTCAGTTGTTGTTGCCTATGCATCGCTCTCCGCTTGCGTGGCTGTATCATTAACTCTTGTTCTGAATCCAAGGAGGAGCTAGATAATTGATCTCCTTCTGAGCTGTCTGCCACACTCTCCTCCTCCCTGTCACTCATGTCTTCTTGGTCAGAGGAGCCTTCATCAGCAGATTCCACCGCAAAACAGGCCTGCAGCATGTGGATGTCTCCCCCACATCCACAGTCCTTGGGGCAGGAGCTGGTCCAGAGCTAACCACAACACATGCATGCACTGTTTTTTGGCACTGCTGTATGTGTGAAGGACAGCTGATTGTTGCATGTGAACCAGAAACCCAGAAGATGAACAGGCAAGACTGCACAGGCTGGGCGACATGACTTCATGTGCCACTTTGGCCATGCGTGCCATAGGTTTGCCATCATGGCCCTGTATCTTCTTTTCTTCTGCTGTGGGGTTTCATGTCTACTTTTTATCCGATCTAGTAATATAGGACCAAGAACATTATTTCTTAGTACTTGAACAGTACACCAGCAAAACCTCAACAGATGCTGTAGCAAAATTGTTATTCTTTATGGGTGTTTGTGTTGTATTAAAACACTCCCTCTACCGTACTGACTTCTAATTTTCCTATTTCTGATAAGCTTCATGAAATAAAATCTCTTCCACGTTCATACACTTTGCAGAACAAAGCTCAAGAGAGCACCATATGGAGTTCATATATTTTGTTTGAGGCTTATGGACTGCTTATGTATCCTCCTTTCTTTTTTGGGCTATTATAGATAATGTGCAGAAACTTCCTGCTGAGAGAGAAAAACAGAGGTTGAATACTTTCTATGTACCAGAAAGAAAATTCATTGATCTCAGATGTGGTAGTTTGCAGGTGGTAGACACAGTGAATCCAGTTACTGGATGGGACACTTTATTAATTAGTTACGCCTGTTCCAATATCTAGTCACCAGCTGGCAGACAAAAGAAATTACTGAGGTTTTCTACTTAAAAATAATCAGATCATCCCTCTGTGATGCTGTAGACATTGATGAAGCTGGCTTTTTAAAAAAATTGAGGTCTATTTATAAATGCAAAGATCTGTTATATTTTAGGAATAATAACAAGGTGATTCCTTTTCTTTCTCTTTTCCGTCAGATCTTTAACATTAGCAGTCAGAATCCTATTCCATATCTACTGGCATAATGGGAATGCTGGAGAGGTTCAGATAATACTATTTCTCAGAGACTTAGATTGTGGAATGACCTCCCCAAGTGCTAAGCGTTCCCACGCCCTACAGGGAGACAATTTGGTTTTTAATGGGGGCAATTAGAACCTTGTGTCAGGGTTCCAAATAGCACTGACAATTAAATCAGAGTCTGAAGCAAAGTATTCCTCAAAGTTCCAATTTATTAACAGAGCCATGTTGGCACATCTGGGAGAAACCCAAATCTGAGGTCCCCAGGGTTTCTCCACCCAGTTGAAATTTCAAGCCCTTGTCCCCACACCCCTAAATTCAACACATTGACAAATTTTCAATTGCCACCCTGGCAAGAATCCACGAATCTCCTTCATGCAGGTGCAGGAGTGCAAAGACCAGGGATGGGCCACATGTTGGAACGTAGCCTCACTCCATTGCCACTGGGCATGCATGCATGCACCATGCACATGCAAGCAGTGCATTCTGGTAAAAAATACTGGAGTTTTTGTGTGTGGCCTGCTTTCTGCTTTCGTGTGCTGCAGGCATCTCTCGGCGTGGCGATGGCGCTCCAAGTGAGTCATGGCCCTTGGGAGCAGCAGCTCAGGGTGCCATCGCCATGCCGAGAGATGTCTGCAGCATGGGAGAGAACCAAACAGGCCACGCGTCATGGCCCATCTATTTGGCATGATAGCAGAGCACTCAAGGTAAGGGCTCACAGTCAGGCAGTGGCATGGTGGAGCTGGCAGGCCACTTGTGGCCTGATAGCAGATGGAGCTGCGCTGTCACTCGTGACGGAGCCGCCATGAGCAGCGAGGGGAACTGGACGAGTGGATGGGAGAGGGTGAATGGAGGAGCCACTTGCAGCAGAGCTGCCATGAGTGGCACAGCGGGATGAGCGGCAGCTGTCTTACTTGCAGGTTTCTGGGCCTTTTTGCTTTTGCGCATGCACAGAAGCAACCCCCCCAGAACTTGCACATGCACGTCATCCCACGAGATTCTGCTTCTGTGCTCCCATGTTCATGGTCCATTCCATTAGCACTGGGAATGGTGGCCCGCTGCTAGCAAAGACAAAGAATGACCTTGTTATGGTTACATACAGACAGCTCTCATGCAATTTCCCCACCCAAAATCCTACAGTAAAGAATGCACATTAAACTACTATAAAGTGTGGCAGGCCAAAGACCCCAACTAGTACCTGGTACCTTCTTTAAACCAAGTTAGTGGCCTTTTAGACTTCCTCCGCATGAGTAGAAGTTTACTTTTTGAATAGTAAAAATTATGTGTCACCGTGTGTGTGTGTGTGATGATTTTAGAAATGCTTAGGTGGGGCATGGCCAAAAAAAAGGTTGGGAACTGATTTAACCTCTGATCATCACTGTCTTGTTGCTATATTTTAATTACTCATGAATAATTGAGATAGCTTTTATATTTGTTATGGTGCTTTAACATGTTTTTGATTAGATCATGTCTCATTTTTCTGGTTTATGGTTGACTGTTGAGCCTTTCTTAATTCATTATTTACAATGTCACTAGATATGTCTGTTTTGCCCAGTTATTCAGCCTTATTCCGAGTGAATTTATGAAAATTATGCAACATTCTGGATGAATGGGATCCAGGGAAAAATCCTTGTATTAGAGAGGATGAATGGATGGGTGAGAATGGAATAAAAGAACATATTAAAATTACCGAGCTAAAAAGAAGTTATTGGGCATCCAGGAATGAATAGAAATGATAATTATTTGGTGACTATCTATTAAAAAAAGTTCAGTTCTGAATGTGTTTTAACCATAAATTACTTGAAATCATTGAAAAATAGAATTGCAAAAAATTTTTTTTATTGTATTTTAATTTAGAGAAAGTGTATGACAAAGTGAATAGACCTAAATTGTGGATTTATTTGTGCTAATATTGAGTTTAATGTTGGTTGGTTAATCTAAGAGGAATAACTGGTCGACAGTGAGCAGAGATTAGTAAATCTGTGATGTCCCTTTAGTTATAAAATAGTTTTATGGATAAATCTATATAAAGTTGAACACTTAAGGGTTTGGAATATGAATATATGTGAATTCTTTGGCTGATGCTCTGTCGTTGACTGAGGAGCAGTAAATAATAGATTGTATGATGTAATGAAAAATATGAATCTAAATATTATTAAAGTTCTTCCTAGCTCTTAACAACTTGTAGGCTTTTTTTTCATTGCTACTTGCTCCAATTAAAGTTTTCTAAGCCCTGACCAGGGGATAATGTGTTGAAGCTGACCAGACTAGGCAGATTTTTTCCTCCCCCAATGTATAAGGTGCATCTTATAGTGATGTGCCGGTGCCTGGAGGCTGTTGGGACCTGGATGGGTGTCAACAAACTCAAACTCAACCCAGACAGGACGGAGTGGCTGTGGGTCTTGCCTCCCAAGGACAATTCTATCTGTCTGTCCATCACCCTGGGGGGGGGAACTACTGACCCCCTCAGAGAGGGTTCACAACTTGGGCGTCCTCCTCAATCTACAGCTGACATTGGAACGTCATCTTTTGGCTGTGGCGAGGAGGGCGTTTGCCCAGGTTCGGCTGGTGCACCAGTAGCGGCCCTATTTGGACAGGGAGTCATTGCTCACAGTCGCTCATGCCCTCATCACCTCGAGGTTCGATGACTGCAACACTCTCTACATGGGTCTACCTTTGAAAAGTGTTCGGAAACTTCAGATCATGCAGAACGTGGCCGTGAGAGCCATCGTGGGGCTTCCCAGATTTGCCCACATTTCTACAACACTCCGTGGTCTGCATTGGCTGCCGATCAGTTTCCGGTCACAATTCAAAGTGTTGGTAATGACCTTTAAAGCCCTACAGGGCATTGGACCAGAATACCTCTGGAACCGCCTGCTACCGCACGAATCCCAGCGACCGATAAGGTCCTACAGATTTGGCCTTTTCCAGGTCTCGTCGACTAAACAATGTTGTTTGGCGGACCCCAGGGGAAGAGCCTTCTCTGTCTGGCCTCAGCCCTCTGAAATCAACTCCACCTGGAGATTAGAACTGCCCCCACCCTCCTTGTCTTTCGTAAACTACACAAGACCCACCTATACCACCAGGCATGGGGGAGTTGAGACACCTTTCCCCCAGGCTCTTTATATTTTATGTTTGGTATGTATGTGTTGTTTGGTTTTTAAATATGATAGGGTTAATATTAGATTTGTTTCGCTATAATATTGTTTTTTATTATTGTTGTGAGCCGCCCTGAGTCTTTGGAGAGGGGCGGCATACAAATCTAATAAATTATTATTATTTAATTATTATTATTATACTCTGAAAAATACGGTAACTTTTAAAATCTTCTGTGGAGGATCAAGTGGCACAAGTATTAAATTAAGTGAAATATATTTCAAATTTAAGTTCCCACCCGTTTATGTAACTGAACAATCAAATCACCTTTCTTTTTATATAACCGGACAGAATTATCACCTGACATTGCTAGAACCCTTCCCTCTTTTTGAAAGAAAAAAATCAGATATAAAGGGGGACTGAGTCTTTTTTTAGTTTTTTTATTTAGTTATTAAATGGAGCACCAAAATAAAATAAAAACATTCAACAATGTAAAGAGTCAAAATGTGAATATGAAACATAACTTTATAAGTGGTAGCATTAATTACTTTTTTTCAAATCAAAACTAGATGCACTTAACAACTGCAAAAAAATCATACATCGTAAACAACCAATAAGATTAATCATGGGTCCAGTTAATAATAACAGGCAAACCTACAGTGTTGTATATAAGTCAAAATCCAAACACTGCTGAGCTAACCAAATGAAATGGGCAATTACCATGAAAATAAAGCAATCTCCAAAATAAACTCATGAAATATATTTATATAAGGTTTAATAGTTACTCAACATAATAAAAAATGGTTTACAAGAAAGTAAACTAAAATCCAATGTTTTTCTGATGAAAATCTCTAGCTAAATAACAGATAAACATTCCCACCAAATGAAGTGAATATCTTGAGTTAGAACACAAAGCACAGTAAAACCTATGAATGAATTAAACTGTCTGTTTTGTACTGATCCTCATGGCTATGTATTCTATTAAAAAAAATTATTTCAAAGGAATGTTCTCATAGGTTTAGATCAGTATTACATATGTGGGCTGCAAGCATCTGGATATCCATGAGATGGCAGCAAAATGATACAGAAAACTGATGTATTATTATTTATTTTATTATTTATTTATTTATTTTGTCCAATACACAATAATATACAATGAAGCTTATAGAGATATAGTAGAGAAGAAATATAAGATATATGAGAGACTATAGGACAGGGGACGGAAGGCACTCTAGTGCGCTTATGTACGCCCCTTAGGAATCTGGAGAGGTCAATCGTGGATAGTCTGATCAATTCATGTTGTTGCTTTAAAGTCCATTGCCTATGTGCAGTTTTGGGGTATCTCTTTTCTCCAGGGTTGATCAAGGAGGAAGTCTGTTTTTAGGAAAGGTGGTATTTGTGGAATGTCACGTAATCAGTTGTTGGTTTGGTACCTCCAGAATATCATATCAGCCTTATCGTAGTTTGCCAGCGATAGACTTGATGCCATTCTGTCTCCACAGTACCCTGACTTGGACCCTGATTTAATTTGGATGCTACCTGGAAACTTGACATCTTGTCCCATAAAATTCAAATTTGTATGTGGGTCATCTCTTCTGCACTTCCTAGATTTGTGTAATGTTCCAAAATCTTCAGGCATTAAATTGTGGAGATCATACCACTCAACAACACATAAAACAGAAGAGTGAAGATATAGCGAAAATGTATTTCCAACTGATGAATTAAACACCTCTGAAATACATACTGTCTCTGGATGCTCCCTCATTCTTGCTCCTTGCTATTCATTAACATTCCTGATTTTTTATTTACGGTACTTTGAATGCCGGGATCCTTGCACCTAGTTGTTATAATTCTAGTTTAAGATATTTCATTATAGATCAAGCTGAGACAAAATATTTCTTTTTCTAAAATAAAATCTTTGAAACAAAACAATACAGTATAGAAAAAATACAGAATAACAGAGATGTAGGGGATCTTGAAGGTCTTCTAGTCCAATCCTCTGCTCAGGTAGGAAACCCCATACTATTTCAGATAAATGGTTGTCTAATCTTTTCTTTAAAATGTCCACTTCTGGAGGAAAGTTATTCCACTGATTAATGATTCTAACTTGGGAAATTTCTCCTTAGCTCTAGCTTGCTTCTCTCTTTGATTAGTTTACATCCATTGCTTTTTGTCCTGCCTTCAGGTGCTTTGGAGAATAGGTTGACCTCCTCTTCTTTGTGGCAACCCCTTAGATATTGGAACACTGCTATCATGTCATCCCTAATCCTTCTTTTCATTAAACTAGACATACTCAATTCCAAATATCTTAAGTATGACGAGGGGTGGGTTCCACTTACCTTTCGCTACCAATGCGATTCTACTTCTGCGTATGTGTAGAAGGACATTTCAAACCAAAACACAGCTGAGAAGCCATCCAAACCAGGAAGAAAGTGCTGATTCTACACATGTGCAGAAGGACATTTCAAGCCAAAACACTACCAAAAAAATTATGGTGGCACACACGGCCTGGGAAAGATGGCTTTGGAGCCGTCACGCCTAAATTGCATCATCAGTGAGCTGCTACTGAAGCACCTGTACTGTACAGCACAGTAGGAACCCACCTGAGTATGACTAAATTGAGTTGCTTCATTGTAATAATCAACTCCCTTCTAGGGTCAGCAGATTTTATCTCAATTTTTATATCTTCTTTTTTAAAAAAAAATTTTTTATTGATTTTTAACAAATTTCATATCACACAACATAAAACAGTGCATAGTGAATTGTGCCCACCACCCAGACACACACACATTCCCCACCACCAAATTGGGTGTGTTGCTTGTATAGTCCACTTAACCCAAGAGCAATATATCTGTTTACATATTATAGAGTGATTCCAATTTATTTCTTGTAGCTTGGTCTCGGATTCTGCTCGTCATATATCGTCTTACCTTGTCCCACCGTCCCATCAGCTGTCCCAACTCAGTTTCATTATCCGAAATTATTCTTTTTTCCATAATTTCAAATTGAATATGGAATTTTTATATCTTCTTAGTCCATGAAAACTCTATAAAAATGTATTACGTTGTTAAAAGATTCTAAATAAAACCAACACAGCACATAAATGTTTTCTTGTTATTCATTGTGTAAGCAGTTGTTGATGGTTTTTAAGATCACCAACTATCCTCATAGGTTGCTGAAACAAGTAGGATATTAAATTGTCTCATCCATATTTAATCATTATTCTATTATTATAAAATTAAGATTTATTTATCTTTTTATCATACTTTTCCACTCTAAGAACATCTTGTTAACTGAATGTAATTTCCTAAGCTTTTCATTTTCAGTTAGGATGTTAAAACAAAAAGCTAAAAAAAAAAAATTGATGAAAGGTGCTTGTCTTCTAGTAAAAAAACCCATGACTTGCATCTGGTTGAATTTATCATGGATTTTACTCATAGGTAAGAAGGCTATGCATGATCACTCCTTTATTGGGTAATTATGCTCTAAACAAAATACTCATAAATAAAACTAATTTTAGTTTGAAGTTATACTATAAAATCATCAAATGCTAAAATGGTATTGCATGCCTGGTTTCTTATTTACTAAAGAAATTATGCCTGTCTGCTTTGTATTCTTCAGGTTAAATCTGGAATTGTTTGCTGCCAAAGATGTCATGAAACTTCACGTCAGGGTCCTCAATTTAAAGGAAAACATTGCTTTCTTGGCTCATGTCCTTGCCAGCACCAGCCATAGTGGATTCCCAGTGGTTTACAAATCTAAACCAGACCAGCCCAATGTGTTTCTGGGAACAATTACAAGGTAAGACACTACATTTCTCCTGAAAGTAGCCCCTCGGGTCAGTGTTTAGAATTTAACACAGTATATTATGAATATACCTGCAATCTACAACTGTGTGCTCTTGAAACAACAGTGTATATAGCTTTATTCAATATTGGACACCTAGGGGTTTTTGTGGGTTACTCTGAATTACTGCGCAATATGACATTAGAAACAGAATAAAATCTTATTTATTTATTTATTTATTTATTTATTAATAGAGTTGAAAGGGACCGTTAGGTCATCGAGTCCAACCCCCTGCCTGAGCAGGAAACCCTACAGCACCCCAGCCAAATGGAAGTCCAATCTCCTCTTGAAGGTGTCCAGAGTTGGGGAGTTCACCACCTCCCCTGGCAGGCAGTTCCATTGGTTGATCGCTCTGACCGTCAGGAAGTTCTTCCTTATTTCCAGGTTGAATCTCTCCTTGGTCAGCTTCCAACCATTGTTCCTCGTCCGGCCCTCTGGTGCCCTGGGGAATAAAGAGACCCCCTCCCCACCTTACTCTGAATTACTGCGCAATATGACATTAGAAACAGAATAAAATCTTAGGAACTTGAAGGCATTCCAGAAAAAGACAGAAACATTTATGTAGTCAAATGTCTCATAGCTGAAGTAAAACTGAAAGGAGAGGAAATCAGCAGCCACCCTTCTTATTTTTATCCAAGTCCATTTTTTAAAAAGACACAGTATATCAACATTCAAACTGGCATTGACACAATTGAGAGAGTCTAGAAATACTTCACAAGAAGAGTCCTTCACGCCTCCTCTTGAAACCTTACTCCTCTAGACTTTGAATACTACAGTTACGGTAGATAATTTACAACTACGTCATCTCCGAACTGATTTAACTGTCGTTCATAAGATCATATACCATAACGTCCTTCCTGTTAGTGTCTACTTCACCTTCAACAACATAAGAGTAATAGATACAAACTAAATGTAAATCGCTCCAAACTTGACTGCAGAAAACACTTCAGCAACATAATGATCCATGCCTGGAACTCACTTCCTGACTCTAACTCCAAAATCTTCAACCTTAAATTATCTTCTGTTGACGTCTCCCCTTTTCTAAGAGGTCTGTAAAGGGCTTGCAAAAGCGCACTATTGTGCCTACCATCCCTGTCCTTCTGTCCTATAATCCTTTTTATCACTTCCTTATACTTTGTTATGTTAATACAAACTATAATTCTATACTTGTTTGACAAATATAATAAACAAACAAACAGCCAGCAAAGGAAAGTCTGAATAGTTAGGATGGCTAGTCCCAGTATGGCTGCAAGAATTAAACAGATATACTTTAAGAAAAATGAAGAAAAATGGCAATACTGTACTTGTGGATTTTGTTGTAGGAAAGGATCACAAAAAAGTTTGTGTGCTATAGTTGATTTTCATTGTTCACCACTTGTCTTTGCACAAATGCCACCATTATATATTTGTGCCTGATGATCCAACTTATCAGTCAAGTACATAATTTATAGAAATTGATCGTCTATTTCTTTTACCACTACATCCCCAATGCTCATGGTTATCAGGAATTCATATAAAAAATGATAATTTTAGGGCATTTCTACATAAGCAGATTCCTTATTAGGAGAGTCTAATGATCTCACGGTGAAAATGAAGCATATCTAGAAGAGGGTGGTTATCCAAATATCAACCAAATATAACTGCATATGGGACATCTACTTCTGCAGACAACCAAACAACCAGACAAGAAGGAGTGGCTGTGGGTTTTGCCTACCAAGGACAATTCCATCTGTCCACCCATTACTCTGGGGGGGGAATTACTGACCCCCTCAGAGAGGGTTCATAACTTGGGCGTCCTCCTTGATCCACAGCTAACATTGGAACACCATCTTTCAGCTGTGGCGAGGAGGGTGGTTGCCCAGATCTGCCTGGTGCACCAATTGCGGCCCTATTTGGACAGGGAGTCATTGCTCACAGTCGCTCATGCCCTTATTACCTAAATTACTGCAATGCTCTCTACATGGGACTACCTTTGAAAAGTGTTCGGAAACTTCAGATCGTGCAGAATGCGGCCGCGAGAGCTATCGTGGGGCTTCCTAGATTCGCCTACGTTTCTACAACACTCCGTGGCCTGCACTGGCTGCCGATCAGTTTCTGGTCACAATTCAAAGTGTTGGTAATGACCTTTAAAGCCCTACATGGCATTGGACCAGAATACCTTCAGAACCGCCTTCTACCGCATGAATCCCAGCGGCCGATAAGGTCCCACAGAGTTGGCCTTCTCCAGGTCCTGTTGACTAAACAATGTCATCTGGCGGGCCCCAAGGGAAGAGCCTTTTCTGTGGTGGCCCCGGCCCTCTGGAATCAACTCCCCCCGGAGATCAGAATGGCCCCCACCCTCCTTGTCTTTCGCAAATTACTGAAGACCCACCTATATTGCCAGACATGGGGGAACTGAGACACCTCCCTCAGGCTCTTATATTTTATGATTGGTAAATATGTGTTGTATGGTTTTTTAACTATTGGGGTTTTATATTTCTTTTAATATTAGATTTGTTTTACTATTCTGGTCTTTTACTATTGTTGTGAGCCGCCCCGAGTCTTCGGAGAGGGGCGGCATACAAATCTAATTAAAAAAAAAATTAAGATGTCTTTCCCTGTCAGAAAATTAGCATTGACATGACTCGCCCAATTGCTACTCGTTGGCCTGCAAGTACTTAAGGTGTCTTATCATCTTACTTTCATGCCCAAAATACTCAACTTTCCCCTGGGGGAAAAAGTTTGCATACTCTTACACACCACAGCTCTTCTTCTTCAGTATCTGAAGCCTTAATTAGCTCTAGGCCAGTTCTGATCTGAGGTTACTGTAGAGGAGAAATGTGCTGTTATCTTGTCTATTGTAAATCATTTAAAACGTATTATAGCACACCGATTTTGCCTGCCTCCACTTGTAGAAATACAAAATAGCTATAACACTTTCGATTCAGGTCACTTTTAAACCAATCAGGGATCTAGGATTTTGCCCCCTGCCCCCAATCGAATATTTGATGTTGGTAGAACAATGCTGATACTGTGATTGCTATATGGATGGAAGTTAATTTATCTTGGTAAACACTACAATTGCTTGCAGAGGAATTTTAATGCAAAATAAAACATTTTTAGGCATTGTTGTTTTTTTCCCCCAGCACATCCATGGCAGGATTAAGTTAAGTAAGATGAAGCATATATTAAACATAGTAGGATGAAACTCAAGCTCTGGGTCCCCAGGGGAAAAAAATTAGTTTCCATTCTGAAAATGGATGAAGTCATCATAGCCACTTCATGGGCTTTCGTCTTCTCTTTTCCTCTTTAAAAATAAAAATGCTTTACATCAAAGCTGCCAAAAATGTGTTCCAGAGCTGCCTTTGACCCACTAGTGTAGGTGGGTCCAGACATTTTAGCCCTTCCCTTTTGCATTTTTTTAATAGGAGGATTTTAAAGAATAGAATCAATTGCTTAAGTTCCTTAAACCCACTTTTAGACATAGTACACATGGTCTATCATGCTCCTTAGGCCAATGTAAGTCACACATACTTTCTTTACACTTTCAGAGTTGAAAAGGTGCTGCTTTAGATGTGGCAGATCAAATTATCATGCACGGTCCTTTAGGAAGTTGAGAGAATAACAGCTTTTGAGGAAAGTTTTGCATTGCTATGGATGTATGGGAAATATGAGCTGACCCAAAGCACAGCAATGAATTTATGTGGACATAAATCTGTGACAGAGAAAATGTACCTTGTAAAAGAGAAAGTAGAATGGATTGGAATTATACTGATCCATAGTATTGGGGAATACAAAAGTTTAAAACAATTAGATATTATTACAATTAGATATCACTTTAAATATTCCAACTTGAAGGCGGTAGAAAAAAAGATCAAATTATTCATATCATTTGAACGTTTTAAGCAAATAAAAAATTATTCATTAAACTTAGAACTATTTGATTTAAATTCAAGCTATCAAATTTATACACGTTATATATCATTTTTGAACATATCTACTGTATATCATGCATAATATATTGATGAAGTTACTTTACTCTTTGTACATATGCCAAAGTTTTGCATTCATATTTTATAAAATCACATTATTACTTCTGCATAGACATGGGTTGACATGAACTTAATTCCCATTGATTTATTTGTATGCCACCCTTCTCCGTGGACTCGGGGCGGCTAACAACAGTGGTAAAAACAGCATGTGACAATCCAATAGTAAAACAGCTAAAAACCCTTGTTATAAAAACCAGTCATACATACAAACATACCATGCATAAATTGTAGAAGCCTAGGGGGAAAGAATATCTCAGTTCCCCCATGCCTGACAACAGAGGTGGGTTTTAAGGAGCTTACGAAAGGCAAGGAGGGTGGGGGCTATTCTAATCTCTGGGGGGAGTTGGTTCCAGAGGGTCGGGGCCACCACAGAGAAGGCTCTTCCCCTGGGTCCCGCCAAACGACATTGTTTAGTTGACGGGACCTGGAGAAGGCCAACTCTGTGGGACCTAACTGGTCGCTGGGATTCGTGCGGCAGATTGATCTGAATGAGACAAGTTCAGTAAACCTAGTTTGGTTCAAACTCAATGTCTGAAGAGGCCAGCTGACATTCTTAAAATGTTTTGACTTTTGTCTAATTGTTGCCTCCATTAAATGTTATTAAGACGTGTCTGAAAAATTACAGAGCGTACACTTCCAATAGTTAGTAAACTATAGAGTCTGAACCAGGTTGAATATGTTACATTAAATAAGCTTAACCCACTCATTTATTTCCCAGCTGTCTGCTGAAATAAAACAAGAACTGATGTTAATAAATAATTGAGCCAAAATGATTGTCTCATTCTTTCCCTGTTAAATTTTCCATAGCATTCTAATTTCTATAATGGTAGAGAGTTCAGCTATTTGGATTTTATATTTATACACCCTATATCAGTGATGGCGAACCATTTTGTCCTTGCGTGCCAAAACGAGTGCGCGCGTATGGCGTGTGTGTGCCATACTTTTATAAGACTGTATTACTATTCTTCTTCTCATCCTTCCTATCTTTTCCCACTAATGACTATAACCATGTTGCCTGTATCTTTACAATTTATATTGTTTTATTTGTTTCTTAGTATGATTTGATTGCCTATTAGTAACCTATGACTATCACTAAGTGGTATCTTATGATTCTTGATGAATGTGTTTTTTTTTTAATGTATACTGAGATCATATGCACCAAATATAAATTCCTTGTGTGTCCAATCACACGGCTAGTAAAGAATTATATTCTATTCTATCCATTCAAATTCAGGAACTCTTACACAATTTGATAGTAGTGTGGAAATTAGTTGTTTAGCAAAGTGATGGTATTTGGGAAAAAATGTCCTTGTATCTAGTTGTTCTGGTATGCAGTGCCCTATAGCATCGTTTTGAGGGTAGAAGTTGAAACAATTTAAACCCAGGATATGAGGGGTCTCTAGATATTTTCACAGCCTTCTTTTTGACTTGTGCAGTATACAGGCCCTCAATGGAAGGCAAGTTGGTAGCAACTGTTTTTTCTGCAATTCTAATTCTTTTGAAGTCTGTGTCTGGAACCAGCACTAGCCTTTCAAAGGTTTTAATAACTACAGATGTCAGAGCAACCGGTCTGAAGTCATTCAGTTCCTTGATGGAGGGTTTCTTGACACCAGGGGGATAGTAGAGCGTTTGAAGCAAGGACATAGCACATTGCTAGTGATTTATTGAAGATAAATTAGACAAATTTAGCCACTATTGTTTGGTCTGCTAACAATCCTAGTAAGATGTATGTGATTACTGCCTATATTCTTAGATATGAAAAAGTTTCCTTGGAACCATAGAACCCATTTGCTTATCATGATTATATTACTTCCATTGAACTGTATACAGTATTTTACCAACCTATGTCCTGAAGAAGTTGGGAAGTTTTCACTCCAGTCCGACAGCAAAGTAAAGTAGGAAGATTCTGATTGGTTCCCTTCTGAATTGGCTCCCTATTTTTGTATACGGCTGATGGAAGTTACTCCCTGTAATCGAATAAAGAGATGAAGTCACTCCACCAATCTCCTGTCTCTTCAGTATTGGAACTCAACAGGAAATTATGTTTGTGATTGCCTTTCAATAGAAGAAAACATTTTACATTTATTCAGTAGTTTTTGCAATAACATTTACAAAGCAAAATAAAATTCATTGGAAACCATATTAAATAGCTGGCTATGAAATATGACTGTCACTTTAGCCACAATTTTATAATTTTTATTATTTAAGCAAATTCTCATTTTCCCTGCTTTGGGGGCCCTTATCCTGGCTAATAAAAATTGGTATACGGGCTAACAATTTTGCAAAACAGAAAAAAAATTCTATACATTGGCATTTGCAAAATACCAGACATTTCTATTTCCAATTCTGGTATTTATTTGTTTGTTTGTTTGTTTGTTTGTTCGTTCATTCATTCATTCATTCATTTAATTTATAAGGGATGGATTTATACTAGTAAAACAACATCATTTATGGCAAGTGATGTTGTTTATTCTTTTAAAAGTGAAATAAACAAGCATTTTAGAATCCTTCTCTTCTCCTGGCTATTTTTCTTAAATCAAACCTTGAAGTGTTATTACAATAATTACTGGATTTGTTCATTCATTATTTCCAGGTATTTGTCATAGTTCATTATTATAAAAAATATTTGCAGGTTTAGTTTTCTTTGCAGAATCGGTGTTGCTTTACAAAATATATGGTATCAAATTTCTAATGTGTGAATTCCAGCAACGTTCTTGAAGTTTTTACACTACAGATTTGGCAATGAAAAAAATTGTGTATTCTATCCAGAGAAATTATACAGCAGGAAAAGAACACATGAGCAATGAGGGAAAAGACTGTGAAGTTTCTTGAAGCTAAATAAACAATATTTATCATATTTTTTGGTAGTATAAGATGCACCTTTTCCCACCTAAAAGAGGGTGAAAATTTGACTGTGTCTTATACACCAAATGTAACCCTGTCTAGCCTCTCAAATGGGGGTTTCAGAGGCTGAAAACAACCTGTGAAACCTCCATTTCAGAGGCTTTTTTTCCAGCCTCTGAAACCTTTAAGAGGTTTTAGAGACTGGAAAATTGCCTCTGAAATGGAGGTTTCACAGGCTGAAAAAGCAAGGTGCAGAGCTCACATCCAATGAACCTGTTGCTAAATTTCACCTCTGGAAACATCTGATTGAGAGTATTCAGGGAGGCCATCCTACCCCCAATCAGCCTTTTTCTTATTTTCCTGCCCAAAAACTATAGTTCGTCTTATACTCCAGTGAATCTTATAGTCCAGTGATGGGCTGCCAAAATTCTTACTGCCACACTTAGTTTGAGGCTTATTTTGTGGGTGTGGCTTAATGGCCATGTGACCAGGTGGGAGTGGCTTGACAATCATGTGACTGGGGGTAGCTTAAAGGTTATGTGACTGGGTGGGAGTGGCTTACCAAGCGAGATAATTTTTCAAATAGGTCCTTGGACTCTTTTCAGCTGATTAAGTCAAATTATTTGAATAGCCAGAAAAAGGACAAATGATAGACAGCATTATTTGTTGAGGAGCACAGTAACATCTTAAGGTTTTGTACTGAACCCACAAGGTTCAGTATGATAAGATTAGGCAAGCAGCTCAATTTTCTTTAATAGCTATAAAAGTTCAGTTCTAGATAATGATTGAAATGATTAAAGCGATTATGGGTAAAACTATTTAATTATTTCCTATTTTAAAAGTAATTAAGATCATACAAAGGTACTAGAGAAGATAGGACAATAAAAAACTATTAAGTATTCAATAAATAGTGCATAAACTTACTATTCCCACTGCGTGTTCCATTCCCCCCCCCATGTGCCAGTAACAGCACATTACTGTCTAGAATTAATTTTTAATCTTTACCTGATCTGGTGCTAATACTTACCATTTAATCATAACTACATCGATATCTAAATTTCATTTTTTATCTAATATTGGATTTGTACTCTGTGTGTTGTATTGTTGTTGTTGTGAGCTGTCCCGACTCTTCGGAGAGGGGCAGCATACAAATCTAATAAATCTTAAATCTTAATCTTAATCTTCTATATAATACCAAAACAGTAAAACTTCATGTGATCACAGTTTGCTTTCTTTGTTTGGAGAAATCCTTCTACACATACCTACTCAGTTGCAACAGAGAATTAAAACTAGGAAGGAGGTGAGAGAGAAGGACCAAAAATATGACAGAGATAGAACTTGATGGTTTAAAGATTATCCAATTGTAACCATAGTCTTGAACTAATTCCTCAGTAGATAAATCAGTTTTTTAAAAATAATCTGTATTAGTGATGGCCGAGCAGCTGTATTTAGTAAAAATAATGACACTATTGCTGTGAGAAACATTTTTACAATGATCCATGGGAATACTAAAACCAAACTACATTGTTTAGCTAAAACATGCTTTCCATCCAGTAAAGTGCATGTTGCATAATTAAAAGTAAATTGAAGACATTATAGTTTAGAAAATATGACAAAGTTGAAAACTTAAAGCTGCATTATCCTTCGAGACAGAAATAACTTATTTATGTCTATATATTTACTGGCTGATTTTTAGTGATTTCTTTTCATTGACAAAGAGAATTAAAAATTTACTAAGCCAAAATGATATGAGGCCAATTTGTTTCAGAACTGTAAATGAACGCTTTGGATATGTGCTTCTTGAGAAAAAACGAAAATAGAGTTGATATGTAGGTCACAGTTCTTGTTACATTAGTGTTGGATGATCCCATAATTTTTTTCTTCCTTCAGAAACTGTTATTGATCTTCACAATATTTTAGGAAAAAGAGAGATACTCATGATTAGTAACTTAAATAGTACAATAATTTTGCAATTAACTAAAGTTAACAAGGGGAAGATGTCTGACCATTCTGAACCTCTTATATAAATAACTAACATCTCATAAATATTGATGGAATTGCTTTCTGCATAATATCTCTTCTAAAGAAAAACAGATGAACAAATCAAAACCAAATAAATAATTATGCATGCATTTTTCATTTGTTGAATGTAATCTCACAATATCTTCTCTGAATTGTTTCAATTGCTGAGTACAGAAAAAAAAAATCTGGTAAGAACTTTCAAATTTATTGTATTCTTATGTCTACATATAATTTATTGCATCAACGATTTAAGTATATTATGAATAGATTTGGGTCATAATTAACAATACCAAGATTTTGTATTTAAAGCAAAGCTTTGGAATATATGCTATCTTTTGTAGCACAATCCAGCCCAAGCAGGGGGCTGGACTAGAAGACCTCAAGATCCTTTCCCTCTCTGTTATCTTATTCTGTTTTAAATATTGAAACAGTACTGTTTTATTGTGCTATTTTATTGTGAGTTGGACTAAGGAGAAATTTCCTAAGGGTGAGATCAATCAAGTTGGCCATGTCCTCCCAGTCACATGACCAAACCATACCCACCAAGCCACACCCACAGAACCAGTAGGGAATTTTTTTGGATGTCATCACTGGCAAAGGTCTCAATTCTTTGACGCTCAGCCTTCCTTATGGTCCAACTTTGACAACCATACATTGCAACTGGGGAAAACATTTTTCTTGTTGTTGTTAGTTGCGAAGTCGTGTCTGACCCATTGCTACCTCATGAACAATGTTCCTCTAGGCCTTCCTGTTCTCTACCATCGTCTGGAGCAGTGTTCCCTCTAATTCTTTTTGGGAGTGGGCGGAAAAGTATAGTGTCTGAGCGGCAGTCCCTTTGGGACTGGGCGGCACAGAAATAATAAACAAACAAACAAACAAATAAAAAACCCACCCTGTTTTGCCTCAGAGAATTTCAAAATAAAATACTGTACTGTGTGTCTATAACAGTGAGCTCATAATAGGGCAACTCTATCAATATCAAAATGCCACTGAAATAGTTGAGCTAGTTTCAAACTAGATTTTGATTTTCTTTCTCTCTTCCTTACTCCCATTCTTTTTCTTTCTCTTTTCCTTCCTCTCTTTTTTCTATCTGTTTCTCTCTCTTCCTCTCTTCCTCTCTCTCTCCTTCCCTCTCACTCTTTCCCTCTCGGCTTCTGGGTAGGTTTGGAAAACTCTGAGTTGATGATGATTTTTAAGTGAGCGATTGCTCACTGCTCAGCTTAGAGGGAACTATGGTCTGGAGTCCATTTAAGCTCATCCTACTGCTTCATTTATGAATTTATTTATTCATTTATTTCATTCATTTAGGGGAAACCATAGCTTTGACTATGCATACTTTTGTTGGCAGAGTGATGTATCTGCTTTTAGTATGCTGTCTAACTTTGCCATAGTTTTCCTCCCCAGGAGCAACTGTCCTTTAATTTCTTGGTTGTAGTTCCCATGTGCAGTAATCTTGAAGCCCAGGAAAATAAAATCCGTCACTACCTCCATTTCTTCCCCATCTATTTGCCAGGAATTGAGGGAAAAGATATCATATGAGGGACCACAGTTGAACTAGTTACTGGTTATTGCAGTATTATTAGCATCTGGGTAACCAGTAAATTGGTGTGAATTGGACATTTTTATTAGACATACAAACTTTATTTATTTATTTATTTATTTATTTATTTATTTATTTATTTATTTATTTATTTATTTATTTATTTATTTATTTATTTATTTATTTATTCCAATACACAATGAGAGGTTTAGTGGGTATATATATATATACACACGTAGTAAAATACATGATCAAGGTTATAGAGGAGATACTCATAGTAAAATATATCTATGAAAGAATAGAAAAAAAGATATAGCGATAGAACATATCAATGAAAGAATAGAAGAAGAGATATAGGAATAGAAGAAAGGAATAGGAGATATAGGAGAGCGATAGGACAGGGGACGGAAGGCACTCTAGTGCACTTGTACTCGCTCCTTATTGACCTCTTAGGAATCTGGATAGGTCAACTGTAGATAATTTAAGGGTAAAGTGTTGGGGGGTTTGGGGATGACACTATGGAGTCATTATTGTGCCATAATGTTGTTGTGCAGAAAAATTCTTACTATGTATATATTTTGTAGCTGGTTTGAAACAATCTCTTAAATTTTCTATCATTGTAATGTGCAACAGATAAATGGATTTTTTTTCGCAAGGGTTGACACAAAAAACATTTCCCAAGCTTAAAGTTATTATCTAATGCAAGAGTTGGAAGTAATAGGGTGCTATTCTAATTGGGTATCTGATGTTTATTTTGTAAAGGCTATACCATGAAATGAAAATGCTGAAACACTTTGCCATGCTATTTTGTAAAATATACTTTTTCCTAAAGAGATTTTTTTTTTACTTTCTAAATAAATAAAGAACAGAGGAACAATTTCCAGTTCAATATCTGATCTCTACAACTTTCCGTTAACGTGAAAATATAGCGAAACATGTTCAGGCTGTTGTTATAAAAACCTGAAGATGTGATAGGAAGGATATATGCAATAATGGGCAGCCAAAATTTTAACCTGCTACATTGTGGGTGTCACTTATTTTATGGGTGTGGCTTGCTGGCCATGTGACCAGGTGGGAATAGCTTGAACGATCATCATTGTTCAAATGAACTGTTAAGACCTCGACTTACAACATCACCAGTGTCACTCTCTGGGGTGACAATTTGCTTCGCTTTTTGCGCGCTCTCCTTCCTGGGTCACCCCCTGCCTCAGGCTGGGTAGCTAGGCAAATGGGTGCTGAACAGCTGTTGAGTAAAGAGGCAGGAGGAAAAGGGCCCCTGCAACTCCTGCCAGTGGTGGTCTCCCTGCCGTTTTCCGAGGAAGAGGAGGAGGATGGGAGGGGGTGTTAGTCAGCTGGAGCTGGGCACACAGCTTCATTTCCACCGGTGGAACTGCGTTCCACCCCGTCCTGTCTGTCTACCCCTGGATATATGTAACATCAAAGAATAAGCTTGTTATATTTCTGAAGTGTGACTTCAGTGAGTCTAAGTCAAACAATGGACACTCATTTTTTTCTTGTATTCTAAATCTTTTTTTTCAAGGTGTACATGTGTCTTTTTTATTACAGAGATCTCCTCCTCAAAGTCCAACTCCTCTGTGATGCCCTGCTGGGATTATTTTAGACCAATGCTGAATAATTTTGAATTTGCTAGCCAAAGGCTTATGCTAACCAGTGCTTCTCAATTATTTTCTGTTACGCCCCCCCCCGGAAGAAGTAAACATTTTGCACCCCCCTGGGACTATTGTTTGCAATATTTGACATGTTTTCACTGAAAAAAAAACCTCATATGGCTTATCAGCATGATTGGGGTGTAATGTGTTTTAAGTGATACCTTAATTTATTTGGATTCATGCTGTCTGCTGCCAACATTTTTAGACACAGTAAATACAGGTCTTTCCTCATCCCCCACTGTAGTCACAGTGAAGCCAAATGCTACATAGGCCTCATCATATTTCATATTTCTTAGCTTTTGGGAGACTTACATTTGTCTCATTATCTCCGTCTCTCTCCTCCTTTTCTTTCATCCCTGTTAAATATTTTTCCATGGTGTCCCTTAAAGGTTTGCTATCTGCACTTTGTATCTCCTGCTCTGTGCTGTGTGCTATTGTTTGATGCAAAAAGCCGCTACTCCCTGTGGCAAAAAAAAGGACATTTCCTGGGGTCATGAATCTCCTGGCATTGCTTTGCCCCCCTCCAGGGGGGCCTGCCCCACTATTTGAGAAGCACTGTGATAAACCAATGTTTGTGTTGTTTATCATTGTACTCAATGGATCATGCATTTTAACTCTATAAAAACACCACTATTAGTGAATAAACAACCACTAAAGTTTAAAGATATTTACTTGTTCAGATATAATAAATTATAACCCTAAATAGTGTTCATTATTATCTGTTTTAAATATACATTATTGTATTAAACTAATTGTCAGAATCTCTCTCTCTCTCTCTCTCTCTCTCCCTCCCTATCTATCTATCTATCTCAGTATTAGCAAGTCTGTTAAAAATGATAATTGAGATAAATATGAAAAATATATTTCGCTCTTAAGCTTCCCATCTTTCAGGGGAAAAAATGTACAAGTGCAAAACTCTCACTGCTATTATCCTGATGCAAAGTGTATTATCTATCCTGTGTCCACAAGTGATTTTGGAATATGGCTCCCATAATTAGGATGACCAAATATGATAAAAATTTCAGTCCTAAATTCAAAAAACTAAAGTCCACATATTCAAAATTTTGCCAATTAAAAAGAAAACAGAATAAAAAGAGTCTCATAGAAAATTTGGACATGGTCTTTCACCTGGTGATAAATTTGCTTTCTGTGATGAAACTAGGACTGAGCTCTATGTGCTACTGGAAAATGAGACCATTTTTGAAATGGAAGACACTGAATCTCATCCACCTCTTCTTCCCTATCAGAAGGTAATGTTTGCTTTCTTGTTTAATTATCTATTTAAATTGAAATTTAGGGGTAGGGTGTTCACTATGGAAACAATACAGTATTTTAGGATTTAAAATAAATAGTATATTATTATTTATTATTATTATTTATTAGATTTGTATGCCGCCCCTCTCCGTAGACTCGGGGCGGTATAGAACACTATGAGCTGAGGTATGCTGACTGTTTGCTTGCTTGCTTCCTTCTTCATTATTCTACTCCCGTGAGACATTATATATCTCATTTTGAAATTCCTGGTTTGAGTCTGACACACAACTGTATTTCTACAACAGGATCCTGTAGATGTTTTATCAAAGCCATTGTAATAAATAATAGGATAGAGCTTCGGTATGCCTCAGGTTCTAAACAGCAAAATTTAGTTCCTTATCTCACAAGAAGTTTAAAGATTTCATATACTGTAGATCAGTGCAATTCTATTATTGTAATTATCTACTACTGCCACTGACATCACTGAAGCCATATTGACATCTATCCTCAAAAATCTTGTCAATGCTTGAAAAATATAAACAAGAAATCGACCAGTTTACCCATCTTTCTACATACTGTTCCTCTTTTTATTTTTTTAAAACGGCTTTTTGTCGAATGAAGTACATTTCCTATTTTACCACAATTGCTTTACAAAGATTAAATGAACCTTGGTGGCGCAGTGGTTAGAGTGCAGTACTGCAAGCTGCTTCTGATGACTGTTGACAGTAGTTCACCAATTCAAATCTCACCAGGCTCAAGGTTGACTCAGCCTTCCATCCTTACGAGGTGGGTAAAATAAGGACCCAGATTGTTAGGGTGATATGCTGACTCTGTATATTGCTTAGAGAGGGTTGTAAAGTACTGTGAAGCAGTACATAAGTCTATGTGCTATTGCTATGAAATAGCTCCCCAACTTGCAAAAGTTTATTTATTTGTTTATTTATTAATTAGATTTCTATGCTGCCCTATTCCTCAGACTCAGGGCAGCTAAAATGGTATTCTTAAAGCAAGCTTCCTTATTTCTTTCTTTAGAAAGAAATTTTAAAAGAAAAGAAATTTTATATGATTGTTTGATTACCAAACACTTGCTGCAAAAATATTACATGTGCTTACTAAATTATTTGATGAATGGCACTTATTTACCAATAATGAATTGATTTATTCACCAAAAACAAAATGGTTTATTCCATGATTTTTCTACTTCTATTTATTATGTATTGCTATAATAAACTTGTTACAGAATATTGCTGCATTTGTGAAGCCTTATAAATTGCAACAGTTGCAAAACAAATTATATAAAAATAATTATTGGCTTGTATTCTCTCCTGGAACTTAAGCAGCTCTTGATTTACTGGACTTCGCAAATTTATTAATCTTATGTAATAACATTTCTAGTATATCTTATTCTTTAAAAAAGCATTTGTTCTGCCACACAACTCTCAGCGACTGATGAGATCTCACAGAGTTGATCTCCTCCAGGTTCTGTCAGTTAGACAGTGTCGGCTGGCGGTCCCGTGAGGGAAGGCCTTCTCTGTGGCTGCCCTGGTTCTCTGGAACCAGTTACCTCTGGAGGTCAGGACTGCCCCCAGCCTATTGGCCTTCCGAAAAGCAATTAGGACCTGGCTTTTCGTGGTTGTAATCGGCAAGATCCAGCCATGGAATGATATATACAGGTTTTAAAGTGTTTTAATGTTTAAGATGTTTTTAATATTTATTCTGTTGTTAAACCACCTGGAATCCTTTGGGAGTTGGGTGGCATGTAAATTTAATAAACAAACAAACAAACAAATAAATGGGAAAATGATTTTCACACAGAATAACTGCAAATAAATATTGAATTTTGTACAAGGATTTTGCATCTTAGAATGAAAAAAAAATGCATGCATTCTTCATTGCTCTAGAGTTTTATTTTTCTTGTTATAAAAACAACCTGGTTGAATTGTTCCTCACAGTTGGAGTGTTTATGTGCTATTTAATTACACTGTATCATTTCAGTAATTATACTGTATATTCCAGATCAGAACTGAGAAATTGCCCAATCAGCAGTGGATGAGTGCTATGTTGGCTTGCTATACTACAGACCCTCGATATCAGCAACTCTTCATCAATCTGGTAAGAGTGAAATTCTAAAAGCACACATTTCCTTTGCCTACAATGTGTTTGTTATATTTTCTCTTCTGTTTATGACGGCTGTGTCAGTTACACTGATTTACATAAACACTGCCAATCCTGGGACGATATACTCTCAACAAAAGTAACTGAGTACAAACAGCATTCCCAAGTTTTAATTCAAATTATATAAACATAACAGATGTTGATACAATGAGCCAACAAAGGGGGAAAAAGGAAAGAAAACAACCATGTGGGCTAGCAATTTAAATGTTCCAGATGATCAAAAAGATGCAAGGTTAATAGAACATATCCTTTAAAAGTCAATATTTGATTTCTATGCAACCACAAAGACGTAGTACAGTGGTACCTCGAGATACGAGTTTAATTCGTTCCGGACCTGGGCTCTTAAGTCGAGCAGCTCTTATCTCGAACGACTTTTCCCCATAGGAATTAATGTAAATAATTTTAATTGGTTCCAGCCCTCAAAAAACTCACAAAGTTAGTCTAAATTATGCAGAAAGACATGTTTTTAATGAAGAAATGTACATGTACATATAAATGAATAATGAAGTTTCTTTCACTTAACTTGTAAACTTTCTTAAACTTTTAAATTTACATATGTTCAACTTCTCTGCCACCCAATCCTGTAGGACAGAGGTCCCCAACCCTTTTTGCACCAGGGACCGGCTTTAAGCGATCAAGAGAGGAATGGGTGAATGAATGGACGGAGGGTGGGAAGGAAGGAAGGAAAGAGGGAAGGGACAGGAACAGAGGAAGGAAGCAAGGAAACTTATGAAAGGGGAGAGTAAGAGAGGAATGAGTGAAGGGAGGGAGGGAGGGAAGAAGGTGGGAAGGAGAAAGAAAAGAAGAAATAGAGGAAGGGAAGGTAAAAGAGAGAAAGAAAAAGAGCAAGAAAGAAAGCTGCAAGCACCCCCCCGAGCCCCCCAGGCCGGCTGCAACCTTTTAAAACACGCGCGCCGCTTCGCAGCTGTCTCCTGAAGCTGAACGCGGAAGTTAGCGTTTGGCTTCAGGAGACAGCTCCTTGGCGCTTGTATCTCGAATTTGGGCTTGTAAGTAGAACAAAAATATCTCTCCCCTCCCAGCTCTTATCTCGAGTTGCTCTTAAGTAGAGCAGCTCTTATGTCGGGGTTCCACTGTATTCTGAATTCATTTCACCCAGTTTCTCTAGCCATACTTCCAATAATATAGCAATGAAAATCAGGGGGCTGATAAATAATTTTTTAAAAAATCACACCAGTCTGCTTACCCATGTGCAAAATGTGCTATTATTTAAAAATGTAATTTTTATGAAAGAAATTTATAATGAGATAAAAACAGTACAATATTATAAAGGAAAGAAAGACAATAAGAAAAAATGGTGAATAAAATTTTAAAAAATTGACTGTGGTTGTAAATATATTTATATTTTACCCCCACCATCTAAAATTAAATCATAATTTCCTTCTTTCCATAAAGTAATCTTTTCAATCCTCAAATCCATAAACCACAAGTTCATTTTTTTCCTTTTTTCAGCAAAAAGTCTATAAGGGTTTCCACTGACTAATAAATGTAGTTATTAATCTTTCCATGATCAAACAACTTACATTTTTTTCATCTTCCAATTGGTATGTAATGGTTGTCACATCCTCACATTACATGATTGCCATTTGCAATTTTCCCAGCCTGCTTTTGAAAAGCAGTCAGTTGGAGAAGCAAGATTCATTTCACGACCATGTGATTTTCTTAACAAACTTAGTGATTCGCTTAACAACGGTAACCAAAAAAGGTCATAAAATTGGCTATGACTCATTTAATAACCACCTTGTTTAGCAACTGAAATTCTGGTTCCAATTGTTGTTGTAATTGGTTTGTTTGTTTTTTTAAAATCATTTTAAACTACTAATGAGATGCTTTTTAAAAAAAGTTTCAATTTTTTCCCTCTTAATCTGTTCTTTACTTTATCTTTCAGGATCCATATATAAACAAATCAGCAGTATCAGTTCAAGCTCATTTCTCATTGCAACGCACATACATCATATTTCGATCTCTGGGTCTTCGTCATTTAACAGTAGTTGATTTGCAGAATAAAGTTGTTGGCATAATCACTAGGAAAGATCTGATATCCTTCCAACTAGAAAAAAAACTGGGATCCCAGAAAGCATCACACCAACCTTATTCAGATGAGCTTTTGGACTAGGAAATAATCCAAATGAAGATTGAACTAATCATCAAACATTATTGTATTCCTTTTTTTTGGTGATAGTGTTGGTGATGGTAGATTTAATATTTTTCATAATGAATGAAAGAAATATATAACTTGTTTATATTTGAAGATCTTAAATTATAAGGGGCTTTAAAGCTCAAATTACAATACATGCCTCATGCCCAATTCCCATTATGACTGTTTTACAACAGATGAATAAATGATTGTTTTAAATTCATAGTACATAGTTGTTTGCATCTGAATCTAAGATAGGACATATTATCATTGTTCCCATCACCCATCTTCTCCCACAAATGACTGTATGACTGTAACTTTGTGTCTTGTTTCTTTACAATTTATATTGTCTAGTTCCTAATATGATTTGATTGCTTATTTGTATATATATATATATACTATATTTACAGCAGCACGAAGCTTATAACTTCAGCCTGATGATGGTGAATGTGATTTCACCGAAACAGATACCAATTGTGAAAGTTCTCCCATTTTAAAAAATGAGAGAGGTCTGTATTTAACATCATAGGTAGACCTCAACCATGAGAAACAATATGAGAAAACACATCCAGAAACTCACATTGTCTGATTTTTAATGGATTTCTTTGCAAATTATGGCTGAAAATAAGTATTTGGTCACCTGCAAACAAGCAAGATTTCTGGCTCTCACAGACCTATAACTTCTTCTTTAAGAGGTTCCTCTGTCCTCCACTCATTGCCTGTAGTAATGGCACCTGTTTGAATTTGTTATCAGTATAAAAGACACCTGTCCAGAACCTCAAACCGTCACACTCCAAACTCCACTATGGTGAAGACCAAAGAGCTGTCAACGGACACCAGAAACAAAATTGTAGCCCTGCACTAGACTGGGAAGACTGAATCTGCAATAGGCAAGCAGCTTGGTGTGAAGAAATAAACTCTGGGAGCAATAATTACAAAATGGAAGACATACAAGACCACTGATAATCTCCCTTGATCTGGGACTACACGCAAGATCTCATCCCGTGGGGTCAAAATGATCATAAGAATGGTGAGCAAAAATCCCAGACCCATGTGGGGGAACCTAGTGAATGACCTGCAGAGAGCTGGGACCAATGTAACAAAGGCTACCATCAGTAACACTGTACGCCACTAGGGACTCAAGATTCTGCAGTGCCAGATGTGTCCCCCTGCTTAAGTCAGTACATGTCCGGGCCCGTCTGAAGTTTGCTAGAGAGAATTTGGATGATCCAGAAGAGTAATGGGACAATGTCATATGGTCAGATGAAACCAAAGTAGAACTGTTTGGTAGAAACACAACTTGTTGTGTTCGGAGGAGGAAGAATGCTGAGTTGCATCCAAAGAACACCATGCCTACTGTGAAGCATGGGGGTGGCAACATCATGTCTCTGCAAAGGGCCCAGGATGACTGATCCGTATACATGAAAGAATAAATGGGGCCATGTATTGTGAGATTTTGAGTGTAAACCACCTTCCATCAGCAAGGGCACTGAAGATGAAACGTGGCTGGATTTTTCAGCATGACAATAATCCCAAATACACTGCCAGGGCAACTAAGGAGTGGCTTCATAAGAAGCATTTTAAGGTCCTGGAGTGGCCTAGCCAGTCTCCAGATCTCAACCTTGTAAAAAACGTTTGGAGGGAGTTGATAATAATAAAAAACACTGGAATTTTGTTTGTGAAGTTTGGTTACTGGGTTTATGTTAACAACACAAAGCTGTAGAAAATAGATGGAGGAGCATATAAGAAATATAGAATTCTTCCACTGGCATTACATGTTCTCTTATGCCAGGAGACTACAGTAGGTTATTCAAATTTAGTTCAAGTATTTGATGTAGAGACCTTCTAGACTCCAATTTGGACCTCCAGAAGTCATTTGATTTAGACTAGAGATAGCTTAATGCAATCCAGTTTCAATGGATAAATTGAAACAGATTGAATTTAAAAGGGGGATGTGGAAAGCCCAATTTATAGTAGTCAAATAGATTGTTTTTGAATTATTTAATTTTCTGAGGTGGAAGTTAATGAAAATTCCAGCATTTACAATCCCTGTAATGGGGAACAAGTTGGTTGCTTTTTGGTTAGAACATGGAGTGAGATGTGCAAAAGAAGGGAGAGAGAAATGAGAAATGATAGTGCTCTTTTCTGAATGTGGTAGAGTTTACTGTCAGAGGAGTAAGTTCAAAGGATTCAGTTACTAGTCCCTAGGGTCTCTCCAACATCACTTGTTGATCAATACTCTTCTTCCTCATCCTCTCCAGAATGGAATGTCACAAAAATGCTGTTTTTTATAATGTTTTTCCAATATAGCGGTACCTTTACTTACGAACTTAATTCATTCTGTGACCAGGTTCTTAAGTAGAAAAGTTTGTAAGAAGAAGCCATTTTTCCAATAGGAATCAATGTAAAAGCAAATAATGTGTGTGATTGGGGAAACCACAGGGAGGGTGGAGACCCTGTTTCCTCCCGGGAGATTCCTAGAGAGGCCCTCGGAGGCTTCTCCCTGCCTTTTCTGGCCCTGTTTCCTCCCAGGAGATTCCTAGAGAGGCCCCATAGAGGCTTCTCCCTGCCCTTTCCGGCACTGTTTCCTCCCAGGAGATTCCTAGAGAGGCCCCACAGAGGCTTCTCCCTGCCTTTTCCGGTTACAGTTTTGGAGGCTCGGGTTTGTAAGTGGAAAATGGTTCTTGAGAAAAGGCAAAAAAATCTTGAACACACGGTTCTTATCTAGAAAACTTTGTAAGTAGAGGCATTCTTAAGTAGAGGTACCACTGTGTAATGGAACTCCAAACAAACATATAAGGAAGGAGTTTCATGGAGATTGACAATCTGAACTGATCAATTGTGGGTTTTGTGGCTACAATTCATTCCAACTTGTGACTTCAAAGTCCATTTCTTACCCTGTTTTCCCAGTTCATTTCTGGAAAACAAAAATTATTAATGAAAAGTGATGGTAAAGAAAATAGAGGCAGCATACAACAGCATACAAAAGATGCAGAAGTTGGCTTTAATCCAGAAAACGTAGATAAATTGGATTGCCCACCTAGGAAATGGGGAGGTGTGTTGTGGTAGGAGTTTCTATTTCTTAGGATGATTTGTTAGTTATTCAGATTTCCTGTAACTGGTTGTTCTTTCATTTAGGTTTATTTATTTAATCAATTTGTTTTATAGAGTAAGCTAACTCAAGCAATTCTGAGACCTTTTTCTGTAAGATATCCTTGGAATTCTGCCTCTTGAGGAACATTCTTAGTTATGCTGTCCTTCACAGACCAATAGTTTATAGATGTTGCAAACCTTTTTAGCCTTTGGATCTGCAAGGGGGGCATTCAGAGCTTTTTTAGTGAATCCTATACATCAGTGATGGTGAACCTCTGGTAGAGCATTTTTGGCTTCCAGAGAACCTCTGGGAGAGATGGGTGACGACATTTTTACCCTTCCCCAGCTCCAGGAAAGCCTTTGGAGCCTGAGGAGGGTGAAACATGAGTCTACTTGGTCCACCAGACGTTGGGAAACAGTCCCAACTGTTCCAGTACTCCAGAGGACCTTTGTGGGGTGAGAGAAGTTGTTTTCATCTTGCCCAGGCATTGAATTATGTGTGTGGATACTCGTGCATGCACGATAGTGTGCACACACGTTCTTTTGTCATCCGAGGGGGAAGAAGATTCACCATCACTGATATACACCATTGTACATTGATCAAATCTTTGGGGTGCTGGTTAGGGGTGGGTTCCACTTATCTTTACCACCAGTTCTCATTGTGACGTTTTGCTCATGCGCTTGCTCTGCTCGTGCATGTGCGCGCATCCCCTCATGCAATTTCGGGTCCCATCAACTAAACAATGCTGGTTGGCGGGCCCCAGGGGAAGAGCCTTCTCTGTGGCGGCCCCGACTCTCTGGAACCAGCTCCCCCCAGAGATTAGAACTGCCCCTACCCTCCTTGCCTTTCGTAAACTCCTCAAAACCCACCTTTGTCATCAGGCATGGGGGAACTGAGATATTTCCCCCCGGGCCTATATAATTTTTGTATGGTATGTTTGTATGTATGTCTGCTTAATAATGGGGTTTTTAAAATATTTTAAATTTTAAATTGTAAATTATTAGATTTGTTATGAACTGTTTTATTGTGTTGTGTGCCGCCCTGAGTCTACGGAGAGGGGCAATCAAATCAAATCAAATCAAATCAAATCAAATCAAATCAAATCAAATCAAATCAAATCAAATCAAATCAAATCAAATCAAATCAAATCAAATCAAATCAAATCAAATCAAATCAAAAAATAAATTTCACTTCCACGCATGCTCAGAGAGTGGATTCAGCCGCAAACACAGCTCAGAAGCTGATCAGCTGTGTTTTTGAGTGAAGAAATAAAAGTCAGTATTAAGCCGGAGGCAGGTGGGTAGGCTTTTTTCAAACCACAGAATGAGGAGAAGCTGTCTAAACATAGGAAAATCATCCAAAATTTCAGAAAAAAAGATGGTGATTAGCATAGACCAGCACAAACAGAATCAGATCCATGACGGCAAAATTATGTCACTGGTGGGTCGTGAACAGTTCAGGCGATCTGATCTGAACTGGGAGGAACCCACCCCTGGTTCTGGTTAATTAGAAGGCAAAATTGCTTTTTGAATTCTGATTCTGGAAATGCCTATCATTTTAAATGATAAAAAAATCCCCTGAATGTAGCAAGTATTTTCCTCTTGTGATTTTTGACTTATCACAGCTTATTTCTGCTTAATTACTCCCCAAACAGGTTAATTCACAATGATACGCTCACCTTTTTCTAAAGATTTTTGTTTGCTTCAGCAAAGCTATTCTGACACATAATGCAGGGATGAACAAGTACAAACCCTGTCTGCAGAGAGGGGCGGCATACAAATTTGATTAATAAATAAATAAACCCAAAATTTTTCTCAAAGAATCATTTCCTGCTGGCTTTATCATTCCTAGTTTACATCTTAAAAACTTTCGTTGTAGGCACCTTTGTATTCGTTCTGTATAATGTTGCTATAAGTTTCAGTCGATGCATGAAACCCATATGCCAATAGGCACCACTAGATGCCACTCTTTGCAACAAGTTCACAAAGCTCAGCAGGACTTGCTTAATAAACGGAATGTGTCCCATGCATGGCCCACCGCATTGGATAGAACTGTAGCACTACAGAATTATAAAAATGACCTCAGCAGATGGTTATCATTTTTGGATCATTTTCTTAGATTTTGAGCCAAGTTAAGAGATGATATACGTCAAAGACATAATGTAGTGTTTGATATTGACATTACTTGCTTAACCCTTGAAATGTTCATTTTTAAAGGAAATATTATTGAAATTTTTATGGTTATTCAACAAAGTTTTCCATTTTCTTCAAAGAAGCAACTTGTTCCATTCCCTGGAGGAGAAGGATGAATTTTTTGAATGAATTTGAGCAGCAAGCCAGTAGCACATCTGTTGCACATTTGTTGCACTTTGGTTCATGGCTGTTTCTACATCAGCCTCAGATAAGCCAAGGCCCAATAAAATGCAGTGTTGCAAATCCAGTTGTTTGAGGTTTGATGAACAAATACTGTACATTATCGTGATTTTACTCCACGTTCTTGGAATGTTCAGTATAGGATCACCACATATTTCACATTAACAAAACCTTTTATAAATGGTATTTTTCAGATATTGATTATATCATATATAATTGGGTTACACTGAGGAAATATTTCTCTCTATCTCTGCTGGAATCATGACCAGCATGCAGACCTGAACTGAGTTAAAACATTACCCCAAAATGTAATTATCTGTAAACTGCATTTAGTATATTGACTTTTTCAGATGCTGTTGTATGCTATAATTTTAAGGCATGAGATTATGCTTTAAAATGTGCCTTAGGACACAAACTGCTGTCCCCCCTTTCAGTTTGTTCCTAATGCCCAACAACAACAAAAAGAAAAGTCAAGTGGGGAAACTTAATTTCACTTCTGAAATGAGTCCCATTCTTTTTTTAAAATAAGCTCCAGGATTTAATATGGGAAGTACCCCGATGATGCATCGTTTTGAAATTGGGATAACTTATTAGAATTTTCATACATGCATATAGCTGATTATGTTCCAGAAAATTTGATAAATTTGAATCTAAAAATAATCTGAAGCCTTACATAGTATGATATTGTTATTCTGGAATCACGTTATTTTGGAATGTGGATGGAACTTGCATGTTTAAATATTGTTACATAGAAGAAACACAATGTATGACAGAAAATATGAGATGTTTCAAAGATTTTAGGGTGTTCTGTGGTTTGGGAGTTTATGATGTAATCAAACATTTTAAAAGACATCCTTATATGCATTCTGAAGTGGCATAAATCCAAAATAGCTGTGCTTATTTTCTGAATAATGAAATTTTAACATGCTCCTGGTTTTTACAACTACACAAATGTTCAATTTTTGGCACCTTCGCTATCAATTTTTTTAAAAAAAAACATGCTTAAGGAAATACAATGAAAATATATTGTTTTTGATTCATGGCTACTATATATAGCCACTAATAGCTCTGACATTCCTAACTGCTCAGTTGTACTGTTAGTAGATCTCGCCTGTGAAATTGTAGGGGAGTACACAGTAATTTGTTACCTTCAGAAGTGTTATATCAGAAATATAGTGTTCTGAAATTATTTGGAATAAAAAAAAAGACACTAGTACTTTCTGTCTGCCAATTTGTAGAATATATTTGGAATTAAAAACATA
Source organism: Erythrolamprus reginae (assembly GCF_031021105.1). Lineage (NCBI taxonomy): Eukaryota > Metazoa > Chordata > Lepidosauria > Squamata > Dipsadidae > Erythrolamprus > Erythrolamprus reginae. Next base: position 208,265,642 of record NC_091952.1, read on the forward strand.
TTTTACCCTAACTTTTAGTTTAAATTTCTGCATCAAAACAGATAAGATTTGATGAGAAAGCTGCCCAAAAGAAGTTCAACTCATTTTGTTTTTTCTAGCAAAGATAAAGAAACCAAAACCTGGAGCCAAAATCCATTAGTGCATTGATACATCCCCCTAACTGGTTTCTTTCAGCCAAGGTTTAATTAATGCATAACACCAAGCTATAAAGTATAGTTCACAAAATGTAATGAATGGGCTCACCCATTGCACTAATTTACAATCTAATAAATCATATTATTACTGACCATGTGTGAACCTAGCTATTGATGGGGACTTTTACTTTTACTTCTTTCTTCTTATGAATGGGATTTAACTATTATGAATGATCCATGGAAAATACAGTAGAACTCATTCACATTGTTGCTGTATATTTGTGTAGTAGTATTTTGAACTGAATAATGGTCACTATATTCTATACAATGTGAAAGTTTCATTCCAGTGCTATAAACACTAGTTGGCTTAGGTTGTCTCCTTTTCTTTTTTATCATATGTTTAATAGTCACATTTCTGGTCTTAAGATATACACACCAAATAGAAAATAACAGTGTGAAATAATTTTCTCAATTCTAACTCTTTAAAAAATGTTTAAGTTTGGCAGTGTGTTTATTTTTACGACAGAATGTAAAAATGATGGTGAATACAAGAGTAAAACATATGACTAAATCTAAAATGAAATTAAAAATGTCTCTAAAAACAAGCACTGATAAAGTGATCCCCTTCCTTCTGAAATCTGTTACACAAAAACTGAAACTAAGCAGAATTTAGACAATTGTTTGCTTTATATGGATGTTCCTTGATATGTATATTACAACTACCTTTTGAAGCATTTTATTATCACCCACCAATTTGACACTGAGAAATGAGCTGTATGCTATTTGTTGATTTGATGGCTTGTTTAAATTAAAAGTGACAAACAAACAAATGGTAAGGCAATTATCCCATTTGGCATAAAATGCTCCTGCTTAAATGAACTGTTCATGTCTTACTTGTATACACTGCATATAATCAGACAAAGAGTGAAAAGAAATTGTCACCAAACAGATGGCAACATAAGTCAGAGATATGGAATCTTTCTACAGGAATCTTACTTGGTTTGCTTAGAGTTTCCAGAAGCAGCTGAACAGAAGACTAGGTAGGCTTTCCATTTGCAGAGCACAGCACTTCTTTGACATTTTAATTATCAAAGTACAAAACCTTTGCCAGACCAATTCTTGAATACAGCTCATTCACCTGGAATCCACACTGTATATCAGACATTAACATGATTTAGTGGGTTCAGAGGTATTTCACGAGAAGAATACCCCACTCCTCTACTCACAGTAGAATCCCTTATGCCACCAGGCTTGAAATTCTGGGCTTGGACAATCTGGAACTGCGCTGCCTGCTATTCAATCTAAGCATAGTACACAAAATTGTCTGCTACAATGTCTTACCTGTCAACGACTTCTTCAGCTTCTATCACAATAATACATGGGCAAACAATTGCTACAAACTAAAGATAAACTGCTCCAAACTGCGTAAATGAGCATCCGAGCAGGATTTTGCTTGTGCGCATGTGCAGGAAACAAAATCTTGCAAGGGGATGCACGCATGAGATTTTGGTGGGGGGTTTTGGTGGGTTTTTTTGCTTCTGTGCTTTGCAGAATTGCTGAAGTCTTTCGTGCGTGCATGTCCCCTCGCAAGATTTTGCTTTCTGCACATGCACAGAAGTAAATTCTCATTCGGACAAGCGCACACATATGCCAGAGACATGGAGCTGTGCACATAGCTCAATTTGCGCTACCAGTGTGATGGCATCAACCGTACCGGTAGGAACCTGCTACTGGGCTCCATGTAATACATAAGCAGGGTTGAGAGTTGATTTCTTTAAGTTAAACTTTGGGCAGCTGAAAAATGTTGATTCAAGCCTTTGGGTTGTGAGTCTTCCCACTCATTCACTCTTTCCCTGATGTATTTACAAACATCATCACTATTCACAGATCTTCATTGCATAATTTATGCAGCACAACAGTTTTCTGCTTTGAGGTTTATATAGGATTAGCTTTGATAAAGAAGAGAGAAAGAAAGGAAATGGGTGAGGGGGAATAAGATAACAGGAAATCAATGTGTACAAATCCATTTATATACAGCTTATATATCTACTGGAGAAAAAGGACTAAGGAATTAACCAATAGACTTCATATAAAAGAAGGTGTAGAAGAACTTTTAAGGAAGACAATACCTGTTTTATTACATGATTTGAATGTAAAAATCATGTATATTACCCTATGGGTTTTCCATGCTTTTAATTTTCACTTACACATTTGAAGATTTAAATTTAACCTATTTAGAATATACACTGCTAAAAAAAATTAAAGGGAACACTCAAATAACACATCCTAGATCTGAATGAATGAAATATTCTCATTGAATACTTGGTTTTGTTCAAAGTTGAATGTGCTGACAACAAAATGAAATTGATTGTCAATCAGTGTTGCTTTCTACGTGGACAGTTTGATTTCAGAGAAGTTTGATATACTTGGAGTTATATTCTGTTGTTTAAGTGTTCCCTTTATCTTTTTGAGCAGTATATTTCTTAATACTAGACTTTGCACACTGGAAAAATATAGGTAATCCTACTTTCTCCATCTCTTTCCCTTTCCTTGGCTTTGCCTATTTAAATAACTTTCCCAAGATGTTTCTTGGTTCAGAGGATTCCACAAAGCTGCTCTGGGAGAGAATTTCTAACACTGAAAAACCTTTAGAGGAAAAAAAAGACAGCAGAATTGAAGGGATAGGAAGCAACTGGGGCAGCTGAGAGAAAATCATAAAGGAGATGGGCACAGATGTAATTCTACATATCTGAATAATTTAGAGGTTGCCTCTCCTTGTATGAATCCTGTTAAGTTCGGAATAAGTTGCAAGACACGTGGTTGCCTGACTCTTCTTTATTAGGAATCGGCTTGGGTGTAACAGAACTTGCAACAAAGTATTGGAATTCATGGCTAAAGACAAGGTGTGCGGCTTGGGTTTCTCTTTTTAAAGGGTTTTTCCTTGTAGGCGTGGCTTTGAACAACCGCTTGAATTTCCCAGCCGTGGCTTAGCCAATCCGCAGCCAGTATGCAAATGACACAGTTTAACATATGCTATTACCATAACCTTTTAACATATTGAATATTTACATGGGTACATAACAAATCCCTTCATGCTGGCTAAGGATTTCTGGGAGTTGAAGTTCACTTACAGTTATTTAAATTGGTCAAAGTTGAGAAATACTTGCTTGATTTAAATAGGGTTCATTTCAGCATTATACAAGAGAATGCCCTTTTTACACTTGACCTATCCTTTAAATCTTTACATATATGTCATTTATGGTTTGTTACAGATTGTTTGCTAGCGGGAAGATCTAGCAAGGAGCACACAGTCAAAGCTCCAACTTTATAAAAGTGAATTGCATTTTTTAAAAGTGCAGCACTGAGGTCACATTGGAAAACTTATGTTGATAACTTCCAATTTGATTTGCATCAGGCACCCCCCTCAGTTTATCCCTATTTCTAGATCAAAGCAAATACAAATATTGCTTAGTTCAGTTAGCAAACATACCACATTTTGTGTTTATTTAATTAAACATCAGCAAACAACAAAATGGTTAACTGACAAAACATGGTAGGTTTTAAAAAAAATACTAGTTTGAACTGGTGCTTAAGGCACCAGTCTAGGACCAGGAAATCATGAGTTCAAATACTTCTGGAATGGTTAGAACCGTTGAACTCAATTCCTTCCTATATAATCAGAATAGACTTCAGAATAGAAAAGTCTAGATGTGACCAGATCTGTTATATAAAAGGGGTTTCTATCCTTTTCTCCGTCTTACAAATGGGAGTAATGAATTCTCCAGAGTGGGTGGAGCCAACATCCAAGTATGGGATGACATCGTCCTGCCAGCCAATGAGGACTGAGCCTGTCAGACCTTAATCTTCACCTGAGCCTCCATTCTCCCTCTTCGGCTCAGTTCTCGGTCTTTTATACTCAGAAAAGCTTCCAATATATATTTTTAAATCAGCCTGTTCTTGAAATTATATCTTTTCCTTTCATATGTCTAATTTGACAAGACAATGGTTCAGAAAAATATATGACAAAAATGCATATGAGACATTGGCATCTCTAGAAGGACAAAACAGTTAAAGATAGCAGAGGTATGACTGTTTTATTCTTTCCCCCATCATGCTGCTGTTGAAAACATATGATAATAAATAGAATATTTACTTTTTGTGGCTGTTGTTTCATTTTTATCCCAAAGGTGCTTGCTTCCCCTCAGTGAAGGGCTACCAAATTTTTTACTACCACACTATGGATGTGGCTTATGAAGGACGCCCTGCATTTTCTTTCAACATCTTCAACATGGGTACTCTGTGGTGGTGCTCCATTTTTGGTACCCCACTGTGTTCCATCCTGTCCGGGCAGCAGCCCACCCCTGCTTCCCCTCTTCTCAAAAGACAATTGGATGTTCTGGTTTTTCTTTGAAGATGTTTCACTTCTCATCCAAGAAGCTTCTTCAGCTCCTGTTTAATTATAATAAAAATGTCTTCCAAAACCCCGAGAAAGTCCAGTTGCCTCTTGAAAGAGAAAAAATAGCACCTTTGGGACAATCTGGGCCTGGATGACTGAGAATCTACATAGGCATTGGCTTTGTTTTAACTTTTTCTTTGCTACATTTCCAGTACGTCACATGAGAGTGAATGCTCTCAACCCCCAGACTATGAACAGGACAAAGAAACAAGTGGCAGAAGTGAGACATAATTTGTCTCATTTTTGAATACTAATTATTTTAAAATTATGAACTTCTTGTTACTTTTATAATCTATTCAGCAAGCATTTGTCAAACACAGCAATCCTGAATAAAAAGAACGTGTCTTAAGCTTTTCTGAAGAAGTACAGCATGTATTTAACCTACCACATAAATGATTGGTCATAATAATAGTATTTAAAAAGTCATACATATGGTTTTCATTTTGGCCTTCAGTTTATAACTAATATTCTGCCAAGAGCCACAGAAAAATCTTTTGATGGAATTTGCTGACTTATTAAGAAGAGCAACCATTGCAATTTTGGGACTGGCACCTGGAGAATATGAATATATTTTCTCTTCAAAACATCACAGGTATTATTATAAAAATGTCTATGACAACAGTAAATAAGTTTTCATAATATGGATTCTTTCCTTTCCTTCATACCAAGGGTGTCAAACTGAGGGCCTGCGGGCCGAATGTATCATGTACTGGCCACTCCAAACCCTAGTTTAACTAAGGAGGAAAAAAGTCCCAATACATCAGATAATTATGACATGACAATGTGAGTTTGACACTTCTGCTTCATACAAATCAGTTGTTTTCTTACACCTATAATTCTTATGTACCTGAGGAATTTTAGAATTATTTTTTTTTGAGAAACAAATGTGATGTCATTACTAAAGTACCGCATGGACTGGGAAACCCAAGTTCATGTCACCCTCAGATATGAAAACTCAAGGGGTAACTTTGAGCCAGTCATTTTCATTAGCTCAGTCTTCTTACAGGATCTCTCTCTCTCTAATCTATCTATCTATCTATCTATCTATCTATCTATCTATCTATCTATCTATCTATCTATCTATCTATCTATCTATCTATCTATCTATCTATCATCTATCTATCTATCTATCTATCTATCTATCTATCTATCTCTATCTATCTATCTATCTATCTATCTATCTATCTATCTATCTACCTACCTACCTATCTATCTATCTATCTGGATTATGCCGTCCTTCGAGGAGTCGGGGCGGCTTACAACACATAAAAAAGAAGAACAATACAATATAAATGTCTAAATCCAATTAATTTAAAAAACTAAATGTACTAGTCTATAAAACCCAGTATTATTTAAAAAACCAATCATACCCACTCAAACAAAAACCATACGTAACATTCATCAGCCAGGGGGCTAGAGTCTAATCGCTCCAAGCCCGGTGGCATAGATGAGTCTTAAGATTCTTTCAGAAGGTGAGGAGGGTGAGGGAAGTACGAATCTCCGGGTTGAGATCATTCCAGAGTGCTGGAGTCCCCACAGAGAAGGTTCTTCTCCTAGGCTCTGCCAAGTGACATTGTCTAATTGATGGGACCTGGAGAAGGCCGACTCTGTGGGACCTAACCGGTCGCTGAGATTCATGCGGCAGAAGGCGGTCCCGCAGATAATCTGGCCCGATGCTATCTAGGGTCATTACCAACACTTTGAATTGCATCCAGAATTGTTATGACACCAGAGTGAAGGGAGATTCCCATGTCAGGTATCTTAATCAATGGTGAAATCCAATTTTTTTTTACTACCAGTACTGGTTCTGTGGTCATGGCTTAGTGGGCGTGGCATGGGAAGGTCACTGCAAAGTCCCACCCCAATCCAGGGGGAAAGATTTTGCAAAATCTTCATTCCCACCCCACTCTGGGGCCATCTAGAAGTGGTATTTGACAGTTTTCCAAGCTACTCAAAATTTCCGCTACTGGTTCTCCAGAACCTGTCAGAACCTCCTGGATTTCACCCCTGCCTTGAAACTTGGAGAACAGGCAGTATATAAATCTAAATATGTAACTTTAATATTTTTTTCTGATTCCATGTTAACTTTGCAATACAACTTTTAAAGCCAGTTAAAAAAATTGCAATTTTATTCTCTCACTAAAGAACATTTAAGTTCCAGACTTTTAAATGGATAGGAACTTAATCCTGCTGCTTGCTTGTCTCTGGTAAGATAAAGACTTTAAAAAATAGGTTTAGGCTGCAGCCTTGGCATATTTATTTGGGAATTAGCTGACAGAACTCAGTGGGATTTGAAGTAGAAATGGTGCATGATTTCCTGTCCTAGATTTGGGATTCCTTAAGAATGTCAACATATTTTTAAATGTAGCATAAGATAAATTGTCCTTCAAGTTGAGATGACTCCTGATGACTTTTCCAGCAGTTACAGAAATTCAGAAGTTTTTTTGCCAGTGCCTATTTCCAGGAATATTTCTTTTTCTTTTTTAACTTAATATAGGTTACTGCCCCAGGATTATTTAGAATTCTCATATCCAAGAATACACCAGCGGTAGGAAAGTCCACAGAGTATGATAAAATAAGAGGTCAAGATGGTGATGGGTGCCATCTTGATTTTTTAACTGATTCGTGATGATGTCTCTGGCCTTAACTTGTTTATATTCTAGGTTAAATGTCAGCAAGTATTATCATCATACAAATGACAACATGAAGATGATGTCATGACAGCTGAGAATAGTTAATAGAAAAGTTAATGGGATAGCTTTAAGTTAGAAGGATATCAGAGTTGCCCCCACCTCCTTGCCTTTCGCAAGCTCCTTAAAACCCACCTCTGTCGTCAGGCATGAGGGAATTGAAATTTCCCTTCCCCCTAGGCTTATAGAATTTATACATGGTATGCTTGTATGTATGAGTGATTATTTAAATTGGGTTTTTTTAGATTATTTTAATATTAGATTTGTTTACATTGTCTTTCTTATTGTTGTTAGCCGCCCCGAGTCTTCGGAGAGGGGCGGCATACAAATCAATCAAACAAACAAACAAACAAACAAACAAACAAATAAATGTTAGGATAAGCCCACAATGGGTTTTTAACCTCTGTATAGGTAAAAACCCACAATGGGGTTTTAACTCAATATAGATAATCCTTGACTTATGATCACAATTGAGCCCAAAATTTCTGTTGCTAGGTGAGACATTTGTTAAGTGAGTTTTGCCCCATTTTACCTTTCTTGCCACAGTAGTTAAACAAATAACTACACTAGTTAGTCACCCAGTTGTCAGTTAAACCTGGTTTCCCCATTGACTTTGCTCAGAATGTCGCAAGGGGAGATCACATGATCCTGAGATACCGCAACGGTCATATGTACGAACGAGTTGCCAAGCATCTGAATTTTGATCATGTGATCATGGGAATGCTGCAAAGATTGTAACTGAAAAACGGTCATAAGTCACATTTTTCAGTGCTGTTGTAACTGAATGGTCACTAAATAAACTGTTGCAAGCCAAGGATTATTTGTATGTTGTTTTTACTCCCTCTCTATCGCTCTCTTAGCCACCAACCCCGCCACGGTATACATGTACACACATGTGGTAAGGCTTCCTTTAAGCTTAAAAACAAATCTTTATTTGTACTGAGAGAACAAATGAAATAGAAGGCGGCATATCTGCAGAGTAAATGTAGCTCATTTAAAAGGAAAGAATAGGACTGGTAGATGCTGAAGAAAGAACAACTGATGCTGCTCCTGTGTAAAAGTTGTCATTATAGTTACAGCCAACATGGCATGAAAAACCCATAAACACCAAAGAGTACTAACAAAACACTAATAGAAAAATAAAACAATTCATTGCAAAGGGGCTCAAAGTTGAAATTACATAAAACAATTTTAGGCATCATCTGATACTTGCTGAATGCATTCAAACTAATAATTAAAACACCACAAAGTTGACTTTAAACAACTGTTTCTAGCATGACTGATTAATGAAATGCACCAAAGGTGGGGTTTGTCAGGATGATTTAATCCAAAATAGAGTTGTAAATTTGCTATCTGGGAATGTTAATTGAAACCCAGTGATGAATTAGTTGGCTGCCACTTGGATCATATATTTACTTCTCATTATTAGGTAGCATAATTAACTGATACAATTCATTCTAAATAATAAACAACTAATTACACATGTTGACTATAATGAATGGCATTACAAAATAGTAGAATATCTGCAAGAAATGCCATTGGCAAGTACTGGTGGGTAGACAATAAACAAATAATCCTCAATTTAAAACCACAATTGAGACCAAACTTTGACTCACTGAGCAAAGCAGTTGTTGAGCGAGATCTTATATGACCATTTTACTCAACACTGCAATCCTGGCTTTCTTGATTAGGGTCATTAAGGGTTAGCATGAATCATTAAGCAGATGGAATGTACCATTGGTGGGCTGTTCCTAGTTCGGCCTGGTTCTAAGAGCCAGTAGCGCCAGCAGCAGGAGGCTCCGCCTTCCCACCCAGGACACTTCTGTGCATGTGCAGAAGTGTCACGCACACACATGAACCAGCAGTAAAAGGTTTTAGAACCCACTATTGAGTCCCAAGTATGGAACGCAGGGTGTCTCAGGTATGGAAGAGATTATGAAAGGACCAGTGCAGGTCATACGTGAATGTCTCGCTGCTCAGGAGCTGAAAATTATTTCTACTGTAACCCCAGCAGGATTTTCAGGCATAAATAGAGAGAGGCACTTACAATGTAACTTTCTAAACAAACTGAAAAGAAACTCACCCAGTGAATACTAGACTTGAGATTTTGAAGGTTTTTAAATCATTAAAAATTATAATAATAAAAAACTCCAAAATTATTTATAAAATGAGGTTTGGTCAAACTTTGAATCCATAAATTCTATATTAGCAGCTCTGAGCCCAATGAAATCCCATGACATACAGCAGATTGTAAGAGACTGGAAATACAATACTTTCTGCTATTTATCAAACAAACAAACAAACAAAACCAACCAACCAGGTCTCTGCAGTACATATGGGAAATCTCCAGAGCTCTCCTAAATCCAGGGTGAATTTATGGCAGCCCAAATCCATCATCTAGCTTCCTTTTCAGCCAATAGAAAACTATATAAAGAATGATATGTTTTTATTTAATAAATGGAATAGATCTTTTTCAAGATTATAACTGGAATAATTTTCTATCGTTGACAGAGACTTCATTTTTCTATGACTGATTCTGTTTAAAAAACAATAAGCAATAATTATTGCATCCAATTGAACAATGCTTGCTGCTGTGGTATTAAAGGGCAAGTCCTTGCTCATTTTATCATGCCTTATAACCATATGGATTTAATAAATACAGGAAAACAGTGGTTCTATCAATCATTTAAATAAATACATAAAAATAAATAAGCATAAAATAAAGGATCACTTGTGTCAAGCTGAAATCCTGTTCTACATAAACCCACCCATATACAATCAATTTCCTGACAATGCTATGGACATACTTTTTAATTGCTGGATTTAGGGCTGTTTTTAAGCCTTTCCAGTGTAGGCAATTGCCTTGGTATTCCTGATGACTTCCTGTTCAAATCCAGCCCTGTTCAAATCACTATCAGCCAAGACTGGCTTGGTATTGTCACCTGTTAGGGTGAAATTAGGATGGGAATGAATTAAGATAATAAATCTTCCAGGATAAATTAGGGTCTTTTTGTTAAATTAACTTCATTTAGAAACAAGTTTACAGACTATAATTAATGTAGTTTATGTGGATGATTGCAGATTCAGATATTCAGCAGGGTCAATTTTTAAAAAGTAAACATTGCTTATAGCAGTGTTTCCCAACCTTGGCCACTTGAAGATATCTGGACTTCAACTCCCAGTTCGCTGGCTGGGGAATTCTGGGAGTTGAAGTCCAGATATCTTCAAGTGGCCAAGGTTGGGAAACACTGGCTTATAGCAGTGATGGCAAACCTGTATTTGCTTGGGTGCCAAAAGGGCACGCACATGCATGATAGCACGTGTGTGCATCCCACATCCATAATGCAATGGCCCCCCATCCATGTGCACACAACCCTCCCCGTATGCACTGAAGGCCTTACTGAAGCCTTCAGACTTCAAGTAGGCCTGTTGGGCCTGTTTTTTGCCATCCACAATCTCTGGAGGCTTTCCTGAAGTCTAGGTAGGGTGAAAATAGCTTCCCCTGCCCTCCAAAAGGCCGAAAATCAGTTGGTCAGTGCGCATATGCATGCTGGACTGGTCATAGGGCAACACCTTCAGATTGTGCCACGTGTGTCACATGTGCCATAGGTTCGCTATGACGGGCTTATAGCAATAGGACTTAGACTTATATACACTGCTCAAAAAAATAAAGGTAACACTTGTTTAACTCCAAGTGAATCAAACTTCTGTGAAATCAAACTGTCCACTTAGGAAGCAACACTGATTGACAATCAATTTCACCTGCTGTTGTGCACATTCAACTTTGTACAGAATGAAGTATTCAATGAGAATATTTCATTCATTCAGATCTAGGATGTGCTATCTGAGTGTTCCCTTTATTGTTTTGAGCAGTATACTTTACAGTGCTTTACAGCCCTCTCTAAGCGGTTTACAGATTCAGCATATTTCCCCCAACAATTTGGGTCCTCATTTTACCCATCTCAGAAGGATGGAAGGCTGAGTCTACCTCACTGGAACTAGTTGTTAATAAAGTAAAGCGCCCACTGCCCTTTCTGATTGTAGTGTCTTTTGTTAGATGGTCAAAAAGTCACAACAATAACAACGAGGTGAGATGATAAAACATAAAACTCCTCAAGCTTTTCTTTATCTGTGAAATGAGACAAATAGCTGTAGAAAACAGAGAACCAATAATACTCAATGGGTCACAGTGATTAAAAACAAAGGGGAAAATAATACAGTAATAAGGCTATTTTTATTGGAGAGATGTGGCTCCAGTAATTGGACATGAAATACAGAGAAACGTGAAGATTTTTTTTTTTGGCAGTTCAGAAAAATATTGTATGTCTGCTTTACTGTTTGTTGTGGGAAGAAAACCATACTCCTTATTGTGAAGTTTCTCTTGCAATTCAGCTTTGCAGAACTAATAAAACTAACCCAGGAATGTTTGGCATCAAAAGTATTAGTGAATGGAGAGCGTTTCAGGTTTCCAAAGTATAATAAGAAAAAGGGGGTTATATGCTATTGCAGCTTACGCAGTTGGATTTCTACAAATTTGGTGACTGGCCAAAGGATGCGTTGAGCCATTGGCTGGTCCAGAATTGTGAAAGAGAGCATTCAAAGATGCAGAGTTACCATTGAAGAGAGCATGTGAAATTGCTATCTCCATGGAGACTGCTGGGAGTAGGAAGAGAAGCCAAGTGAATAAACTTGCAATATAAACAGAAGAAAACATGAACTCTGCTGTTGCATCCCAAAGTAAATTTAAAGGAGAAGGTGCAGAAAATAGAGTACAGTGGGATATTTCATGAACTTCATGAACTCAATCTGTATAGTCTGTAAAGTCTGGAGGACAGAAGGAAAAGGGGGGACATGATTGAAACATAGAGTTATACCTCTAGCATAGCTAGAGGTATAACAAGCAGGAAGAGGGAGATTGTGATCCTCTTATATAGAGCGCTGGTGAGACCACATTTGGAATACTGTGTTCAGTTCTGGAGACCTCACCTACAAAAAGATATTGACAAAATTGAACGGGTCCAAAGTCGGGCTACAAGAATTGTGGAAGATCTTAAGCATAAAACGTATCAGGAAAGACTTAATGAACTCAATCTGTATAGTCTGGAGGACAGAAGGAAAAGGGGGGGACATGATCGAAACATTTAAATACGTTAAAGGGTTAAATAAGGTCCAGGAGGGAAGTGTTTTTAATAGGAAAGTGAACACAAGAACAAGGGGACACAATCCGAAGTTAGTTGGGGGAAAGATCAAAAGCAACGTGAGAAAATATTATTTTACTGAAAGAGTAGTAGATCCTTGGAACAAACTTCCAGCAGACGTGGTTGGTAAATCCACAGTAACTGAATTTAAACATGCCTGGGATAAACATATATCCATCCTAAGTTAAAATACAGAAAATAGTATAAGGGCAGACTAGATGGACCATGACGTCTTTTTCTGCCGTCAGTCTTCTATGTCAGTGTTTTTCAACCGGTGTGCCGCGGCACACTAGTGTGCCGCGAGACATGGTCAGGTGTGCCGCGAGGCGGTTCGCCCCCCCGCTATTGCCCCCCCCGCCGCCGCCGCTATTGGCACCCTCCCACGGGAGGCCGGCAAAGGTTGCTTTAAAAGTCGGCCCCCTCGCGCCCATGGCTTCTCGTCGCTTCCCCAAAGCACCATCGCTTCCCCGAAAGCGCGCTCCTCATCTCCCTGCCAGCCCGCGGGGGGGGGGGGGGGAGGCGCCGGCAGCAGAAGGGAAGGGAGCCGCGGCCGCCCCTGCCTCCCCACGGTGCCTCCGGCCCCCTCGGCCTTTCGGCGCTGCCCCCCGCCCGCCCCCTCTCCTCCTCCGCTGTCTCCTGCCTTTCGGCGTGGCTCCTCCCGCACCCGGAACGCAGGAGACAAAAAATGGCCCAACTCTCGTTCTCTCTCCGTTCTCAGCGGAGGCCAGCGAAGGTAATACAGTATTCAATGTCGGGAGCGCGCGGGCGGTTGCACGCACTCCCTACCCCCCTGCTAGCTGCTCGGAATATTCAAAATAAGAAAAACCTTCGCCGGTGAAGGCTTTTCTTATTTTGAATATTCCGAGCGGCTAGCAGGGGGGTAGGGAGCACGCGCAACCGCCCGCGCGCTCCCGACATTGAATATCACCTTCTCTGGCCTCCGCTGAGAAGAACGGAGAGAGAACGAGAGTGAGTGACAGCAACAGACAGCAAGATAGAGAGAAAGTGAGAAAGAGAGAGAGAGAAAGGGGGGAGAGAAAGAAATAGCAAGAGAGAGAACAAGAGAGAGAAAGAGTGTGAGAAAGAAAACAAGAGAGAGAGAGAGAAAGCAAGAGAGAGAGAGAGAAAACAAGAGAGAAAGTGAGAAAAAGAGAGAAAGAGGGAGGGAGAGAGAAAGAGAGAGAGAGAAAGAACAAGAGAGAGAGAAAGAAAATAAGAGAGAACAAGAGAGAGAGAGAGAGAAAATAAGAGAAAAAGAGATAGCAAGAGAGAGAGAAAGCAAGAGAGACAGATAGGGAGAGGAAAGGAGAGAGAGAAATGAGAACAAAAAGGGGAGAAAAAAGGAGAAATGATTGAGGCAGAGAATGAGAGGAGAGAGAAACAAAAGAGAGAGAGAGGGGTGATTCTTGAAGCATATGGTAAAAAGCACCCAAATAATAAGAAATTCCCCCCAGCCCACACCTCTTTTTGAAAAGAATAAAAGAGAAAAAACCCCAGCCCTCAACTGGTTTTGGAAATGGTTCCAGTGTGTATACACACACACACATAAGGGGGGGAGAGAGACAGGGATGGAAAAAGAGGAGAAGTGAGAGGGAAAAGGAATGAGGGGAAAAAGGGAGGAAGAGAGAGAAATGACAAACATGAGAGAGAAAAGGGGGAAAGACAGGAGAAGTACCCAGAAATGAGATATAAATTTGAGTAGGGATGATTGATGATTGACTGTATTTATAAGGGGATGTTACATGGGATTGTATATACGAGGGGGTTATGTATGTATGTATGTATGTATGTATGTATGTATGTATGTATGTATGTATGTATGTATTTATTTATTTATTTATTTAATTTGTGTCATTTTGGTTGGTGGTGTGCCCCAGGATTTTGTAAATGTAAAAAATGTGCCGCGGCTCAAAAAAGGTTGAAAATCACTGTTCTATGTTTCTATGTTTCTATTTTCAGAAAGCCTATTAATCAGGGTAAAACAAACCATTTGCAATGTACACATGATGAATTTCAGTAAAAAAAAGTGAAATTGGGATATGCAACCTGGAGATTTATAGGTTAAAAAAATCAAATGAAACCAGCAATGTAGGTGAATGTCAATATCATACCAATGCAATTGGGCACTAGCTGTTTTGCATCTGGTCAATTCTGTTGCTTAGGAGATTATAGCAGAATAGCAAAGAAGTATTGCAGCATAACACTACAAGTTCCATGCCTTTTGTATGTGTGTTATTATTTCAGACACGTGTGAAGGAATTGGAGCTTGCAGAATAATGCTGCAATAGTGCTTTCATCATTGTTATAAAAAAGCAAGTTCTTGTTAATGCCCATGGCTGTTACCCATTACACTGCAGGTGAATTTCAACAACATTTCAGAAGTGTTAAACTTAAGTAATCAAAAATACAGTTAAAAACTCATACCAGAGAAAAGATAATTACCATTGGAATGATAGCAAAGTAGAATAACTAATGACTATCACAGGGACCGCCTTCTGCTGCACGAATCCCAGCGACCAGTTAGGTCCCACAGAGTGGGTCTTCTCCGGGTCCTGTCACCTAAACAATGTTGCTTGGCGGGACCCAGGGCAAGAGCCTTCTCTGTGGCGGCCCTGGCCCTCTGGAACCAACTCCCCCCAGAGATTAGAATTGCTCCCACCCTCCTTGCCTTTCATAAGCTTCTTAAAACCCACCTCTGCAACCAGGCATGAGGGAATTGAGATACTCTTTCCCCCTAGGCCTTTACAATTTTATGCATGGTATGTCTGCATGTATGTTTGGTTGTTACAGTAAGGGTTTTTAACTGTTTATATTGGATTGTCATATGCTGTTTACTACTGTTGTTAGCCGCCCCGAGTCTACGGAGAGGGGCGGCATATAAATCCAATCCAATCCAATCAAATCAAACTAGCAAGAGGCATTTGGTTTACATGCTATGAAAGTGGGTGGACCAGACTATGGGGCCATGATTGGCTAAGGAAATTGCCCTAAGAGTTGAGTTCCATTAATTGCTGTTCTGTTCGGGTCGTATGTGACCCGAAGCCAAGTTTGAGTCCCTGTAAAAAAATTTCCCTGCATATCTGAAACTTGAAATTTCATGTAGTTTCATCATTTCAGGGGTTCTCTCTATGAGAATTTTTTTTGGGGGGTGGGGGGCTTAGTTTTTGCTGGGCAAAAAAAGTTACAAATCTTCTGTTCCCGGGTCACCCTGACCCGGACCGAAAACTCTTCATTTGCAGTGCTTATGTTTGGTCTTTTTGAAAGCTTTTTTCACTTGGAAAGTAGTCTGAACATTTCTGCACACAATGATATGAAAATTGAAATGAAAAAAGTAATTCTTATTGGTTTATTTTGCTGATATAATGCACGCCCCCCCGTTTTTGTGAAAGTTTTTTCAATTTATGGATAGTTTTGCTTGCAAAATGCATTCTATTTTACTGAAGTTGGTGTGGGATTGGTAGCTTGAACATTTCTGAATATAAGAAAAATATAAAGGAACTGAACAAAATGATTCTTACTGGTGTTTTAACATCAGAAATAAGGCCTCCCCCCCCCCTCAGCTGCTTGCAACCATTTTCACTTTTTATTTTTTTATGCTCCAAATCCGAAATATTCTTTAAAATCTTAGGCATTCATTTACTCAATTTAACAATGCTGACCATCAAAAAAATATTTGTGGGGGTGGGGGAAAATTTTTTTTTCTGGGCAAAAAAAAAGTCACACTTAGTCTGTTCGGGTCATATAGACCCGGACCAAAATGATTTTTTTTAGGCACTTGAATTTGGTCTTTTTGAAAACATTTTCAACTGGAAAACTAGTTTGAACATTTATGAACATAATGATATGAAAATTGAACTGGAAAAATTGAGACTTATATTTTTATTTTGATCAAAAAGCCCCTCCCCCCATCCTTTTTAAATTTCGTGTCAATTTCTATTTTTTAAGGCTACAAATCCCTAAGGAATTTTCCACCAAAAGGTTTGATATACTAAATTGAACATTTCTGAATATAAGAAAAATATAAATGAACTGAAAAAAATGGTTCTTATTGGTTTATTTTTGCCACAAAAGGGCCACCCCCCCTCGGCCTTGCTGTGTGCCATTATTGTCACTGTTTATACATATTTGTCTAGAAATATTTGGAATATCCTTTTGAAAATCAACCACATTGTAGCCAGAGAACTAATTTTATGAAACAAATCCATTTTACTAAAAAAAAGTATGTAAGTTTGAAATTAACAGCATAATTTTTATATAAATTGAAATAATTGAGGCATACTTTATGTGCA
This sequence comes from Erythrolamprus reginae, assembly GCF_031021105.1. Taxonomy (NCBI): domain Eukaryota; kingdom Metazoa; phylum Chordata; class Lepidosauria; order Squamata; family Dipsadidae; genus Erythrolamprus; species Erythrolamprus reginae. Next base: position 208,282,409 of record NC_091952.1, read on the forward strand.
AAATAAACCAATATGCATCAATTTTTCCAGTTCAATTTTCATATCATTATGTTCAGAAATGTTCAAGCTACCAATCCCACACCAACTTTAGTAAAATAGAATGTATTTTGCTAGCAAAACTATCCATAAAGTGAAGACTATTTAAAAAAAACGGGGGGGGGGTGCATTTCATCAACAAAATAAACCAATATGCATCAATTTTTCCAGTTCAATTTTCATATCATTATGTTCAGAAATGTTCAAGCTACCAATCCCATACCAACTTTAGTAAAATAGAATGTATTTTGCAGGCATAATTATCAATAAACCTAAAGAAAATTCACAAAAACGGGGGGGAGGCATATTTATGTGCAAAATAAACCAATAAGGATTAATTTCTTCAGTTCAATTTTCATATCATTGTGTGCAGAAATGTTCAGACTACTTTCCAAGTGAAAAAAGTATTCAAATTGACCAAACATAAGCACTGCAAATGAAGAGTTTTCGGTCCGGGTCAGGGTGACCCGGGAACAGAAGATTTGTTACTTTTCTTAAACAGAACAGCAGGGTTAAGAACCTGATCACTGAGACTAAGCTGGGAAAGCTTTTGCATGATAATGTTTCATCTATGTTCAAAGATGACTTTAGTATACTCAAGCGCATGAAAGATTAAATAGTGTCTTAGAAAATGCCACACCAAGGATTCAAAAAAGCATATCTATTTCTATGTGCCATATGGAAAAGGGAAGAAACTGAACTAAATTACATGCAAACTGAGAGATTTCCTCCCACCCCAAAGATAATTGGAATCCAGATCCTATATTTCTGAATCTAGTAGCTGGAAAGAATGTGACTGTCAGGATCTGTGGTGAATTTAAAGTTATCATTAATCCACTCTTGTGTTGAGCAATACTTGAAGATATTTTGTTAGTCCTAGCAGAGGTTTATTTACAGCTGAAAATGGAAGAAGATCCCAAAATTTATCTCACTATTTATTATATGCAATGGGTCATGTCATTATAATATGCTTGCTTTTGGAGTCACATCTGCACAGCACTTTGGCAGAGACCTATGGACCAAGTATTACAAGACTGTCCAGACACTGAGTGCTATTTAGATGACATCATTATTACCAAAGAAACTAATGAGGTGCATCTGCAAGGCCCAAAGATTCAAAGACTAGCAGACAATGATACTTAACAATGAAACAACAAATGTGAATTCTTTAAGCCTATATTCATATTGTAGCCACGCCATTGATACACAGGTCCTACACAAGTGTACAGAGAAAAAAATCAGTATTGTTCCAGATGAACTTTAGTTGGGGTTAATTAAGGATTATAATTGGGAGAATTTTCAATTATGTCATTATGAGTTCTGGAGACCTCACCTACAAAAAGATATTGACAAAATTGAACGGGTCCAAAGACGGGCTACAAGAATGGTGGAAGGTCTTAAGTATAAAACGTATCAGGAAAGACTGAATGAACTCAATCTGTATAGTCTGGAAGACAGAAGGAAAAGGGGGGACATGATCGAAACATTTAAATATGTTAAAGGGTTAAATAGGGTTCAGGAGGGAAGTGTTTTTAACAGGAAAGTGAACACAAGAACAAGGGGACACAATCTGAAGTTAGTTGGGGGAAAGATCAAAGGCAACATGAGAAAATATTATTTTACTGAAAGAGTAGTAGATCCTTGGAACAAACTTCCAGCAGACGTGGTTGGGAAATCCACAGTAACTGAATTTAAACATGCCTGGGATAAACATATATCCATCCTAAGATAAAATACAGGAAATAGTAAAAGGGCAGACTAGATGGACCAAGAGGTCTTTTTCTGCCGTCAGTCTTCTATGTTTCTATGTTTCTATGTTTCTTTGTTTCTATGAGCTTGTTTTTCAGGATTATGTATAATTTGTGTACATTTTGGTTTAAATTTAGTTGCACAGATTAGAGCAGGTTATAAATAGTGTAAACAAATGAACAAAGAAACAAAAGAAGACACTGGTGCAGTTATGTCACATGTCATGAAAGGTAGCAATAAATGACCAATATGAATATTGGTGGCTTTAATTCAAGATTTTGGTTCACCATCTCTTCTATCCATACCAATATCTTTTAACTTCGATACATGTCCACCATATATGGTAAAAAGAGTCTGGTGTCTGTTTACACTTCCAACATTCCATAGATTTATCTTCAAACATACTTGATAAACTTTCTGGTGATAGTCCTGATGTCTTCTTATAGACCTTTATTACAGTCAAAGACCATCAATATAATTAGATTAGATTAGATTTATTGGATTTATATGCCGCCCCTCTCCGTAGACTCGGGGCGGCTCACAACAATGGTAAACAAAACATAGTAACAAATCTAATATTTCGCAATCTAAATTACAGTTTTAAGTTTAAAAAAATCCAAAAGAGCCCCAATATATAAAAAACAAGCACACAATCGAATCATACACAAAAACTACATGGGCATGGGGGAGATGTTTCAATTCCTCCATGTCTGACAGCAGAGGTGGGTTTTAAGGAGTTTCCGAAAGGCAAGGAGGGTGGGGGCAATCCTAATCTCTGGGGGGAGCTGGTTCCAGAGGGTCAGAGCCACCACAGAGAAGGCTCTTTCCCTGGGTCCCGACAGACGACATTGTTTAGTCGACGGGCTCTGGAGAAGGCCAACTCTAGGAGACCTAACCGGTCGCTGGGATTCGTGCGGCAGAAGGCGGTCCCGGAGATATTCTGGCCCAATGCCATGAAGGGCTTTATAGGTCATAACCAACACTTTGAATTGTGACCGGAAACTGATCGGCAACCAATGCAGACTGTGGAGTGTTGGAGTAACATGGGCATATTTAGAGAAGCCCATGATTGCTCTCGCAGCTGCATTCTGCACGATCTGAAGTTTCCGAACATTCTTCATAATATTCTTCCGAACATTCTTCATAATATTCTTCCGAATATTCATAATATTAATAATAATTAAAAAAAACAAGAAAAAACCAGAAAAACAGAACATCCAAGAACTGTTTCAGATTCTTAGAATCTAGACATTTTAGTATCTCTTTGATCATAGTAGCAGATTCTTGATTGATAAATGTAGTCCTTGATTTACAACAGTTCGTTGACCATCCAAAATTGGTCATCAACAGATTACCAGGGGGAAGAAGGAATAAGATACAGGAGCAGTTAAACATCTTTTATTCTCCTGGCTGTATGCAAAATGAACTGCTGGCAGGCTTCAGGGAAGCTGCTTTTAAGGACTGCCCTGTAACCGAGCCAGCCACTGATAACAGTTTATTTCTCCCACCACTAGATTAGCCAATCTGCAGCAGCTATGCAAAAATATGCTATGTATGGCCGTACATAGCAGTGCCCTTGATGGAATTATGCAGAAGTGTGACTTTTCAAATGATAGTAAATTGTGGAGGCTGTGGCTCTGTTTCTGCAAGTCTTCCCACTCACACTGCCTAGATCAGGCTGTCAAAACCATGGCCCGCAGGCCAGTTGCATCATGTGCTGGCCATCCCATGTCCGGTTTAGTGAAGGTAAAAAAAGTTGTGATAGTTCACGTGATGCTGCCATGATAATGCGAGTTGGACACCCCTGGTATAGATCCTTCTGAAAACCAATTGTATGATGACCTTTGGTTGTCAGAATCAGCTCTTTAATAATTATTCACTTCTGCAGGATTGCACCAGTTGTCAGAGAAGGCAATCAATAAGATTGCAAGCTAAAACATCTGTGACACTCACAATCACATCTATACATGCTCAGAATTAGTTTCTTCCATTACATTTTAAAAAAGCATGGTTGAAGTCTCAGGAGGCCATCCATATTGTCTGCAAATTCGTGTGAGCATGGTGAAATCCGGTTAAATCAACACTGAAATGTCAGGTTGATACTGAAAAAAATATAATAATATCTTGCAATAGCTGAGCCACCTTTTGTTAAAAAAAAGAAAGAAAAGAAATGACTTTTGCATAAATTTGCTGAATTGTGAAACTAGCTGTCTGAAAAGGTCTCAATTCCCATGCCCTAAGCAGATAATACAAGGTCATAAGGAATAAAGGAACTGTGCAATGTGCCACATAACTATGTACTACAATGTTTTCATTGCACTCTGAATCACATAATGAAATTTAGTGCTTGCATATAACCAAACCTTATTTATTATGACCCTCACCCCAAGAGATTGTTTTCTGAGCTCTGTCCCTATATGGCTTGCCTTTGCTTAGAAATAGATGGGGGAAAAATACAATCCCCCACTCCCCAGGAAGTAAGGAATTCTCTAACAGGCACACAATTCATGTATAAAAGACCAAAAAGGCCTTTACTCTGACCTTTTTCATTATATATATAATGTGTTTTTAAAATGTATTTCCCTTTTAAGGTTCAGCTTTGTTATAGGTGAAACACTTGTACTGCAGTCAGTTAACACACTTTTCATTTACAGTCAGTAGGACCATAGGATAGTAAGTAGGACAGTCAGTAAAAGCAGCGGTCAATCTACTTACTTTCCTTACCAGCATGGAAGCATGCATTTCACTGTTGTGGTTAGCTCTGGCCCTGCTCCTGCCCCAAGGATTGTGGATGTGGGGGAGACATCCACATGCTGCAGGCCTGTTGTGCCCCCCCCCCCCCGGTGGAATCTGCTGATGAAGGCTCCTCTGACCAAGAAGACATGAGTGACAGGGAGGAGGAGAGTGTGGCAGACAGCTCAGAACGAGATCAATTATCGAGCTCCTCCTTGGATTCAGAACAAGAGTTAATGATAGAGCCACACATGCGGAGAGCGATGCATAGGCAACAACAACTGAGAGATTATTATAAAAAAAAATGAGGCCACCTGTGGTTGGGTGGGGCTGTGGTAATTAGTGAGGCTGCTATAAATGGCAGCCTGTGGGTTTGGCCATTGTGGAGGATTATCTGATCGTTGTGTTTCGTGACTGCTTTACTGACTTTGACCTTTTGTGTGCTGATTTTCCCCCGCTTTGAAACTAAACCAGGGCAAAGTGTGTTTCACTTTGTGAAAGAAGAAGGACTGTGAATTACCTCACAGCTGCAAGCTAAGTATCACTGAACTGATAAGGGACTTGTACAAATTACCAATTTGTTTGGAGACGAGTGCTCTTTGCTATACCAAAACAGGGCTTGGTTTCAGTGAATTTTTATTATAAAGAACATTGTTTTGAATTTTCAAACGTATGTGTGTCTGAAATTGTATCTGTGCATTTTTGGGAGGATTCTACCAGAGAGCTTGACAGAACATTCACTTTGCCAATAAGACTTTGCGCATACGCAGAGTGTAAAAATCAAGAAAATGGTGATATCCGGGAGAGTGGGTGGAGCCTCACGCTTTTGCCCCTACTGGTTCTCTGAATTACCAATGGTAGCCGACACCAGTATGCCCAAACTGAGGCTTACTGGTAGCATTTCACCATTGAGCAATAGACAGTCTCTATTAATTGCAAAAGATAGAAATACTTTAGATCTGTTTTGCATGTACTTTTGCTTTTTGATATAAATATAATAGGTTCACTTGGGAAGTAGAACAATGAGAGAAAAAAAGCATACTTATCTTGTTTACTGCGTGTTTATAATTTTAATATTCAAAGCCTGTGCTTTAATTATCTTCTCAACAAACTTGTAAAGGAGGTCTTGTTATGTTGTGGAAACAAGCGTTTAATTATAATAGCTTGCTGTAGCTCACTCTGAGACATGGAGTCTGGATTATCATATTATCGCATTTCCTGTCTATGGTGTCTAAATTTAGACATGAGCATAGCAATCAATCGATACTGATATATAACAAGAAGCATATGCTTCTTTTTAGAGACATTACAAAATTCAAATTTCTTTCATGAATTGTGAATTGCATGATTTGTATGGTGAAATAGCTCTTCCCTTCTCCGACTGTAGAAGATAATTAATCTTTTCACATAATTTCCAACAATGCACTATGTGCAAATCAACAATTCATTTCCTAGCATTGTTGCTGTGGGGGAGGGGAAATTTTTAGAGCTAGTTAAATGCGATTACTATTTATATCTCTCTCCACCCTCCAGTGCCTTGACTGAGCCTTTTGTACTCTGTTTAAATAAAGTGGAATACAAACAAAAGACTTTCTGTAACTGCAGTGAGTAACTCAAGTTTCCTTGTTGCTCTTCCTCCAAGAGTTAAAACTGCAGAAGAGGGACACAGGGAGAAGACAAGCTAGACTTTATGTCTGTGCTTGGTGGGTTCCATGAAATGACCGCTGGATGTTTTTAATTATGCCACACATAAATGATTCCACACCACAGCATTTGAATCCAAACATGTCACATTGAGGTGTGCTCCACATTAGTTTTGAAATCACTGCCTGGCACTTGTCTGCGGTGGCCCCTCTGCAGCCCCTTAGTAGCCTGCGATTTGTTATTTTCTGCTTTAGCTGCAAGGACTGGATCTCATGCAGTCAAAGGGGGAAAGCAAATGGCTAATAAAACTGAGAGCTGAGCAGCTTGCTGGAGCCAGCAGAACTAGGGCTCTGGATAATTGCTCAAAAATGAAAAAGATGTAGGATTTTTCATTAAAACCCCACTGGTACATTTGCCAAGCCCTCAAATATTAGATTAAATTACAGTTTCTAATGCCTTGCTTCATTTTACCCTCAGCCATGTGGGTTATTTCTTTGGAATGTTATTCCAAGGTGGAAGGCAGTGACTAGAAATTAAAAGGAGAGGAGGCAGAGAGCTGAGCAGTAGGCATCGCCTTTGTGCCTACCATTTCCTTAAATCTTTGAAGTTTCTTTCCACCCGATGTCTTCTGTCCCGTGATCACTGAGGAAACTTTCTTACAGATCTTGACATTCCTTTATTTTCCTATGATAGAAGCCCCATGCAAATTTTCCCTGGATACTTTAGGTAATTTATCACTGATCTTCAAATGCATAAGATTGTGAATTAATACTCTCTTGAGCCTGTATGCTTAAGATTACAGATAGACAGAACTATATCTGAATGGCCCTCAGATAGAAGAGATAGAAGAGATATACAGTAATGGATAGAAGAGATATAAGAGAAGATATAGGAGATATAGGAGAGACTATAGGATAGGGGACGGTAGGCACTCTGGTGTTGATAGTTCCCCGAAAATCCTCTTTCCCTTCCTTCCTTTACAGGATAAATATCTATGGCATGGCTATTGTGTGATTGGGGACTGTTCGGTTTGCCTAAAACAAAGCATTTCACAACATCACAGCAGGCCAGGCTGTTGATTCTAATCACTGTTGCATGTTGTGAATACGCTTCCAAAGTAGTGGTAGGGTGCTCTGGATGGTGTTTTGGGGGGTTAAGATTGGAAAGATGGAACAATGGTATTTGATATAATAGATGTTTATGATAGACCAGATTGAGTTATTTTAACACCTGAATTAATTAATTAATTAATTAATTTATTTATTTGGTTTTTTTGTTTGTTTTGTCAAGTACGTATTGGTGGTATACAAAGATATAACAATGTTTATGTATATGATACTAGTAAGAGAGAAACACTAGGGCAGGGAACAGAAGGCATGCTGGTGACAATATGCATGCCCCTTATTGTCAACAATGGTCAACACTGGATAGTAGATAGATTATTATGGATCAGCCTGGTCAGCGGTTCAAATCTCATTACCAGCTCAAGGTTGACTCAGCCTTCCATCCTTCCGAGGAGGGTAAAATGAGGACCCGGATTGTGGGGGCAATAGCCTAGCTCTGTTAAAAAAGTGCTATTGCTAACATGTTGTAAGCCGCCCTGAGTCTAAGGAGAAGGGTGGCATAAAAAAAATAATAATAATAATAATAATAATTAATTAATTAATTAATTAATTATGTGGGGAGATTGAAGTGGCTAGTTATAATTTTTTTCCACATATGCTTTAATACAAGTCACAGAAACCTGCGGTCTTCTGACTATTGCTAACTACTCTATCAGCATCTCTTGCTCTGCATACCTTGCCTGGATACCTTGAGATATTCTCCACTATCATAAATATGGACTGAGATTTTTGGTTGATGTTGAACACTTGACTAACGATAGCAATAATTCAAGTGCTGCTTTAGAGAGTGTGACTTCCCAAAATGTGTTTATACTTGGAATCTGATCTACAGCATGGAAGACCCTGTTTCAGTTGTTGGAAAAAAACCAGGAGGAGACCTCTACATAGCCATCATTTTTATTCTTGTATACTATAACCATTTACACTGCTTCTACCAGGAAGAGTACTTTTTCTAATGGAGATACATAAAATTGGCATTCTTGTCAATAGCCTTATCTCTGTCCTTTCCTTATTCCATTTGTTTTTCAGTATAGAAAACAGAAACAATAGAACATTGAAACAACCCAGGTCCTCAGATCCACTCAGCAGAACGGGAGAACAGTTCATTGTCTTCTGAGAAGCTGAGAAACTGGAAGGTTGAATAAGAAGAAAATTCCGAACAATTTGCTAGACAATTCTCAAATACAGTTCATTTGTCTGGAATTTAAAATAATCTACAGCAAACTCGATTGCAGGAACTACAACTTTAGTAACAGAGTGATCAATGCCTGGAATATACTGGCTTACTCTTACCAATGTGCCTACCATCCCTGTCCTAATGTCCTCCTTTATTCATATCCATTTCATGTGTTAATAACCATGTTTATACCTATATCCGTTATCTAATACATACAATGATACCTCTACTTATGAACTTAATTTGTTCTGTGACCCGGTTCTTAAGTAGAAAAGTTTGTAAGGAGAAGCATTTTTTCCCATAGGAATCAATGTAAAAGCAAATAATACGTGTGATTGGGGAAACCACAGGGAGGGTGGAGGCCCTGTTTCCTCCCAGGAGATTCCTAGAGAGGCCCCACAGAGCCTTCTCCCCACCTTTTCTGGTCCTATTTCCTCCCAGGATATTCGTAGAGAGGCCCCAAGGAGGCTTCTCCCTGCCTTTTCCGGTTACAGTTTTGGAGGCTCGGTTTTGTAAGTGGAAAATTGTTCTTGAGAAGAGGCAAAAAAAAATCTTGAACACCCAGCTCTTATTTAGAAAAGTTTATAAGTAGAGGCATTCTAAGGTAGAGGTACCACTGTACTTGACAAAATAAAGAAAACAAACAAACAAATAAATAAAATGTGAAATTGCCTGTCTCACAGCTTAAGAGGAAATACTGCAGCACTTTTTTCAGCAGGTTTCCTCTGAAGTCAGACATAAATTAGCTCAGCTGTTGAAAACATCCTCAAGATCATTGGCATTGTGGACATACAGGGAGCGGTGCTGATCCTGCATGAGCATCCCCTGAATGTGCAGAAGGGGTCATATTATTAACAATTTCACTTTGTCAAGATTCAGTAAACAATATAATAAACATGGAAGACCAGGGAGGTATGGGAAACAGTCCCAGAACACATACTGCATTGCACAATATGCCTTTTTGTTTTTCTTTATGGGTGAAGAAAATATTGAGACCATAAAAAAGTGAAAATTGAACATTAGAATGTTGAAATATAAAGAATGCATGACAAAGCATTGGAAAATGAATTCTCTGAATCCCCAGGGTGGCTGCAGGCTACATGTGAACCCCCAACCTTGCAGCAAAAAAACATTCATTGACACTGATTCCAAATTGCTGATGTTTGTGCTTTGCTTTTGTGCTGTTAAAAGAAGAAAGTGAGCACTAAGATGGGTGCAGAAACCTATTTTAAAACATCCCCTGCCCTTCTACTAAACATATACCTCTGCATTTTAAAGAAGAAAATTACAAGTATTCTTCCTCTGTTGATCTCCTCACATCATCTACATGACCTGTTACTTTCAATCCACCAAAAGAAAAGTTTAAAAAGTTTAACTTTAGTTATAAAAGGTTTTCCAATCATCAGAGCAATTCATGCTATGCCTACTCTGACCTGAAGCTGGTTCTTTTGATCTGATAACATTCTTATTGAAAACCATCAATACACACAGATGTTGTTCAGATTTCATTTTAACTACAGTATATCAGCTCAGCTTTAATGGACCTAAACTGGGTTTCTCACATAAACTGGTTTGCTTGAAGCTAAACTAGCTTTCCTTACCAATACTAAACAAAGATGGCAGAATTTAGGTTTTGGGAGAATCATGAAGAGTGCAGCAATATCATGGATGATAGCCAGCTATGCTCTAGATCAGGGTTTCCAAACCTTTGAAACTATTAAGGCGTGTGGATTTCAATTCCTAGAATTGCTTGCTGGAGAATTCCAGGAGTGGAAGTCCACACATTTTAGAATTGCCATGATTCAGAAACACTGGTCTAAAGCAATCGACCTCTTCCCAGGTACAACAGTCTAATGTCCTGCTATCTGTTTTGAATAAATTATCAAACAGTGTCTTCTTGCCCTTCTTTCTTTAGGCAGCAAAATACATTCAGCTAGTTTTACTAGGATAATCTAGATTGTGACTGAGGCCAAGAACAACACATTTTTGCTTGCATTTTGTGCAAATTCCCCTCCCCCAATTAAGTAAATCTATTATAGTGTTGTTAATAGTTGATGGTATAGATTCTATATAAAACATTAAATGCATTCCATACATAATGTAGGCGCAACAGTTTGGGAAAGGGCCTCAGAGAGCTCCAGAGCCCAGCCTCTATAAATCTCCATTAAATCAGTTTGACGGGGGTGAGTGTTAAGAGACAGAGCTGCCAGAAATAGCTCTTTTCCTGCAAGATGAAGAAAAGATTACAGCTGAGTCTGGAGGTGGGAAAAGGGGGGGGGGGGAGGAGATGGACTCCAGGCAAAGGATGCGGGCGAGTCCTAAAAAGCATCTCATAAAAGTCCCATTTGTTTGGCGGCTGAAGGAAGTGGAGGCAGCTTTGGCACACGTGTCCCTGGTGCTAAATTAACTGTTAACACAAATAATCAAAGCACAAGGCCCATCAAGACGCTGGCGCCAGCAAAGTGAGGGAGGGGCCAGGACAGTGTTCTTCTAGAGCTGGCAAAGTAGCAGGTGGAGACCGAGTTGGGGACCTGACAGGATGGAAATGCTTACAGAACACATTGAACCATTGACAGAGGAAAACACCACTCTGCTCCCGCCTTCCAGCTATTGTGTATGGTGAGGGCTTGGTGCGTATTTTTGTTCCTTTTATTCCTTCTTTTTCTTTGACTAACTGACTTAATTCTTTCCCTGCCCCTTTCCTCCACCACATCTCAAACTGCTCGGGTCAAGAGCTGCAACATCTGTCTGTATTTGGCACTGGTAGGTTGCACAGTTGAACAAAACACCAAAGTGTGAGTGTGAAGGTAACAAAACAACAACAACAACAAAATAAGTCAAACAGCTCTTTTTAAAACAGCAAATGCATTTCATAAAACATCTTTGGGTTACCTCTATTTTCTACTTGATATTGGTGAGAAAAAGAATTAAATCACACATCTTTTACCAGTAAGGCTTCCACAACTCCTTGACATATTTTGCACAATGCTTGATAATGTCTGCAGACAAGGAACTACAACCTCCATAACTATATAAAGAAAATAACAAGAATGGTGCATGTGTCATTTGTATCCTTAAAATGTCAGTGAATGGAGGATGATAGTATAGATCTGTGGTTTCAATGT